>NC_079522.1:11776382-12376382 GCF_003711565.1 Takifugu flavidus
CTTCAGGGTGCAGATTTTGATGCTTCTGCGGGGGGGGGGGGGGGGGGGTTGATGGGCGGCTCCGTCACGGGAGACAGAAGGTAATCAGTGATGTAAATGTCCCTGATAAGCTGCAATCAGGTATCAGCTGACTGCAGCAGAGCGACACAACTCAACAGCAGCGTTATCGTCGCAGGCAGATGCCGTCCGAGGCCAAATTAGCATCGACCCCCGACTCGCGGTCTCCTTTAAATCATGTGCGGTGGCCGCCAGACAATGTGGTCATTCAAGTTTTTGGCACTGGCAAAAGGCAGGAAATACTACCAAATTTACCTGTGGTTACCTCACCAACCGCTGAGCAAGACAAGCGGTCAAACACGACTGCCTTGTTTTAGCTTAGTCCTTTTTTTTGCCCCGATTTTTTGCCTCATACCCCGATTCTCAGACGGCGATGTGTGTGTGCCTGGAACACAGCGGCGGGATATTGCACTGCGGATATTTTCATTTGGTACAAGCCTTAAAAGAGCCTGAGGGAAGCCATCAACCCCCCCTCATGTCCGAACAACCATCTCACAGCTCGTGCTGACTTGGCTCTTTTCCAGGATGGGGTCGGTAGCACGCTTTTAGCCCCGCTAATGTACCTACCTATGTAGGTTAAAGACCCCCTCGTGGTCGACAAAACACACCAGCGTCAGGGGAGACATCTCAAGGTGAAAGCTGTGTTCAGATCGTCTCCTCCCTGGCAGAGGTGGGGGCATAAACAACAATGTCAAAGACATTTATTTCATCCACATCCAACTCCAAATTCCCCAAAAATTAATATGTTTATATATATTTCCCAGAAAGCATTTTATTTATTTATTTATTTATTATTTATTTTTGTCGCGAGTTTTGCTGTGAAGCTGCGGACGTATCGTATAATCCCGTATCTCTGTTTGCTACACTCAGGAATTTGAAAACTCCTTAATTCCCTAAATGAGCCGCAGAATCGATGGGAAGACCACAGGCCTCACTCTGGCTGATTATGAACATTTATCACCCGTCGCCTCGCCGTTGAATCCCGACTGCTGACTCAAACTGATGGTTTGCTGCAGACGTGTTCGTCCAAAAACGTCTGATGTGAGTGTTGGCGCAGAGCAAATATCTGAAGATGGATGCCGAAGATGTCTTCCACCCGTAAAAGAATGAGAGCATTTTGCAATTGTATCTAAATTTAACAGGACGGTGAAGCGATGACGGTTGCTAACTTCGGAACGCCCTTTAGCAAGCTATCTCACAACCTAGCAAGCTATCTCACAACCTAGCCAAAAAGACGATATGAATGTGAATGCTATCTTTTAATTTTTACGGGATCAACAGAAACAGAGCCGCCGCAGGGCTACTATGTTGGCTGTTGCAAATTCATCCGTGGATCCAATTAAAAACTTTTAAATAATAAGAAAAGTGAAATTTTCACGTAAAATTGTCGATCTCATAAATCTACGGGATGACGTCCTTGAAGAAGCCTCTGCCCCTTAGCCTCGCGTGGACTGAATTGTCTCAGCGAGAAATGTTCCATTTTTTATTGTGACTTTAAAGCCGGTCGGATTCAGAATGTTCGGGAAATAGCCTGAGAGAGGAAAAAATGAGCAAAGGCAAAAACAGTTCCCACTCGTCAGGCATTAGAGCGATTCTCTTCCTCCTTAATCTCCTTATCTCGGATGAGTGGCAGAGGGACGGGGGAAAGGGACAAACGAAGAAGGACAGAGCGGGGACGGAGAAATAGGCCGGAGGCGGGGGAGGGCTGCGGGGCGGTCACTTTAGGAGACGGGAGGTGGATAAATTAAAAGAAGGTTTTAAAAGGGGAAAAGGAAGTCATCTTTTATTCCAAACAGGCCCGCTGCTCTGTCAGTAGTCTGTCCTCTTTTCCATCTTTTCTTCACAGATGTGCCTGATTTTTGAAGGACAGAGTTGGACAGTGCATTGTGTGCATGTTAGCATGTTGCTAACATTGACGTGCCTGCTTTTCCGTTGCTGTTTGTTAAAACTTGGACACAGCAGAGGCAGTGTCTGGTCCAGTACCGACGCTAGCCCGCTAGCTGCTGCTCTCCTTCCGTACCGAAGCGCTCTTCCTCCCCGTTTCATTATCGCGAAGTCTCGGCTCACTGCAGGAGAACGGGTTCTGGACAACAACAAACCCAATGATGTTCAAGGAGAGAACGTGTCCACTTGTGATGCTAAACAACAAGCGATACAAAGATCTCCTTCACAGTCATGAGAGGCAGCGAGTCCCTCCAGAAGGAATTATGGGAAACTAGTCAAAAGACCTGGGATAGCCACCAGGCAACAACACTGCCAACGTTTCCCAACACAAACACAAGCTGCGACGCTCCGAAACTGCAGAGCGCTGAAGCTAATCTGTCAAAAAACGATCAAAGGGAACGATCAAAGCGTCAAACTGACGCTAACGTGTCTGGAGAAGCAAAGTCAGCTGACCGCAGCTGATGCCGTCCTGATGACAGCTCCTCCCGCTGCCTGTGCACGGCACCGGCACACCGTTGCCAAGGGAGATGTTTATGTAAGGCGTGCCTAATCCTGTTAAGTGTTGCCGTGGCTACCGTGCACTGCGTGTGTTTTGGGATGCCAAGCTGCAAAAACGTCTGCATTTAAGGCCTTTTTACCGCTCGCTGCGCTTCTCAGGTGTGGAGACCAGTGTCTCCTGGAGGTGAGCAGAAGCAACAACCACCAACGGTGGAACCTTCATAAGTGACCTTCGATAATCGTCTGGCAACCGCGGGAGCGGCTCTGACGTCGTCCTCCGTCTACCGTCGGAGAGGAATGTCGAGAGAGAAGTCTAATTATGCCAATTAAAAAGCAGTGAGCATAAACGAGTCATTCCAAAGAGGATTACGCCGACATGAAAGGGGCCACGGCGAAATCGGGAAGCTCATTTAAAGGCAGATGCGGCTGAGGAGACGTCACATAGCTGCAGTCTGTTTGTCTGCTGAAGGAGATGGGACAGAGGAGCGCTGCGCCGCTCTCTCCTCCCCCCATTCTCTCCGCTGTTTCACTCCATTAGTTTTATTACAAGCTCCTGACTGTGGAATCAGGCCGCCGTGCAGTTCTACCATCATGAAGGTCAACCGTGGATCCGCAGAGGTTTTCCCACAGCTAATCCATGTTCCTGCCTTCCTTTGAGGAGGAATCTGGTTCGCAGCTCTGTAGATTTTAGGCTCTTTTTTTTGGTCTGCCTCAGGTATTCCCGCAGAGGACGAATCCTCGTTGGCGAGTCTTTGTTGCGTCCCATGTCCTTGACGATGACCCAACCTTTAGGAGACAGTGAGACGCTATCCTTCAACTTCAGATTCAGATGGAACTGGGAGATGAATAAGTTCTGTCTCCCTGAAGGAGTAGAAACCAGAGTTAGCCACAGAACATGGCTAACCTCGGGGTGTCCGGTTGTGCGCGAGTGTGCACTGTCAAAGGGACAACAAGGAACCTTAAATGCTGCAGCTAAAGCATCCTTTACTGCCAGGCTGCCAGAGATCACGCGGCAGCGTACACCAAGGGAGACGCGCCCCCCAGGTTGCTGACCCCTGTGCTAATCTATTTATCTATCTTAAGCTAACGGGCTCTTCAGCCCCATCACTTTGTGATGTTTTAAAATGCTACATTTGCATGTGCGAAGCCAAAGTCCTCACTCTGAAGACAAATCACGTCCAAAGGCTCGGCAGAGCCAACACTTTTCTCATTAGCCGGGCAAATGGAAACACGTCCATCAATAGGCCGTCGTGTGTTTTCGATGGGTGCCGCGGCGAAAAGGACCTCCAAGCTCAGTCACGCGTGACTGGTTCAGTTGCAGATTTTTATGTAGCGTCTATCACAACACACACAAATGCCCCAACTGCCTCTGCAGCTGGAACAACCTGCAGTTCACGCCCCGATCTGCTCCCTCTGAAGGTCAGGGTGTGTGGGCCTCTCCTGGGCCTGGTCGGCTGCTGGCATCTGTTGAAAGTCTGGTTTAACGCCAACAGACCAGCGGACCTGGTGGAGCTTCCTGGTCCTACAAGCCAGGGGTGCAAGTGCCCCTAACCTGGGTCAGAGTCCATCAAAAAACAAGCAAGTTTGGGTCTAAAGGTAAACAAACAAATAGGAACTGCACATTTACCTGTCCTGAAACCAGAGATCACCTCTAGGGAAACATTTTAGCTCTGATGATGACATCACATCGATTCTACGATAAAGAATCGCAACTTTAGGGGCGAATGTTTCCGAGGATGGATTAATCGCTCCCCATGTCTTCAGGTGTGCTCTTGTTGGATTTATGGCCCGGTGCTGCCTCTGACAGCTTCCAGACACGCTGACACACAGATGGAGATCAGCAAGGTGAGCAGACGTCCTCCTGTGCCTGGACATGTCCTCTTTTTAAGACCCGAAACTATTTCTGGACGGAATTTCAAAATTGTGCAGAATTTTATTTTACTAGAGCTTCAAACCTGTTTTCATGGAACAGCTGTTGTGTTGTTCACAAAATAGTCAACCCCACCTTCCCTCTAGCTAGCAGAGAAAATAAAGCCACCTGGAGCCAGGACTGCTTAGCCAAGGCTCCATTGTTGGTGCCAGACCATAGAACAGAGCAGGAGGTCTTTTGGTATCCTTTGGAGCTCCTGGTAGCGTCTCCAGACAAACTGACCAGGCCAGGGACATGTTTGCGTCCAACGCTGACATCAGGGGCCATGCAATCAAACTGGCGTGAAAACAGGGGCGCCGGTGCGTCACTGGTGTCGTCTGAGCCTCCACAGGTGTCTCCAAATTTATCGCATGGCAGCGTTTGTTCCGTAACCGGTATATATGTGTTTTTATGCATAATTGAGGGGAAATAAATATTTATGAATGGGACGTATTCATGTTTGACCTATATACGTCCGACGGGTCTGACGCAAACGTCCACACTCGGGACGGGGTTGTGTGTCTCCGGGCCTGGTTGACATTGTAGCTGCTGAAGAGCATGTGATATGAGGAGTGACCTGGGTGCGTTGAGGGTAAACGGTGTGACTCCCCGGGGGGGCAGCTTGTTCTCTCCAGCCCTCTTTCAGGGATCAGGCGGGCCCTGAGATTAATGATGCCGCGCTGGCCTGGCGCTGTGATCCTTACAGAACACACACACACACACACACACACACACACACACACACACACACACACACACACACACACGTTCAATTAATAGTGTTTTCCATCTCTGTGTTACCAAATATTGATTTGAAATTGTCTTTTAATAGTATAGCAGTATAAGAATCAGTGTGCTTTCCAAAAGTGTTCCATAATTATCTCTAAAAAAAAAAATTTTTTTTAAAGTTTAATAGCTGGTGGTTTAAATTGGTTGATTGGTTAACATGCGGTTGATTTTGTCTTAAAATTTCTGATATAATTATTACAATATTACTCCGAATTGTTTTTCTTCGTATATTAATATGAAACTGCAACCAGGCGAACCTGGCAAACACGCGACGATGGCGCCCCCGTGTGGCCACCATTTGCTACTACATATACGCAACGGCGACCATCCGGAGCTGCGGAAGGTCTGACGATTCTTCGTTCCTCGGTTCTTAAAATATGTATGACGAACTTTAATGAGTTTTAACAAAAACAACAACATCTTTACTGATACTGGGCCGCACTGGTCTGATTCAGCTGTTGGAGAGGGTGCAGAACCTTCTGCGAGGTGAGGTTCCAGGGTGACCTAAATTTAGAGGCTCAGCAGCCTGCATTTCCTCACATAGTCTAAAAACACCCGAAATGAGAAGAGAAAAAGCTCTTTATTCTCCACAAAAACGGGAGACAAAGAGCAATAACATAAACAATGAGGAACATCATTTAAAACATCCGGGGGTCATCATTTAAAACTACAACTAACTTTCCCATCAAGAACTTTTAAGAGGCATCAACTTTACCTAAAAAACAAAACAAAACAAAAAAGCACATTTATTTTTTGTCACATTTAGCTTAAAACTATATTCATATTTTGATTTTTTTTTATTTAGTGACTTTAGGAATTTACGACAAAGAATATACTACTTAAATATAAGCATTAAATGTTACATGTAAATGTTAAATCAAAATTTTAAATTCAATGTAAATGTCCAATCTAAACGTTCACACTAAATGTGACGTCAAATCTTGCGGGTGAAAGTAAAAATTACGATAATGTTCAATGTGCTGTTAAAGGAAGTGTCAAAATAAAAGCACAGGACCTTACTGAATCAAACAACATTTTCGTTACCATCACATTATAACTATCGGAATTATTCCTGTTCATTTCCCAGTTTTCGATGGCTTTTTTTGCCATCACCCCAGTCTGAAAGTTGCGTGGCAGGCGTATCCAAGCAACGCTGAAAGTGCGCAATATTGGTCGAGAGATGCCCTGTTTCATCATAAAAATCGCCCACTATGGATTTCCCCCCATAATCAGGACAATTCGTGACGGATCCGTTTTGTTTAGACCTGCGTGGCAACCTGGTCTGAGACCCCATGAACACCTGGTCTGAGACCCCATGAACCCTGGTGTGAGACATATGAAACACCTGTCGAGACCCATGAACACCTGGTCTGAGACCCCATGAACCTTGGTGTGAGACCCCATGAACACCTGGTCTAGACCCCATGAACACCTGGCCGAGACCCCATGAACCTCTGGTGTGAGACCATATGAAACACCTGTCGAGACCCCATGAACACCAGTCTTCAGCGGATCCCTCTCGTCATTGGTCACAGCCCGGACACAGTGAGCGCTGTCGTGGCTGGATGTCACAAGTCTGGCACAAAAACATCGTCACAAGTCGGCTGCATCGCATCAATTTCCCCAAAATATGTTTTGTTGTTGTTATTGTCGAAGTTATCGTCGTCATTTTCCCCGATATGTTGGATTTAATTCGTTATTTGATCCTGTCGTCACGGCGCAATCTCCTGGGCTTTTATTTTGGTACTTCCGGTTACCGGCCATTTAAATTTGCGTATTAGATAAATGTTGGTTTCGGCAGAGATCAGCATTTAGGTTTGGCTGTCACATTTTGATTTAGCATTTTCATTTAGATCTGACATTTAGGTTTAGATTTAATATTTAGATCGAGCATTTAGATCTAATTTTTAGATTTTGATTCGGCATTAATGTGTAACATTCAATATTTACATTTAACCAATATATTTCTTAGATGGCAAATTTTGCTGTAAATATCCTAAAAATTGACTTTAAATCAATCAAAATAATTTTTTGAACATGTTTGATGTGTTAAAATCTTGCTGTTATTCCACATACGGCATTTCTAAACTGAACCCACAAATATCTGTCTTGTTCCCGCTCCAGGGTCGTGCTGACTCCGTGATGCGAGCAGCCACAGAGGCCGCAGACGGCCAAAACCCAGACCCTCGTGATGACAGACGGGGGCCCAAAAATCCAAGGAAAACTTGAGCTTCTCCTTGCTCGTGAAGGCATCACACAGCAGGTCGCCAACCTCTGATCCTAGCATGAGGAAAAGAGCATTCCGAGTTTTCACCAGTCGTTGGGAATTCTGCGCAACTCGACAGCAGCAGGTTAAAACAGGTGAGGGAATATTCTGAGCGGAGGAAAAAGAAAGTGACCACACTGCTGAGCATGATGATACTCAGACGGTCGGCCATTGTTAGCAGCCCCCATGGTTTTCCCTCGTTTTCCCTCCTTCAGGCTGGGCGGAGCGGCTTCCTGCCTCTCCTCCGCGGGGCGAGCAAGGCACACCTGAAGCCGATCTCCGGTCATTCTCCACCTGCCCTTCTCTTTAAAAGCCTGCTCAGCTCTCCGCTCAAGTTTGTTTCCTTGGACCTGTTACCTGTCTGGAACGAATCGTTTGTCTTTCCCGCAGGTCGGCTCTTGGATGCCTGCTCGCCCGGCCCAGCCTGCTCCAGTCTGACGGTCTCTGTCTCTCACCTGCACCCTTTGGCTCTCTTCAGAACTTGGACCTTCACTAAACTTGGTTTCAACCTCCCGCTATCGTGTGTGTGTCTGCAGACCGTAACAGCCATGTTAGCGTGCACAAGCACCTTCTTGGTCCTTTAGCTCTGCATCTACAGTTGCAGGTCAATGAGGGAGCCCAGTCTAAAGCTTTGGACTCAACCCTGAACTTCATTAAACGTGTGTTTGAAGTGATCTTACTGGACTTGGAAAAAAAAAAAGAATAGAATAAATATCTTTGTAAAAGTCCACTTTTCTTGAGCAGATCTCTGTCCTGCTTAGCAGAATAAATACCAGAAAACAAGAGAGACATTTCTGCAAGTAGAATAGTGCAAACAGACGTCCACCACTAGAAATACACTTTTATATTCATATGCAGTTAACATGGGTGGGGTGAGGCCCTGGGATTCTGTAACGCGCCTAGAAACAATTTTGATTGTAAAAGACGCACTATAAAGATTGTCCTGCCCATGTGTGAGGGCGCTGCGAGCTGTCGATGTCATCAAGGATGCGTAGGGAACTTTAGAAGCCGGTGCTCAGTTTTCATTCAGAAACATTTAACTCGACTAAAAAGGAAACATTTTTTAATCTAAGCTGTGGTTTTCTCTTTCGGAAATCCTTTTTTTTTTTTTTAAAGTTAGTCACTGATGATGCCAAAGGAGCTTTTGCATTCTGTATCATTTTAGCACTTTTTATATTTATATGCAGTTAGCATGGGCGGGAGAAGCTAACGAGCTAAGCTAACAGTACCTTATTGTGCAGAACAACCTCTGTTTGAGTCTCTAATCTTAATTCACTATCTTAGGAGTTCCTGATCTCAACAAAACTAACGCTACAGACAGCCGGAGGCATCATGGCAGTTTGCTGAAAGACTCCTTTCATAGCCCGTCACAAGGTTTTGGGTCTCAACCGGAGCTAGCAGAGTTCATCTTCCTTTATCAGAGAGTTGCATCAGCTTCGTTTTGAGGCAAATCCCTCAGAGTCAAGCAGGGGAATCTTACTATGAAATAATCATTATCGCGACGTGCGTATGATCCCCGTCGAGGCCCTTGGGGGTTTTAGGTTCAAATCCTGGCTCGTTATCATTTCTTGCCTCCCTTTGAAACCTCCATCTTAAGAAAAGCCAAAGAAACTGGAACCAGACCAGCAGGACTCAACAATGTTCTGTTCCACAGGAGGGAAAAGTTCCGACCCAAAATCGACTTCATCTGACTGAAAGCTCAAAAGGTGAAGATGTTCAAAAGACCTTCTGATACTCAGCTGGTGCTATAGCTCAGCCTGGCAACTGACACCTCTGATCCAAGCAACAGTAGAAGGTTGTTGGTTCAAATCCCTATCTTTACCAAACCCACTTGCTTGTTTTACGCGTGCCTTCATATAACTTCTAATCCTTGTGTGCAGCATCCCCCCCACAGGACCCGGCTGAGTGGTTTGGTGTGATCGTAGACTATTGGGAGACTAAAGGTTGTGGGTTCAAACCCACCCAGGATGAATGTCCATTTTGACTAACAAAGTTCCAAGTTTAGAGTTAAAAGCCTTCTGGTCTGGGTGGAAGCACAAGGCCTCGGTGGCTTGGTGGGAAATGAATGCGCGTGTAAGTCACCAGTGGTGCAGTCTCTGGTTCAAATCCTGCCTTGCCTGAGGAGGAAAAGGGACGGGGCTGTGTCCCATTATTGAAATCCTGGAGAGGTTAAGACAGGGGTGTTATGGAACCAAGAACCGTGTCTGTCATTTTACTGAAGACTGAGAGCCAGCACAGCTCCTGTAGCATGTTGCTGACATGCTAGCAACATACTCTTCAGATAACGGCTCATGCACGTGCACAGCTCCACAAATGAAAACACTGAGTTGGCTTTCAGGTGGGGAAACCCACCTCAGCTTCACGGAGCTGCTGACATTTATTTGAATTAAATAAGATACATTTCACTGCTATATTGTAGGGGCCTACATAGTAAGCAAAAACAAGGTCTAGTGTGTCCACGCTGAGAACTACACCACAGGGTAGTTCGAGACAGTGAGTCATGTGAATGAGTCGATGCCAGAGACGAGGAAGAGGTCCTCAGACCTCAGGAAGCATTTCCAAACTTAAACAAAACGAGGTGACGGTCTGCAAAATAGTTCAACCCAATTATCATGCTTTAAACATCTTAATATGGTCTCTCCTGGTCGTTTGGTTCCAGTTGCTAACGTTACTCTACTTCAGAAGTGTCTCTGTGAGGTCTGGAGCGTAGAATTGCATCACAAGGCTCCGCATGTGATGTGATGGAGTCAAGACAACACAGCCTGGGAGTTGTGGAGCCCGACCAGATTGTCTACGCTGACCGACCGCTTCATCGCAGCTTTGCTCAGGTCCTTGTACTTGTCCTCACACAGTCGGGAGATGGCCTGCAGGTCGGAGATGACAGGGGTTACTGGGACGGCGGCGGGCATCGCCGTGGAAACGCGGCTCCGGACAAACGCACCTCCAGTTTCTGCGCTCGCTTCTTGCTCAGCGGCTCCAGAGGGAAGCTGAGGTTGTTGTCGTCGGCCAGCGAGCGCAGGTCAAAGTAGTACTTGGCGTAGACGCTGGCGGGAACGTTGATGTTGAACTGAAGCAGCTCCAGGAAGTGACGCTCCATCTCGTTCCTGGAGAGCAACAACAACAACAGCAGCAGCTAAGCTGGTCAGTATGGAGGTTAGAACGGGATCCCTGCAGGACAAACGCTCGCTCACATGTCCTCCACCGTGATGTCCTTGAGGATCTGGCAGTAGTCCACATTCCACACGGCCTGGTCGTCCCACACCTTTGAGGCCAGCAGGATGGCGCCGAGGACGATCCGTTTCCAGTTACAGGGGCAGATGTCCATCTCGGCGTAGGTCAGCAGCCTCTCCAGGTAAACCTACAAGATCTACAACATCAACGACCCTGTATGGAAACACGTCCCGTGGCGTGAAGCGGCCCCACTGACCAGAGTGACGATGGCACACTCCGCAGTGAGCTGGGCCGAACTGAAGAGCATCCGGATGAAGCGGTAGATGAGTTTATGCTCTGGGTCCACCACGGAGTAGTCATCCGGAACCTTTTCTCTCTGGATATTCAGGGAAAATCATCATGAATCAACCGGCACGGCGCCATAAAGGCTCCATCTGCGGTGAGAGGTGTGCTCACAGATAAAGGATGCTTCTTCTCGTCAAATATGTCCAGGGAGCGGTTTGAATCTCTGAAAGCAGAAAACAACGCACGCAAATTCAACAAATAGAAGATCGGGCGGTGCGCCTCCAACTTTCTCACCTGTTCTTTATGTGATAATAAATGGCCAGTGCAACGCTGAAACAGACGGAAGCACAATTTTAGCTGCCAAACATGCACATAAGGTGTTTCAATGCAGAGGTTGTGTCACCATTTGATGGTGCTCTTGAGGTTGGGCTGGCTGACTGTGCTGTCATCTATGAATATCGTCGAGCAGGAACTGAACTTTTTGGTCAAAGTTCCTGGGGAGAACTGCAAAAAGGAGATCATTTGGGGAGAATGACCCCAGACATCCGGCCAACGATGCTTCCGGAAGGCACATTCGAGAGCTTACGTGATTTATGTAATTGCTTTTCCTTCTCTCCCGAACTGCAACGCAAAGAAGAGACGCCGTGAGGTGCTTTCAGTTCAAACGGCGACATATTTCAGAGAGAATTACCAACCATCTGTCTGAGACTTGTTGAGGAACAGGGTGCTGGCTCGAGGGTGGTCTGACGGGTTGGCTTCCTGGGCCAATTCTATGGAGGACGAGCACATATTTTTGTTCAGAGGACTCCTGCTGCAAAGATTACACTATATATGATCATTCATTATCAGTTCTAATGTTGGGCATTTTTAGCTGCTAGTGATGACGTTAATATATGGAACCAAATCCGCTTGTATGGACCGACCTTCCGGCAGCTCCCTGTCGCTGATGTGCTGCAGGTATGTCCCGGTGTCCTCACTCACGTCCTCGGTGGTGGTGATGGGACACTCTTCCAGCTCCACTTGTCTCCTGTGGACCTTGGGACTGTCTCCCGGAGAGATGCAGCACGAAACGGAGCCTCCCATCTTTGATCTGCTCTACTGCTAAATCAGATCTGGGACGACATCTGCCTCGGAAGAAAAACCTCCATTTGAAGCCCGTGTGTGTTCCGATTTAAGCACATTACTGGACGCCTCCCGCGGTCTGTGTTCGGAGTACAATGGGAATCTATGCAGTTAGAGCCCACTGGGTATTTGCGGTACGTGCAGGACAGCTGACATATTCAGGGCGTGTTCGCAGCATAGTACGGACACAAGTCAGGACCAAAGTCCGTGAGTCGCTCAAATCTAAATTTACTTGAAAGCTAAAGCTATTGGTCTCTCATTTACTGAAGCAGGATAAGGATAAAACAACCCGGGCGCCGTCTCCCTCCATAACTAGCCCCCTTAAAGTTAGCCTCCGGACCCTAATCCTCTTCCTACTTCTTCGGCAACGAGACCCGCATTTGCCTCACCGATTCAAACTGTGTTTTAACGGCCGGAGAAAGTCTTAAAATTGTTAAATAACCTAAAGTTATGTAACGACTGGACGTTTATTTAGCGAGGCAACGTTAGCTTCCGTCCCGTCGCATTCGACCGGAAGTTGTTTAGATGTCAGTTCAGCACCAGTCTTTCAGTTTAATAGTGACTTCCGCTCCCTTTCAAAGTAAAAATCATCACTTATGAAGTGTACAATGACAGCGACCATTCGGGATCGATTGTTTGAATAGTTAGAAATGGCGATTCTTAAAATAACTTAATTGTACACCCGCAGCTGTCCGCGCGGCAGAGGTTTTGGCCAGCGTCAAATGTCACGTGAGACCAAACAGGAAGAGCCGCACTGCGCATGTGCACCATGGTCAGTAAGGAATGACTGCATGTTGTTGCTGTTATTTTGCAGCATGGCTCTCGTCCCGTATGTAGAGAATTCGTTGCCGGTGCTCTCCAAGCTTCACAGTTCGTCCGCAGAGTTTCGCTTCGTCGACCGTGACCTCCGGCTTGCCCAGGACTGGAAGAGGCTCGGAGTCGCCGCGGTCGTGTGGGATGCGGTGAGTGTTGTTGGTCTGGATGCTGCCTGTTATTCGGCTGCCAGTGCTCGAAATGTGACAGAGTCACACGTGTGTATTCGACAGGCGGTTGTCCTGTGCATGTACCTGGAGCTGGGGCAAGTGGATTTGAAGGAGAAGGAGGTGATCGAACTGGGAGCTGGAACTGGTCTGGTGGGAATCGTAGCCGCCCTGATGGGTGAGTTCAACAATTTAGCACAAAAAATAAGCTTTAAATTTGAGTTGTATATTGAAGTATGCTCGTTTCCAGGTGCCAGGGCGACCATCACCGACAGGGAGCCTGCCCTGGACTTCCTCTCCTCCAACGTGAAGGCCAACCTCCCTGCCGACTCCCCGGGATCAGCGGTGGTGTCGGAGCTGAGCTGGGGCGAGGGCCTGGACCGATACCCAGCCGGCGGCTTCGACCTGGTGCTCGGAGCGGACATCATTTACCTGGAGGACACTTTTGGGCCACTGCTGCGGACCCTGGAGCACCTGTGCTCCGAATCCACACTCATTCTACTGGCCTGCAAAATCCGCTACCAGCGAGACTCGGACTTCCTGAGCCTGCTGGGGCAGCGGTTCGGAATCCGGGAGGTTCACTACGACAAAGAGAGGGACATCCACGTGTACAAGGCCTGGAAACTGTCCCCTGTCAAGGATTTATGACCACCATGAGGAATGAAAGATTACCAGAAAGACATTTATTATCAGCTGCCAAAAATGTAATATTTCAATAGCTCTAACATAATGCACTGTATTATACAAGTTGGTGCTGACATTTAAAAATTGTGAATACAAAATGAACCAAAAGCAACACCAGATAAGCAGTTGACAATACATAATACCAAAAGTAATACAATATGGCATTCCTTAATAATGAAAATATCCATTTGTTCACCGAGACGTTTCCTATTTTTGTTGCACATCACGTTTTTTCGTCGTTAGCCAGATGTGACGGGTAATTATCTGTAATGTTGCATTAGATGAACCCCGAGCGACAGTAATAATCCACAGATGTTTAAGGTCACCTCTCCCAGCAGCAGGAGAGAAACTGAAATGTGGTAGGATTGTAACTGCAAGAGAGAAAAGTGCCAAGACGACACGGCCGAGGCGTCCCGGTGCAGCTCCTAGCAGACTACGGGTCTGGTTTGGATTTACACCATGGAGCATGCAAGGAGGATGGTTAGGCAGCTAATGTGACATACTAGCGCAACTCGGCATGTTGATAAAAATAAAATAAAATTTGAGTAATTGGTGCCCTGCCGCATGTCGCGCTCCCCTTTGCTGCTGAGGACTGTGCTGTCAAACAGGAAGGGATGGTGCAGATTCACGAGTAAAAAGAATTCAAGGTCGACAGAAGAAGCTACCAAGGCTCATCGTTCTTAGCTTTGGGTTCAAAAACAGTCCAGAATGTCGTAAAACTTTAAAATGCATTTAAAAAAAAAAAATCCATTTTGGAAGATTCATACAGCGGCAACAGAAGAAACAATTCAGGATATCTTTCGCAGAAACGAACAACCCCAGCCGTGTCGGGGAACAAGCACCAGGGACTCAAACAATGGTTCCGATTCTAAATTTATGAAGCCGGAATTAACATGATTACAAGTTTACAACAAAATAGTTAGCTTTGTTCATGTCTATGGAGGCAAATGGAAAAGAAAAACGTCAGTGTCGTTAGGCAAGCAGAGAAGCTGATACAAACCAAAACATAGCTAAAAGATAAAATTGCCCGTGACACGGTCCACCTAAGGGCAACGCACTAGTAACAGAGGTTACGGCTAAATGCTGCAGGCAGAGGGAGCCATTGAGTATTCCAGGGGCGTCTGGGAGATGAAACTGTAAAAAGTTCTGTCGTTAATGCCAATGATGATGGAGCAGTTCTCCTGTGCTGCTGGTGACGTTGCCCAGTCTGTCCAGACACCCGTGACTGCAGCGCTTCCCCGCGGCCACTTCCTCGTTCACATCCGGTTCATCTGGTCGTGGCAAACTGATGGCAACAGGCTTTTCAAATTGTGGAAGTGGTGTGTGTGTATTTACACTTTTTTTTCTTTTTTTTTTTAAATCAGCAGTCTTTAAAAAGAAAGGAAAGTAGTAGAAAAGGGGGAGGAGCTCTGTGCTGAGTCTCTGAACGCACGCGGACCAATGGGCTCCTGCCGAGCCGGCGCCAGGCGCGTTTGCCTACTACTCAGATTTGTGGCAGTACAAGTCTTTGAGGGCTTTGAGTTCCTCGATGAGGGTCTTGTTCTGGTTCTCCAGCACTGCGACGCGGTTCTCCAGACACTTGACGTATTCCTTCTTCTTCCTGCGACACTCGCGAGCTGCCTCCCTGCAAGAAACGCCCACAACCCTTGAGAATCTCCCGTCCAAGATGAGATCTGGCAACATGTTAGTTGCTCAAAGGCTGAAGCTCATCCCTCCCACCTGTTTTTCATAAGCCGGACTTCCCTTTTGCGTGTGACCTCTTCGGTGACCCCACCTGCACCCAGTGCCGGCGAAGTGGCCATGACCACCCCGGAGTGATGGCGCTGGTGGCGGCTGTGCGGATTTGATAGGCCTGGACGTCGCCTGAGGCCGCTGTTGCAGGCAAACACACACACACACACACACACGTGTAAATTGGACATCTCAGAAAGTTGGACCGGGCTGAGGACCGCCGAACTACTCCCACCTTGTACGACCACCTGGTTGCTGGGGACGAGAATCTGCTGCCCGTCACTGGTCTGGGCGTACTGCAGGATGGTTGCGCCGGGCTGGCCGGCCGTGGTGTTTGCCATGGTCAGCGTCTGCAGACCCTGCACGCCGTCTGTGCCGTTGTTGGCCAGCTGGATCGCCCCACCTTGAGTGATGGCGACTGCCGAAACACGACAACATGAGAACCCGGAACCGAGCGCCTCGTTGACGACGTCCCAGAAAAGAAACGCTTACTGTACTGGCCGCTGCTGGTCTGATAGATGGGAGTGGGCATGGTAACCGTAGTGATGGCGGGGGCAGAGTCGTCCTCGGACTTCTCTTCTTCGATTCGAGGCACCGCGGGAGCGTCTGACGATAAATCGTTGAGGATCTTCCTGTAAAGTGTGACAAGCAAACATCAGGAACAAAGTTGGTGTGCGGAGGTCGTTATTGCTGAATTCTGGGGTGTCGCTTCTTCACTTGCCTGTAGGACGGCCTCCGAGAGAGGATCTCTCTCCTCTTCTGAGAGTCTGTCACACTGTCCACAGACTCCTGGGAGTCCTCGCTCTCGGCAACGGTCGATATCTTTGAAAACACACCACAGCACTTATGCATCTTTCTAGACAAGCAAGTTGCAAGTTGGAGACGGGAGAGAGGAGGAGCCCCGTTTCAACTGAAGGATTCCACTGCTAAAATAGCTCCACCTGAACGCCACGCAAAGCTGCTGTGGCGTGACCGCGTATACGTGCACCTACACAATTGGGTCGAGTTCATGTCCACTGGCTCCTCTATAGGCCCGTCAGAGACTTCCTGGTACAGCTCATTTCTGGGCTCACCTCATAGCTTTATCTTCTGCTCTCTGCCACACAGCTCAAACTAATGCTATTGCAATTTTCTTCCTCTCAACATTGAAATTTACTGTGCAATTATTGTTTTCAAGGTCTTCTTCTTGTGTTTTTCCAGCAGACACATTGTAATAAACATGAGATTTGTTATACGTCAAACATTCTTTCTTATAGGCTCGGCTCATGTTAAGATAAAGGCAAATAAAGCATGTATCAATATGAACGACGGTTTATTTATCCACTTCATTTACAGCTGTAATCTCCCTAAATACTCTGACTTGTGCTTTTGTAAGCCTTCAATACAACAACTTGACAAAAACTACCAAACAAACGAAGCGTAAGCCTAAGTTTAAAAGTCAGTAATAAATAACACAAACTGAAGTTCAGTTTACAACAATAACGCAAACAAAACTGTGGCTTTACCACTTTAACGTGTCCAACTTTACATGTTTCATGAAAAAACATGATATGTAAAGATATGGACTACACTTCTTAAACATTCTATGAACTCAACACTCTAAATAAATGAATGAAAAATACCTATCTAAAAAATAATAGTTAATGAGCTCCAGTTAGCAGCAGGATGCTCAGCCAAGTGCGGAATTAGAGAGTGCATTGTTAATTTCTGTTTACACTTGTCGACCACCGTTTTTTTTTTTTATAATTTGTTTTATTATGAAAATTGAGCAGATTCTCTTGTTTTTCTGGCTTGACGCAATGGATCGTGGGGGTTCGCGCTGCCACGTGTTCAGTGTAAATGCCACAGTTCTTTAACACGGGCGCCAAAAGGAAACTGCGTTCAAATCTCAGCGCGCCCGTGTCTGGCGCGAGACCACAGGTGAAACACAGGTTAAAGTGCACCGACGACGTCTCCGCCTGCCTGCTGGACTCACAAGTCGCGTGACCAGATCTCGTTACCAGTCAAATCGCACTCTTTGCAGTTGGAAAAAACAGTTTTATTATTTCGCGACATTATTGCAAATGCGATTAACCGTTCAGCACTAGCACATGTTGAGCCGACACCACCAGTGGAAATGTGGCGTTCGACATCTCGCAGTCCTAAAAGGAAAGGTTTTGGAACATCCACAACCTAGTTGTTCTATAATAGACTGAGATGGAAGCTTCTCTTACCTGCACAGTCTGAACTTGTGGAGACTGAATGACAGAGGGCTGGGCGGCTTGGATCACACCGTGCACTTGGACCGTCTGGCCGTTGGGAAGCTGCACCAGTGTTACTGTGGGACTACTGGAGGAAACCTGGGCCGCTGCTATAGACGCCTGGAACACACAGCCACACCGTCACCGTGGAGACAAGCAGATTTCATATTTCAGTTGGTCAGTAAAAACCAGTGTATTTACCTGGGCCAGGGTGATGTGCTGGGCCTCTGACTCTGCGACAGCTGTTTCACCACTTTGCTGTGTGTCTGCACCAGCCTCCATGATAATTCAAAGTCTGCAAACAGCAGGAAACAAGTTGTCTGTGCACCTTTTAAGTTGCACATGGAGAATTACTGCTACCACATGCAGCAACACACACACACAACACACACCATTATTGATATTTTGAAGGAGGGTGTGGCTTAGCCCAACATGCTAATAATAATAGCTTGAACGTTTTCCTCACACTCTCCAAAACTGCTGCGATTACGAATTTGGAGAACAATCGCGCCTAAAAATAGAGGCCAACTTTAAAATAATTCCCCAGGGCAGAGTTGCCTGTTCTCATCTTACAGTTAGCACACAGCTAGCTAGCATGAGCGCGCTAACAGGCTAATAATGCTGGGAACCGTAACACAGCTAATGGCCTTATTTTTAAAAATTTCATAATATTTATCAGGTGGTTGTAACTTGCACACCAGCTCGTGTCGCAAACGCTATATTTCTTGTCAGTTTTAACCACAATTCAGACGAACACGCGCTTATTGGCTAAGTTGCTGGCTACGAGCGTATTTGGAGGGAAATCTCAATAAGGTTTCTCCCCGGTATGTTTGCAACTACAGAACCACACTTTCAACAACGGGGTGATTGTCCCCGCTTTATGCACTCCTACACACGCATCGGTCTCTCCCATTTATTAGCGTTCAAATTAATGCGGGGAAAACCACACATCCCACTCCAATTTCAATACCTATGTCTCTATAGTGTTGCGAGCCTGCGAGCCGAGCAGAGACTGACTCATTTTGTGAGCCTCTGCAACAAGGCCGCCATGATCTCTTTGTTGGCATTCTGCGGATATTTATGCGCAAATAACATCTGCGAGACGCCATCTATCTCTTTAGCAAACATCGGACGCGTATCCTCTTACCAACACAGACTCGCTTCGTCACTCCCGGGTCTACGGAGCTCCACTTTTATTCAGGCCGACACGTAAGAGACCGCGTCAGGCTACACCTCCGTCGCGTCACCGAGAACAACAACAGGGAGAGGACGAGGGAGACGACGACAGAGAACATCAGCCCTGTCGGCAGTAGCCGAATGTAGCCGGAGATGGCCGAAAGGAGACGAAGTGCTGCCGGAAAGTGACGGAAATTGCCGAAGGGTTCACTTGATCTTGTTCGGGCATGCGCCATGTTGTATAACAGTTTCGGCATTTATTTAAAAACAGTGCAAGCTGGATTTCTAAATTGTTTGCCTTCATTTTTAATGTTTTTAATGATTCATCTTTAAGTTCTGTGAATAAAGCACGTCAGAAATTTACCCGAAACGTGATCATCACAATCCAATATTTATTAGGCTTAACAAAGCTTCTCATTGCATCTCATTCAAATCTCATTCTTGCTGGGAAATGTCTTCTTGACTAGAGTTAATTGTCTCATTTTATAGACTGTACTGCTGTTTGGACACACGTGGGGGCAGCAACGCCCCTTTTAAAATGCAATCCCACCATGACAATTCAGCAACGACGTTGCCTTAATATGTTTTGGCACTTTTCTTTTATCTCAACCCGACATCATCAAAATTATATTAGTTTTATCTGCTAAACCGGCTTTGTAGCCCCAAAATAATCATGGCAGTATTACTGAGAAAACCAGTGGGTAGCAGCGGCTTATTATGACTATTTATGGGGGCTCATAATTCCCATTACATTTTCTTCTCCTTGGTTGTCAAATCTGCCCATAAAATGCTCTCATTAACTCTGTCACTCCGTGTGAGAAGGCTACAAGAACAGAATGGCTTCCAAGTTCTGGCAGCTGGGCTAAATCCTGCTGGGAAAATGACTTTGGACCAATTTAAGGCCATCTTCTCTGCGTGTGAGGTCATTTCCGGGGCCTACAAAGACCTCTGATGGATTCACGTGGGGCTCAGCTATGTTTGCCAAAAATCTTCATTCATTTTCTCCACATATCGAGCTTCAAAATTGCAGATATGATCAACATTTTTCTGAAATCACACCTCATTTCTGTCCTTTGCAGAGTTTCACAGCCTTAATGGACATAGATTTACCTTTATAAAAAGCTTTATCGTCACAAAATAACCCTGAATTCCTGTCTGAGCGGAGGGGTTTTCATCAGGAAACGTGCACTTGGCGGTGCACACTGCATCCCCATCTAGCTCTCTGCAGCAGTTTCTGCTCTCTCATGCAGGCAGCATTCAAACATGGTTAAAAAAGCAGACGGCTAATTAAAATAAATGCCTGCTATGCTTGACTTTTATTATCACATTTGTATAAAGGGAAAAACAGGAATTGGGAAACAGCTTGATTAACTGATTTTCATATAATTGCACAGAAACACTGTCAACTTTGTGTGGACTGGCTCCACGCAGCCTGAAATTTAGAGTAGAGTACGGTTTAATTTCATTTCACTCAGCCTCCGAAGCCTTTCAAGCCAAAGCACAATCAGCCCGGCCTTGCATAATTCACTTCTCTATCACGCCACCATCTAATTTTGCATATTGAGGTGGACAGAGCGCTGGTGATTAAAGCAAATTTCTGCCCCTGACTGCTAATGCTCCGCAGTTCTGGCACAGAAACATCCGATTGCAGCTTTTCTTTTAAATAAATAAATATACTGGAAATCACCCGAGGACCCTGGCGCTAAATCACTGCTGATACGCCCACAAACGGGCAGAGAAAAATGATGCCATAGAATCCAAAAAAATGTTGTAGGAGGAAGAGGAGGAGGACAGGAGTTTAATCTTCAGAATATGAAGTAGAGACCTGACTCCAATCCGCAGCTCCTTCCGTTTTCCTTAACCCGAGCTGTCAAAGCCTCTGGCTTAGCACAAGCCTCCGAAACCCTATCGACAGCGAGCCCACTTCCCACTTTTCTCTCCATTTTAACCATTTTTTCCCCCGTGTGTTTTTCCTCGCATGTGACAGTTCCAGATGCATCGTTTATATGTTCAAGCCCACAGACCTGTCCGTCAATACATTTTAAATGTACTCTTCAGTCCATTCAGATGGAAATATCAGACCTGCCACTCGAGCAGGGGGTTGTGGGAGAGGCGTGCCTGGTGCAGGAGGCCATGTGGCGGCGTCCAGAACGAGAGACTGCAGATGAGGGAGGGGGTAAAATGCAGCACATTTGAATACCGCTGACCTTATATGCATGCTTTTCATCGGAGGCTGAATTACCTGAACTGCATATAAACCAGTACACCTGGCTGTGGTTGCCATGGATACCAGAGCCCACGTTTTGTCTCTTTCTTCATCACGCGAACAAGACTCCACTGATCTGGAGGTGCAAGTTTTCAGAGATATCCAGTGAAATATTGTGTTGCACAGCGCCAAGCTGCAGCTGCAGCTGCAAGGCACCAGAATTACCTAACAGGCTGGGATTGTTCTGACCCAGACCCCCTCGCTAATCTGGGCTGGAGGCAACAACGTGCACTGGCCAATCTCAATCAATCCGTCAAGGTGTCAAACCCCCCATCTTTTGCTCTTACAAGGATATTCGGCTCCCCTCCCCCCACCGCTTCTCCCATCTCACAGCCTTTTTAAATGAAGAAGTCACCCTTCCTTTTTTTAACTACTGATTTTTTGTGTTTGAATTATTTTATTTTTATTGTTTTTTCCACATGACAGCTCTAGCCTGAGCAAGTGAAGACATTCAAAGACAATTTTACGTCCAAATTCTTGTATTTACAGGACAAACAGTGAAAAGAAATGCAGTTCAGAAAAAGTAAGTCCATTTCTGAACATGCTCTTGGCTGTGGTATTGGTAATAAGCCCTTCCTCCCCATTAGTTTACCACTCTGAATGGTGATGATGTCATACTACAACACAACCATATTAAATCCATCCTGACTACAAGTGCAGATTTTATAGTCCTATCTTATAATCCTATCATTCAACATGATTTCCATGACCAGAAAACACTTCCAAGGCTGTAAGTAACAACACAACAGTCAGGGATCGTGTCATAGTGCAGGAAACAGAAAACAGAAGTATTGCTTTGGACAATTTTATCCAGGCTAACCACAATTACCCTTCATCTAAATGACGTAAGCTTCTCCAGGCCTGCATTTTTTGATACCTTATTCTGTGATTTGTGGCTTTTTTCAGCTTATCCTATTCTTTCAAAGGAAATGTGCCTGCCGTACGCCCCCATCTTGTCTTCCAATAGTGAAGCCAGACAGTGAAAAGCTCACACAGGGTTGGGTAGATGCTGCTCTGGGTGTGTGTGTACGTGTGTGTGTGTGTGGTGTGTGTGTGTGTGTGTGTGTGTGTGTGTGTGTGTGAGAGAGAGAGAGAGAGCGAAAGAGAGAGAGAGACTTCCCGTCATAACGTGTCATTCAGGGCAACATTACTCCCCACAGAGGCAACCACAGCGGCTCAGTGACACAGAGCGTGAGGTCATCTGTCAAACAGAGAGGAGCATGCGTTTTGGAATTTTCAGCATTCCCTTTGCATTTACGCGGTTTATTTTGTGGCGCAGCTTGGTTATACGTCTGGTTTAACATGTGTACATACGTTAGGAGAGGGGTATCCGCAAAGACGGTGGAGTTTTCATTCACACTGACAGAACACCATTACCTTACAAACATCATTCTCATCCCTCTCGCTGTCGAGTTCAAAGGTTGCCATGGCTACCCGAGTCCCAGCAGGACAGCGGCGTTCTTTGCCCTGGAGCCATTGAAGCAAGTGTGCTTCACGGGCGGGGAGGATAAGCTAACCTTTGACCCACCAAGGTCTCAGCAGTGAAGATGATGAGAGGGGGGGTGTAGAGAAACGGGTTGTGAGTTCAGATGATCCACGGTGAAGACGGGAGCGGGGGTTGTTGCCAGAGCAGCCTCAGAGCGTCTCAGCCCGAGTGTCTCATGCCACAACATCCTCGCGAGAGGGTGAGACAGCTGCCCTCAAATCCGCCCAATCTCTCACACCTCTTCTCCCCCGTGTTTTCCTAGATAGCACATCTCTTTGTGTCAGATCTTTGCAGCCGTCACTGCGGTTGCTTGTAAAGATGACAGGAGCGTCGTGTGAGTGTGTGTGTGTGTGGTGTGTGTGTGTGTGTGTCTGTGTGTGTGAGCCCACGTGCATTGCAGACAAACACGAGTGAAAAGCTGAGAGGAGTCAGAGGTACCTTTGAAAAAACCTTCCCTTTGCCAGGCGAGGAGCCATCCCTGGTGTCGGTAGTGCACATATACAGTACTTTATTGTCTTCAGTTCTCCCACCATCCCAAGTGTTTGTCTTTGAGAACTGTGAGTGAAAATTCCAGAAGATCAACCGTAACAATAACAATAATTAAAAACACACCATCAACAAACACGGATGTATCAGCTGGTATCACCTCAGCCATATCTTACTTTTGCCATCGTGTGCTTATAAAAGCACGCAGACCGAACAAATGTCAGAATAAGTAGAAGAAATATTTATGGGGTATATTTATGTGTGTTTGCTACATATGTGTGTGTGTACAGTATACATATGGGAGCAGAAGGGGACAGTCAGGAGAAGGATTATTTACTGCCCGGGCGACCTGTCTGTCCTCACGTCCAGCCTCAGCAGATTAAGATGCAGCCGTTGGCGGCTGCCAGGGCCGGCTGTGATTGATGGGGAACACGGGGCCCACGGAGGACCGGTGGAATTCTGAGCAGAGCCCGTAGGCACCAACCAGCCATGCAGCTCTGACTCTACTGCTCCCTCCTGTCATTTTTCCCTGCTCTGACTTTTCTTCATCGCTCTGCTGCGCTTCCTGGCATTTTTCCCCCCACCGTCATTCCGCAGCTTCCCGCATCCCTGTTTTTCTGTCACTCCATCACTGCGCTGGACCGGCCTCGTAAGCAGGCCCCCTCCAAGACGCTGTTTCAGCAGCTTTGGATGTCACGAAACTGCAGGTGCACCAGAGAAGGGCCAGTGTGAGGCAGAATGTGCTCTTCATAAATAATTCAGTGGCTTTTGGGGAGCGCTGTAAAAATCTGGCAAAATGTGCGTAAAATTAGAGACAAAAGATCACGGGTTGGCTAACTGCTCGATGCTCATCTCCATTTCTAAAATCCTGAGATAGAATATATTTGGCGGGAGTGTTTAGCCATCAATCATAACTTTAAAACACTGTCAGTCCCTTTTGTACTGGTTTACCATGCCCATCTACCCTACCTTTAGGTACTAGTTGAATTCTCCCAAAATATAGCAAGACAAGCCAGAAAGAGCCAATTATGTAACAACATTTGCTTCCAACAGCAGTAGGGTTTGAAGTTTAAGGCAGTTAAGGCACAGTTGTTCTCATTGCTGCTCGCGGAGATGAAGAATTTCAACTAAAGGAAGAAAGCAGCAAATACTTCAGTGTCTCATTTGGACCTGCTGTTAGATTCAAAATAATCTTGCAGTGAAAGATGAGAATGTAAGATGGATGTGTGTGTTTATGAGAACAAACTGCACTGGAAGGGTTTTTGTTGGACTCCCCAGGGCAAAAGAGACATGAGTCAGCGGCCAGCAGGATTTATTGTGAATTGATTAAATTAGCATTTGTCCTGCGACCGTGGAGGGAGTGGTCTGCCAGAGCAAACATGGGCAGAGATGCGTTGTTGTCATGGGGGAAAACCGGCAGGCACTGGATAGACTTAAGGAACATGGAGAAAGAGACAGGGAGAGAGAAAAAAGGGAGAAAAATCTAGTACAATGCAGAAGACAATTAGTGCTGATGTCAATAAGTCAACATGATTAGCATCGGGATCACTGGGATGTAAATACTCCGGGAAACAAGCCACCGTTTATGAAGCTGCTCCTCACTGAGATCCAGTGGCTGAGCAAAGGGGGTCGCGCGCACTGGTCTTGCTGACAAGTCTTTTTATGACATTCATCAAGCCATCTGCCATTTTCCGCTCAATTAATTTGTTATGGGAAGTGGGATCAATTAAGTGCGCACCGTAATGGCTTTATATCCTTGTTTCCCTTTTATAGCCCAATATTTTCTGTGCTCCACTCTGGCATGAAAAGGTGAAATCGATATCCTAGGCTATTTTCTCCTCCTGTGGACTAATTTGTTTTTGCCACTATTCCTGGCATGATAAACTATTCGTAATGAGGGTCTAGGACGGGGAAGGGGGGCGGGGGGTGCAAACGTAAAACACGGCCAACTGGGTGCGCTCTCGACAGAAGCGGCGCACTAATCCACCAGGATCTGATCGGGATGTCACTACAGGTGGAGTGGTATCAGGAGGGATTGACCTTCGCCCTGTTATCATCTGACACATTGGTCACCCGTGGCGGCTGTGAGTGGCTTAGGAGGCGGAGTTGATAAGGAAAATGGGCAGCCCATTTGGGACAGTTGGTCTGACGGTGACAGGTGAAGGCGTGTTGTCTCGCAGCGCCATTAGCACGAGTGTCACGAGCCGTCGAACTCGCCCGGCTCACCTCGACCTCTGCGATGTATTGATTGCCTCCCCATTAGGACCACTGATGGAGTTGACGATATGATGAAGAAGCGGGGAAGTGGCGTGGGTGTTGTTTAAGGGTGTGCGCGAGCATGGCTTTCAGGGCAGGTTGAGGGACCATCATAGCTCCTGGAGGAGGCCTGGTGACAACGACGTATTGATTTTGACATCATCGGGAAAGTGGACGCGCTTTCAAGCCCCGGTCTTAAAACAAGGCGACCACAGGGTCACCTTGTTTGTGTCAGCAGGCTAACGGAGCCAGCGTGGGTGAATGCAAACGTGACTTGAAGGAGCAGTCTAGAAGAACTTTAGGTCCAAATCCAGCCTGATTTTTTTTTAAATGTGCTGGAAAGCATTGCTAGATCTGGTTGCTAAGCAGGGCTCATTGTATGTAACGGATTATTACGAGATAATTTTGAATAAAACCGAAAAATTAAAATCAAATAATTTGTAAAACTACAGATTAAATAAATCTCACCTTCTGTTTCAGTGTGAGAATCTCCTCCAGCCAATCCATTATTTTGACATAATCCTCTTAAATAATAAAAGCATAAACCTCACTGAGGGAAATAAAAATTTTCTTCTGGTAATTGAGGTTCATGGAGGACGTCCTCTTCCCCTCTCAATGCCTATTGAACTGGTCCCGATTATAAATATCAAGTGCCCACTTACGTCAAAGAAAAATGGAAAAGCAGGCCACTACAAGCGTTAGTTGCGCTGCCGCTCTGCCTCCTAGCCCGGAGGTCACAGTCTCCCATTGTTTTCAAAAGTGCAATAAAGCAGTTGCTGCTGTGCCGGGAATTGCAATTCATCATTTGATGGATGATGACCCATTTAATTTCACCAGAGATGATTTCATAACTCCATAAAGTCAAAAAACATTTGTAGTGAGAGCAAATCCATTCTCCTGGAGAAATCCATGCACATTTCTACCTAAATTTGCCTGTGCATTTGTTTATATTTTGACCCATGACTGTTACCGTAGTATGTTACAGAGCCCTGTAATGTGAAACCATAGAAAAGAACAGTAGGACGTGAACAGACTAACAGCCGACTCTACAGTTACACACTAGAAGACCCAGCAAACTCTGGACTAACAAATGACCCCAGTTCTACCATTTGACTCAGCGCTGCACTAATTAATGTAGCTCATGAGAACTACTTGCTTTAGCAAACTCATTTGGGAGGTGAAATCTGAGGTGGAAATGTTAGAAAAATCAAAGCTTTCAAACATTGCTGCTCTTATTTCCTTGAAAAGAAAACAAACAAAAAAAGCATTTATTTAAAAATATCTTGCTAAAGCGATGGTGTTTTGAGCAAATGTTCCTTTAACACAAGCCTTCGAGCTGCTCTTAATTTCATGGTGATGCAGGGCAGATGTGGTCATCTTAGAACTAATATGGATAAAAAAGCCTAAAGTCATTTTTCCAGACTGTGACAAGCTTATCTGTTAATTGGCTGTGGTGTACAGCACTCACAGCATTTTCCACATATCTAGATTCACCGGGCCATTATCATGTGACCAGATCATCTGTGTGTAATCACATCTGTGCTAATTTAATTTAAATAAAGGTTATTTTATCTGTAGCATTTGTTTGAAAAGGCCGGTGTCCTTTCTTTGTGTGAATTAATGTCACACACAATGAGTGGTGGGTGGGGCTATAGAGACCCGCCACTCAAAGCTTTATATCAGCTGGCGGCCGAAGCTGGACGGTGCTGGCAACCCTTGCCTAGGCGTCAACAGCTACCACAGATTAAAGCTCCATCAATCCCATTGCAATTTATGTATCAATTCAACAACAACAACTAAATGAAATGCCCACATATTGCTTTGATCTCACTGCAACTTGAATACCAAGCAAGAGGCGTGTGGTTTTTTTTTTTTTTAAATTTAAAGTGGATATCAAAGTTGTGCCGGAGCAACATCTTTCTTTCCTTTCCTTCAGAGTTCAAAAGTGAAACCATTAAAAGCTCTATCCTTCAGCTCCTGCATGGCTGCACCTCCCAGAGCCTCAGGACTTCTGACAATAAACAACTCGTACATTTCTCACCGCCGCACCAAGACCCCAGCTTCCCTCGCCGCCATCGGTATTCTCATCACTCCTCTCGTGATCTCTCCTCTCATCTATCAGCGTGTATCTGGGTGGGATACTGGGATGTTTCTTTATTTATACCGCATTGGTTTCAACAGAGAAACCTATGGGAGGAGACGAGGGCCAAAAAACATCAGTTGCCGAATTTACTTTTCACTTCCTTAAAGAAAGGTCTGATTCAAAATTTTGACCGTAATCTTAATTTCTCAGTGAAAAAGAGGTTTCAAGGGAGTTCAGAATAACAACTGTCCCATTTACATACTTTTATACGCCATGGTCCTCCCATTGCAGCCCATCCATCGCCAAAGCCCCTCCCCCAACAGAATAAGTTACCTTCCTGTGTCCATGTTAAACAGCCTCGCCTCTCTCGCCTCCTCACCTCACATCCTGCTCTCTGTCGTCCTCCTCACCCCTTCCTGAACCCTCCCTACGACCGGCCCTGTAATCCAATTAAAAGCACATTAGAGCCAAATGAATAGCGGTAGATTTAATTAGCTGCTGACGAAGGCTGGCTGGCTGGATGGCTGGCTGCCTGGTAGCTGGGCGAAGAGGACGGGCTTCAGATGCAGGCAGGGGAGCCAGCAGCTCGTTCGCATTTACCGCAGCTGATGCGGAAGCTGCGTCAAATGACACATTGCAAGATTTCCAGGTCTGCAGGTGGATTGTAAAAGGATTTTGAAAGGTGGACACATATTTGTTTGAGAGTGTGTTCTAAGAAGAGAGGCAATAGCCCTTTAGTGTGTGATGAAATATAGATTTGTGGGGTTTTTTGCTGTGTTTATAGTTTCTTTTTGAAATGCTACACATGGAGTCTTCACGGTGGATTTAGTATCCACTCTAGATACACAACAACCCCCCTTTAATCTCTTAGTTTTGGCAGCTTTGCCAAAAACACGAGTTAGACCTTAAAGCAATGCGGCTAATTATAAACTCCCATGGATAAAATGCCCGCACAATTTACTGAACCTTTCAAAATTAAGCTTTTGCGGCACCAGTCGACTCCCAGCTCGCAGCCCTCTCGTCACTGGATGCAACCTTTTCCCTCTGCGGCAGCCTCCCGATGTGCACAGTCAGCAGAGTCATCAGCGTAACCCACTGTGGCATTTACATGATGGACCCGAGTGTGTGTGCAAGTGTGTGTGTGTGTGTTTTCAGCGCCTAATGAAGAGAGACAGTCTCTGCCAGGGTCCCTCTCCCCAACCACCAGGGGTCTCAACTCCAGCACAGACTGAGGACACTTTTAACAGCCGCTTGTGCACACACGTGCGCGCGCATCTGACGCAGTTATTATGTTCTTGGGCACACGCACACGTGCGTGAACGTGAACGTGTACGTGCGAAATGAGATCCGGGTCTTGGCCTCTCCATTTCTCTCTGCAGGTAATAAAAATATAGAGTGCCCTCCAGATCCCTTTATAGAGAGAGAGAGTTGAGACCGCAGCGAAATCTAGGACAGGCTCCATTGATTTGGAGGCTACAGTATTACTCGCCATCACAGCCAAGGCAATACGAGAGGCCTTTTTATTTTTTTTACAAAAAAAAAAAAAAAAAATCACAGTTACCTAAAGCCCAGAGGGACAACAGAGAGATGGGACAGAGAAAAGGAGGACGGGGGAGGGATTCATTGGGAAAACGGTCCTTTGTTTTGCTTCCCATCAAACATTTCACAGTATGTGCTAGCAAGGATTTGTGGCCAATCGCTCTACGGATCTCAGAAATTTTCCTTTGTGTTACATGGAGCTGCATTTACATTTTGATTTATAATGAGCAGGGGTGTGTTGTGTCACTCCTGGGTCCTTTCGGGTGGTTAAAAGCCCATTGTGTTCACTGAATGTCAGTCTGGTCCCAGTTTGGTTTTCTTCCAGCAACACCCTCAATAACTCGGCTTTTTGGACTTCTAAAGGTGTGGGTGGACAAGGGGGATGTTTTCCTACTTGTCTTGGATTGGGCTTTCCAGATCTCAAGAGAGAAGTGGAGTATTCTGGGTCGAGCCATGTGCCGACCCCCCTCGGTCTGGCTAAAAAAGATAAGACCCTGTCATTGTATCCCTCCACTCCACAGGCCTGACCGCATCAAATATTCATGGGCCACAGCAGACTCTTAAGTAAACTGGCCAATTTGTTGCGGAAGACGTGCGTTAAGATTGGCTGGGCCGATATGCCCCTGCCCCCCGAGGAAGGGCCCAGACGGGGGGGTGGTTGGCTGCCATTTTGGCCCTCCTGTCTCTATTGTTACCAGCCGTCGGAAAGCAGCACGTGGCGGCTTGTCTGAGGGTAATGGGCCTGGCGTTGAATGCGAGGGCGGAGCTGGGTCTGGAGAAGGGAGGTCAGGAGAAGCCATCTTTCATCCGAATGGGCATTGAGAGGTGGTTAGGAACAATGAAGGACCGACATGCAGCCATGTTTGAATGACAAAAGGCATGAAGTAATGTGCTGATTGGGAGGGACGGGCTTGATTTGGAGGCAGTTTTCCAGCTCTCTGCTGGAATTTTTCTTAAAATCTTGCATCTTCAATTTATCTCTCAAGGTGCACGTCGCATCACTTCCTTTTCTGTAGCTAAACACGTCTTTGCATTGACGAACCAAAAGAAAACACTTTTGATGGATGACTCTTGCTGCTTCTCAAAATAAAAGCTCCATCTCTTCATCTCCCCGAGGATAGCAGTTGATAAATCACTAAAGCGCATTTTTATTCTGCTTTATGGGCGTAGAAGTTGAGCGGTGGCTAGGGGTAGACACAACTTTATGCCTGGCGATTCCCTGTAGGGCATCCGATGGAAATGAGCTGAGAAAGCTGTCGGAGAAATGTCTGGTAGAAGGAAAAAGATATAAGGAGATGAGTCTCATAAAAGCCAGAACTCATAAAACTGTTCAACGGATCTGAAAAGTAAGGATTCCTTGAAGCACGGAGAAGCAGGCGACAGTCGAAGTGGGGAGTAATCCTCAAGAACGCAATCTGTGGCTGCCGAGGAGGCAGCAGGGACAGAAGATGGTGGGGCGCAACCGAGGCCAGGCACAGTTTATTAGGTCACTTCCACAGAGGACCTGCAACTGTTCAGCGAGTGACCGTTTTGCCGGGTGATCCCTGACAGCCTGCTTGTCATCTGGCACCAGTGAACTCAGGAGAGTAGAAGCCCGTTGTGAATATCAATTGTGTTTTAGAAACAGAAAAATGAGGGAAGGAACCTTAATTGAAGGTGAGAATGGATCCCATTCATTTGCCCTGCAAATGCCATCTGTCCCTGTAGTGCTTAATTTCTCCTCCTTCAACTGTACGTGAGAAGTGTCTTGCAGGACAAAACTGCACCTAAATCATTGAAAAATAGCATTCAGTTTAAGGAAGCAGATTATTTCTTTCAGCTTGAGAGCCTTGATTGTTGCGTGAATGGGCTGTTGGTGAATGAGGCCATTTACATGCTAATAGCGATGCGGGGCAATTTCCTTATCATGTATGTAAATGAACACATTGGCTGGATCTTTGTTGGCCAAACACGAACAGCTAACAATATGCTGACTTCATGTTAACGCTTCACTTTATTTATTCATATGGTAATTAAACACTGCCGACACACATGATTCTTCGTTGATAGGCTCGTTAGTATGAATTATCTCTAATTAGGAAAATGAACCAATCCGTCGCACCTGTGGTTTCTGACATATCTTTGGGATGAGGCGCCTTCAACATCTGTACCGATGCTCCAGGAGCAGCTCCTGCTCGTATAGGCGACACATATATTCATGCGCGTGGGAGGTTTTCCGGCTTGTGTGCCAGTACGGTTCTTCAATGTAGGAGTGGAAAAAGTACGAAAAAGGTACGCACAAGGCCGGCGTGGGCGCGGTTGAGGATTATTCTGAGCCGCTGCCATCTGTAAACAAGCAGACAGGTTCTTTCCACAATGGTGAAGAACACAGACAGAGAAAAAACACATTTTTAAAATTATTGTATAGATTATTATTATCATCGCGTGTTGGCTGAGAAAGCAACAACGCAGCAGCTCATCCTCGAAGCCATGTGACATTTGCTTTTAATTGTATGACACTTTGAAAATCATCTTTTATGGTTTTTACGCCCTAACAGTGGTTGTTGCCGCACATTATGATGTCATAATAACGGGCCCACCGGCAGGACACTGAGGTATAGCTGGTCATTAAATAGCAATTAGGCTGCCTTTAGCATTGTGCGCAATTGCTGCCATAAAAGACAAAGAATGTAGCCCCATAAAGTTTCAGGACAGTCAGCAGCCATTTTTAAATATCATCATATGGTCGCAGTAAAAGAAAAGCCGGGAAACTGTAGATAAAGCAGATGGATTCACGCTGACTTACTTTACAAAACACATAAATCCCAAGTTCTCCCCCAGCACACAATTGGGCAAAAACACACAGTTACCTGCAGTAACAGAACAATACTTGTAGTGGAACCTGAGAGTATGTGCAGAAAATGCAATCCTCCAAATTTCTATCCTGCTGACAACACATGACCAAAAAAACCTGCGGAAGTTTTAACCTTGTGTCGCCTTCGCAACTCACTGACAGAGGATAATGTGACATTTGCCGAACGTGTGTGAAAATACGGACACACGGACACCACCTCCTGCGGGACGGAGTGTGACTCAGAGGTCATTCCAATAAAAAGAAAAGGGGACGTTTTAAGTGAGAGTGGAAATCCAATTAGGACTCTGGTACAGTCGCCGTGGCATTTAACAAAGAACTCTCCTCCGTCCGTCTAATGCACTTTACGTTATAGCATTGTCCCGTATTATGTGTCTAAGATAAGTTAGGCTTCCACCCAGAGCCGTGATGATGGCATTAGCCAACACACGCTGTAACGACCAATCACTGCTGCTTATATCCATCATGTGTTTATGCACACGTGTACACCTTTCCTGAAATATGTGTATTATCTCAAGGCGGGGAGGAGAAAAAAATCAATAAAAGGCAATATTCCTATTGGATTTAGTTTATGCCATCGACCCATTTCTGCCAGTCCGATGCATAGATCATGCGCGCAGCGGCGCGCGAATGATCTTCTCACCTCCACCCGGGGTCAGCGCATCGACGGTCACAGCTGCTGCGTCGGGGGTTTACCTGGCGCTCAGATAACAGACTGGATGAGGCAGGAAAAAAGAGAAGTGATGGAAAACTGGACTGGGAGAGATGACGGCGACGCCAGCCGAAATAAACACAGCGGCAGATTTAGTTTTGGGTCACTGGAAGCTTTTACTGGTTTTGGCTGTCTTTGGTGGTTTGAGGTTTATGTCGGTTCATTGTTTTGGTGAACTGGTTTGCTCCAGATTCAGCATCGTGTTGTTTTCCAATATTTCCAGTACAATTAGCATGTGACAACATGTGAGTCATCAGCCCCCCACAGAGGCAACACGTGATGCCCCAAAGGTCGTAATCAGGCCCCTTGTGCCAGCCGTTGCCTTGACTTTGCCTCCGCCCACCAAACTGTCTCGCAACCCGTTTACAGGAACCCAACATTGCAAAGTGGCAGGAGACCGACCTGGCGACTCGCGGCGCCACTCGTCTGGACCGATAATGAGTTCCCACAGGCCTGGGATGGGGCACCAAATGTGTGTGCGTGTCGACTAGAGATGTATGTGGGTCCTTCCTTGTTATTGAAGAACAGAGATTTAATGGCAAAAGGAGATAGAGAAAGTTTAAACTTGAAATCGCCCCAGTTTGGTCAACCCCCAGCAGGGTTTGGCTGTAATGAGGGCTGGTTCTGCTCTTGCTGTCTGCTGCCCTCTGTCAGTTTCTCTGCTTCTGCCTTTTCTTGTCCGTCTCTGTGCTCCGCGGCGGATGGTACAGACAACAGATCACTCCCAGGAGGCCTTGCCCTGAAACATTATCCATCATGTTGACAGCGGCACAGCTCCAGAGTCTTAAAGTGAAGAAAATATCATGTTCTACAAGCAGATAAACTCCTGCTTCGGACTCTCCCAGACTTTTATTTCCTGGATCGAATCTGTTTCACTCTGGCTGACAGAACAGGTGCGGAAGAGCTTTTGGAGTTCAATATCATCGAGATCAAAATCACCGTTTTTAAGATGAAACGACAGCCCAAATCGATATTTATCTGACAGGTATTGGAGCACAACCACTTGGGTCCACGGTGGTAGGAACACTGTTATACACGTCACCCGGCAACTGTTGGCAGTCTATCACGCTGGCTGTCCTTGTAAACATAAAAACCACACACAGACAAGCGCAGATGACAAGGAAAACGCTGAGATATATGATGTAGGGAGGAAGGTAAGAGGACTCTGGGGGGTGTAAACGGGAAGACCCAGATGGAAAATATTGCGCTTATGACTTCAAGCTAGGAAGCGATAAAACCTCCAGTGAACGAACAATCACATCACCCATCGCAGAAACGGCATCGTCGACGTTCAGTCAAAGATGTCTATAAATCAGTCCCGGGCATACACCACGCTGGCCCGGAAAATCCTGGATCCGTCCCGTTATACCTCTTTGCTCTTCTACGACAGTCTGGTAAGGACCTCCCCCCCCCCCTCTGATCATAGCTGACTGTTGGCTCTGCAAGCTAATGCATGTGAAGGCCCTCTACTGTCATTGCAAACAGTTGCCAAATGTAGGGGTAACCACTGCCAGGAGCAACAGAGGAACCAGGAAGCTTCTTATCTGACACATTTGGGATTCGCCAGCTAATATTTAATTTCCCGGGGAGTGAGGACATTGTTGTTTTTTTTTACATGTAAATCGGATTTAAATCCAGATTTACGCACGAAACAAATCCAGGTAAGGTCAAAAAAGAAATGTTCCCACCTTTCCATGTGTTGACCAGAAAGAGCTCCCACTGTTTCTGTGATTCATCCAGGAACGGGATCACTTCCAGGGACATTCAGGTGCAAAAGCTGCACAGGCCGAGTATGAAATCAGTTTGGAGTGACTTCTACTGTGGTTCAAAGTTCTGTGGGCCTTCATAGTTTCTATAGAAGTCTCCCAGCTCATTGTTGAAGTCAAGCGAGCATGACAATAACTGCAAAAAAAAGGGGGTTTCAGACCTTCAAACCGTCAGCCAAAATGCTCAAAAAAGTTGAAGAAAGTGCACACACCTGGCTCCACTGCCAGATACTGCGAGGCATACAGGACAATGGGGGACAAAAGGAGCTCCGGCTTTTGTTGCTCTTCCTCCTCAAGAATTCCAACTGCATTCAATCACGTCTTTCTCAAGGTCTGTGTGAGCTGAAGGAAACTTAAGGTCAGGAGTTTGCAAAGAAAAACGGAGATGCGGAGACGATGCAGGATGAATAGTAGAGGTGCATGAAGAGTGTGAAAGATGATAAAAGGAGAGAGAATCAGTCGTCTTTAATTCACCGAGGTCGACACGCGGGGATTTATGGACAGAACCATGTTCCGTGAGCGCATGTGAAAACACGTTTCCATACTTCAACACTGACCTTGTGAAACTCCAAAAAAATGCCGGAATTCTTTCGACGTGGCCGTTTCAAGGTGAGTTTACATGCAGACAGACTCTCAAAGACGGGCAGAGCCACAGACCCTGACTGGCTCCATGGGTCAACAATCTGCCCCAGTTATTTTGATAGAGAGCCGAAAACATCCTCGTTGGAGTTCTTTCGTTTTGCCAGCAAACAGCAAATGAATCCTCCCAAATAGTGATTCTGACGTGCTTGACCTGCCTCTGATGCAGGATGCGCACGTGCGCATCCAGTGCCAGGACCATGGAAGAAGAAGAAGAAGAGGGGTGGACATCTTGGCTCATGTTTAGCTCAGGCTGCACATGAGCTCAGATTGAAGCCAGTGAGAGGGAGGTTAGCGCTCCATCCACAGCAGTGGAGATGGGGGAGGTTCGAGCAACGAACAGTTCGAATGTGACAGTGATGCTGCAACCTTGAAACCTTAGGTGGGCGGGAGACGAGGCCCGCCGGTGTTTTGTGTCAGTGAGCGCTAGTGAGGGAGATCAGAGGCCTGTTGCTGCATGGTGACGGGAGACTCCACGCAGGGACAAGGACACATGTGACTTCCAACTCCCTGCCAGTGAAGGGACTTGGCCGTCTCCTCCCCTGCTGTGCAACGAACACAGCGGAACACAGATTCAAGGTTCATTACTGCGTGTTCTCATCTCGCACGAGGTTATGGGTGGAACTGGTGTGTGTATTTATAGAGAACGCAGACATCAGACTGGCTTAATGACATGAGGTACGGATGTGCCACAGGATCCAGCTCATTTAGCACCACTGTGCTGTCTTGATCGCTGGGTTCTCACGGGTCGGTCACAATGGCGAGGTGGGGGAACATAGCAAGAAACGCGTCAGTCAAGAGAAAAATTCTGCTCAGTGGATGAGCAGCTGTGAACCGTACACTGAGGGTTGCTTCGACGTACAGACGCCTCCTTAGCTTAGCCTGTTGTTAAGTTTAAGTCAAGATGTCCTGTAAATTCAACAAACTGAAACCAGATACCCGAGAACAGTGCTTGGCATCCTGATACAAGGGTGTCAAAGAGAAAGAGGTGCTTTCATATAGACTGGGTCTCTCAAATCTTTCTTCATCTTTTTGGTTGACCTGCGCGGCAGCAAAGTCAAAAATATGCACACGCATGCACTCCCCTTCAGAATAGCATCCCCGGAATGAAAGGTGCAGCCCCGCCGCCTCGTCTAGCCCCTCCCACCCCCACTCGCTCCTCTCCCCCACTTCAAACATCAAAAAGAAGGGTGCTGTCTCCAGAAAGGCTCACCCAAGGCTCATAGGGGAGGGGTGGGTTTCAGAATTCTGTCTGAGAGCGGGGTGATAGATAGGGGGGAAAAAAAAGACGTGGCTGATGTTGGCGCCTCATTTATGTCCTGCGCACTCCCCTTGTGTGCTGGGCGAGGACTGGGTTCCACTGATTAGTGCGAGAATGTTCTAAAGAAAACGAGAAGGTGCCATGCTACTGCCTGTAGCAAAGTTACACTGACGGAAAGACTGGTCCGTGTGTGTGTGTGTGTGTGTGTGTGTGTGTGTGTGTGTGTGTGCATCAGTGAAAGGGAAAGAGACGTTAAGATGGCGCGCTGGTGCAATGATTAAGTCATTTTTCATTCTCGCCTTTGAGTGTCTTGTCTTTGATGCTGGTTTTAAAAAAGCCCCTCCCACACAGACATCATTAATGAACAGAGAATTTGTCCCTCAAGTTGGAAGAACAGGGTGACAAGGGTTGGGAGGGGTTGTCAAACAATTCATCCACAAAGAGACATGATGTGACGGATCACTGTTTTGTTTGTTATGTTAGCGCAGGCATTTTCGTTGGCTAACAGGCCTACCACCATACAGAGGCCTTATTTAATCTTGCTAAATCAGAAGACCACCCCCCAGTTTTACAGTAATACAGTAATTATCATTCACGAGACAGCCGTTACCGCGCGTGCCTTAAATAGGATAAAGCAGCGATGATGTTGTACGGGTATATGATCAATGCAAACATGTCAGAGGACGTTTAATGGGTGTCTTCATGGTGGCTCTTCCCTTCTGATATGACAGTCAGATGAATGGCTGTGGATCACGCCACTGGCACGGGCTGAGCGCCATCATGGAAAACGATTTTGTGTTTACTTGTTTCCATCTTTAGGGTGACTATTACGCAATACAACCTGCATTAACCGGCCGGGCCACCTGACGCCACGCACTCCATCATGCGGGATATAAGCAGATTGTGCATTTGATTAATGGGACAGCAGCGAAGGTTGTGAATAACATTAGGGACCGCATGCTAGCACCAAGTTCTGCTGACGGGAAACATTGTGACTTTGAGGATAAAAGATCTCCCATTCACCCACGTTTGGCGTGTGATCTATACAGAAGATGGAATTCTGACAACTTTAAATGCGATGATAATAAAACTTGTCAGATCGTCTCAGGTAGCTGGCGTCTCCGTCTAATTTTACACCTGCTGTAGGAAAGCCAGATGAGCCATGCGATGCAGATGAGAACGTAACAGCATTCGCCTTCCTTTTCTTCCCAGGAAGGCGAAGCGAGCGACGTAAAGTCTGATGCTGTTGATTCTCGCTGGCGTCAGAATGAAAGGCTCGGAGACTGACAGACACAAAAGGGCTTTTTGAGATTTGTTGCAACGGCAGGAGCCTGCCTCTCCCTCCAAATTTGCCACTTGACAGTGATGGAGAGCCTGTCTGATACCACGATGTGTTAGTCCACGAGCGTGCACCTGCAAACACAACCGGGAGTGTGTTTAAAGCCCCCATGTCTGTCTGACAACATCATTAGTGTGTCTGTGTCTGTGTGTGTTACGTCTTCTTTCTTCTGTCTGTCTCTCCTGACGTGGGGAAACAGGTGGAAGGGTACTGGAAGGGAGCAGACATCATAGGTTCCGTCTGTTACGTCTCAGGAAGCGCTTCAATGTGCTGGGATGCAGATACGCACTGCGGCTGGATGACAATGGGGGAAGTGTAGATAATTCCCAGTGAAGACATGAAGACTGGCTTGTACAGTATTTCTCCCAGCAGAGCTCACGATAAGTGCTCATCCCACAACTGTCACGCTATTTCGCTCCCCCTCAGGCCTCTTATTGCCGTGTGAGGGCCCCAATTACCGTAGGCACACAAGACAATTCACGTGTCAACCGCAGACATCCAATCCTCTTTTCAGAGGCAGTTGCTATGACTTCAAACCATAACATTTGTGAACAAAACCCATTTTTCTGTGTGGTCTTCTCAACCAAAACAGCAGAAAACAGAAGGGAACGATGATAGGTTGTTGGTATTCACTTATGTCTGATCCAAATATTGCCAGCACCAGCCTGGCCAGGTGACTTCTGATCCCTCTCCACCCTCTCACCTGAGCCACAGCGGCCCGTCTGCACCGATCAACACGCTCACTTCACTGTGAGTTGTAGTTATGCATGAAGTCACAGCACCTCCTCATTCGAGGCTGCGAGGGCGTGATGTGATTGTCACAGAAATTGCTGAAGATGGTGACAGACACTGGGGGGCTAACAGCCTCTCGCTGGCAATAAAATCATCAAAAACGAACACATTCCCACTTCACGCGCACGGTTTCTCCACATTTTTCTTTGATCCGTCTGGTAAAAATGACCTGGCAGCGAATAAAAGGTTCTGAAAAGGAAGGAAGGAAGGCAGAGAAAATTAAAAGACAAGGAGGTGAAATGGTGCTCTTCACTGCTGGGCCTCATGCCCCCTTCTCTCCACATGAGAGGGGGGCCTCTGATGAGGTGTTGATTGCCTGTGGGCACAAGTGGTTTCTCCAAACACTCCAAGAGTGGCCCATCCTCTGATTAGATTCAAGTGTTATAACGGCAAATAGGCTCAGACACTCGACCGTATATTACAGCATTGAGAAAGACCTCAAGGCCAGCGCTTTTATTAAAATGGTGTCCTGTAAACACCCGGACCAACCTAAAGGTCGTTTTGCGGAAGGCGTCATGCACAGTTTCATATCTGAAGTCAGAATATATTAATCCAACTCAGTGTGGCACTCTATACGTGAATGCTTTTGTAGCTCTCGGGATTAAAATGGTCATTAAAAGAAGCTGTGCTATCGTTTTACTGTCTTTTTATGACTTGAACTGAAAAAATGAAGAGAAAACCAGTCAGGAAAAGAACAGAAAATGAGCTAAAACAAGCAAAAACCTCTTTTGGGGAAAAAAAGGGGCCCACACTGCCCCCTACCATATACAGTGGTACTTCAGAGTGCCGCTAATCATACGTGAAATAGCATGTTGCTCTCCACGCTGTTATATCTTTTTAGGATTTGGTGCTCGAATTCCCAGGCTGTTTCTTTTCCAGTGGTTATTTATTTATTTTACAATTGTGCTCTTCTTCACAGTCAAGCTAGCTTGTCCTGACTGGCAGGCTAAAATCTGACTGAGTTGCTCTGAGATCCTGAAAGGAAGACAGCACAAGCCTGGCGTCCTGTTGAGGGACGCACTACATCTACAAAGGTTACAGCTGCGCCACAGTGGCTTTCGCTGCTGTCGCATTTTCTCCTGGGCTGAGAGGAGAAAAGGGTTTTTGACTTCCCGCTTATGAAAATGTCGGTTGAACTTATGACTCTTGTAGAAGAGCCCTGATTGAGAGGAAATGTTCCATTGTCATTTTCCTAGCAAGGTAATCTGTGATGTACTGTTCAAAATGGCAGTTCCATTCTTTTTTTAAAAAAAGAAGCTGTTAGCTCACAGTCCACACACACTCACACACATTAGCCCACCCTGGCATCTCTCTACATATATATAGATGCTCACAAAAACATACATGTACAGGCAGACACTGCATGAATATTTAAGAGGTTTCAGTCTGCATGTGTTCCATATATGTCACTGTCAGTGTCTCAAGAGCTGGTTTCAGGGCAGGGGGCTGATGAGCAGAGTGTGTGTGTGTGTGTGTGTGTGTGTGTGTGTGTGTGTGTGTTGTGTGTGTGTGTGTGTGTGTGTGTGGAGTGTGGGCACAATGGCGAACACAAAGTGGCCTTCTTCATATATCATGTAGCTCCTCCTCGCCAGGAGCACTGCTTCTGTCGAGTGTATGAGATGAGCACACAAGACCTCACCGCTCTTCATCCTCTCCTGTGTGTGTGTGTGTGTGTGAGAGAGAGGGAGAGAGTGAGAGAGAGAGAGGAAGAGAACATTATGTACATCTGTGTGAAGAAAGCAGGTCAGTGGGGTAGGTCGGGCCATAAGTGTGTGGGAGGTGTGTGAGTCTTCTGGATGCATGAAGTTTGGTGAATTATTAATTTTCTTTCGACATGTTTAATTAAGAGATCATCACCGTGTATTTCAGAATATTAAATATAAATTTGCAACATTCAGTCATATCTACAATTTGATAAATCTGTAAATATCTGTTGTCAGAAACCTTTAGAGAACCCCCCCCCACACACACACACACACACACACACACACACACACACACACACACACAATTTCCTTTACCATTATGGGAAATGTTTATCTAGACTCAATTATTAAATTCATATTTAAAAATGCTTTTTGTATTGTGTGTTTTAATGAGTGCAACTGAGCATAAGAACCCGTCTGTCAGAACTAACGCTGCCCTGTCATTGGCTGAAAACCATCCAAGCCCAACTCCCATGTGACCTTTGTGGCCTCAGGACAAGAATCCAGCACTGCAATAAAACGTTCCCATAAACCATCTACTGTAGCGACTTAGCCACACGTAAAGGATTAATGACCTGGCCGACGATGCCTTGCTTTTCCACCGAACGCTGTGCGATGGGTAAACGACACCCCCTGCGGAGTCTGACAGGAACTCGCAGCGCTCCGTCGCCCCGTGTCCACTCTCAGCGTGGCGCCTGATGTCATCACATGAGCCTCGTCTCTGGCGCAGAGTAAATCTGGTGTAATAAGACAGGAAACTGTTTATAATGCTGCTTATTAACACTGTAAAACATTTACACACAGTTTTCACTCACTTCTTTGTTACCAGCCAGCAGCTACCAGACATGAAATCAACAGACACACAATAAAAGGAGGCACTAAAAACCGTCAAAAGGGAATTAACGTCACGTGCATCCACCCCTAACCTTCCAAACACACATGAGTGATCCTCTTTGCTCCCTGGGTGCTGCCTTCCTTGGACGTTGCAGTTTGTTTTAAGTCAATGACACTGCAAACACTCGCCAGAGCACGAAATGTCCATCGATCCGCTGCTGAAAATAGTCCCAGACAAACGTAGACTTTACTCGTGTTTCAGCAAAAAAAAAGAGCCCACTCACATGTTTCAGGATCTCAAGAACTTAAAAAAGCACAGACAAAATAGAAGATGGGCTACTTAATTACGGTCTGAATCCAATGCTACACCCCCACGTCAGTATCTCTTGTGTAATCTTGCTGCCATCTTGACTCCAATTATCAGAGCAGTATTGTGCTTTATTGTGAGGTAAAACTGAAATAAAACATTTCAATTTCCTTCAGACAAAGCGCATATTGAAACATGCAGGCTTACAACATTTAGCCCCTAAATACTGTTATTGTCTGTTGTTGCAAGCCTCCGTTACACACATCTATCAGTACGTAGCTGATCAGGAAATTAGCCACTCCACCAGCTGGAGAATGGAGAATTCATGTGTGTATTTAATTGTCTTTTCAACAAATGTAGGAAAGACCTTTTTACCCGACTGCTCTCCATCCATCTTGCCCCCTTTTAACTCAGCCTCTTTGCAGACCCCTTTTACACATGCTAGCCATACACCGCGGCCGCGCCAGCACGCCAGAGCCAACCTCATTACTGTGTGATTATGCGAAATCAGCAGAGAAGAGAATCAAAGCTGCCACTGGAGATGAGTGACTTGTACGGTAAGTGTCCCTGCCCCGATGGATTGGTAGGGGGAGAGATGATAGAACTCGCTCCCACAGATTCGTGAAGATCAAATTCTCTCTCGGTTCGCCTCCCTCTCAGGCGTCAAAATGAGTTTCAGCGATGAAGCAGATGTTGGAAGTCTATCCTCCGCTTGCTCTGAGGATGTGAGTGGAGCAGATTTGGGGAGAGCTTAGAAAATGAGGAGAGATCCTCGCTTCGATAGGCCTGGAGAATTCTGGGAGCCTTGCATAGAGGGGTTGAAACGCCGTCATTTATATTCAAGGACAGTCAAGGAGTGGGTATAAATCAATGCGTGGGCTTTAACCCGTCTCATCCCCACGCTTTAGTTCAGAGATTGGTCCCAAAACCTCAGCAGTAGCTGCAAGTATGTTCGGGGTAATTGAACCTGCCAAAACAACTCGCTCCTACTCAGACAGGAGCCCCAATCCACGCAGAAATACACACATTTATACACACAGTAGCCATCAGTGCAGCGTGAGATAACGAGACCGTGCCAAGGATGACCTGGGGGGGGGGAGGTGGAGAGACGGACGGCAAAGGCGGATGAGTGAAAGAGTAAGAAAGTGGTCACGCTCGGCTTCCTTCTGCCATGTAGCTGCCCTATCTCTCCGCTGCACTGACCCTCTACATGACTCGCTCCACGCCTTATCAGTGCTTTCCGCGCTCCCCCGGTCTTTCTCCCCCAGCGTTGCGCCAGAATGTGATTCAGAAACACAACACCAGATATAGGTTGAGTCATAGAGCGGCACTATCGTCTCCGGACACAGAGCCCAGCCCGTCAGCCTGCGGTCATCAAGCGGTTCAACCAGTCATTTAAAAGTGTGGGTCTCCCTGGGGCACATGCAGACACATGTTCATGGAGACTACACAAACACCTGCCTGCAAAAACACACACTGTGCTCGTTTGCCCACCAGTAGCCCTTTAATCGAAGTGGTATTTGCAGGTAAAGGGCTTCATTTAAATGCATTTCTTCAGCCTAGAGCCAGACGCTCACACACAGAAACACATTCGTCCACTGACAGACACACTTGAGCTCATATGCACAATGGCAACAATACTTATTGAAGCTGACAGGGGCCTTATCCACCTAATCCAAATTTACATACACCACATCCGTTGGCTTTCCAACAAAAGCATTAGCGCCCTTCTTATCCCATGCAAATAAGGCGTAACATTGGGCTTATTGTCCAGACTGTCAGCAGAGGGGCTTTACACGGGCAGGCACAAAAAGCAAGTCAACCGTCAACGCAGGAGCTACTGTAGGTCACCACGAAATATAAACGGCATTGCGTTAAAGTGGAGTGGGGGAAAGAATGACGTACATTTTCAAAAATCCTGGGCAATGTTTCCGGAGGATTACATTGTAACTGTCAAACCAATGATTGGATGTTGCAAGAACCCGCATGCCAAAATGAAGGCTGTTGGGGATTGGCTAAAAATGTGGCTAACCTTTCAATAATGAGACGATTCAAATCATAAAACGGACATGAGAACTATCCTATTAAACCGGAACTTGGCCGCAAAGGTCTGTCCTCCAGGGTGTCCTCGAGTATGAATTATAGTTTCTGCCTATTTTGTACTTCACGGCTAAATTGTCGTATTGAAAGTGTGGAACACTCAAGTACACAAGTGATAGACAGAAATTCTGCAGTTTCTCTCTTTGGAGGTATTATCCTTGACTTAATGCCTTTTGAGTGGTTTAATGTTGATTCGTGAAGACTTCCATCCCTGGAGTCTTATCCACAGAAGGAATCAGCATCTTGGGGCGATGCTCAGTGGCTCTTACCCTCCAAGTGTGGTCCTGACACACCAAGTGTCTGTTACTGCGCGATGCTTCTGAAATAGCACGTAATGCGTCATTTCAAAGTGGGCTCAGATTCCTTTGGGGTATCTGTCCCAGGTGGTGCTTGTTCTCAAACACGGTTTTCTAGGTAAAAGTCTTCTACAGATTTCTAAAGTCTGTGATGCCAAAACACTTGCCCATCTGTCTGGGGTTCTTCTTGTCTTCATTGCATTAAGGCCAATCGATGATCTGATCTGATGGAAGCTTTTGATGTAAAAAAAAAAAAAAAAAGAAAAATCACGACGGAGGTTTTTCTGCAGGGCAGGACACACGTGGTCCCAGTCCCATTTACAAATGCATCGATCTTAGCGAGAAGAATTTGGAATCCCCAGCTCTCTTTGGGGCCTCCAAAAAGGGGGTGGGGGCTGTGCTCCTGAATCAATAGCCATAAGGAGTCTGGCTCCCGTTTGCTTTCAAGATCTACAGCCAAAGGACCCAGTCATCAAAAGTTAATGAGCTATTTAGATCATGCCGTTTCCTCCGCTCGCGACTGCAAAAACACTGCTGGACGCGGGAGAACAGAGCCCCTGCGATGGTGCGTGTGTTTTGTGTGTCTCCTATAGATCTTTGCTGGGAGATTGGCAGGCAAGGAACTACAAAGAAGCGAAAATGGTTATCATGCGCGTGCAGTTGTTCTCGTATTGTCTGCTGCAGCGGCTCGATACGGGTCGCAGCCTTTGCTGCAGTCAAAAATGGAAAAACAAAGGTCCCTTTTGCCTCAACCACTTTGGATCTGGTTCTGTGTTGTCTAGACATATTACAGATTCATTAAAACACCAGAATTTTAATATTCTTGTCATTTTCACTCAATGACGCATTAAAGAGCGTGTGATTGGACAGGTAAAAGAACTAGATTGGGTAGAATTTTAAAAGGTTTTCGTTGTTTTCTCAATTATGTAAATGTGAGATGGAGTTGACTAAATGTTACTCTGTGAGGACATCTGTAGCAGTCAAGTGTGAGTTGCATCCAAATGCTAATGACCGAACTCATTAGGTGGATTATTGCTCTTCTCATCCCTGCTTTTTACACTGTCGGTCATTGTCTGTGTTCCAACCTGCCTCAGCTCCTTTCTGTTTTATTGCCTCCCTTCTTTATTTCTCATCTCCCCTTTCTTTCTCTTCCACCCGGACTGGGCGCTAATGATCTGGGCCCGCCCCCGTGTCACCTAGGATTCGTGCCAGCATCCCTCGCCGGCCGTTTCCTTGGCCACTGGCCTTGTTAAAGAGATGATGCATAAATGTGGCAGAGGGAAAGTTACAGCTGTCCAAATTCCCTACAGCACACTCAAAGACTGGTAGGACTGCTTATTGCTACCGCTGCAAAACCTGTGCTGTCTGCAGCTAGAAAGAAACCTTTGTCATTAAGAATTAACACTATTCTCACCGTGACCATGTTTGAAGACAACATACAAACCTATAAAACATAAAGTCAGCTACAATTCCCATGTCAAATCTACTGCAAGCTCGATACCGCCGTGCTGGGAGTCGGGGCCAAAATAGAGTAAATTTGGATTTTGACCACCTTGCCAGTCAACCGTCCCCGACAAAAAAACGGAGGTAAGCCAGGCAGAGAATTGATTTTTAGGATGTACCCAGAGGAGGAGGTTTTATCCGCCAGGTTCACTACTGATGCACATTAATGTTTCGCTCCCACCGAAATGGTCCCGAAGCCCAGGGGAATCAAAGCTCACCTCTGACGATTGATTGGTAGAAAGTTTGTCTTGTCCCTGCACCTACCTGCCAGTCCCCGTCTGTATGCATCTATCCATCTGAAGACTGACTGGCTGCATTCTCCACAAAAACACAAATTTGATGCTGAACCCTTTATCACAGGTACTGAGAGACAAAAAAAGGAGGTAAACAGATGATTTACTCATCCTTGCCCATCAAATGCCTTCTGCCGTCTCTGCTAATGCCCCAAACATCTGGAACACTCTTCTGTTAAGTCTCCAGCTAAACTCACTCATCCTCTTCAGTACATAAAATCATTACTCACTAATTTTCTGTCCTCTGTTTGTAGTTTTTCATTCTCTTCCCATATTTTGTTTTCTGCATACCATCTGCATTTTATTGGTTTTGCTTTGCACGCTTGTCACCGCTCGCCTGCACTGTAAATGATACTGGCCTCAGTGTACTCACGAGTTTAAATAAAGGTGAAGAATGAATGAACGCCTTACAAAATGACAATGGAGTTTTGGATTTCCTACAAGAACTACCAGTCTGAGTCCTGTTTCCAGGCTAATACATGACTTGTAGCTTTGTTGAGAAGCCAGGATCTATAAGTGCTGTGTCATTTGGAGCAGATCTCTGTTAATCAACCAGTACAGTAGAACGAATAAACACAAATGAAATACAGGAACCATAGTGGGGCTTCTAGACAAATGACTGGTTCTGCAACACACATTTTAACCTGTCAGGGTGTTAAAAGCACAGTTGGATTTAATAACAGTAATCGTGGTTCAATTTGTTGTCAAGACCTCACTTTTATTTAAATGTCAAAACAGAAAGGGAAAACTGTAAACCAGCTGATTTTAGCATCAGACTACTGTACGTACCCTTCTCTTTTTGGAATCTAGCTGGGACCCGCTGAGGATCTTCATCGGTCACCAATGAGCGCTCTCCACAGGACTGGAGCTACATACACTGAATTATTGAACACAGCAGTGTCCCTAAGGTGAGGCGGTGCATGGAAGTCTTCAGTTTCCCCATCTGACAAAGAGGAAGGCGCGGTGAAACATGGAGGGGTGCTTACAAGCCATCCGTCACGGTCCCTCCCCGGTCACACGGAGGTGGGATTGCATTTCCGGCCAGGGGGATTTGCCGTGTCGGGCAGGGGGATGTCAGGGACTGAGCAATACTTGCGCAAGGTGGTGTGATGAGAGAACCTGTGATTGCTTTTTGAGTATTTTAATGGGGTGCCAGAAAGCGTCTGCGGCGTATGCGGTGGCATTAATACGCAATAGGTGTACAATCGCGGCTATTTCTGTGTCAACACCACGAGTGTGGAGACGGGTAAGTCATGTGTCTGCTCCGTGAGGTGCCCGCCTGACCCAGCGCACCAACAGTAATACCATCAGAGGGCTCCGACTTTATTACAATACATGATACGGTGATCGTGGTGCTGCATATGAAACACGATAACAAGCCACAGCCTTTGATTTACCTGCCAGGGAGAGCGGTGCCGGAATCGTGCTGTCGGTGAGAGCTGAGGAGAAATCAGCTGCTAAATCTGGGCTCTAATGGCGCCGGTGAGCTGGCGTTATTACATCAGATAGGCTCGCTGTAGAGGGAGGACTTCTTATCGTCCTTAATGTGCTGACAAAAACGAAGTCGGCTGATCTGAAGCGATATCAAAGCCAGTCCTGTTTTTCCACGACGCAAAATTATTTGGCTGTTTTGTTCAGAACGGAAAGGTTTTGACGCTGACAGCTAAACATCTATTTCAAAATGGAAAACGCGGCATTTAATGTACCACCTGAGTATTGGCGCCGGCATCGGACAATTTAACCAAACAACTCAATGACAGACGAACATGATTATATGTTTCGAACTGTCGAAGAAAATCATCCAATGTTTAAATTTGCCTTTCTCTGACAAAAAAGGGAAATAAAAAGGTGTGGAGGGGGTTGTGAGCCAACAGGCATAAATATAACTACAGCTGATATACAATCAATCATAAAGGCACAGCCACCAGGAAGATGAGAAAAAACATTCAGTGCTTAACGCGGTGCTAATTTACTGTGCCTGCTTCACATTTACAGCTCTTCTGGTTTTCTATTTCTGTCGTGCTTCATGACAGCACCACCCACTCTTCTGCCCAAACAGATGCAGGCATCTCACCTATGCACGCTTCCCGCAGTGAACACGAACACAGAGAAAAACCTACTGACATACGCGGACACCTTTCCCCTCCCCCGCCGTCTCCAGGTCCCCTGTGAGCGGTTGCATCAGCAGCAGCGGGGGGGCCTCTGGCTGTTGCTACGGTGCAAAACATCCCAGTAGCCCCCAGCGGGCTTCACCGACCGGCTTCGCCTGCGCTTACCACGCAACGCGCCGCCACGACCCAGCCGGCTGCCTTCCACAGGTGTTGACAGAAGACAGGAGGAGGAGAAAGAGAAACTCTTCCATCCGACAACGGTCCACGAAGCAGCTGGAGGGCCGCGCCTGACTAAATCGAATCATTAATTTTATTTTAATTTGCTGAGGCAGCCTGACACAGAATCACCACTTTGCGCTTGGTGGTTCTCCATTTATTCCTCAAATACAATAAAAATTGCAGCAGAAGTGATGCGGTCGGCATTAAAGACAGCAGAGGATTGTGCTCGCTCCATTAACCGCCTCTCAGAACTGACTCGCAAGTCTTGATTGACAGGGGACGGAGGTGTGCGCAGTCAGACCCTCAGAAAGGCCGCTGGGTACGTTCTCCCAGCCTCTAGGCCTCCTCCGCGACCTTACTGACTTTCACTGCATCTGCCTTTCTATCAGATTTTCCTTATTTTAGAATATTAGCCCTGGAGAGCTAATGCAACATTCATCCGGTGTATCGCCTGAAAAAAAAAATCCCCTGAAAGTGGACGATCGCGGCACGAGTGTGGACCTGGAATTGCTGTTGGCTTGTTTGTACAGCTGAGTGGAAGATAGCTATCATTACATGCGCGCGCTCTCATGTTCTCCGACTGGGTATGCATGCCCGCCGCGATAGCTATCGGTTTGTGTTTGCTCTCCTGTTTGTTCGATCGCTATCGCCGCGTTTATTTATGCGCTTTTCCACGCGGCAGCCAAGGCAGGCGGGTAAACATCGGCGGCCGCTTCGTCTTCGTCTCCGTTTCAGATATGGTCTATCATCTTGTTGACTTCGCCATCGCTGCTAGATTGCATTTCAACAAGCGCAGATCATCTCGTGCCGTTCCTGGCATCCACGAGCAGACAGTCCGTCACCAGTGCCGCCGCCAATCTTATTAAATGGAAGCACAGAGGCTGCGGTGCAGAATGAAAACTAAACAGGCTTCCATAGTCTGGAGTTTAATAATATTTGCAGGAGGGGGGCTGGTTTTGTGAGAGCTCCTCGGGAGAGTTTTAGCTGAGAAAGGGGAGCACGCCTGTCGGGCTAATGTGCCATCAACGCCGGGGCTGACGTGGCAAAGACCGTAAAGATAACATCTGGAGCCGCAGCGATGCTGTTAGCGAGGATGTTGGTGAGCTTCTGGAGATAATCTATGTGCGGCAGAGACAGGAGCGAGAGCCGTAACATTATTCAAACATGGGTGAGGAAATGAAAATGGCAGCCAAGAAAAGGCAAAGTGCATCCTTTATTGATTCATCCTCAGATGCAGAAGAGGCCCATTTGATAACTTCTTATCAAAAGGCTTCAGGCTAATGCATGCTTGCGACTAGCCTAGCATCCTTTGGAGCCACTCTGTTTTAAAGAAGAGGCCAAGCTCTGCGCTCCAGATCCGTCTGCTTCATCCCCCATCTGTCTTCTCTGCTCAGCGCCCATCACTCCTCCATCTTATCTCCTTTTCTCTTCGCCCACCCCCGCCTCGTCCACTCTTACCTTTCTATCTCATCTCTTTTTCTTTCCTCTTCCTCTTTGAAAAGCCTGTTGCTGATCCATCAGGCTGCTACTGGAGTGCGTTCCCACTCCTTTCTCACAGCCAGTAAAGTCTGTCTCTGAGGACGAGGCAGTGCTAGAAGGTCTAGTCGACTCCAGCAGGAGACCGGTCTGTTATTAATTACTCCCCAATTCCTCATCTGTTCTCCGTCTGCAGAGAGAAGTAATTACGTCTCTCCCCGTTTCTCCCCTCAGAAATGACGCGATAACTAGAAACGTAAATTACTCCTGCTGATGAGACAATCACCGAGCAAGAGAAAAGAAGCTAGAGATTTTTCACCTCCTTCTGAGCTTCAGCCACCAGGGTAATATCGCCCTTTAGTTTGGGATGTTTTCCCCTTTCACATCGGCTGGGCGTTTCCAATTTCCACCTTGCAAAAAATAGTTGATGGGTTAAGAGAGATTGCCAAAATAAATTAAAGATTTTTTTTTTTTTTTTTTTGCTGAATAGAAGTCTGCCCAATCACAAGGCGGGTTCCAGCTCCAATCAGCACTTTGCAGCTGGAGAGCAGCAGTGATGGAAGAGCAACATTAGCACCGGATCCTCATTTGACACTGAAAACAGAAGAAAAGAATGAAGGGGGAAACGTCCCAACGCTCCTGCATTCAACTGAAGTAGAAAAGCCAAAATATTTTGGATTCCAAGGACTTTATTTCCACAGAGATTTTGACATGTTACATGTGACAATGTTACAAAGCATTTTAAAGGTGGCATTAACGGTCCTAACAACAGCAACGGAGGAGTTTCGACATTTGCAGATAACAACTGTACTGAATTAAAAAAGCTCTTTAGATATGTTTCCAACCTGAAAGAATCCAGGCTGAATTGGAGACCTCATCTCCTCTTAAAGAACATTGTGGGTTAATGTACTTTCAGGGTCGCTCGGTTGTTCGGCGGAAAACGAGCCATCGTTAAAGAAATTTACTGGATTTTACCTGAGTCTCCCCTGCCTCGACAGGTCAAAATCTCTGCCATAAAAAAAAGGAAAAAAAGAAAAAGGTTTGCTGAAGCGGTTCCATTTCAGCTCTCGGTCGAGTGTAAAGCCGAAGCACCTGTAAGGCATAACAATTTATATCCTCCATTTCCCAAATTGCTCCGCTTATTAATTTTTATATTTGCTAGTCTGGCTTGTTTTGAGGCGCAGATTTTTTTTTTTAAACAATCAGGCAGCATGAGTGGAACAATTGTGTCATCGCACAGGGAAATGGACAAAAGATTTCAGCAAATTCAGGGACTATCTTTCTAAAATGAAATGTGTGCTTCAGTCCAAACCTCTCCAGCGTCCCCGCTCCCCCCCTGCCATCGGAAACAGCAGCTATTGCTGTTCTCTATATTGTGTTTCAGCACCTGTCAAGTGCTTATTGATTGGCTGCAGTGGATTAGCGCGGCTGTGTTGCTGCAGAGCGCAAGAGCGCAGCGTATAAATACGTTATATGTGAGAGTTCACGCGTGTAGGCCCGAGATAGGCTGGGGGTCCACGGCCTGTCGCCTAATCTGCAGCTCTCCCACTTCATCTTTTCCCACGTCTTCTGCCTCCAATCACCCTTCTCGAACTTCTGCCTGGCCACGATGGTTTAGATCCTAATAGTCTTTTCACAGCTGCCGGCTAATGTCGCCGCGGGGGAATGTAAGGGGGTCATAATGAGAGAATCCCATCCCATATGCAGGAGGATATGAGGGGGAATTTGTCTGCTTCAATGGCGGCAGGAGCAATCTTTACTGCCGACTACTTCCGACGAGAAGATCACGGGAAGGGAAAAAAAGAAAAACACTGCATATTCAGGATTATGGCGAAGGAGCCCATTGGAAGTCTAATGGACTAGTCACATCAAATAGACTTGGTAGGACCACGCTCAGATGAGGGAGCGTGTACCGTCACCCGCACAGAAAAAAGAACCTATTACCACACAGGACTGGGCCATTACTCTCAGTGCCAGTGTGTGTGTGTGTGTGTGTGTGTGTGTGTGTGTGTGTGTTTCCAGTCACAGAGGGGTATTGGACAGGACCGTCTTATCAGATAATCACCACAGGACAAAGGCCTCTGCACTGGTTTTGGAGTGGACGTGTTGATGTGGCATTTGCTTCTCCACGGTTCTCGGAAGCATCTTCGGGGAAGCTCCACCTTTTTTCCACTGGTAATTCAAACTAAGAACATCCAGAAGGCCTCACATTCTTCAGTCTTTGATATTATTTTTTTTTTTTTTTTTGCTTTCCATTAAATTGTCCCCAATAAACACCCTTGGAAAAGAATGCACTCCATTTTTAAGCTCCACAGTTGATCATTTCTTGGTAATCTCATCTCAGCTCTTTTTTCTAAATTGAATCTTTAGCCTTCAAATTCCTTTCTTTTTAAATATCTCATTTTCAAAGGAAATGGCCCCACTGTCAAACAGGCCCTAATGAAGCAGCAGATGCTCCAGAAGACATCTCTCCCCCCATTTAAAGAAAAAGCTGAATTTGTGACTCTATCTGGAAGTCACTTAACTGGAACACGTGCCGTTCAGGGAGACGGAGGTAATGTGGCTTTACTGGTGCAGATACAAAGGTGACAGCAAGCAAATGTCCTCTCGTGGGGGGAACCATTTTCATGAGTAAGATAAAGTTTTTCAAAGTTCTGAGTGGATGTTCTTCCCACAGCATCATTCCGTGCTGCAGGTTTAAACACATTTATCTATGCCAAGTCACTCGACCCTGCCGGGAGGAGGGATACGTGCTTGCTACAGCACACAGTCTGCCCGCTACCTCTGATCCTCCTCACCAGTCATACTGCGCAAGTCATCCTTGATTAACCCCTGCTGAATGACTCTAATTAGAGCCAATTAGCCGAGACCGAATGAGATGCTCTCCACGCAGATGAAGGCAATGGAGAGGCATGAGGAAGGATGGAAGGATGGCGCGAGGTCGAAGCAGAAGTATGAAGAGCCGGAGATGATTGAGGGATGGAGGTGCTCGGGTGGGGAGAGAGCCGGGATGTAGTGGAAGGCTGGGATGGCTGAGAGGAATAATGATGGGATGAAAGAGAAAAAGGTTTGGAAGCTTAATAAGCCGCGCATGTTGGATGAGTCTCCAGCTGCTCCTGCGTCCAGTCGGCAGGGATGAAAAAAGGCAAATTTAAAAGAAGAGAAGAGGCAACGTCATTATTAATGAGGTACGTATGTGAAACACCCGAATCCTGAAAGAGAATAAATCGCCACCCACAATGGCGGAGTTCTTCCAAAACCCAACTACTCTCCTCAATGGGAAACATCCTTCTCGACTCGAGTCATGTGTCTACTTGTGATTTTGTTTTCTCGCAGCCTTTTGGCCTGTGTGTTTACCCATCCAGCCTGCCAGGGCCCTTCAAGGCCTACCTGCCAATGCCGCCGCCCCCCCAGACCTCCGCTGCTATCAACCAGCAGCAGGGTTGGAGAGGCCAGACAGAAGAGCCACTCAGGCTGCACGGTGATTGCTTCAGTCTATCATGAGCCAGAAGACTTCTATTATTGCAGATGGATGATGGGTCTGGCTAGCTGCCGGCCTGGCAGAGCAGGCTCATTTCAGAGCGGTTTGAAGTGCAGGCCCCACTGTACTGAGGCGGGCGGGAGGGGGACAACAAATCGAATGGGAGGATTTGGTGAATCGGTGTTGAAATAATGGAGGAGAAATGGTTGTAATGAGGAGATATAGCAGCGCCAAGGCTATCATGCGCAGAGGAAAAGGCGGTTAATGTGGATGGCCTCTATGTCCAACAGCAATTTACACGCTAATGGAAAGTGCCTTTCGCTCAATAAATAGACGCCCCGCTCTGAGCATGAGGGCTTTGTTTACACTGACCAACCCAAAACCGACGTGATGAATATGTTTCCCTGAAATTGAAAAGTGCGCCATTTTCGCCATTCTGAGGTAAATAGAACGGCGTATGGCGGGAGGCTCCTCGCAGCTGCAGCCATGCCCCTCTCGCATCCTCCGCGTTTGTGGCCAATTTAATTACCTCGACATATTTCTACCGTTAACCTGCGTCTGGTTCGTTGTCGGTCGCTCCCTTTGTGCCTGACCCCAGGTTACATTTCTCTGATCTTGACTCGCTGGACTCTGTGACCTGCAACCTGAATCGATACCGTAAAGGGAATTTGAAGTATCTGGCTACATGGCCTCTGCACTTGGGAGATTGGAGGAGTACAGAGGAAATGGAACCCCGTGCGGTTTATATACGGTATTGATCATCATATCCAGAGGTTGAAAATAGTGTTCTGATGTAAAAGCTGCAGGGTCAGGCTTCCATCATGAGCTCGCCGCCAAACATCATCGAAAGGACGAACCATCGAGGAGAAATTGTCCCAACTTTTGCCGCAAAAACCTGGACAGGTGTTCTGATCTTTGATCCCCCCCCTCTCTCCGACTTTGCTCATCCCATTCGCGCAGCCGACACTTTGAACCTCGGCAGCGGCGGCACGGCGGCTGCTGTCACCTGTTAATGTCACCGGCCATGATGTGAGGATGCTTTCCCTTGAAACGACGCCACAGCGCTCCATCATTTCCATTTAGGCAAAACAAAGTCAGACAGCGAACCGGCCTAGAGAGGCGAGCGGCAGCACTTTCGTCTGCAAATCATTCCGTTAACGCCTTTGAAGTGGCAACACGCCTCAGGAAAATATAACAAGAAGCTCCCGGTATTTTGGATGAAAGGGGTGTCAGCTTTGTGTAAACTTTTGACCTCTATGAGGTGGAGATCAGTGGCGGTTTGGGCCGGCTGCTGCTCCAGATGGTGCCATGGCGTGAGATAAATGATGTAAGTTTTCCTTTCCTCTGTGGGAGGAACGTGTAAGAAAACTCGCACTGGGTAAATTTAAATTAACCCGTATTAGTAGAAAAATGCACAGATGCAGCACCAACCAAGAATGGGCTGATTCACTGAAAGACACGTCCGAAAAGATTCCCACATGTCAAAACATGTCAAACACATAAACACATAGTGAGAATCAATAAACCATCCATATTTCTTGTTAAAAAATTACGTTTGGAAGCCACGAGCCTCCTGCACAACTGGACTGTATGGGCCATATCCAGTAAAAGCACACCAGCATACTGCTAGCAAAAGTGTTGGATTATCGAAGACCCTTAATAAGAAGTGATACATTTTGCTAAAAGCTTGGAAAAAGACTGTCAATTGAGCATTGTCAGCAATTAAATCCTAGCTCCTCGAGGGCTAAGAGTGATATTTAGCAATTGCAGATTCCCCGTGAGCATTGTTTCCTAACATGTCGGCCTACTCATTGAATTTAGCTGGAAACCTGTGAATCTAGTGCATGCTAAGCCCTTACACCGATCACTGATGCGGTGGGCGTGCTGTCAATATTGGCCCATTCACTGTGAGTGAGCAAATCTCCGCTTGACATGGCCAGCCATGCGAGTAATAGCTAGGATTAAGATAGGAAGGTACACACATGAATATACAAAGCACAGTATGGTGCAGGCGGCTCTGAGGCAGCAGCCGGGGGAAATTACCGTGGCCTCAGATGTGCACCGTGCATAGAAATGAGATTGACTGGGACATGAAAAGGCGCATTCATCACCAGCGACCCTGATGACGAATGACACTTTTACATTTTGATGCCTTTGTGAATCTATCAAGGTAAGTTGTACAATTTTGTGTAAACAAAAAAACAACAGAAAACGGTGCAGCATGACTAAATGTCCCAATGAAACATCACATTTGTGCACCTGCAGGAAATGTAAATGTCTCCTTTTGCCACGAACAAGGTCAGCTGCTCATAAAGCCACCGTTGCCATAGCGCCCTACAATAGAGGTGTATTAGTCCTGACCTCAATCCTCCCGTTTTATGTGAAATCACTTTCTGATACACATCCTCATGCAAACTTATTTGCGGATATAGTTGCACTCAATTTAATTTTCTATTCAAATACATGTGGATGTGTTATTAACTACAACCCTATGACATTAGGTTTGTCACCTTAGGAAAACATCCATTTCTCCATATTTTTTGCCTCTTTATCTCTCAGAAATTTGAGTATTACCAAAAGGAAAACCTTGGCATTGCAAAAACAGACCGAACTCATGTTGTTTTGAAGCACGCATCAGAGGATTTCACATTACAGACGCGTAAACTGAGGCTCCGGATCGACTGTTTCTAAAGATAGCGTGGCGGTGAAAGCCGGACATCCGATACGGCTTCAACAACAGCAGCCCTGCCTCCAGTTTGGGGTGATTTGGGGCCTTTTTAATGGCGCTTGGTCAACATTTGTTTGTCATCTCACAGTTAGCGGCAGAAGCTGTTGAGGCCAGACGCAGATGTGAGTTGGTGACAGAGGTGGAGGTGGGCGCTGATGGGGATTTGGCCCTGCTTGTTCCCCTTTTTGTCTGCTCCTCCTTGGTTCGCTCGTCGGGTTGTTTGTGTACAGATGGGCCCTCCCGACTCCCGCTCATCACGGCCTAATTGGCACTTAACAGCTGCCCCTCACAACCTCCTCTCTCCATGTTTCCGCTCGTCGTTTCCTCGCGTAGGAAGTAGCAGCGGCACATCAAACCTGATCCAGCTGAGAGGGCACTTTCCTCTCCACCTTTCCGTCTCCATTCACCCTGTTGTCTCCCGCTCCTTTTCCCCTTGCAGCTATCGCGCTCAGAGAAGCAGTTTGCACCCCAGACAGCCCCGAGCGCTCATTATCGCTCCTCTCCGTCAGCCTGTCGCTCTGAAGTCCACCCCTCCTCCTCCCTCACCCGTAGCCCACCTCCATCTCCGTCCTCTCCCCTGGCAGCATGAAGAAGACATCAGGATATTGAGGTTCAGCTTCCAGGCTCTCAGCCAAAAAAGACAGTGCATACGGCAGACATATGGCCACGCATTCAAAATCTTATCTTTATTTAACCAGACCCATCAATCAAATGCACATTTCCTCTTCGGCGCCGGTGGACAGGCAGAAGCTACATAGGAGGACAGGTGCTGGAGGAAAATTAGTATGTTTTTGTTTTCCGGATCCGTAAAGGTTATCACAAGAGCCCACCGCAGCAATGCAAACTGGCGGAAAATGCGTCGTATTCGTGTAAAGGTTGTGCTCAAACACATCAGGGCATGCGGACAGCAGATTACACCAAATGAAGGAAAATGAAGCAAAGCAGTCAAGGTCCCTCAGTTCCAGGACACTAATGGATCCATGGGCAGATCCTGGAGTGTTTTTCCTGCAAACAGTTGCTATATTTAATGCAAATCAACCTATTTTACATCTTTATGGTATCATTTCCAAATGATTAATGTTTCAAATAGCTGAAAGAGATCCAAATGCATAAGCTGCCTGAAAACCCTTAAAAATACTCTTGGTTGGTTAAAAACAACACCTTTTTCATCCCCTCGCAGCCTTAAAATTGCTAAATTTAAATAGGGATGAAGCACGGCCGATACCAAGGCCCTTTAAAGTATAGGGACTCGTAATGGTTCGCAATCCCAGCCATGGACACTCAGGGCACAAACAACCTGATGTTGAGCAGTACTTGTTGCCAGAAGATGGCATTGCAACAGTGTGACACCATGGCCAATCATAGCGCCACCTCCTGTTTAGAAAAACATCTCTGCTCCCATCACGACAACTTCGCCAGTTTGGGCGTTGCGGAACGCAAAACTGGAAAATTGAAGGCACAAGAGGTGGTATGAAGAGTAGCTTGCTTTTGGCTTTCGACCCATCTCATCTTTTGTCATCTGTACGATCAGCTTTGCTCTCTGATCCTTGTTTATTTAAAAGGTGACAAGACAATTTCATAAAACACAATTTCACAAGGTTAAAAAAAAGTCAGAATTTAAGGCTGGTTTTCTTCTGCAGTCCCCTGCCATGATGTTAAAAGCACTAAAATATGCTGTTGAACTTTTTGCAGATGCTCCGGTTGCTATTATGGATGGCTCATTTTTAACCAGCCTCATTTAGTCATTTACAATTTTTTTACTACATTTTTGTTTTGATGTTGCTGCCAGCTTATGATTCAACATTCAAACTTTACTGTCCGTCACATTAAAACCATAAACACCACAATGATTTAAAAAGAAACATTTAAATCAAAAATCAAATCAAATCAATCTTTATTTATATTGCGTCTTTTACAATCAAAATTGTTTCAAGGTGCTTTCCAGAATCCCAGGCCCTAACCCCAGACAAGAATCAGTGGCAAGGAAAAACTCCCCTTTAACAGGAAGAAACCTTGAGCAGGACCAGGCTCATGTAGGGGAACCCTCCTGCTGATGGGGGGCTGGGTAGAGGGAGAGGAGAGGAGAGGAGAGGAGAGGAGAGGAGAGGAGAGGAGAGGAGAGGAGAGGAGAGGAGAGGAGAGGAGAGGAGAGGAGGAGAGGAGAGGAGAGGAGAGGAGAGGAAGGAGAGGAGAGGAGAGGAGAGGAGAGGAGAGAGAGGAGAGGAGAGGAGAGGAGAAGAGGGGCGAGCAGAAAAACTACACATTTAAACCAATAAGACATGAGTGAAGAACCAAAGCAAGTTTTTGCTGTGCTTATGTTTTGAGCTCTGCCTCTATGTGATGGACAATAAATATTTGAATTTTGAAAACCTCGTATCCAAAAAGCATGTCAGCAGTGAAGAATGTGCATTATACTTTTTTTGAGAAAAGGAATTTAATCATATTAAAGGAATTTAATTAGAGTTAGTGGTGATTGACGTTAAATCGGTCATTCAGTTTAGGACAAAAATTGTCAAACATTGGCAAAAAAGGCTTTAGAATAATTGTTTGTTATTCAAAAGTACACAGGTGCATGGAGTAAATAAACAATTATTGAAATACACATATTGCTCCCCCTTGCGATTGTTATCGGTTTATTTAATCTCAGTAATTGGTGATGGTTCCTGATCCTGTTGAACTTAGTTCATTTAATTAGTAGTAACTTGCTATAACACCTCGGGGTGGAACACAAGATTTCTTACATATATAAATACATATATCGAAGGTCTCGGTGAGCGAGTCGTCGTTCTCTGTCTGAAATTAGCGGTATCGAACATGCCTATGTTTAAAGAATATGTGATTGTTCACTGAGCACCAGCGCTGTCACTGCTGGTTAGTTAGAAACTAGCATCACTAAGTTGAGCAATCAGTACGCTTTCACGCACAATTACTTTGATTTATCCTTTTAGCTCCACAAATCCATTTAATTTGAGTACTGCTTCGCTCCATAAACAGTCATGGCAGGAAAGGCTGTTCATTTTCTGAAGTGCTGCATTGGCCTGATCATCTGGATGTGAGAAATTAGCTCCATGGCTGGAATATTGTGGGTTTGGTTCCATTCAAACACCTTTTTGATGTTAGACATTAAATAACCAATTGTTAAAGTTTGACCACGTGCTGATTGTTTCAAATGGGATTTTCATCATCTGAAGGTTTTATAGGAACGCGTCACATGTTCACGAGAGACTTTGAACTACTCACCTGCAATTTTTGGTCGAGGTCTGAAAACCATGAAAGCTAACGTCCCATTAAGAACGAATGTTATGACAGTTTAACCCCGCCAATGTCAGCTAACCATATTAGCATTCCCACGCGGGCGAAGGCTGCGAGTTGGAATAGAAATGGGCTGGTTCAGTGAGCAGAGGGAATCGGGGTCCCATTTGTCTTCCTGTTTAAATACACTGGTTAACTCCTGCCAACAGGGAGGCCATTCAGCAAAAGGCCAAGGGCATCTGTCATGTGTTCAGCACATTGATGTTGTCCCCTTCCATCTTACCCCTCAACTATTTCCCTCCATCATTTCCCTTCCTGACGCTCATCGCAGCTTTTCCCGTCAGCCCTGCTATTCCTCCATTTCCTGTCTTCCTCTGCCCCGCTCCTCTTTTGATGAAAAGGGGGGGAATATGCAGGGAACTGACATGATTAGCAGCCTCATATCCGCATGATGGATGGCGCCTGCTACATTATTAATATAGTAAAAGCACCAACTGCCAGGTAAGAGCAATGTCAGCATCCACAATATAACGCTGCGTGCCTGTAGATAATGACCAGCACTTTTTTTATAATCCATGATCCGTATGGGATGGACTAGTTGGCTGAAGGTCTCCACTGAGACTCAGCTTTCAGTTTCCAGAATTATGGGAAGAAATCAGCAGCAAAGCATCTCTGCAACCCAAACAGTTAATTTTTTAACATACATGAAATCATTTCGACTCCTCCTGCGAGCTGGTGCCGAATCAGAGTGGCGGACATGCTGGAGCCCCCAGTGGTCAGCAGACGTGCTCGGAACATGTGATCCCATTATCTGATAATAAGAAGAGAACGCCAGCTCATTGGTTGTTAGCGAGCTCCTGAGTTGGGGCCCCTCTGTGTTCAACGAGCAGGTTTCTTCCAAGCCGTTTCAAAAACAAACGCTAATTTGCTCCCTCCGCCTGTCTCGCCAAAGACAAAAAAAATAAAAACTAAAAGCTGGAGCCGCTTCTGGCTGAGACTCGTCCAGAGCGCCACATAAAAAATGCATTAAAAAAACAGGAATTATCTCTTAAATATTTCACACTTCAGTCAGGCGTGCAGAGATCGGTCAGGACGCAGCCCCTGTTGTTTTTCTTCTTCTGATGTCATCTGACCAAACTCTCTCTCTCTCTCTCACACACACACACACACACACACACACACACAGCTGTTGATGTCAGCCTTAGAGGCCCTGCCACCCTCGCACCACATTCTGTTCCTGCGGTGAACACAGATACAGGATTATGGGGAAGAAGTCAGGTGGCGAATGAAGGTCTGAGATGGAATAAAACAGGGCAGGTGTGTGAAATGCAATAGATGAGGGGGGTGTTGGTGGGATGGGGGCGAGTTAAATGGATAAATGTCAGCGGGAGCTTTATCTTCCGCCCAAAAAATGCCATGAGTAAATCGCATAGCGGGGGTCCTCAGCCAGCCTTCCCCTCACACTGTAATGAGATTACAGACCTCTATGCATGTGTGCGTGTGTGTGTGTAGGTGGGTGAGGATGTGTGCGTGTGTGTGTGTGTGTGTGTGTGTGTGTGTGTGTGTGACAAAATACAATTGAGCCGACACGAATGTGCACCATTCCGATGACTTACTGTACAAGAGTTGGAGGGAGTAAACGGGGGCTCCCACCACCAAGCAGGTCCTGCAGCTACACACACGCATTTATACAATCTTTGTGAGGACTCTAACCGGCATAATCCATTCCCAGCCACTCACTCTAAACCCCCCCCCCCACACACACACACAACCATTCCAAACACTAACCCTGACCAATTCTTGACCTTCTAGCAGACCTTTAAAGTTGACCCACAAACACCCTCAATTTACTAGTAAAAGGTGTGTTCTGGAAACTTCACAGGTGAACCAAACTTGATATACTGTATCTGCCGTCTGCATAGTGCTCTTAAATAAATACTTGTACACATGTTTATAACAGAACCTGGTAGAGTGATAAGAATGCTTCTCCTCTGTGACTTAATTCACTCCTACATGTCTGCAAACGCACATGTATCTTATATTTGCCTTCGGACTTTATGAAGCCGGTGTGAGGCTGAAGAATGGAGACAATATTTCATTATGATCTGAACGCGGTGGTGAGATTATAACAGTTTTAATATTGATAAGTTGATTATAAACTCGTGGTGAGTCGTCATATTTCCAGCCTCTGTTCATGTTCATGTTATTATCATTAAACATTCATGCGAAGGAACAATATAACAACCAATAAATCCGCTTCCAAGCTGCCGCTTTCGCCTGATGTTTACTCCGCGGCTTCTCCTCGCAGACTAGCCTTTTAGACCTTTTCCCAAATCTAATATACCCATCCATAAATAGCTCACCTATGGAGCCCATATTTGGCACGCGTGACGCGGCGCCGGAGCCAATCGCGCCCTCTGACGGCGCCTGACCCCGCCTCTTCACGCTCCACCGGCGCGCAAATGGCTCCTTCGCCGCCCATTCGCCTTTAATGGTCAAACTGGGGGAGTTGATTGACAAAACCAAACGACGCCCCTCCGTTTACCGAGCCACTCCCCCCTTCTCCGGCTCTCCTATCAGTTTGGCAACACGGATACGCATGGAGCCTCCATCACCTCCAGTCTCTTTTACGCACCGAGTCTGATGATGCGCGCAGGTACGGGGACTCTGACCGCCACGTTTTCTGCCGCCACAGCGAGCGTCTGATCTCCCGACACGGACTACTATGAAATAAGTGGATGTAGAGGTCTGACACAGCCATAAGAGGAGGCACTATTTCACGTGGATCGTCCTTGTTCTCCATCACCGAGCGTCAGTATGGATGTGTTGGCGAACCACAGTATCTTTCAGGAACTTCAGCTCGTCCACGACACCGGCTACTTCTCCGCCATGCCTTCGCTGGAGGAGAACTGGCAGCAGGTAAGCGTTTCAGTGCCACGCCGCAGACGGCGTGCGCGCTTATCTCACGTCGTTTGAATTGCGCGTGGTGCGCTCCAAATGCAGGTGTCAACTTTATTTATTTTGTCCAGAAGTGCGTGTGCAATTTAGGGGAGAAATGGGCACCTTAGTGCTTTTTATCACCCACATCCGCAATTTGCCAGAGTGGATGGGATGGAGACGGCGTGTAATAAAGCTGTCAAATGCGATCTGCAAAGATGAAGAGCTGGATCTCATCATAGGGACTGAATTTAGTCTTGAATAATACATCTGCATCCCTCAGATTGCTGAGTTGCGACCCCCCGCATCGAGAGAAGTCCCCTCTCTTATTCATAATAGATTTCCGAACATGTCTGCCTTTGTACCGTCTTTAAGTGCGGCGGGGAGGAAAAAAGGAAAATAATAACTGTCATATGCATGTTCCCTCACACCCTGGCTCCCCTCCACACACTTCTTCTGTACATGTATAGTGGGGGAATATGGAGAAATAAGCGTGGGTCCACCTGACCACATGGTGCTGCACGGGGCGCACTTTCCACAACCACTACACGGCAGGACGGCGAAGTAGTACTTTTTATTTAAATCCCTCCTGCTTTTGCACTTTTACCTGTCGATATTGGTAATTACCTGTCAAGACGGATGCCCCGAACACACGGTTCCATATTTTAATGGAATCTTTTCAGCCGCAGCCTCCTGCAAACCATGAAAAACACATCAGCGACACCTGCGCGATGTTTCTGAGCCTGGAGGGAATTTTTCTTTTCTTTTTTTAAAAAAAAATCATTGCCTGGAAATTTGATGCCGGTATTGTTGATGCAAGAGGAGCTTCAGCCCCCCTCCTCCCCCTCCACCACACACACACACACACACACGCACACACACACGCATCTCTGCTCTGTGCGCAAGATGGGAGGAGGGAGACAGAGGGAGGGGGAGGAGGAGGGAGAGAGAGAGAGAGGGAGAGAAACCGGTGCGTGACCGTGAATCCATTCGTTGTGGCCAAGCAGCCTAATTGGCATCCTACTGTTAGCCACCGACGCATCTTTTCATAACAAGTCTCCAACTCCCTGCCTCCGCTGTCAGGGAGATTTTTAAATTGCATGGGCCTATGTACCATATGCAGTGTGTGCGTGCGCATGTGTGTGTTTTCACCCACGGCCTGTATCAAAATCAATACCTAATGCAAATGGAGGAGAGAGAGGATGGGGGGGGGGAGAGGCAGGGGGGCTGCCTGTGTGGGCAAAAAGGCTGGAGAAGCTCTTATCTGTGGCCACTGGAAATGTCAGGTTTCTTTGACTGTCTTCAGTTCAGCGTCCATTTTGGGATGAATTTTGCCAAACTGAACAGCCGCAGTCCGTCTACATCGCAGCAGATCTGACGGTGACATTTTAACCGGTGATTTTTGGAGATTCTGACTGTTGGGGGATCAGATGCTAAATGTCACAGGTCGCTTTCTATTGATAGCATCTCCAGAGCCGTTTCCACCATCTGCCCAATCTAATCACAGGGGAACCTCCGGAGGGTCTGCGGGACATCGTCAGGTGTGTCCTTACTGACCGAACGCTCTGCCCTTTGTGTCCAGCGGGGGCAGCGTTGCACTGACCACTCAGAGTTTTTCGGATTAAAGCAACTTTGTGCGTTTGGACAATTTTATTTTCCAGGCAAACCGACTTGACGGCAATGTTTCCTCCATTAAGTCTCCCCGACAAAAACCCGTCACTAAAGCAGGCGCTCACATTTCTACTCAGCTAGAAGAACGTAGCGAAGCATAACTCAGGTCAGATTGCAAATGAGCCCCGAGTGGCATCCAGATTTACTCCAGCTGACCACATGTCATCATGTGGCACCCATGAGCTGCACATTTGAAATTTTTAGCCTATAACTTAGTTTGAGATGGCACTTTTTCCCCCATTTTTTTCCACAAAATCATCCATTAGAACAGAGCTGTGACTCTCCTCCAGCAATCCCCTCGGTATCCCAGGCGCTATTTGGGATGTGATGGCTTTATGGGCTCCGCTTGTGAGATAGGAGGCCATTGTTGTGACGGGCCCTAAATGGCTCCCTGAGATGCAGTGGCGAGCGCGATGACTGCGTCCCCTGTCTGGGCATGAATCAGCTGGTTATGGGGGGACAGGGAGCCGAAGAAGACAAAACCTGTTTTGGTTCTTCTCGTTTGAGGCTGCTGTTTGTTTCATTATTGAACCCGATTGTGTCAAACTAAATGGTGCTGTCTGGCGTCCAAATCCCTCCACAGTCGCTCGTTCAGACTTGGAACTAGTAGCGGGCCCGTTGGCTCCGGTACAAGCAGAACTGGTTGTTACTTGTGTGCAGAAATCCAGGTCCTCCCAAAGTGAATTCTGCGCCCGTTAAATTAGCATTTTCCCACCCACAGAAGTCGCTTGTTTGGCACCAGATCGCAGCGCTGGATGCTGTAAACGGGCTTATTTTTACCCTCAGAACACAAACACCTGGGTTGAATTTCAGCCTGAGGGGAGTTTTCGACGATGATGTGACCTCATCCTCAGCCCTTACGTAACAGGACACCACAAATGGGCCTGACATTGACCCCAGGATGCACTTCGTACCCGGCATCATATATATCATCCCACCGGGGTCTGAAGCACAGGCGCACGTATATACGTGCCCGATGCCCAGTCAGGCGGAATGTCTGCACTCTGCATTCGTTACGGCCTCCCATATGTGCACACGCTGCACGTCTGTTTCTAAATATGGAGGGAGTAGCAGGGCGCTACACCGCGACCTCCATATGCACAAATGCATCCACTTCCATCTCTCCACTTGCAGCCTGCCGCCGTGCACATCTCCCACGCTGCAGTGGCGGGACCTCCGAGAGGTGCAGGAAGTTGCAGAGTGTGCACATTCTTCTTGCCGCGAGGTTTCATATTTCACAGTCCGGTGGGCCTGAACCCCCCCCCAGGAGTAACGTACACATGCAGAAAAACAGGCAGAGATGGACAGACAGGGATGAGCGGAAGAGGCAGAGGGAAACTGAGTGGCCCGAGTCGGCTTCACTCTGTCCGGTTGGTTGTCAGAGATGTAAAATCTCCTGGTCGGGTTTCAAGGAAAACCTAAGAGGATGGTGGAGATCGTGGGATCATTCAGCTGTAGGCGGATGTGCGGAAATTCTGGATCTGATTCTTTTCATCTAAAAGAGCCTTTGGGCCTTAGCTGCCGTCTCTGCACGTACCATGGCAACCTTGTGGTTGCCTGTGGTTACTAGAGAAGTTGCCCCTCGTGGATGAATCTGTCTCCATACGTTGCTGAACGCCGATGTGCACGTGGGTGCGTGCGTTATGCAATCCTCTGTGGGCCACAGCTGCTTTGTGACAGAGCACTACGCGGTGACGGGACGCTCATGTTGGATTTCACCTCCGTTTTCCTCCTATAGATCGAGTGCTTTGTGGCTCTCTGACGTCGGCGGGGCCGTTGTGTAACGGGCGCAGCCACCCCTCGCCGCCGCATGCCGCTCCGGCTGCCAGCCACCGCCGTCGCACCAGCGATCAGAATAAATGAGTTCAGACGACTGACTCATGTATTTGTTATCGGGGATGGAAGCCGTCATGGCCCACACCTCATATCTTCTCTGTGACCTTTTACTCACTGCTGCTTGATGTCATTTTATGCAAATGAAAATTAAATTAGTCCTGTAATGGACACAGTTCAGCGTGGAGGGGAGGAGGGGAGGACCGCCCACCACAGGTCCGTGTTTACCTCAGAAGAGCTGCTCGTCAGCCCTCTTTCCTCAAACCTTAAAATCTGAGGGCAGGCGTGATGTTGTGGTGTGGCATCACTGCAACGTTACAGCCTAGTTTCCATCTGTCTTTACTGGCCTGGGGCGTGGAAGTCTGCAGATCAGCATCAGCTAGCTCTCTTTCCCATTTTCCCAGTGTGAGGGTTACCTCTCAGCACACAATGGACAATGGGAAAGTTTCCTTTTTCAGAGCTGCTCTTAATTTCCAGACGGTATTCCTGTGAGAGCACGCTGATGCTGCTCAGATGTTGAATATGAAATTGATTTCTCCCAGCGTCACCCAGCTTGGCGCTAACCCGATACTAGCGAGCAGATCTTAAAAGATGGATGCCGAGTGGAATGGATTGGACGCGGCCTGGCCCGCAGTGTGAGGCGTGAAAGAAAGCTTTTGTACACGGATGCACAATGCGTGGTCTCTGCTGGACACTTTTAAGTGTTTCCAGCCGCAAGAAAAAACCAGACGGGGGAGGGGATTCACCTGGAATCGACAGGGCTTTTGAGGGGTCTGGGTGGGGCCGGGGTTTGTGTACGTTGTGTAATGAGATGTGCGAGCGACCCCTTGACCCACTAACATCCATTTTATCATAAGAGCACCCAGTGAACTCTGCCACCTCTGTCTCATCACTCAGGAAGCGCAGAGGCGATTTCCAGCAATAGGCGCCTGCTAGCGCGTTATGGGCGTTGATGAAAAGGCTGGATGTGCTGATGAAAGAGACGGCGGCGGAGGAAACGTTCATTTGTCTGATGCTCTGGTGACTGGCCTGTCAGGAGATAGAGGGAGAGGGGTGGAGGGGGAGAGAGCGGCGAACAAGCACATCTTTATGTATGGCTTCCCGTCTGCGGCACGCTCCGCCAACCCAGGTTTGATTAACAGCGGGAAAAAGAGTCAGTCATTTTTTTCCCCGGCTCACGCCGGCACACATGGCCCGGTAATGACTTTCACATCATTTGAGGTGAAATCGGGAAGCTGTTACAGCACCTTACAGTGATCCGACATGCTTTGCTGCTGCCATCCGGCTCGGCAACCGGGAGGGGAGGAAGTGATAGGGAGATGAGGGTTCTTGTTTTATGCTCTGGAAACGCCGGTTTCTCCCTCCGTTACTTCACCCCACGGCTCGCTGTCGCTGCTTCGCTTTGACAAACTCCGAGGAGGTGAAGTCACAGCTGCCGTGTTTGATTCGCCCTGCTCCATCCCCCATTCGAAGTCAGCCACACTGTCTCTCTCGCTCTCTCTTTTTTTCCCCAAGTTCAACTCGGGAAAGTTAGATGACACACACACACGCTTGGTACAATGCTGAAGAAACATCCCTTCCAAAGAAGCACCGGCGCAGGTGGGAAAGCTGCCGAAAACTGTACCTTTGCAAACGCCCCCCAACCAGATCCGACTCGATATAAATGCTATATTTAGATAGACGTTGAAATGAAATCTGTTCAAATGAGGTTGCTCTTCTTCACAGGGTTGAATTGCTTCAATCAAACGCCATTTTAACAAACAGGGCCGGTATCACATGACGAGCACTTCCATTCATTAACGTATGAGGCATCACGTGATGTTAGCTTAGCATACACAGTATGGGTAGAGACTATTGTGCAGCTGTATGTGAAGGTAAACAAACCCATTTGCATCCATTGTTGCTGAGAGTTCTGGGGACCTCTGAGGTAACAGAAGGATCTGCGTGCGTCTACTGGAGGACTCTTCCTTTCAATGTGGAGACCAGACGTCCTCCTCTGCCCTCTCCTCTTTTTGAAACCTTAAAATGTGTCTGGGTGGAATTTCAAAATCGTCTGGGATTTTTATTCTGCTTAAGACTCAACCATGTTTACAACAAATTTGCATGGCTTTTCTCTGTCGTTCACAAAGTAGCCATGCCCGCCCTCCCTCCTCTACTGAAGGGTCCTCTTTTCCCAAACTCAAACCTGGTCACCCTACATTAGCTACGGGCTAACGCCAGTTACACACCTGTGTTTGAGGGTCGTTAACAGGTGAGCATTACCTCAAAGTGCGTGATAATGTTGCCGGGTATGAAAGGGGGATTCTCCTCGTAAGGACTCTCTCATATCCCATTTGATTTTAGTGTTGTTTTTAAAATCCAAAATGACTTCAATACAAAGGAGCAGTAAGTCTCCTTTATGTCTGCCCACTCAGACACTGTGACTTTAATCTTCCAGGCTCTTTACAATGTAAATCCACTGGCATGAATAATGGGTGCACATTTGCACCATGTCCAGGCATTTTGCAGCCACTCTGGCGAGCCTGACATCCCATCTTACTGCCTACCTGTTGCTAGGCAGCGCTGGCAAGCAGGAAGACAACGAGGCTTTGGCCTATTTGTTTGTTTAGCTGTCAGTCTGGGAGGCTAATCCCACCCAGAGGGACTCTTAGCCATCCAGAAACCAGAGATCCAGCCATGTGGACCAATTCTCTGTAAAGACCGAGCAGGAGAAAAGAGGAGGAAAAAACAGACGAAGGGCGGAGACAGACAAGGGCAATTTGCCCAGAGTAAACACCGTTGCTTGTTGTTGTCATCCAGAGCGGGCCCAAGCTTTCAGCCGCAAGGACGCGTCACACGATGAAACCGTGTGGATGTAACGCGGTCATCAGTGAAGATCACCACCGACTGACCCGTGCCGCCTCTTCGGCTTTGTGGAAAAGTGTAATTTTTCTAAAAGTCTTTTTAAAACGTTGTTATCTTGGCTTCCATCCAGGTGTCACACAGTTCAGGGAGGACAGTGAGGAAGCTAGCGTGGCGCTGCTTTTAGCAGCATTATATAAGCGTCTTGTGTTTGCCAGCCTTCATACCCGTGCTTGGAATGTCCAACAGGCCGTACCGCTGGTGTTTCACCACCTGCTACGGCTCACCGCTCTCACGCTGTCCTCCTGTGTGCCGTGTCAGGACCCTCTTCCTCCATCATCTTTCCCCCAGAGAGTCCTCGCTCTCCATTTCCTGGCATCGTCTGTGTATTTTTAGCTCTTTTTCACAGCCCGTGCTTTTTTTCCCCTCACTTTCAATTTAATTACACTTTAGAAAGGCAGAAAAGTCCTAAAGGAAGGTTAGAAAAGCTAAATAAAACACATATTTATTTAGGAGTCAAGCATCACTTAAGCCGCTTAACTGGTCCACCAGCATGGCAGGAGACACCAGGTTCACTGGGATTGTGTTCATTAACTGGTTTTGAGTCAAATATTTACAGGAATTCATAGGTGCTAGCCCCCTCAGTAGCTCCCTCCCTCCCTCAGTCCTGCGTTTGCTTGCAACTGTAGCAACTGTGAGATGATGCTAATGTCGTATAAATCAGTATTCAGCTTCTCTGCCGTATATGTCTCTAATGGATAAGTCTACATTGACCTCTGTCTATGGTCGGCAAACTGAGCCCCTCTGTACTGCAGACAGGCTCCGAAACCTTGGAATGGGAGTTAAACTACTTAACAACAAAAAAAAGGCTTTTGTGTCAAATAAATAACGATTAGATTTTCCATTGCACAACAGCTAAAAGGGTTTACTTTGAGTAAATATTTCCACGACCTGGAGTAGGTCCTCTGGTGCAAAAGTTCTGTTGCTATGGAGATATGAGCGAAAACATTGAAGACAAAAACACCATCTGGTAGTTAAGTCTGATGTCAGGTCCGCATTTCTTATCATGTGCACGAATAAGTAAATGAGGTGCTTGTTCTCGCCGAAGCATTGCTACATTCTAGGAATAAGAAAAAAGTGACAGAACATCACATAATTAAATGGGTCTGTAGGCCTGAAAGGAGCCTTAGAAGGTCGTTGAAAGTCAAATTAAATGGGATACGTGTGCGGTTTTGCTGGTAAAAAGCTGCAGCCAGGACTCAGATGTGAGGCCCGACACATATTTTCAGCAGCTGATGCTAAATTCACTGGAAGATTAAACTGGCTCTCAAATTACCCTAAAGACACTGGTATCTGCAACCAACTGGGTATGTCATGTAGTTTCCGTCACCACGAGCCCCCCACGGTGCCAAGTTGTCTGAATAAGATATGACTTGTATCCCTACAACCACTGCAATTCAGCTGGAATTGGGATTAGCTTGCGTGTCAGAGCCTGAAAGCCCGATTTCTCAGGATGAGGAATATTATTTTGACATGCAGCCTTGGAAAAAAATGGCTGTAGAAGTGTCAAAGCAGACAGACAGAAGGGATGGGGGAGGATATTCTGCACCCTGCTTAACTCGTGGAAAGGCCTGGGAAGTGCCCTTCTGTGATTTAATGAGACCTGTGGGGAGAGCCATTCATCAGTGTGACAGCACACCTCTGTTTCCCATTGTTCCACTCTGGTATGTGTGTGTTTTAGCCTTAATGACTGGCTCCGAGCCCTATGATTCGATGGATCTCCCGGCGCTATTTAAGATTTGCACTCCCGGTAGATATCTGGGTTTATGCTGATACGGTACAGTAGCAGGAGCGTGAGCGGGTCAGGGGGTGGAAGCTTTGTGATGATGAAGACGAGGCTTTGGGCAAAGATAATTGGCTGTTTTCAAATGAATCCGAGAGAAAACACAGGGGGGAAAAAATTGAGCTCCTGTGTTTTTTTGGTTTTTTTTGTCACGACGTTGATGCTTTCATCGCAAAGCAAGGAGAGGATGCTAATATCACAGCGACCGTTTAAAAGGATTCACGCGGGGATCGTTGAGACATATAAACATTTTAAAAACCTCGCTTCAGATGTTTACACATTTTTAAACCGAGCTGCTGGTGTCACATAAATGTTTCACTACCCGATTCCCGCTCGTGTGTTTGTCAGCAGAAGGAACTTCATAACTTATGCCGAACCCTCAATTTGCCGGCTGGACGTCGCTCTCCGGTTTAGCGCCGCCGTATTTGTTGTGTCCCGTCTATTGCCCCAGATATTATTTCATTGTAAAATGATGCCAATTAGTAAAGCTGGTCGCCCAGTGGCTGTGGTCTGGCTCCTCCGTCGTTCCGGCGGGGAAAGTTATTTGGGTCGGCAGCTATTTTCAGCCCACGATGTTGCCAGGAATACTTCAGGGAGCAGCCACTGTTTTATAAGAGAGCACATCAATAATTTTCATTGGTGTACAAATGAGGCAGAGAGAGAGAGAGGGAGCGTCACACAGAGTTTACTGAGTTTATGTGTGTGCGCTCAGACGCTCCAGGAGCGTCAGAAAGGACGATTTTCCGAGAATATTCAGCGGAGCAGGTGGCGCGTACGTGCTCCAGCACCTGTTTTATGTTTCAAAACCTGCCACCGACTCCCATCGGCTTCAAATCCGCTACATTTATCTGCCGCCCCACCTTTGTAGGGAAAAAAAGGTCCTTGGATTCTGAACCCCGGCGTTCCAGCCTTGGCCCTGATTACACATGAACCCGGAGTGGTGTGGCAGTGGCAGCGACTCACACCCACAGGCGGAGGCGAGACGACACTTCCCGCTTCTCCCGCTTCCTCGGCTCACGTTGTCGAGATGAAATTGGGGTGAAAAGTCTTTGCACTGCGCTTATGCTTCCCGCCGAAGAGCCGGCCTGCTCCGCACAGAGGGGTGAACAGGTTCAGGCTGCCGCCATGCCCTCCTCCTCTAAAGCAACCCTCCCCCCTCCTCTCCAACCCCCGCTCGCTACACCATCTCTTGGTGGAGAGCCTACAGCAGGAGCGGCGGCTGAGAGATCTTTCAATATTTTAAGCAGCTTGTGCTAATCTTTGTCGCTCAGGTTTGTTTTGAAAGCATCACTTTGGGACTAACGACGGAAAAGACGGCGTCCCACCTTCCCGTTCCCAAAGGCTGTGGGTGCACGGGTGTACGGATGCAAGGGAAATCTCAATCTATTGATAATAAGCCATAGAAAATGCTTTGAAAACATAAACATGCCACAAAGCATCGCGCTAGGTATCAAACAAAAGCTGGATGGTGTGTTTTTTTAATTCGACATCCTCATTTCTGCTTTTAGAGCAACACTTAATGAGGTTACCAGGCAACAAGTGAATGATTAAACTGCAAGAATGATGTCTGCACTCTGCTGACTGTCAATATTTTCTGGGGTATTTAACTGGGATGCCCATGCTGGTCTGAATCTGCAGTTTCTCTAATCCACCTTTCCACCACTGTTGCTCGCGTAGGTCACTAGCAGGAGACACAGCCCTATAGTCCCTCGCTGCGTGATGCCTGCTCAGACCGGCAGAGTAAAACCAGCGACGGTTTCTTTACCGGGTAGCTGGAAAACACACCAGAATGAATCACTCTGACTGGGTGCCGCAGTTGCACTTCACGGTTTGCAGACGTGATCGGGATACCGAGCGGCCCCTGGCAGACTGGCACTGTATGAGAAGGAAGCAAAGTTTTTCTGCTTCGCTGTTCTCTTCATCTCTTGCCTTTCCCTTCCTTTATTTTGTGCCCCCCCCACCCCTTCCTCTATCGCCACTCACCGCCCTTTTGTTTCGCCCTGCCTTTTCCAGCCAAGGCCCTATTCTCTTGCTCCGTCATTGTGTGCGGTAATGAAGATTAGCCAGGCTGCCACACACAATGGGGTCCCCACATCCGGAGTGCAGACTCCCCAAATCCTGCCACAAGCTGCTAACCCTGGCGGAAAACCGGGGTCCACGCACCACCCACAAACACGGCCAGCGTGCGCTCTGCACTGCCACACGTTGAAAGAGAGCGGCTGAAATGTCTCCTGATTAGATTAGGATGGTTTTGACAGCTGAGAGGAAGCGTTTGGCGACTCATACGCCGATAAACAGCAGCTCAACCAAATCCAGTTAAAGAGAGACAGAGTTCCCCTCCCTAGCGGATGCAACACGGCTCCAGTCTTTGGGATTATCCCCCACCCATCCCTTCTCCTCATCACATCCTCCATGCTCCGCGAATCTCTCTCCTCTCCAGCTTCGCCCTCCTCTCCCATCATTCATCAGCTTCAGTTTCAAGATGCCTCAACTCTTCCCCTCTCGATCCGATTTCACCCTCACCTCTCCAATCCTCCGCTTAATACCAGAACAAAGACATTTTCCACACTTTGTCACAAGCTATTTAGATGGCGCGGCAGAGCTCTTTATAGTACACTTGTTGTATCGTGAGCCTCTTAATAGTGTTTGTATCTCTGTCAAGGTCACAAGACCTGGAGGAGTCTTATCTGGCTACTCGTCGAGCCGCTTTGGTCACTTGACGGAGACACGCGTGGCTTCGTCTGCATGAAAGGATGGATTATGGTGCACTGAATTGTTGGCGGACCGTATGTCAACTGGACATATAGAAGCAACGATCGAAGCATCCTTTTCAGGGAAAAACCAGAGAGGGGACTGATGTCCGACAGTCTGGCTCGAGGACATCTGGACTCAAACCTTGTCCACAGCAAGCATCCTAATATTATTGGGAAAACTCTTGGGGAATTCTCAGGAAGGCCAGAGCCAAGGTTGTAATAATATTGCGGTTGAAGAGGTGCTGGAAGCCCAAGCAAGGCTTGTTCCTGTTATCAGCAGCCTTGTTGCGAAAAACCGGAGGATCTGGCGCGATTCATCTTTGTGTTATCCAATGTGTCTGTCACAGAAAGCAATGGGAATGTCTCTCTGCTCCATTAAGCAGAGGTCACCGGGATTGGCCGTCTGAGTGCTCCATCATTGTTGCTTTCCTGCCAGATGAAAGCCACTTTTGAAGATCCGCCACACCAAACAGGCCGCGTGTCTCACGCACGCCGCAGCGGTTCTCTCTCAGGTGCTCCAACTGGTATTTGGCAAAGGTTCAATTCCCGCGTTGAATTAAAAATGACAATTTAAGTGCATAAAATGTAAATTGAAGCAATAATTCAACAAAACAGAATTGGATTTGCTGCCTGAAGACTTCTTAAAGTACCCCGAATATCTATTAGTGCATCCATCCAAAGAAAAACTGACTGTGCACGAGGAAGTTGTGGGGTTTACAAGCAAAATGTGCATCATTCCCCCAAACGCCATCAGCAGATTGTGATTTAACAAGCGTCAGCGTCTGTTATCAGCTTGAAACCTGCACTGTGTAAAAATGCCTGGAGGTGCTGCGTTGCCAGGCTTCGACGGGGGGGTCTGAAGGCAGCCCTGATTATTACCGCCAGGCTAATGTCGCCTGATAAGGCCGTGTGTGTAATTAAGCCGTTTCCGAGGCACGTTATCTGCAGCTAGGTGAGGCTCAGCTGCCTGCAGAGATGGAACCACAAGTCAGTGATGAAGGGAATTACTCTTTTCCTCTTCGTCTTGGTCGGCAGGTGGGAAGATGTGGCGTTTTCACCTCTGAAACCAACTCCAAACTTTCCTCTCAGGCGCAAGGTAACGCAGATACAGCAGGAGAGGAACTTGTAAAAAGACAGAAGGAGTTTAAATGATTGATTTACATGAACATGTTAGACGATCCCAACATACCAGATTTTTCAAATCGGGGTTGACACCTTGTAGGCCAGATCCAAACTGGTCCTAACACACGCCATTAAATACACCCCAAATTAATTTACAATGACGATTTCACAGTGTGTGTAAAGATACACATATCCCACTTACGCTAGCCCATTTAGCCTCAGCATCCCATTAAACTGGTCCATTTCCTTCCTCTTTCCCACTGAACCCACCTCATCAGTAAAACTGTAGTACTTAGCATTTTTTAAATGTTCCTACAGAAAACATGCCCATTCCCTGGATAGGCACAAAAACATGTGGCCTTTTTTTGCCTAAAGTATGAACTATATATGGTATATTTTGGTACATAGTGGGACGTTTAGGCGATATGCTCCTCCATTTGCCTGCTGATGGGGAAAGCTGAGACGTTTCCAACCAAAAAATCTCCTCATCTCCAACTGCATCTTCTGTTTCTCTATTATAAATTAGCTGTGTCTCTGCCCTCCAGCTCTCTCTCTTTGTGTCTCCCCTCTGCTCTGTTGCTCCGGAGTCCCGTTGGGGCATTAACAGCTCAAAGATGCCTCCTGGCCAAACGCTGAGCCCCATGCTGCCACCTCCGCTGAGACTACCAGGGCGAATCGAGGGGGCTGTGCTATTCAGGCTGAACAAAATGAAGCATTACCTCACCCCAACCACGGGATCACCGCCACTCCCCTCCTCCTGCCCCCGCAGGGCAAGTTCCCCCGTCTTCAACTGGGATGCACCAATGACGCCAACCTGTTCTCCAAGGAGTCGGGTTGGAGATCTTAGCTAGCGTGCGGGAAGGAGGAAAAGCCCCAGAAGGGAGGGAGGGGGTGCTTTTTTGGAGATTTGGTGTGTGTGCTCGTGGCTGCTGTGTAAGTATTGCTCAGCGATGCTATAGATTACAGTCCCTGTCAGCTGCGACGGCCACCACTGATGAGCTTCTGCGCGGTATCATTTCGTATCGATTAGGCTCCGCGACGCAAACACACAAAGGCTGTTGGGGAGATGGCTGCCGCCTAAGGCTACTGGTCATTTAGCTGTCACCTCAAAGTGATGGCTTGGCCCAACTCCCCAGATCAATGGGAGACACAGGCCCTAAAACACACCAAGGCTCACACTCTCATTTACGCAGCTAGCTGAGGGTTCGTGCAAACTTTTCTACTTAAATGGAAAAATGAGGTGCTGAAGAACAAATCCTAATAAAGTCGGCTGCAAACGGAGACGATAAAGTGCTTCACAAAACTGAAATCAAAAGTGGAAAGTTCATCTCAGTTCATCTTAGGCTACGTCTGCTCACCTTTGCATCTGATCAATTTCTTAAAAGTGATTTTAATCAGCATCACAGTTCGGCGCCCTGAAACTGGTGCCTAGCCCAGTGATGCTACGCGAAATAAAAACATGCAACGGACAATAAATAGCTGGTCACTTAGGCGTGGAAAAATAATCTAAATATGCCTTGGCAACCATATCTTAGCATTGTAACATACGAAAGCTGGTCAATACCTACCAAGCTATCAAGCTAATCAAGTCAGAAAGAAATCTTTACTTCTTTTTTATAGAAACAGTCTCATCAAGATCTCTGGGATCTAAAATCTTAGCTTCTATCTATTTATAATCAGAATGGAGCTGCAGGGAATCAAGGGTCACCTCTGAAAAGATGTGACAGCCCCCCGCAATCCTCTGCGCGCTTAACAATAGCGCCGTATTGCCCCCTCTAGCTCAGGGCCTCCATATAGCCCTGCCCTTTTCAACCCGACTAGCATCAGCTGTGAGTATGATTCACAGCACCTTGTCTCCATCATCTCATCTGTATAAACCAAACACGCTTATTCGGAAATTAATGAGCCGTGTCCGCCCCATTACATTTATCTGTTTAGTGGTGTTTTGGGCTTTCCTTTAGGGCATTATGCATGCTCAGTTCATATTTATGTCCCAGGCTTTTTATTAGCAACGTAGCGGGGTGCTAACAGTCAGGAGGCAGTCTGTGCTTTGATGGCTCGGCGAAGGCTAAATGTGACGGGGTGAGAGGCTCAGCTGCTAGGCCATGAGCCTCGAGGAGGGGGGAGACAGGGTGAAGACTGGAGAGAGAGAGCTTTGTGTCTTGTCATTGACTAATGTTTTTTAGAAATAAAGACAGAAAGATTCAAGTGATTTGACCTCATCGAGAGGAAAGGGGCCCAGCTGATGTTACCCTCCTTCAAAAGTTGCACGATGCTGTGATTTTGCCTCTTCTTTGTTTCTTCCAACCCCTAAAACTGCACAAACTTTGAAACTTTCACTTTGGTCGAGCGGCATTTTCTTTTCTTTTGCAATGTTAAGCAAAAATGATTGATTCCCGCTCCGTCCGTCATCAGTCAGGTAAACCCTGGAATGGACCCAGAAACGCTCCGCAAGGGCACTCCCGCTGGTGATGCGTCTCTCTCTCTCTGCCGGAATCTGGGTCGAAACGCAGTCCCAGGTCACCTCGCCACACTGCGCCGCTGAAGCAATTTCCCCTGCAGTTTGGAGGTGGAGACGGAGCTGTTGGAACAGCCATTGGATTTTCTCAGCTTATCCTGGCTCGCATGGACGAATCATCCCAAAAGCCTTTCAGGAATTGGACCCTGGCTCCACGCGCGGCCAATTGATGTTGGCTCGCCAAATCGGTATTTGCCCAAACAGGAGCGAAGCGGGCCATGAGCTCCCCTTTATCTTGGCTATTGTGCGACGCTTTTGGCTGTTGCTTCCATGCTAATGCGCGCCCACGTACGGCCGCCGTGCGTCTAACGCTCACTTCAGGTCACGGCATCAACACACGCGTAGGTGTTCACACAAACACGCGCACGCACTCAGAGCTGCATAATTGCACACAAAGCAGCATAATTATGCTGCTCACATGTGCACTTGCAAAATTATATGCACATGCAGTCGAAGAGGCATAATCGCATGCAGCATTTTACAGTGCAGGCACGCCCACACACACACACACACACACACACACACACACACACACACACACACACAGGAGCCGCTGATCAACTGCATGACCTTCTCTCTTACAATGTTAATGTCACCACCTGGGGGAGAAGGATGGTGGGGGGGGTTGATGGACGGATGGAGAAAGATGTATAGAAAGGGCTGAGGATAAACCCGTCCTACCCAGCACCCCCCTCACCTGCAGCCTCTTTTTATCCGTCTTACCTTGTCGAGCACCCATAACTTTACAGTATGTGCACATGTGCCCGGACCCAACATTTAGTGTGTATGAACCCTTTTGTGTGTGTGTGTGTGCACCGTGCGTGTGTGTGGGCGGCTTACTACTCCAAAGGATCCTGTTATGCCAAATGTCACACTTCCAAAAAGGATTCACCCCCTGCGGGGAAAATGAAGTCAACACCTTTCCGTCACTTTTTCTCCTCGCTTGCCTCCTTCACCTTGCACCGACCGCCACTGTCCTCCCTCCCCCTTCTACTTCACCTTCTTCCGCGCCCCCCCATCCCCACTACTTATCCTTTTCTATCCTCTTTTCCACTTCCTTGAACTATCTCTACCTCACACGCTCACCTCGGTTTGCAGTCATAAGCATTTTGCTGAATAAAGTCCCCCTTAACTGGCTGGATTTAGTGGATAATTAGTCCTTACCTTGGGAGAGGAGGAGACGGCAATGAGAACAAAAGCAGAAATAAATGGTCGGGAAATTGTGATTTAGGCAAAATTGGAAGAAACTGCAGAAGGGTAATCGGTCCCTCCAGGAATTCACGCAGTCGCTACAGCAACAGCCATGGAAAACTCAAACAATCCCACGGAATTTTTTACACTTATGGTGTCTTTTCTGTACATTTCTCCATCCTCTCGTTGTAATGGGGCGTTTTTATTGCAGCAGTGGGAACGTGGACCCAAATGTCGTACATTTACCGACTAAAGTCACATTTAAAGACAGAGCTAACTTCTGCAGGACAGGGGGCCAAGATGATCTGACACATTCCTATCTTTAAAATGTTGCTTCACCAACAAGATTTTTGGCCCCACCAGGGACAAAGTGGCTGGAAAAAAGAGTCGGAGGAACAGGTGAAGTGGTAGAAAGAGTGCAGCCACGTTTTTTTTTTCCTCTGATACAGCATCTACTCATCTTTTCAGAGGTTAATTGTGACATGAAGGCCTCCATCAAGGAATGAGTCAAACAGAAGAAAATGCGGCAGAAAGAAAGAAACCGGTCCTGGAATTAGACAATGCTCACAGTCCCCTAGCAACAGACACCACCAACCTCGAAAAAAACAAATAAAAATAATAAGCCTGGTATTATTTTTAGCTGGTGTAACTGATAAAAGGGTTGGGGGGTTGTGAGACTGTAAAAGTCTCTGATGTGTCTGTACAGGCTTATTCCTCATAATGGAACCAGCCACTCTGTCTGTCAGTGCCTATTTACACACAAATGAAGTGGCGAGCAGCACACACCCAGCAGAGCCGCTAGCCTGCATCTCAGCTGTCACAACGGGTTAACGGCTACAAGTGAAACCCAACGATCGGCGGGATCAAACCGGCGCCGTCCGTTCACATGTAATAGCTTCATCCTTGGACATGGAGCGTCTCCATCCCCCCTCGCTTCTCTGGGTCTAGCCAGTTTGTTGTGAAGTAATAGACTTCTCAGGATGCCCGTTCACACAAATCGGGGATGTAGGCTTTTATTTGCCCTCCGTGGGGAGAGGCGTTTGGAGTAATAGGGATGAAGTGGACCATAACTACGGCTGAATAAATCTTCTACCGGCTCAGTGGAGGCCGGTGCACGCAGGGCTCGTCAAAGCTTCGATAAAATGTTGTTTGATCAGAGTTCTGTGCGGTTCAGGACTTCCTCTCCTGCATCTGAGCCACAGCGGACACAATCAATCAGTGTGTAATCAGCCGTCTTGCTGGAGCTGCCAGGTAATCTTGGCCATCTTGGAGGATTCCTGCGTGCGTGCGACAGCTGGCAGGGCTGCGTGTCTGGGTGAGCGGATGGCACGCTGCACATTCCCTCAGCTCCTTGTTGAAGGCACATCTGAGGATCCGATGGCTGTTGAAAGTGTCGAATGCAATCAAGATTTTAGCTCCCTAAGCCGGTCGTTTATGGTTCTGTTAGCACACGGTGGCAGGAGGCAAATTATTGAAACTTCGAGGGTGTCAGTTGACTTTTATGCTGCTGTAAAAAAAAAAAAAATCCAATATTGTTTATCCACATTAAATGCTGATGTAAAGACATTTGAACTCTGATCTTGGTCCTCTTTCTTTCTCCTGCAGACCTGCCTGGAACTAGAGCGTTACCTCCAAACGGAGCCCAAGCGTCTATCAGAGCTCTTTGACCAAGACCTGGATGGCCTGCTTACTCCCGCCTACCTAAAGGAAGATGGTGAGGAGGAGTTATCAGACACCTTGCTTCCCAGCTTGCCCAGCATCCCCGAACCCCCGAGCCCACCCCCAGTGGTCCTCTGCCCAGCACAGAAGAATCACTCCTCCACTGGCGTCATGAAAAAAGACTTCAAACCCAAGGCCCAGGGCCTGGAAAATGTTGAGGCTGTGGAAGGCGTCCATCAGGCCCAGCTGAGCGCCGTCACCTCGCTGACGCCTCCGTCATCGCCAGAACTGGGGCGGCACCTTGTCAAACCCAACCAGACACTCACAGCTTCAGCTGATGGAACGCTCACCCTAAAGCTGGTGGCCAGGAAGGTGGGCCTGAGCGCGGCACGGCTGGTGGCGGCGCACGCACTCCCTGTCCGAGTGAAAGAAGAAGACGAGGGGGCAGGGTGCATGATCGGGGAGCTACCGGAGAACAAAAAGAGGATCCATCGCTGTCAGTTCAATGGGTGCCGGAAGGTGTACACCAAGAGCTCCCACCTAAAGGCCCATCAGAGGACACATACAGGTAAGAGTTGAAGCGGTCACCTTGAGGGACCTACTATTTTTGATCAGACATACACGATCTAGGCCGTATCCTGTCCAGTTCATGAGAACTAGCATTAAATCCAGCTAGCTTTGGCAACCCCCTGCTCTTTTTCTACCTAAGTACTTTCACTGAACCGAACCAGGCCAGACCCTCCTTGACAGGGTTCTTCTCACATACGGGGGCGGGGGGGGGCAGGAGCTATAACTCTCCCACTCTTCCATCTCAATCCCAAACCACTCAGACCTCTGTCGGGGAGCTGTCCTCCATCTGAGTAACTGCACGGTGATGGATGGATTGACCTGGATAGGCCGCCATTTCCCTGCTTTATTTCGGTCCGTGCCGTCCTCCGTGCGCTTCACAATCTGAGATTACAGGCCGTCTTATTTTTCAAGTGTGGTAATAAGGTAATTTTAAGGCTACGATAATCATTTTCAGCTTTCAAAGATGCCGTGCTACAATCTTTCCAGGCAGGTCGTCGGGGGCACCATCTGTTTGCTTATTCCAGTAATGAAGGAGGAGGGAAAGCAAAAACTGTGTGCCGCTATTAATTAACAAGGTTAGCAACCAGCATCCCGCTACCTTCAGGTCTCGCTCAAAACAAACACATTAGGGGCATTTAGCTGTGAATGGTGCTTTTGTTTTCGAGGACACGAGCTGTTTCTGAAAGGGGCATTGGAGAGCATAAAGAGATGACATCTGATAGACACCCATTGTTTGTACGGGACAATAAAACGAATGTCTGCACGGCTGCAGGCCGGACTCTTGATAATTCATCACCCTGTCTCCATGCTTTTACCCCGTGAAGGTACAGCCAAGAGCATCCATCACGGGAAATCAACTTACAGGGGACTCAGATGCAATTTTCCAGATGTCTACCATCTGAATTCCTAATTGGTTGACAGATCCCCAAAGCTGACCAATCTGAAGCACCAGCGGTACTTTGGTTCCCAGTGGCGGAAACCTCAGGTTTGGTTAACAGGGTTTTATTGATGGCCCACATGACTGGCCTCTATCTCCATGACAACTGGGAGACGTGCACAGTAAGCAACAACACACATAGCGGGTGAACAGTACAGCTAGAACAAACAATGGAACCAACTTTCAAACTCCGCCTCATGTTGGGCCCCCTCTTCGTGTTGCTATCCTCCAACGACAACAGAGAGAGTCTGATTATTCTCCCTCTTCCTGGTGTGTTCTCAGCACCCTGACCGACCGGGACGCACCATTTATTTTGGTCCCCTTGATGGAGTTTTACAATAAAAATGCAAATAAACACGCAGCCTACTCAACCATTAATGCTATTATTTTGCCATTATCACTGCAATTATTTTGTCAAGCGTCACGTCGTCACCCAGATATGCGCTTAATCCAATAAGCTAACACTTCTGATTAGATGACAAATCTGGTTCGACTGAAGGATCCAAGTTTTGGAATTATAAACTGTAGCACCTGGTTTTCTCCACATTGATCAAGTAACATGCGATTAGAAACCAACAATACCAAAAAAAGAGGTCTGTTTCCTCAAATAATGTGGCCATTTTCAACACTTAAGGTGCTTTATTTAGAAGCCCAGCAGAACATCAGTCTGGTTATTCAAGCTAGGAAAGATATCCTGATTAATGGGAGAAATGTCACCTTAAAGGAAGAGACAGCTGGGAAAGCGACGCGGACTGAAACAATGAGTGGATGAAGACGGGAACGAGGGAGGTACAGTGGAGCGACCCTCTTGAGAGGAACGACAGCAGTGCCACAGGCTGCCCCATTCACTGAGCCATTATCCTGACAAGTTTAAAGATGTCATTACTCAAATCCTCTTTTTCTTAGTTGTTATTTCCATAAATTACTGAGCGGAGAAAAGGCTACGATTTAATCTGGAATTAGACGGGCTGAGTTGAAATGACGGTGCCCTGTAGAGCTTTTTGTGAATAGGCTTATGGCAGATAAGGAATGGTACAATTAGATTTTGGGCAGGGAGAAGGAACGGGTAAAACACGAGCACTGCTGGCTTATTCCGCCTTCTCTCTTTTCCCCTCTGGTTCCGTCTCTTGTCATATCGCTGTGCGACACGTCTGTGTGTGCTTCACTCCGGCTGTCTCCGATTACTGCTTCTCTTCTCAGCCGTTCAAAATAACTGACTTTTATTACTGTGCAGCGTAAACTTTATTTTCCCTCCTACAGATATACGTTAAATTTAGCACAGCTGTCCAAGTACTGGTTAAAAGATCGCCTGTGGCCATTCCAGAATGGAATGGTGTCACAGTGGGACGAGTCCTGGGTGAGAGAGCCGAATTAACACATTTCTACGTTGTAAAAAACAAAGCCTTTCGGGTGTTTTAAATGCGACAACGCTAACGATGGCGTGCGACTGACGAGCATTGCATCCATCGCTCTATTTCTTCCATAGTCGTCTTTTAACCCTTTTCCCCATTCCTGGCCCGCGAGTGTTCGGCAAAAGTGTTCTCGGAGAGCATCTCTAATGACCTCTGAGGCCCGGATAGCCTGCATCAGCTCCGGCTAATGGAGGGAATGCAATTAGCGTCAATGCTGGCACCTGAGAGGCTGGGCGCAGCGCGTGCATGTGCGGACGCCAATGCGTGTGAGAGAGCATTCGGAAGTCATAGATTACACATAATGGAATTATATAGACTCAGGAAACACCAAGTTATCAGATTACGCAGAAGAAATATGTGATTATTATTTGATTACTCCAAAAGCACATTTTCAGAGTGAACGAGAACTTCCTGCCGCACGTCGGAAATGAACCGGTGTCAAATGATGGAACCTCATTTGATAATTGTGGAATAAATTTCAACCGTCCACGTTCCCCATTCCTTAAATCAGAAGAAATAATCCACTTAGCCTCATAAGCTCTGTGATGTTATATGTTTAACCGGCAGAGTAATCCAGAAGTAACAGAGCGTAATCAGATTATGCTGCAGAGTTCAGGCTAATCCACTGGATTTGGTTACTGATTGCCATTTTAAAACTGTCGTATTGTCGTCCAGTTTGTGTGTGTTGGAGAATCTGAATGTGCACGTTCTGCTGTCCCCCTGCCTGCTTGTGTGTGTGTCTGGCGGGGGGGGGGGGTCTGTTGCTAGACAACCACGTATCTTTGGAGGAGTCGCTAGCTGAGCGGTTATGCACTGCTGCAGGCTGTGGTCTCTTAGTGCCCCCCTACTTCCCTCTCCGCCTCCTGCACCACTACCACCAGCACCACTCCAACCTTGGCCCTCCCTTCCCCCCTCTCTCTTCCCCGCACAGCTCTATGGTTACCGTCGCTAGGCAACTGCCTCCGTATTCTGCCAGCGTGCTTGGTAATTGGCTGGTGGCACAGTGGAGTGCCTTTGCCAGATCCAGCCAGCTGCGCCGACTACTGCCTCCTCATGTTTCAGCGCAGCCCCCCCTCACACACACACACACACCTCCACACACACCTCCTCCTTGCTTCGGTTGCTAGGCAACACTTTTAGGCATCTCTGCCTCTCGGGAATTTCATTGGCCAGAGTGAGAAGGCCCAGACCTGCTGCTCTGGTGTTTCTGGGAAGTGAGGGAAGAAGGGATATGTGCAGGAAGGAGAGGACTCGTTTCTGGATGGATGAGTAAAAACTTAGATTTATTAAACACAGCACTTTGAAAAATATTTGCAAATGGTTATTAAAACTGTGTGGCAGCCCAGCTGGGGAGGATTTGGGAAGGAAAAGGGCCGGGTTCCGAAAGTAAATGAATCAGAATTGATTATCAATTATCGTTCTCTTTTCTGGAGGTCATTTTTTTTGCTCCCTCGCTCATTTGTCTCCATGTCACGGTTCTCCAGCGTCTCCCCGTCAGACCGTGCACGGTGCTCCGTGACATGGCTGCTCGCTGAGTGTTTTCTCTTGTCAGAGCTTTGGGTTCTATTCACCTGCTTTATTTAAAATGCTGGAGAAAAAAACAGCCAGGGAAAGTATTTGCATCATTGATTTTTTTTTTTTCCCCGAGCTTCTGCCGCATGATCAGATCTGCGGGTAATCAGTGAGTTTTTGTGGCAGCTGGTGCGGATAATGGCTCCAAACAACACTGTATTTACACAAACGCTGCTCTCAGCCGTCCCGCAGTCACAAAGCTGCCCGTCCATTGATTCCGTCCCCTTTTTTTTTGATAATCACATTCAACGAATTAAGCCTGTTTTTGTGCCAGAGCCGCTCATGCGGCGCTGGTCAGTGTGTCAGTGTGACTCTATTCACCCCCGAGCCGCCGCTCCAGATGGGATGTGACGGGTGCAGGTGACATTTTCAGAGATGGACGCAGCTGGCAGATTGCAGGTTCCTCGCCATTACACCGTGCGACTGGCCTAATTATCGCCACCCTCCTCCCCTGCCGGCATATTTTGCAGCCTCCTCCGCCTTAATCCACTTCTGCAGTGCTCCTCTCCCACTTTCCCCTCTCCTGGTCTCATCTCACCTCCACTTCTCAGTCTCTTATCCACCTTGCTTCTAATCCCCCTCCCTCTCCTCTTCTTTCGCTCTACTTCTCTTCGCCCTGCGCTCCTCTTCTGCCTGTTCAGCAAGATCGGAGGCCGGTGGGAGCTTCTCCACCTTGGCGTAAAACAAGGCCCGGTTCTCGTTTGAGCCCTTTTCAAAAGTGAGGGGAAGCATGAGAACTGAGGACAGATTTGAAGAAAGAAGGCCAGAGCAAGATCAGGGGGGGTCCAAATTCAGCGCTTCAGGGCTGCACTCCAGCCGGGATTTCTGTCCTACCAGGTAGACCAGGTAGTCTGGTAGGACAGAAAGTCCAACAGGGTTCAGCCGTCTGCAGGACTGGATCTGGGCACCCCTGGTCTGGACCAAAGAAAGTGCAAAGAAGCAGAGCAGACGGCTGCTTACGCTACCGGCTGGCCTTTTGGTCAATATTTGGGTCTTCAACCAGTCGATACCAGGGGATCACCTGTCAACACACACCAAAGCAAAGCAGCAAACGTCTGGATTTGAAACCCCATGCATGTCTTTATCTCCAGGTGAAAAGCCGTACAAGTGCTCATGGGAAGGCTGCGAGTGGCGATTCGCCCGGAGCGACGAACTGACGAGGCACTACCGCAAACACACCGGCGCTAAGCCTTTTAAATGCAACCACTGTGACAGGTACGTCAACACACGCCTTCCCTCTTTCCCTCCGTTCTCCTCCAGTTTTGAAGTTGTTCCACTGGCAAAGCAGCCGGCGTTTTCAAGCCGGTTTTTTATGTGTTATGGGGGGAAAAAAAGGTGTGACAAGAGGCTCGTAACACACCCAAATGTGTTTGGTCCTGACCCAGTTTAAAAGTGTGCTGTCGGGATTACTAATGTGCAACACATGCAGGACACGGCCTGCTCCAACTTTCAGTGGGATACAAATGACGCTTAGCATGCTAGTCGCCAACACAGGGGCCATGGCGGCATATTAATAGTTCTTCTCACATGATGTCTGCTTTCACGCCAGCACAGACGTGTAAAGTGGAAAACCATTAACACCCTCACACATTTCCATTGGAACGTCTGGAAAAAAAACACTTGACTTTGTTTTTAACCTCCTAATTTTATTTGGTAGTTGGTGGTAAAAATTTGAGTCGCTAAAGTGTATCAGTATAGATATACAAGTTGTAACTCACATACGTGTATTAGTCGTTGCTACACTCAAATTTATGGTAAATTTAGATCCTGAGGGGTTCTCATAGAATACCTTAAAAACTTGCAAATACTGGTGGAAATAAACCCACTTTTGTTTGAAGATGACTTAAAAAGGAGTAATGTCAATGTCAAAAAGGGATCAAATTTTTGGTACTTCCTCTCGCTAACATCTGTAGACTAGGAAGTCTTGACCATGTCTGAAAGAGAGAAGTCGGCCCAGCTAGTTCGGCCCAGCTAGTTCGGCCCAGCTAGTTCGGCCCAGCTAGCTCGGCCCCGGCCAGGCATTGGTAAGAGTCATTACTGGTCTGATCCCAGTGACGCATCCCGGAGGAAAATGACACAGGACGAACCTGAATTGATTTAAATGTGTTTTTCTGTCTTGTTTACTTGTGTCACAGGGGTGAGTGGGTCTGATGTTACATCCCTCCTCTTCTTCATTAGTCGTCCTCCCCTCTGTTTAATTATGAACCGCAGCAAAACGATAATTTGCGGAGCCCCGGTGACGATCTCATCAAACATTCAGGTGCCGTTATTCGCAACAGACACCTCAGACACCAAAAATCTCTACTCCTGGTTTAATTACAGTCCTCTGTCTGTGATCTGTCCCCCACTGACACCTCCGAGGTCTCAGAGCAATATCAGCCACGCCAGACCCCACGGTATTTATGTAAAGGGACCTCAGGTCATTTTGAACGGATTACAAAATCTATAGTTTATAAGCGTCCGCTGTTGACTTTTTCCAAGACACGGCAGCCATTTTGGAGTCAAATCAAAGTCATAAATATAGACAATCAAGGACAGTTGATTGCATGTTTCTTTTTCTTACATTTCCTGGTTAAACATGTTGGAGATTATTTCAAATATTGAAAGAAAAAAAGCTCCAGGTCAAAAGTGTCTTAGTTAAAAAAGCCATTTTGCCTTTGTCTTCTTCGCATGTACTGTTTCAATTTAAATATTCAAAAAGACATTTCCGACATTATTCCGACTGCCGTTTGTGTCACTTTAAGGATGGATCACCATACATTAAGATACTGAAGAGGTGTCCTCTTAAATCATGTAATGGTTCATTAGAAGAAATCCCACTTCAACTGGGGCACTTTGCCTTAATGGGGGCTGAAGAGTGTGTCCTGGTCATCCATATGTGTGTGTGTGTGTGTGTGTGTGTGTGTGATCTTAATCAGGCCTCAGCTGGACAGACAGTAAATACAGTAGCCCCCCCATATCTCCACCACCTTCCCACCTTCCCCCCTCTCACCAGCAGACAGCCCCCTCCACCCCCGCAGGCACATCCCTAATTCGGGCCCACCTCTGTCATGTGTCACAAGACACCCATCGCCTCCAGCCCGACACACACACACACACACACACAAACACCCTGCTGAGATGAAGGAAGAGGGGAAACGGGGGAGTCGGTGAAGACGGGGTGGAAGATTGAAGATTGGGGGGGTTGGAGACAGAGCCACGGTGTGCCAGCTGGTGTCGTGCCCCCGAGTGGTGACTCATACTTTACCATCTGTCTCACCGAGCGCACACAAAAACACCCCGATGCCTCTCATCCATCTCCAGACACACGTGCACGCGCATGCACGCAGGTGCCAGTGAGACGGACGACCAGTGGCTCAACGCAGCGTAACAATCCACCCCCCCCATCCCCCTTCGGCCACACACTGATTCAACTCGACATCTTAGACAGTGGCCTCTGTCTCAGCGGAAGGACTCAGATCTGCAAGTGATGTCAGGAAACGATCAACAGTTGAGGAGAAGTGAGACACAGATGAGCCCCCGGCAGCAGCAGCACCCGGGAAACCTCTTCCAGGCTGGAATGCGAGAGCCCAACGGCCCGTTTATCCACCACTCGCCAATGCATGTTCCCGATTTCATCCTCCTTTTGCTTCCTTGGCTAATTTTTGTAAGCGTCGCGGCGCTAACCTCGGTGGAACCTCCGGGGAACCAAGACGACAGATGGGGGGAGGGGTGGGGGGAGTCAGAGCATGGGCAGAACACACCAGTACATGAGACAAGCTCATTCATGCTGGGTAAAGGGTGGCGGGGGAGGGGGTTACAACAGCGGGTTTCAACCAGCAGAGGGCAGCCATTGCTTCGGTTATAATAGTAACTTTATTTATGTAGGCAGTTTCAAAAAAGCCACCATGAAAAGCTAAAATCCAGAATAATTTTTAGAAAAAATGAAAGAATGGTGGCATCTAATTTTCCACACAACCAGATTGTTCTTGATGTAAAATTATTCACTTCCTGTGCTGCAGTAAGATAGCTGAACCGTTAGCCGTGATGCTGTAACGACCGTGGAGATGTCCTAATCGGCACTTTTTGTTTTGTCTGCTCATCCTTCCACCAAGGTACAGAAAATGTTACCATGCAACCATGGCAACTCAGTCAACAAAGGTAAAACACGGGCTAATTAGCGTCATTAGCCGCCGGATCTCCCTGGACTGCAGGCTTTTCCGGGCACCTTAAAATCCATGGTTGCGCATGTTATAATTGAGATTAATTTGGATGAATCACAGACAATTATCAACATTAGCTTATATTTTCTAATTAAATTTCTGACCTTGCATAATGTGGAAGCACAGGAAATATAGCGATCTTCATCGAATTTGCCATTTCCGCTAACTCCCAAACAAGTTTGCTTCTCGACCGTTTTGGCAGATGAATTAACAACGAAGCGACGCTCCCAAATAACAACACTTGCTGTTTGAAAACTCCTCTGGGGAGGGGCTGTAGTATTAGCCGAGTGCGCATGCAACAGAGGCGCTGTTCATCTCGCGGTAGTGATGAAAAAGTAGGTCTCTTATAATGGCTGTCTCTTTATGTAAGCACGGAGTAAACAACACGCCAGATGAAAATGTACAACGCATCACTTTGTGGCAATAAGGATGAAACAAAGAGAGTATTAAAAGAAAATGGGCCAGCGTGCTTCCAGAGCAATTTGTTTCCTTTTTCCAACCGCGCCGCTCGGAAACCGCAGCGGCATGAGCGTCAGATCAGGCGAGGAGCTACAATTTGCGCAATTTAACATTTTGCAGCCGGTGTTTTGCACGTCTCCCCACCAACCCTCCCCGTCCTCATAACAACTGTTTCAACAGATCCATCTGCGGGCGCTCCGCGCCGCAGCCGAAGTCATTAGGAGTGCTGCTGAAAATGCTGATTATGAATTAGTTACACGTATCCTAATTGCGTGTGCATTAGTGGCTCAGCGCTCACTAGCTAACAGCAACATTTAGCTCCATCCATAAAACAAACTTCTTCCGCAGCACCGCTAACAAGCCGCTCTCTGTTTCTTTTCTGTGCGCAGGTGCTTCTCACGGTCGGATCACTTGGCGCTACACATGAAGAGGCACATCTGAGGGGTTGGAGAGAGGTCACGAGGGGAGGGAGGTGGAGGTGGAGCAGGAGAAGGAGCATCATCTGCAGAGGAGTAACACCGTGGATGTTGGAGAGACAGAAGAATGGGCCGCACGCAGAGCCGTCAACTCCACATAGAAACATGAATCCTGGTTCATCTGTGCTTAACCAGTTGGTCCATGATTCTACACGATTCTTCGATGACTCACCCCGCAAACATGGGCCCGTGTCATCACAATCCAGACACTCCATCCCACCCATCATATGTCCCACGGGAGGCGGCACATGACGATCGATGGACCAGGCACGTGCAGTTGGCAGCTTTTTGTTTCGGTGGGACTTGGAATCCTTGCGTATGCTTGCAAAAGTCAGCCCTGTCCATGCAGCAGTGCTCCGTACACCAGCGAGCTCACCAACACCAAAATGGACCAGTTGTACAGTCATTCAAGGGGCACCGTCGCCTCGTGTATATTCCACATTTCCTCTTCTGTCGATCAGACTCTTCCTTGAGCTGATAGCTTCTTTTACACTATTAGCCAAATAGCATCATCTCACACTTAGCAAGTACGCGGGATTTCTTTCCTTCTCATCCTACCGCAGCCTTTGCAGTTCCCCGAAGGGTTTGTTATACCGTATTCTGGACAGATAATTGTTTGACAATTTTTCATCAGACCTCTGTCACGTCCGCCAACTGGATCCATTTATAAATCCCAGTTCGATGGCATCGGAGCACTTGTTTGAATGAAGCGTTAGATTGGATTTCCCGGAGACTTGAAGATGGAAGTGCATTGCACTGATGTGCTGCGTAGACTGATTGAGGTCATCTAGAGGACTGGCTTGCTTTATGAACACCATCTATTGTTGTTTATCACCGGGTGAAGCTAGCAAATCCACTCTGGGAAAAGCAGTTCTTCCCAATGAAAGCGAGCGTATCAAGGAATTCTGAATGGGTTTATTCCTCTCCTGGATCGCGGTCCTTGAGGTGTCGTAAGAAACTCTTGCACAATTGACTTTCCCTCTTTTTTGTAAAAATACTCCCCCCTACCTTGAACTCAAAGACAATTTCACATGCTGCCGAAGTGACACATGCACAACTGGAAGCAGCGAGTTGACTGTGATAGCACACCGAATTCACCAACGGAATTCCTCTGTACGAAGAAAGCTGTCCCGTTTTTAGGGAAAGTTTCTCAAATTTGTTCAATCTTCAAAGGTGTAAAGGTGATTTTGAAAACATTGAAATGGGATGCAGCTGCAAAAAAGAGAAACGAAACTTCCGCAGATGCCTGAAATGATCTCTCGTTTGTCTTGGAGAGTGATCGGCACTGCGGATACTGGGAGGATGGGGTTTTTGTCATGGTCCTTGCACCCGTTTAGCAGCAATCAAGTGAAGAGAAAAGCAACCTTCCACAGCTCTCCTAATCAGGCCCTATGCACATCCAGTAACATTCTTGGTGCCCATCTTTCACTGCAGACCCCTGCTCAGGGCAGGGAAGGACTGGGAGGAGGACAAACGACAAAAACTCACACTGTTCATCTTGAATGTATCTGTTGTAAGTCTGTACACGCTAGCCTGCAGCTGCAAAGATCACTCCAGATTAGACAGAAACTTCTTAGACTAGACCAGACACGGAATAACTAGTTAGTAACAGCCGGTAGTTTTTGACATTGTTCGTCCTGACCGGTGGGAGGTCACAGTGTGCCCGAAGCCGTTACCTGCCCCGTCAGCACTGATAACTGCCCCATCAGCCGGCAGAACTGCAGTCGAGTCCTCAGTCCGCCAACTGAACATTGACCTCACTCGAGCGAGGAGGAGAATAGACAGTCCGGATCTCCTTGAACCTGGACGAGAACAAGAACCCAAAGGTATCAAAGCCCAGAACATCCTGCTCTTTGGCGATTTTCAATCTGCGTAGATGAGACTCAATCACACACAGACGCGATCCACGATCGTCTGCTACACTGGCCTGACCCCCCCCCCCCCCCTCCCCCACTCCTGCTTAATTATTAAACTCTTTCTGTCTGAACGTATGAACGAGCCAGACAAGAAGAAGAAAACAAACTAAATCATGTCTGACATGCTGGTTTTTAGGTTAATTATTGCAGTTGCAGCCACTAAAAAGAAAGCCATCGCTTCTCGCAAAACATTGGAGACTTGGGGTACTTTACCACCTACAGGTCCGTTTAAAAGTAGATCCGAACCTCTGGCTCCATTCTTTTCGTGGGGACGGTGAGGTTTTGAATCATCTGTAGCGCGCTCATTTCCCCGAGGAATCGAACCCCAGTTTCAGTTCGGCTGAATAATCCAGGCAATAAGAAGAATCACGGTTTGGAATTCAGATTCCCCGGGTTGTAAAAACGATCAGTACACAAGTGGTGGTGCGTTTAGGGAAAAGGTTCATAACAAACCATTGGAGTAAGTAGGTGAGGAAGCACCCCAGGGATACCCAGTTCAGGTGGGGATCGTCTGGATAGGCTGGCGGGTTCGTTCCTGCTCCGCAAAGACTTTCAGAGCAGAAGGTAAAATCAAAAATAGCTTTTTAACCGGCGGGTTAAAGATCTATCACCAATGGCAGCTCTATCTGTGTGTTTCAGTATTTCCACGAGGCGCTGTCTAGTCGCCTGGATGCGAATGTGTGGGAATGTGCAGCTCGGAGCGTTGCTCTCATCTTTTTTTCTTTTCCCCTTCGTGTGCCGTACCGACCTTTGACAGCGAAGGATTCAGGAACGCAACTCTAGACGTTTCATGGCTTTTCTGTTCTCAGACACTTGGAGACACTGACAATACTCAAACCAACAGGACGGTTGGGAATCCGGACTCTTTTTTTTTCCTCGTCACTATTTTTTTTTTTTTTTTTTTTTTGCCGCAAGCCGAAAAAAGAAAAGGAAAAAAAAAAGGTTTCAAATGTGAATGTTTCTTCTGGAAAGGTTCTTCTGTTGTCTCTGAGGATGCGGTTCAGTTCTGATTGTCAATTCTGCTGTGCCTGTGTGTTCTTTGTCTGTTTGTATTTGCACTCTGAAGTTTTGAGAGGAAAAAAAAAATAACGATAATAATAATCACGTATCGCATATCCGAAGCTTTTCCGTCTGCTTGTACACTGAAGTTCACACCATGACCGCCGGTGGTCACCCACCGATCACCACGTCTGTATATTAGCTGTTTTTTAGCACAATCACACACACGGACTCATTACAGAGACACACACATGCATGTGCACACCTGCCGAGGCTCCATTCAGCCAGACACACACAACACACACACGCCGACATACTCTCTCTCTCTGCTCTCCTTGTTTTCACCGTTTTTCATGCCATTTTGCAGCTCCTGAAAAAGGGGGAGTGGGGGTGGGGGGCAGGTATTACTATGTGTGACGCCGCCTCTGTTTCCACTAGGCATGGATTTCAAATCAGACGCACCCCTCTTTTTTTAACCCCCTCTCCTCCACCTCCATTTTTTCAAATACCTTTCTCCTCCCCTGTCCGCCCCCCCCCACCCCACCTCACCCTGCGCCATCTTTTTTTTTCTCTCTTTCATTTCCGCTGTACAAAGTGTTTCAGAATTATCATTTGTATATTATGACGTATGGGTACGATAATGTTCTTTATTATGGAAAAATGAGAGATTTATTTTTGTTACGGTTTGTTTCATAATTCCTTTTTTAAATTGGTATTGTAATATCTCTATGCAAGGAACTGTTCGGTGAATTGTTTTTATTTAAGAATGTAATTATGTGTAATAAATGGTAGAAGCAGTTTGGCATGGAGTATTGTGGATTCCTCGACTGTTCTGTAAATGGCAGCTTCACCTCAACACCCGTCATTCCCTTCTGGTTCGTCCTTCTTACCTTTCATCCTTACCTTGGATCCAAACTGCAACAACGGGCCGGAATGTTGTCACGCGGCCGGAACATTCTCCCTCCCGGGGACCCGCACGGTGCTTTAATTACATCTGTTACCAACCAAGGTGATAACTTCTCCTCCATTTCTGCCTTTTGACCATGACTAGTTGATAAAAGGGTAATCGAATAACTAATGGATAATTAGGGAATAATTACTCTCTGGTAAATGGTCCTGCGCGCTGTATTAATTCTCCTCGGGTCTGGCGGTGAGAAAGTCCCATAAGGTTTTTTGTTTCATTTAATGCTCCCTAATTGAAACGGGCACCCTCATCAAGAAGCTTACACGTATCTGTCGAACTTAATATTCCGTTATCTGTAATTACACGCGGCCCCATACTATCTACCTAACTACATCTTCTATGTCAATTCCAGAGACACATTATGAAATTAGAGAGGATGGAGTCATTTTTCAGTAAAGGTCGCGCGTCCCACGAGCGCCTCCCCATCATCATTTTCCATTGGGGTGATGGAAACGAGGCTGCGTGTGAGTTCACAGCCGCGCTAAATGGTCCTAATGTGCGTCGGCGAAGGGGGCCACACCAGCGTCAACACGCATTTATAAAGGTTAACATGCACATTTGCAAATTGGCCGTTTTGCGGAGCGATGCTGTATATCCCGGAGCGATCGCTCTTTTCTCCCAATAAAAGTGGGCCTTGTTAGCAGCTGTGCGTGTCGGTGAAACCCGCTCCGAGTTAAACGAACAAAGTACAGACATTTCTGAATAACACGGAGGCTGCAGATGATTACTTTTGCTCGCGACTGTCGATGTCAGCGAGCTGGAGCGGGTTGGGAAAAGAACTCTGATGAAGCTTTTTCACTAACTGCTTCTCCTTGCGTACAACATCGTCTCCGGACAGCCATACCCACGACGGTTACGAGCGGATATACAGTCAATGCCCAACGAAGAATAAACTTTGGACAAGGTTCCATTGCATTCCACAGTTCCATTTTTATCAAAGATTAATTTGCTTTTTTGGAGGAGGAGTTCAAGTAGAGTCAGGACGGCAACCAGGCTCAGGACAAGAAAGACCTGCCCTTTAAAAGGCTTTGACATTTAACAGCCAACAAATTCAGAGCTAATTAAAAAAAATAAGTAAAATCTAAAATATCAGTATGAGAAAATGTGTGTTTATATGGATGACAACGTAAAATGTATGGTTTGGCTAACAGCACCCGGCAACACAGGCACCTTGTGGAAAAAGGGGGATTTGTTAGCAGGCTAATTACAGCAGGGCTGCCTGGCAGAATAATGGGAATAACGGAAAATCGGAGTTTACGGGAATGTTTACTGCCTGGTTACGTGCACTCTGTCAGCCTGTCCTTGCTGTTGTTTCCAGGCATCAAATGATAGCATCTAAATCTCAAAGGACAACAGGATTAAAACAGAGCGTGATATGATCTGATTATGCTATTCTAAACATGCGTGAATGTGTGTATTTATGCAAAGTACTTGACATTAATCTGTGTGTCTGCGATTCGTTCCACGTTTGAGTGACAGTAATCCGTGTCATTTTTTTGGGGGGAGCTGAATTCGAAATTGTTTCGCAGCCCCGAATCTAAAGGATGAAAAGGGAATAAAAAGCTAATTTAGCATCTGAGTAAATATTGCGGATTCTTTGGGTTTTCGGTCCATCCTCGAAACACCTGAGCTCTTTCCAGCAACATCATCCCTTATTTGAGATCCTCAACCCTCCTCCTCCCCAACACTGACGGCAGGTCAGAAAGTGTGAGTGAGTTACAGTGAAACAAGACAAAGCAGCGATTCGCGTCGCCAGCAGACCACAAGGGCCTTTTCTTCACAGGGTTGTGCAACAGAAGATGTGGCCCAGGGAGCTGCCAAAGCCTCTGGGCGTCTTGTAGGCGTTTGGCAGCCGTGCTGGGATGTGATTGTCACATCTGGCAATGCAGCGATGCCAACGCCGCCGAGCCGCAGGTTTGAAGCCTCCCTCACCATTTCGTATTCTGGGCCCGGGCTGTCGGCGCACTCTGCCACCGACTCCGGCGATAACAAGAAGTCCTTCCCGAGATTACACAGAACCACTTAGCAGCTAATCTGCATAAAGACAAGCCTGGAACTGCGGCCCCTCAAAAGTCTCCTGTTGCATGACCCACACGGAGAAGATTTGGCCTAAAATGGGGGACGCTTTGTCCTGCAAGGGGATAGAATCTTGGGTTTCATGAGCAGTCATTAGGTATTTCTAATTATAGAGGATACGGGGAGGAAGCTCTCGGTAATTAAAGGCTAATCATGCTGGTAGATTCAGAGAAGCATCCTCATCAAGCCCCCATTAGCATCCCTCCTCATGATGCCCAGCAGCAACACAAGCCACTTCATGGAGGCTGGGATGGGTTTTTCCTCCCAAAAAAGAGTTAGCATTGCCACAAAAGCAGCCCTCATAAAACCAGACCAACACAGAACTCCACACAAGGTAGAAGGAAATCCAAAAAAATCGTAAAAGCTCATCAGAAAGAAAGCAAAAATCCCACGACTATCCAGGAATCCGACCGAGCAATTATAACCAAATTAGCATGCTAATCATTCTGGTACGTTCTGGGATTATTTCTCATATTTGGAAGACTCTGGTTGGTTCCACATGGTGCTGGGGGTTGGGTGTTAAGGGTGAGCACGCCTGTGGGTGTCTGGGGGGGGTGCATAAGTACAGCTGTTTAGCATTCTTCTGCATCATCCCCCTCCAGGAACTGTGTTTTTCCAGTGTGAATGAATAAATGTGAAAGCTGAGCTGGATGGAAAAGAGCAGCTTGGCGCGCTGGTGGTCTCCTGGTCTGAGAAGGCTGATCCAGAGCACCGGGCTCTTTTTGACAGACAGCACCCGGAAGCCCCGTGAAGAGCCGGCAGCCGTGTCGCAGCCTCCGCCGCTCCACAGGTCCGCGCTCCCGTCTCTGCGCCCTCTGCTCCGCGGTAAAAATAGATCAACGGACCGGAGCGTTCGGCAGCTCCACGCTTCTCTCTTGGATCTCGAGCAGGTGCGGCGGGTGCTGCTCCCCCCTCAGTGTTTGTGCATCTGTGGCGACATTAAAGGGCACGCATTTCTGACAGGTTGTGCACGTGCAACGCGGCGTGCCGACGCGGTTTTTTAAAAAAATTTATCAGTTTATCAGTTTTCCGTCACGCTTGATGAAGGTGTGAGTGTTGGGGGGGGGTGTTACTGATCTGATTCTCCTCCACCTTGAATTGAACTGATGAAGCAAGCTGACGTCAAAGCGTCTAATCTCGATGCGCAAACACAATATTAAGAAGCTAAAACCAAAACCAGTCCAATCAAGTGGGTCCCTGCCTTTTGTGGATGCGTGGAAAAACAGGAACCTGTCCGAGTGTTTGCCGGGAGCTGGAGACAAATCCACGTGGTTTCCACCTGGCTCGTTTCCGCCACAGGTGTCACACCTGGGCCGCGTCATCACCAACGTCAACAATGGTTCTCCTTCAAGTTGGGAGTCTGGGACAATTGCTTAATTCGAGGTTCCAAACTTCGCTCCCGGTCCGGAAGTTTGCGTTCAAGCTTGTTCGTACGCGCCAAAAACGTTCAGTTACGTGTGTAGCCACGCCCCTTTCGCGAACCCGCCGGTGAACTCTGAAGGTTCTGTTCAACCATAAAAATAAACATGGATAAAACACGTTTGAAATGCAGTAAAGTTTGATTTGTGTGGATTTTTTTTATGTTGCCGAGAGTCTGCAGCATCAAACCTCTCTTGATCTCACACTGATAAATGTGTCTTAAATAAGTCTTTTTGAAAAGCGATCCTAGAGACATATTCATCTGTGTTTGTTCTTGCTGTCAATCAGAGATCTTTTCTTTCTAAGTTGCCTCGGGTGTGTGAAGATCTCCTGTTTTCAAGTGCGGCGGCTCCCTGAAGCCCATTGATCCGTGTCTGGAACGACAGAATCCTGGCTCCTCCCTGATTAGCATCCCACTGCTAATTAAACAGCCTCGCCGAACAGTTCACGTTGATAACAAGGTAGGAAGGAAAGGTCAGGCCATCACGTCCACTTCAACTGGGCGCTGTTGATAACAGCCCTGCGTGCACGGGCACACGTTCAGCACAAACGGTGTTATTGTGGGGAAACACCTTCACGCAGCTTTTATCTGGATCAAAGCAGGCTCTCACCAGTGGCACTATGTAGCCCAAAAAATTGCTTTTTCAGGATAAAGCAACACAAATCCTTCTGGACTACACGAGGAGGGCTGAACCTGAACCTGGTTTGGTCCAACCAGGTGTCCAGATCATCCAGAAATTCCTGAGTTCTGGATGGATTTCGCAATAATGTCGATAAACTCGGAAAATCTCACACGCGATGAATTGTGATGCAACGAGCGCCTGAATATCGCAGGGCCGGACCCACAAACACATGACCTATATATAAACTATCTGGCCTGCTCATCATTTATCATGAAGCGGCAGAATCAGGATAGATTGGTTCAATTAGACTGGCCTTTAATGTAATCTGTTTAATCCATTTCTATCATCAAAGCCAATACCTACCTTTCTCCTTGGAGAGCCGGATTAGCCCTCCAAGTGCATCTCGGAATGAGAGTCTCCGCTATAATAATAATAAAAAGGAGCCTCGGAGCCGCTTGGAGCTTCCTGTATTTGCTCTTTACAACTGGCTGCGGAGGACACGGCGTCGCCGTTGAAGTTTTAATGGGCAAAAGATTTAAGATCTTCATATCCTCGCCGAGATTGCAAATGCTCTTTGGCACAACGCGCTAACAAAACAGGGAGGGTTTACGCCTCCTGTCTGGGCTCCTCCACAAATTGCCACATCGCCTCTAATATCTGCACCAGGAACGCTCGCAGGCTGCGGCGCTTTAGCTGCTCGCAGGCACAGCGCACCAATCATCCGGGAGAGTTGGGATTATTGCACCGCTAATGTTTGCACGCTTACGAGTGGGTTCAGATTTTACATAACAGATTAGGTTTTTAGCACTTTCCGACAACAGGTGGCTTTAATTTGATCTCATCATATCTAAAGTGCCTGATTAATCAGAGTGTGTGTTTTTATGGTGTTTTATGTGCCATCGTCTTGCTTTTATAGGCCCATACATGCAGGCACTTGAAGATGGACTCGTTGCCCCGACTACTGGGTGAGTGAACCGCAGCGCTGTCACGTTACTGTGGGGTTCGACACCCGTTAAAGGGACAGGAACAGAACCAACTCGCTGAGAGTGTAACATTTTGGGATCCACAACCCAGTGAATTAGAGGAGCTCATTAGCAGCTCATTCAATTACACGGAACAGGCCGAAAGCATCAGGAAGCACGGAACATGCCAATTTTGAGGGTATAAACATAAAAAAGTCAACCTGACTCCACCTTTCTGGGTCAAACCTAAAGTCAGTCCCAGTTTATCAAACAACAAAGCTGGGCCATGTGTGTATGTGTCAGCTAATCCATTATTAAAGTCCAGTCAGGGTGAGGACATCAAATATTTATCATGAAGCATCTAAAATCACAGGCCTGCATGTAATGCCTTGGCCAAAGTGAACACGGATCCTCTCCAACCGTCAGGAACACGTGACAGTTCTCAGTCACTGACAGGATATGGGATGTGGAACAAGTTGGTTTTTCCGCTCTTTAAGGCTAGCTAGCTCGTTCGCCGTCCCATTCGTCCAGTGGAGCGACACGGTCACAATATTCAAAACGTTGATTACATCTTTCCGAGCTTTGAGCTCCAGAATCCCGATTCTGGATTTAAAGGCTGCGCGCCGTCTTAATAGAGGTATGGATTTGTGAGCTCCGTGACAAAATTCTTTCCCCAAAAGAGGGAGAATCGGGCATGAGAGAAGCAGCGAGACAGTTTTCTAAATTCATGGATTTCCTCCAGCCGCTGCAGTTTACCTGCAGGGGAAGTCGGATTTGCTGCTCAACACCCATCTATCCATTCCCCCTGCCTCCAGAGCCGCACCGTCGGGGAGAGGGGGGGGGACCATGTGCAGGTATTTGCTATTTTGGGCTGAAAAGGATTCCATGGTGCAGAGTTGAACACGTTCTTACGCGTGTCTCATCCTTCTTTTCTGTGTTTCCTCAGATCAGAAAACATCATTTTAAAGCAACATTTTCATGGTTTCTTCTGCCAAAAATAGGCTCGTCTGCTTCGCTCCGCCGAAGGTTCTTAATGCAAGGGCACCGCTCAAAGACACACGCGGGAAGGGTGTGACATGAGTGCAGCTGACAGATGTGATCAAAGATGATTGATTGGATGACAAAAGGCAGGCACATCGCAACACGAGGGGGAGGGGTTAAAGGTTCGGGCTCCTGGAGTGTCAGAGCACACCCGGGGCCCCCACCTCCACCACCTGGTTCCCGCCTCCTTTCCCAACACAAGCCCGATTCCAAACCGTTTCTGACAGCAGGTATTGATCAGGCGGACGGGAAGGATCAATGCTTGTTGATTAGGCAGAAAATACAAGGCCGAGAGCGGCTGCTCCGGGTTCAGGACTTCAGAACAGAACCTGAACCAGGGTTCGATGGTTCAATCGTCAACCTATCGATCCAAAGTGGACGAGACCGAACAATCAGTCTTACATATTGCACTTGTAAATAATGTATTAACAGCAGCAGCGTTAAAAATTCATTGAAGCCAGATTTCTGCAGATGCTCGCATGATGGCGTAGCCCGGGGCCAACACATCAGCATGCAAAATAAAACACGCTCTGCTAGATTAAATAAGGGAATTAATTGATTTTCTGTGTCTAAATATCTGTTGATAAAGACTCTCAGCCCCGCAGGAGCAGCTATGACGTCTGTGCGCTTACTGCCACCTGCCGCTTATTACATGCAATTGCAGTATGTCGGGGGGGGGGGGGGGGGGGGGATTTTTTCCTGAAATGCTGCATTTAACAAAAGCTGCAACGTGAGGAAAGTGAATTATCTGACCGAGAGGGCCTGTGGGGACAGTCTGCTTTTACAACACCGAGAAAAGTAAAAAATCTCTTTTTTTTGAGGCCTTCAGACGATCAACAGCAGGAGGAAGCCACGCGTCTGCTGCCATCCGCTGGTTCTTGTACGCAAGCGCACCGAACTGTTTCCTTTCGCGGTGTTGCAGCATCTTTCCATGCAAGAAACGTGTCAAAAACATTATTTTCCAGTGTGTCTGGAAAGAACAGGGCTGACCTTGTCATGCAGCAATCATCCAGCAGAGGGTGCTCAAGACGCCCCAGCTTCGCGTCATCTGAGGTGACTGACCAACCAGAAAGACGGACACAAATCCACATAACAGCGTAAATATTAACCATTTATTTAGATGTTGCATCATGATCATAAGATTATTCCAACATTGCACATGGACTAATTTTGACAGTTTTATGGCTTCAGAATATGGATTAAATATCTCTTAAAGACAAGACAACAAAAAAAAAACACAGAAATTTTTGGACACTCCAGCACCTCAGCAAGACTGTCCAGCGTGTGCTAATACATGAGAAACAGGCAGTAATACACATTTATATGCAGAATACATATGAAATATATGTCCTATATTACCACTGCATATGGAAATCAGGATCATTTGACACAGCACGGATGACCAGAGGAGAAGCAGCCGCTAGCAAAACACTCACAGTGCGCTGGTGTGGATTATGGCACATCTATCCCATAATTTAACGACATCACTGGTAATATGAGCAGCTGCTATAATAGACATTTACATTTAAAAACACGCTAAAAACATCTTCAAATGACAAAAGGTTTGAGGTTGTTAAGTATGAGATGAATAACCTTTAACATAATTCTTGTCTTTTAAGGCATGGTAACGCACATCACCGCCGCGGCGTGTTAGCGTACGGTATTAAAACCCACTTCACCGATCAATAACAGTCTTTGGTCACAAATATTCCCGCTCATCTCCCTTTGGGCACCATGAAACTCAACAGTGAGGACTGAGAACGGATCTTAAAGGGGTGTGATTCCATTTCTGCATCTATTCAAACGCTACGTTTGAAATGAAAAGAGAAAACGGAAATGATGTAGAGAAGGCAAATAAATCCCAAAGTCTTCTGGAAAAGAAAAAGAATGACCTGTGCTAAGACATGACCTTGGTTTGCTGTAAACAACTTTGAGTTGACACATTTTGACAGGTTGGATGTAGAACCGACTCCCATCGGGGCTAAAAACCTCTGAAAAGCAGGAAGCAGAGCAAAATGGCAGCTAACGCTAATCCCAGAACTTAAACAATTCCCACAGAGCACCAAGGCAACCTTAAACTACCACCCACGCTAATTATCTGTTCATAGCCTCGAGGACTTACTTTACATAATATTAGTGACATTATTTTTAAGCTTATATTTACCATTTCCTTGACAGAACACTCACATATAAACTCTGACATTTGGTCTCATAAAATGTTTAATATAGACTGCCTCATTAGCTTTGTTCTCTCTTATATAATCATATACTTTTTATTCATTTAAAGCTACATTTAAATGTGAATTTGATTTATTTTAATCTCTGAGAGCACATAATTTTTACTTTATTTTGAAAATCATATACTCTGATTTAAAAATAAACCTCTGAGCTGTGGGACTCGACACTAAAGAGACGTTTGATGAAAGTGTACATTCAGATAAAATTCACCACAAGAACAGATGGAGGAAAGTCGACCGGGGGACAATCAGACCTGACAGAACAGTGAAGGGCTGGAAAAGTGATCCACACGTTTCCTGATGAACATTCCCGTCTTTTTTCCCTAATCGAGCGTAAGCAGCTCAGCATAGTTGGCCATCTGGTTCCGTAAAAACAATCCTCTCACACGTGGGACTCATCCAGGTCCAGGTCGATGGGGGAGAGTGGCAGGGGTGACCTGCGGGGTGAGAGGTGTGACAGCAGCGGGGTGAGGAGGGGGTTCTCCGTGCCGTCTTCCTCGCTCAGATGCAGCAGGTTGGCGCTGCGAGGCAGAAGCGCCGTCGTCTCTTCGTCTCCGGGGCTCTCCCTGAGCCTCTGCGGCCCGGTTGGGGCGGAGGGAGGAAAGGGACTGGGGGAGGCAGTGGAGGAGCAGGAGGAGGACCCGGCGCGGGCGCTGTGCCCAGCACGGGGAGGGGTGGGGGCAGAGGAGAGGAGGTGCGGGATAAGACAAGAGGGGAGCAGGTCCGGGAAAGGGGCAGAGGGGAGCAGGTCCGGGAAAGGGGCAGAGGGGAGCAGGTACGGGATGGGGGCGTTGGAGTGGAGGGGCGGGATATAGAGGGTGGAGGCGAGAGGCTGCTCCGGAGGCCCCACTGCTCTCTCTTCTCCTTGCTGCTTATGGTAGGAATGACCTGGGTGAAAACACAGGCTGTTGCTCCTCTAGCTCCAGGTTACCAACTGAGTCACAGTCACAACAGTTATTGGTGTTTTTGGTTGGGAAAGATACAGTGCACGGGAATTTAGCTGCACTACCACGTGTGGCCTCTGGGTGGCAGTGGAACTTTTTTTTTTTTTTTTTTATAAAGGACTTATTCGTTACCACCATCATGAAACCAGTTTTAACCGTGACTCAAAACAGCCACGATGGGGTATTTCACCTTTTTTGCACGTTTGTTGTTCCTACCTGTGAGATGGCAGGAGTGTGCAGGTCCGCAGTGACCGTGGCCGATGAAGCCGATGGCACCTCCAGGGTTGGGGACTTTGAAAAGGCAGGACTGGCTTTGCTGCCTTCAGCCGGAGGCTCCGCAGAGCTGGGAGTGGGCGGCTGCTGTCCTGGACTCTCCGTAAAGGTGACGGATCTCTTTTGGTCTCCGTGAGCTATTGAAACAGACAAAACCCACCCCCCGGGTCAAAAGAGAGACAACAGTCTGAGTGAGAGGACAAACACAGCACCAAAGAGAGGTGAGGCAGGGATGGGAGGGGGAGGAGGCAGAGACTGGGAGGGGACGCAAGACAGACATGCAGAGCATCCTATCGGGTTAGGTTGCAGATTACAGGGGGGCGGGCCATTGCAGGGTGGAGAGGAAGGGTTAAGTGGTCGTGTCTCACCTTCACAGTCCAATAAAGTTTCTTTATTTTCGAAAAAAACAAAAAAAAAGCATGAGACACAACAGAGTGAGAAGAGTCAGTCTGGTGACAGGTGATACAACAAAGAGCAGAGGTTGTGAATGAGGACGAGGGGTCAGTTAAGTCAACACGCCCACGGAGGGAATCATGAGTCCTTTTTTTTTTAACATCTGACATTTTTTCCACAAAGATCCACTCAACAAACACTCACTGTCACGCACACAAATTACCAAGTGGTTTGTTCTTGGGCTGGATGCTCCGGCGGGTCGTCGAGAGCCGCGCTCCCGATCGGCCGCGTGGTTCATTTTTTGGGATGGACAACAGGGGGCGACGCAGCTGCCAAACAGAGGCTCGGTGTATAACTGCGTTTACACATATTGTGTCGGCAAAGTGACGCTTACCTGTCTGAGGCCTCGTTTCCGTCCCAATGGTGGCTGGATCAGAAGGTTCTGCTGGCCTGGTTCACTCTGCACGCTGGCAACCCTGGTGCAACCAATCAGAGGGACAGACAACACACAGGGAAATAGATCACTGCGGCGGGAACACAGGGCCATCTTTACCTCCAGCTGAGCTCAGCCAACAGTCATTTTGTCTGTAATAAAACACTTTGTTGCTATTCTACCCATTCACACACGACAAACATGGTGTTTACAAGACGCCCAGTCACAGTGCGGAAGGAAACGGTGCTGCTATGATTCACACGCTGGGACACAACAGGGGACAGTCGAGACTGGAGTAGCAACCCTGTCAGGGTTTTCAACCTGAACGCACTTTACGTTCCCCTTCTTCTAGTCTGGCACATTCAATTTACTGAGGGCCAATCTGGAAATGAGGAAAAGTCTTTTTTTTGTTTTTTTTAATTTCGTTGCCACTCCAGTTCCCTCTTGCCCCAACAGATTGGTATCCAAAGTTGGACGCCCAATTTGATCAGCGAGAAGCCTGAGAGACACATAAACAGTATGAAAACACCGAGGCACCAATGGAAGAGAGGCTGACTTTGTTGATGGCACATCAACGATAAAAATACCCACAGCTAACAGAGGCAAGCTCAGGGGCACCCAGGCCCGGAAAGGGCCGTTTCTTTTAAGGCGGAGGGGGAAGGGCCGGGTTAGAATGGCACAGCGGATGATCTGAGATGGTGGTCAGTTTGGAGCTCAGGGGAGTTGGTGGCGGAGGGAGACAGAGAAGGTACATTGCACCCACAGAGAAAGAGATAGAGTCAGGTAAGGGGGGGAAGGGAGGAACGGTGAGGCGGGCCGAGGCGATTTGACTGGATGTGGATGAGTGATCAACGGTGAGACAGCCAATAAAGGGAGGCCGTCCTGTGGCAATGCCCCTCCCACTGGCAGACAGATGCAACGCACCGATGGGACACACACACACAGAGGGCCACTGTACCTAGAGAGGTTACCCTCCTGCAGAAGGCCCTGGGACTCATCTAGCACATTGGGTTCACTGCAAAGAGGGGGGCGAAGGGGGAGAACTGGAGTTTAGGGAGTGCAGGTGAAATTCCCATCAAGTCCCTGAGCCCAGAAAGCGCGGGGGGGGTGGGGGGCTGGGAAGCCCAGACTCTAACTGCAGTTTTATTCTTACCAAGAGTCTGAGTCGCAGTGCTGACCCGAGACTGCTGCACGGAAACATTTGAGATCAACAGAGATACACAGAAAAAGATGACTGTGGGAGATGGCTGCTTCCAAAATGTTAAATCTCCATAGTTGCATCATCAAGCCAGGACTGAAATCACACATTTCCTTGAGGCACCGGTTGCTATGGAAACAGACTCAGTGGTGGGCTCCACTGGTGTTCATACTCAAAGCTCTTGCCTTCAATGAACTACATATGAAAAGAAGGGATTAGTATGCATGTGTGTGAGTTCTCCCTACCAAATATTCAGACCTGTACAAGAAGAACTGAAAATCTGAAAACAAGGAAGTACAAAGAAAAAGAGAGGACCAATCGCAGCCGTCTGTGTCAAAGCAATACCGAGTTACATTCTCTTCTTTCTGGATAGGTGGTAATCGGCATCAGTTCCTGCCCAATTGATGCAGAAGCCGAAATTGGCAAATGCCAGATAGGAATGATAACCTTCTTCCTCTTTCCTGCTCCAAACTATCTTCAGTATTAACGTTTGGAAGTGTGTCAGTTTGGAAGCTGAGAGCACTACCTGTGGCTTGGCAGCATTGTGGTGCGGTGGGCTTCGGGCTGCGGGGCTACCGAGCCGGTGGCGTGGCTGGAGAAACGGCGCTGCGTGATCACCTGAGGCAAGAAGGCGTCGTGCTCGCTCACCACACTGGGAATACTCACGGAATCATCTGTGAAAAAGACACTTTGTTATTTCAATGTTCTGGAAAGTGGAAAACGGAAATTAAAAGTGTTGCTTACTCTCTTCATCGTCCTCATCAGTGCGGCTGAGAGTGTCTTGCGAAGGCTGGCGTGAAGGCTGACTGTCCTGTTCCCAGACGGTGCCCGTGCCCGTGTTGGACCGCGACATTGTGGCCAGACTGAGGCGATACGCTGACGTGGACGTCCCCACAGTGCTGATGGACGTCTTGCCCTGATAGGCTGTCAGGTGGGCGGGTGGAACAGAAATATAAGACCTTAAATGCTAACGTTCAATGAAAAGGCGGCCGTTTTAGACGAGCTGTCTCACCGGAGCCACTGTGAACGGCCTCTTTGAGGATCTTGAGCTCATTGTTGAACTCGGCAAACAGGGAGCTCTTGCAGAGAGGACGTGGGATGAAGCGCCGCTCCAGCTGGTCGGCGATGTGGTGCCGTGCTGTTATCTCCTCCTGGGAATCTGCTGGCTGGGTCAACAACTACAAAAACATAGAGATAGTAACAACAATGGTAGCACGATGCTGGAAAAATACCACTAAAGAAATAACTGGATGAACCTCTGGATACCTTGCACTGGATGAAAGGTCTGAGCAGGACAAAGATCGGGATACGGGTCCGGACAATGAAGTCAATAAAGTCCCAAAACGCCAAACCGCCCACTTTTCTCAGAGCCATCTCTTTTACCTGTAGGCTAAGTCGGTACCACTGGTTCCCCAACGCGCGCTCAAAGCAAACCAAGACCACCTTCAGAGCTGTAACAACAAACAGGATGAGTTTCTGGAAGGAGAGAAAGCTCTGGAAAATCTCCCGTTCATACCCAGATATGCAGCCTGGCCGGTGGACTCAGCTAAACCCTCACGGCGCAGATCTTTCCCCGTGTCACCTGGAGTGGAACAGTGAGCCGGAGAAGCATCCAGCATGAAGTTCTTGGTGCGTGAGGTGGAGATGATCCGGGGAGGCAGGAGAATGTTGATGACCGTCTGCAGCAGCAAGAAGATCTCAGGTGGCTCCAGGTGAGGACTGTCTGAAAGTCCACATTAAAAAGAAAACATGGAATGTTTCTGTCTCAGCCGGGATGACAATAATCCACCATACCTTTACTTCCAGAGCCCACAGTGAGCACAAATGGAATGAGCAGATTGAGGAGCATCCCCTCTCGCCTCTCTTGATTGGTGAAAGGCGAGATCACATGACTGAGAGGAAAGTCCTCCTTCAAGGCCTAAGATGAACAAATATGGTCGCAATAAACACGTGTCCCATGTTGCCGTTGCAGACAGACGGTGGGTGGTCTACAGAAATGAATGGTCTACCTGGATCTGCAGGGCCACCAGTCGGACCACTGCCGTGCTGAAGGGCAGTGGGGGGGAGAGGTACGGGCTCAGGTGGAGAAGGGGGAGCCCATCGGCTACACTAGATGGACCGACCACACCCATGACCTGGAAAAACCCACAACAACCCTCAAAAACCATGTGGTGACTGTGATGATTTGCACCTCATAGGACGTGTCTACAGACCAGGTTGACACAGACGTTGATGAGCGAGCGCAGGTGTGGGAGGAAGGAAATGATCGGCTGCCGCTGGAGCGTTAGGCAGATTCCCTCGATCAGGCTGCTGGCCGCCTCCCACTCTACCTGTCTCCTGGTAAACACGGCACCAACCAAAGGACCATGGTCAGAAATGTAAACAAGAGAGCTGAGACCCTCAATAGCCAATTACCTTAAACCATGTTTGCCTAAATAGCTGCTGTTTCTTTTTTAGAAAAAAAGAGGCCATCGACACTGCAAAGCTCTCTCTCTCTCTCACACACACACTCACACACACCCACACACACAGCCTGGTGTAACACCTGGGGCCAGCATTCCCCCACCACCAGGCAGTTGTTATATAGTATGAACTTATCAGGAAAACTAAGAATAAACTAAATCCAATATGTACATCTGCAACATCTTGTAAGATTCAGATGCTGGTGGATGCCGGTTTGATGGACACACTGTTGGAAAGCTCACGTTGCATTTGAACTCCTCTCGCCCACAAACACACCACAGCAGCACTTACGATACACCAATCCACAAAGGCAGTGCTACAGAGGACAGTGCCAGAAGCCGTCTATCTACTGGACACACCACGTCACCGAAACAGCACGATACACTCACGGGGAGACACAAAGAAGTGATTGTAGTCAACAGACCTGGTGCATAATGCCTGTGGGCGAGCGCACCTGAGCGTTGGCATTTTGTGAATCTTGTTGAACATGCGGTCCAGCCTCTTGAGGATGAGGATGAGGGCGGGCCGCACGGCCTCCGACGACCAGTCGGTGATCGGCAGCATCTCCATGATGTACCGGCGCAGCCCTCGGCTCTCCATGGTCAGCGTGTCGTAGGGAGCGAGCTTCAGCAGGGCGTGGGCAATCTCCGCCAGCCTGCCAAACCCACAGGAGCAACTTCAGCGATTCTATTCTCAGGCTGCTGAATGTGAACCATCATAGAACCATGGTTTCATCACCTCATGTGCGACTTGATGTCCAGCAGCTCGAGTGCTGTGACTCGCGGCTCACCGGCGACGTTCTGCAGGATTTTGAGCCGCGGTCCGCAGTGCTTATAGAATTCTGTGCAGATGTTCAGGAGGGACTCCCGGGGGCGGCGGAACTCTTCCCTGGCTATGCGCTCGTCCAGCTCCTCCCTCGGCATCCCCTGGCCCTCTTCCAGCAGATGGAGGTTATCCCTTCTCCCAGACAAATCTCAGTCAGGCCTGTCATTCAGCCAGACATTCTCAGATTTTTCCGTGTGTCAGACCTGGTGTTGACCCCTCCAGACATGGCGTGATTAGCTGCGGTGCCTCCTTTGTGGCCCTGATCACAGCGGGACATCTGGGGTGCAGTCATTGGCCTGTGGATGATGAAAGCAGGACTGTGAACTTTCTGACAGGGACACATGCCATCTGAAGGTCTATGCAGCCAGACCTTGTCAGGGTCTCAGAGCTGTAGAGGAGCGCCTGCAGCGATGTGGCCAGAGCAGCGATGGCTGCGATCTCGTCCCTGGCAGCCGATGCCGATTCCATCGTGACTGTGTTGCTCTTCAGCTTCTGAAGGAAGCAGGGCACCAAGGCCTCGAGCACCATTAGCATCTGAAGGCTAAAGACGTGTGTCAGCGGGACAGAAAACCACAGAGGAAAAAGACATTCAAAACAATCGATCCGTACCTCCTGAAGGATTCAGGTGCGTAGGCGACCACAGTGACGCACAATTTGATGGCCTCGCTGATTGAGAAGGCCAGGTCCTCGTTGCCGTAACAGAAGTCTGCAGTACAACAGGCACAACTCAAGCGCATGCAAAATGTGCTTCAGTAGAACATGCGATCGTCATTTTACCCAGGGAGCGCAGTGGTTTCTCAGCTTTCACGAGTTCGAGTGCGTCCAGAGCGTCCTGGCTCTCACCCTCCAGAGAAACCAGCAGGTCAAAGAGACACTGAGCCGACACTCCTTTCGACAGACCGGTGCTGGTGTTGGTCTGGAATCATAAAATGAAAAAAGGAACATCAGAAACAAGAGCACATGTCCATGACGAGTAGCTGACCTTACAGTAAACTCCAGCAGAGGAGCCACGCTGGCAAACAGTTGCAGGATGAAGGGTTTGCGGTGAAGGATGTAGAACTGCCGGCAGCAAAACGCGATGCCCTGTCTCAGCAGGGGGTTGCTCTCATAGTCAGCATAGACCTAAAAGAAAGGCGCCACATGACAGAGTGGTATCACGCAACTTCCTGCCAAAACATCACAGTCAGAAAAGATTTAAGGGGGCGTAAACATGGGCTGCCCCCCCACCTGCAGCATCGTGGGCAGGATCCACTGGTAGCCGCTCAGAGAGAAGAGGTGATTGAAGTGAATGGCCGTGTTGATGGCGGTGGCCGTGTACTGCCTGAGCAGAGAGCTGTCCTCCGGGTGCAGCAGCAGCGCCCCGTTGAACACGTTCAGGAACAGCATCATCTCGTCGCCCCACGGGTACTCGCTGGGCATCCCCACAAACATCTCTTCCAGGAGCTTGATCCACAGCACCTTGTGGAGGGTGTCCAAACCAAACAGCTCCTTGCCTGGATAATGAGGACCTGGTTAAAACAGTGGTTTTATGTGACGATCCAGCTCAGATTCTTTGATTTACCTTGCGGCTCATTGAAGAGCGAGAACTCTGCATCGATGGCGGTGCGGGGGAAGGACGGCAGGCGCAGGAGGTCTTCCTGCAGTAGGGAGACGTGGGATTGCTTGTGCACATTGGGCATGTGCTGAGTAAGGGAGATAAGGAAGAGCACCCGGCCAACCTCCTCCAGTTTACGGGAAAACACCTAAGGACCAAAAAATGGGATGGAAACATTTATCAAGTTGCCAATCTTCATGTCTAGTCTGAAGACATCATACAAACCTGTTTCTGGATCAGTTCTTGTCCTTTCTCAGGCAGCATGTGGACCAGATTGAGCTGAGGAGAGACTGACCTCCGGAAGGGGTAGATGTCTCTGACATACGTCTGGGGGTGTAAAAGTGCAAAAAAAAATTCATACAAAAATAAAGCTGGGTTGAGTTTGGGAAGTTGATAGGGATCAGCTGAATGTTACCTTATTGTAATGGATCAGGTTCCACCGTTTGTCCATGAGGAAGTAGTGAGCTGATCTGGCCTCAGGTATGTTAAAGAACTCCAAACACTCCTGGTTGATTCAGGGTGGGAAAAGATCATCAGCCAGACTTAGCTATTATGGAATAAGGGGTTCCTCAAGGCTCGATGCTGTACCCCTCTTCTTTTTTTTTTTTTTTTTTTTTTACATCGCTCATTCTAGGTAAGTCATCCTTTCCACAATTTAAGATAACAAAAGGTCTTTCAGGTCATTTGCATGCCTCAGTTTAAGGAATGTTTTTGCATTTTTCTTGCCTTTTAAAACATTTTGGTCATTAATATTGTGCATTAATTCCTCTCAATATGTTCGAAGAAGTGCCCAAAAAAAGAATACATGGCAATTTTTTCCTTTAATATAATATATTTTTAGGTCTTAAATATATATATTTACCTTACCTATATTTTTTAAAATAGCAACCAATTACAGGTAAACAAATGATCGAGCACCTTGAGCAAAGCCTCAAACTGGGTGTCTTCGTGGACTGGAAGCTGTGTCGGGATGTCACATTCATTCTGCCCGTGAACAACCAGTGTTTTCGTGCCTGTGTCAAAAAAAGCCACACGCCCACAAAAGAAATATTCAAAAGGTTACTATTCTGGGAAGATTTCAATTTAAATAGTCCTATTTAGAAAGCGGAAAGTGTCCTTTGCAGTGAATAACACTTGTGACTAGAATGGACTAGAATGTCTTTTCATGTCATACCACATGGTGCCTCAGGAGGCAACACTGAGCCCACTTAGAGCAACATAATTGGAGACTATTTGAAGAACTGCAACTGAATGGTGTAAGTATAATAGCAGCCAAGGCCTGCTCACCCGGCATGGATGCGGTGACCAGCAGTTTGACCTCACACTGCTCCTTCTTCATGGTCTGCTTGAGGTCCTTGAAGAACAGTCCCTCCACATAGCCCACAACCTCCCACAGGAAGGTTAGCGTGGCTGAGATGGCGTCCATCCCCCACTCGCACGGAGTCCGCACAAAATACATGATCAGGCCAACCTGGGGAGGGGCACACATAAGTTTTAGAGGACTTTCCTACCAACTAAGAGATACAGAAAGGGGATTGTCCACACCAGGTAGTTGAAGAGGATGTGAGAGGTCTGAGCTGGCAGATCGCCGATGTTGAGCAGCAGCTTCCTCAGCATGTACATGAGCTCATCCTGCCACCACACAGCAAATGTTGAAAATCCTTTAACAATGTTTTTTTCCCCAAATCAGTTTCTCTTGATTCTGATGATCACCCACCTGTCGGTTGCTCACGGTTAGCTTTTCTAAAAAGTGGCGAAGAACCAGTGCCGGATCTTCAATCAGGCAGTTCCAGAGGATTTGTTTGGCCACAGCGCTTACTGAGGGAAATATTTACAGCCTTTTAAAGACATATTTTCCTCCAAGTGAAATGCAAGAACCCCACAGCCATACCAAGCGTCCGATACTCAAATAAATCCACTTGGCATTTTACAGCACCTACCAGCCACTCCATCTTCTCGAACCTCCCCATCCTCCATGAGGTGCACTATTGGCAGCACTGCAGCACAGATGCATGCTGGGAACACAGACTGGGGCGGCTGTAACATGTGGTGTGTGGGTGTGTGTTCTGTTGTGTTCTCTTCATCTGCCAAAAAAGGAAGGGGAAAATCATTTAAAACAAACAAGATCTGCATGTCAAAGTTTGTGAGTTAGCTACCTTCAGCACTAGCCAGAGAGCGGACGGACCACACGGAACCTCGACGGAAGGAGTAGTTCCTATGGGAGTTGCTGGAGGCACAGGAGGGACTGACGGACAGACGGCGGGATGTCAGGTTCACCACTTCTTCTGCTGGCGTGAGGAATGTCCGACATGATTGGTACAGATAAAGAAATAAAGACAATATTCTCTCAGGATCCAGTAGGTGATCCAGCAGACGAAGGCCCAGCGTGGACCATGTAGAACAGAGCTCAAGATTCTGCTTTCAGAAAACCTGGAAGATCATATCTGAGCATAAGGAGTAGCATTCTGGTACTTGGTGGCTGCACCAGAGAAACCAGAACCAGAATCAACTGTGTTTAGATGTGGATTCATGGCTGGCAGTCCCACCTTCTTCCTCTTGCTCAGGAGGGGGGCTACAAGTGGGCTCGTAGCAAGCCTCCTGAACTACAGGGATAGCGGTGATGATGCTAGCCTCGCGGCCCAGCCGCCGCTTCTCCTCCTCCTGCTGCAGGTTCTTGAGGATGTGCTCGGCCCGCTGGTGGGAACGCGACACGGCCCGCGCCGAGAAAGATTTCTGGGAAAATGCGAGAGAGGGAGAGAGTGGAAACAAAAAGTAAAGAGGAAACAACAAACGGTGTGCCGAAGATCTGAAGTAAAGGAACAAAAGCGTTCCAACAAATTTCAGGACAGTTTCTGGAACATCTGTGCACAAATAATCTAGATTTAAGACTCAAGCACATCAATACAGTAACTTTTTTTTGTTTTTTTTGGAGCACTTGCACATCAAGTAAAACGATATTGACGTCTTGAATGAGAAAGTTGTCAGTCATCACAAACTAACTGAGATATATTCAAATTGGAATTTGGAGAATGTGCAGTACTGTATTTTGTGGGCAGTAAGCGCTAACACACAAACACCCAAACAGGCTAAACACGATATGAAAACATAAAGAGCAAACTCATTCTCATCCAACGACCATACAAAATCAGGAGAATACACACAAAATGTCCGAATTTCCGGTGCATGCTGGGCTTTAACACTGACGCTGTTCAAGATGCAGCAATGAGCAACACCGACGGCTACTGGCGAGCTAAAAACAGACACAATCCATAGAGATAATTTTCCAGCCAGTTTTTAATGATCTGATGAAACAAGATGCATCAGTACAAACATCCGGACAGTTATCAACTTACTATGGCATGGACTGGCTGAATTAATGCGGAATACTAAAGAAAAGACAGTTGACAGATAAATTACAGAGCAGGTGCCCACACGTATTCATCAGAATGTAGTATGCATCTCTGGAAATGCATGCTTTTTCACACAAAGGAAAAGAAAATCAACTGAAAGGAAATCTGTTTCAGCACAATAAACAGATTTCTTGGTGCAGCAACCATTTAAAGTTCATTGTGTCTTTGCTTTTGGGATGTTTTTTTTGGGGGGGGGGGGTCACACACACCGGATGGTTCTGAAGCCCAGGTTTGGTCGGAGCTTTTGTGGTATCTCCGACACAGTGCCGACAATCGTCAATGAACTAGCCGCGTCACCGACCAAAAGCTGCATATTTTACTGCTCACAAACACGGAAAACTGAACTGAGTTTTTGGTGCAAAATCGAGCTCACACCAAGAAAGCTAGCAGGTTAAGTGGAGCCAGCTTTTCTTCCATCAATGTGTTGATGAGATTTGACTTTATTGGAACTGCGGACTTTTAGTAAACACAATTGGCCTTTGGACTAAAGACACATTGTAACACCAGCACATACTGACAGTTACGCCATCTTAGTTTGGATGTTAGCACATGCTAGCATGTGGTTTTTAGCTGTGATGATAAAGTCATTTATTTATATATGTTTTACTCAAATGTGGTCCATTGCAAGTCACAAGTCCCAAAAACAAGTTTTAATCCCACGACTGAGAACAGGAAACTCAGACTCACAGACTGGTCTTCGTTGATTGGGTCCTGAACGCTCCCGGTGTTCAGAGGCACCCAGGGGGGGTCGAAAATGGGAACACAGGGCATTCCCAGGATTGGCGAGGGAAGAGTGAAGTTGATGCTGGGTGGAGGTATCTGGAAAAGACGACAAAGGCGCGTCAGCGAAGCTAGCATCAGCCTGACGAAGGATGGATGACGCCCACGCTGCACCTTAAAGATCTGCTGGGCTCCCTCCTCCATGCGAGGCCAGACCTCGTAGCGGAAACGCCACAGCGTGTAAAACTTCAGGATGGAGTTGATGCGCTGACATGCCTCCTGGTGATGCAACTCCGCCATCATCATTTCGGTGACGGCGTCGGGGACTTTGACTGCGCACAGGAGGAACATGGCAGCTGGAGGGGAAGGAAACAAAAGGGCCAAAAATAAAAGAACAAAGTAAAGCACATCATATCAAGCAGATCTCTATATGTTCCAGCTAGAACTACAAATAAATATGTGACCAGCAGCAGCTGCCATATGCTCGTCCACGCTGAGCAGGAGCTCCCACGCCGCCGGCTGGATGTCTCCGTACATGTCGTCAGTCAGGATGGGAGCTGCCTTGATCAGCAGGGAGAGAGGAGCCGGCGACAGACTCATCACCTAACAGAGGAGGCGAGTCCACATTTACCTTCATAAACACACATTTCCCAACACCAAATGAGACGACGTAAGAGCATTAGCTTGAGTCCCTTACCTGGTTCCGGATATACTTGAGCATGCCGGTATCCTTCTTCCCTTCAGTGTTAGGGTCAGTGGGTCTTCTCTTCATGGATGGGGTCCTCAAGCAGGACTTGTCCGAAGACTGACAGCACAGAAAGCTCTTCGGTTAGCATCATCAAGAGCCTTAGCTTAGAATGCTATCTCAAGTCAGACCTACTTCCTTATTCTTCTTTGCACGTGCCATGATGTGGCCAGAGATGGCGCTGTCCTCTCTCAGACTGTCTACCGTCTCGCCGTATACAAGTTTGATGGCCCGAACCAGGCGAGCGCAGGAGCGGCTGTGGTGCTGGTAACAGCGCGGGTGGCAGAAGTCGATGTGGGTGCAGATGAAACTCTGCTGGTTGCACAGCAGGATCATGATCTGGAAGGAGGCAGTGGTTGAGACGGGCACACGCAGAAGCGCGCTGATAAAGGATCTAAAAAGACGTACGTGGAGCCAAGACATGTTGCGGTGGTAGTTGTCCTCGGTGCCTCCTGAGCTCTGGCCCTCAGGTTCGATGCTGGGTTCACTGGTGCTGAATGGGCTGCCTGGAGGAGAAAACCAGTACAGGTTAGCAAGTATAGCTGCTGACTAGGTACTCTGAGGCTTTAGCCTTCCACCCCTGCACATGACTTTATTAGCTTTGGTGATTTCATTTCAGAAAAGCTGAAACGGAAGTGACTCAGAAGTTTCTGTCAGAAAAGTCTCGCCTATGTCGGTCACGGTGTCCCGGCTGTGCGTCTGTGACAGCAGCCCTTCTTCATTCTCTGACTCGGAGTCTTGCCGGGACAGTTTGGTGCTCTTGAGGCTTCCGGCCCTCCGGATGGATGACAGGGAGCCTCCTTTCTTCACACGGAAGCTGCGAGCCCCTTTGATTTGGAGCAGGCGGGAGCCTCCGATGCGGATCTTTCGGATGGGCGCTGGAGAAGACGGCAGCGGGGAGAGATCGTCTACATTATTTGTGACAACGAACAGAGCGGCTGGCAACGGAGAGTAGCGCGGCGATGCAGACGACCCCTTATCTCACCTTGGGCTTCCTGCCCTTTCTTTTCATCACAGGTGGTGTCGGACTTCAGCGTGTGGCTGCTGCTGTTGAGCGAATCGTGCCCGTCTTCATCATCCAGGATGCCCGCGAAGCTGATCTTCCTCTCGTAGCGGTGACGCCCGAGCTCCGGATCCAGGCGCAGGCGGCAGCTGTCCAGGTCCTAAACACAGGGGACGCATTACCCAGGGCCATGGGGGACAGAGACAAATGACACTGGTTGAGCCGCATGACTACCGACCACAAGGGGCTCCGTTCGTGGCCGTGGTAAGCAGGGAAAGGTCTCGCGCTGGAAAGTGGTGATTTCCAAAAGCAGCTGACAGGCGGCCATCTTCAACGCAAAGGGGCAGCCGCATTTTGTGGGATTGACGGTGTCTTGGTGGAGAAACACGCCGAGGTTAAGATCACGGAATAGGCAGCTAGATCTTTCCTCAACTTACTGTCATCCAAATAGTCCTCCTCCTCATCCTCTTTTCTCATTCTCCGTTTGGTCTCTTCGTCAAAGATGTAGCCCAGGATGTTGGCAGGACTCTCGCTGTCAGAGTGACAGAGCTCGCTGAGCCTGGTGCCGATGGCCTGGGTGGACAGAGCTAATTACAGGCCCGTTTGGACATGACACGACGACAGAGCTCGGACTTCCACTCACATCTCCCCACTGGCAAAAATGTTTGGCTGCATTCCACTGGAGTTTCTGGTTTCTCTTGTTGCCCACTATTGGAGATCGGCCCCTGGACAACCCCCTCTTGGTGATATTTACATGGTGGCCCTTCATCCATTCAGGCCAGTTGCCCCGGTTACAGCGGTGGACAAAACGAGCACATTCCAGGAAGAGGGAGGCTCGGGCCACAACCGGTGCTTCCTGGAAGGAATCAGAACCGCGATGATAACGTGGTGATGATGGACTGCTCAAGCCTTCAGGCTGTCAAACTACGCACCAGGTCCAGAGCAGCGGCGAGGATGGAGGCATCGGGAATCGTTCCCGGCTCGCAGCAGTTCAGCAGGAACTGGAAGCGCTTCATTCCCTGGCGGATGGCTCCCAAATTCACCACGTTCTTATTCTTCATGGCCTCCTGACTGGCTGCAAGATGCTCCTGGAAACCGTGAGGTCCTGATGGAAAAGGCCAAATGCGATAGAAGACAAGAGAAAACAATATAACACTGGAGGTGCTGGGCCTTTTTTTCGTTTTAAACTCAGACATTGCATGAAGCAACATCGTCAGGCTGAACAGAAAGCCACCACAAATGAAGCTGAGTGAAAGATGAGCACAACTATCAGCAGTGGTTACACGTCCGACCTGAGCTCCACAAGAGAGGACGAGTTCAACCAAATTACAGGTCGCGTGGCTGCAAAAGTGACTAATGTAACCACAGCTGCCCCAAAGAAAGTGGCATCTATGCTGACTGTTCTGTTGTCGGTCCCTCCAGGGCTTCCGTAGATCGCTTTTTGCTGCGTGAAAGCTGGTGTCATCCTCTGCCAATCTGAATCGTCACCACTAGATGCTGCCAAACCCCACACACGGATCGAAGTGAGCGGCATTTTTTTTTAGCCCAGCAATCCCAAAAATCACGTGGAATCCTGGAGGGATGTTTTTTGTTTTTTTAATCAAAGGCATGAATAAATACCACCAGACGTCACCACAGAAGAGACGGAGAGAGCGCTGACAGCATCATGCTAGCGGTAGCACAGCTCTACGGTAGAAAGATGGTTTTTGTAGGTATGAGTTTGTGACCACACATGTTTCCTTTTCTCCGTTTTCCATGTGGAAGATAGAGGAACAGGTTCTGCTGTAGGAACAGGTCGTGCACGGTTGGACAGAGTAGGATGCAGTATTGGTGATACAATGCACAGTTGGGGGGGAGGGGGGGTGAGTTACAAATATTTAACTGAAACTATTCACATATTGCTATCACTGACCAACATTAGCATTACCGTACTTGTTTAAGATCAGGAATAAGCCTTTGAACTAAATGCAGGTGTCTCTTTTTATTAGTGGAAAAGGCATCAACACAAACGAGACACTAATGTATTGAAAATGTCACATTCAGTTTATCAGTGTAGCAGGCAGCTAACCGGCGATACTAACATGAAAAATGGGGTTCAGACCAGAACTAGCAAGGCAAGACAAAACACAACACCACACTGACAAAACAAGAGGAGGGACGAGGACTAGATCAACAAGGGACAGTGGGGTGTTGGTGGGTAAGGGGCACCCCAGGGTGGGGGAGGTCTACCATCTTTCTCTTCTGTGTGGTGAAGCTTGGATGGATTCCTCCTGCCAGACCTCCATTTACCGAGCCGCTTGAAGAAATTCTCCTCCTCGTCCCGAGTGTACTCTACTCCCACAGCGCCACCTTCTGACAGCTTTACCGCACTGGTGAACTTCACCTGCAGGGGGCAAAACAAAGTCAGACAGAACGGCCAAAAGTGTGTCTGGACGCACAGCATTTTGTATTCCCCTCTGACCTTTGAACTCTGCCGTATGAAGGAGAGACGATCCACTGAACTGATATCCAGCAAGTCTTCCACGCCATCAGTTAATCCCGACAGAGACGACCGCTTCAGCCAGTTTCCTGCGGACGCGTGAATATGGTACCGATTTAAACAGAAAACAGCTACTTCTTGAGAAAAGCCAAGACAGTACAAGACCAGGAAGTGCTCATGCATGTGGGCAGTGGGGCTGGGAGGAGGAAGCATTCCAGCATTGCGTTGCAGCTCTTAAAACTCAAAAATAATATACAAAATTAAGTTTTTCATACCAGATGGAGGGAGCGCGTCTACTGCCCAGACAGGATGCTTTTCTCATGAGAGCCTTGCTTCTTTATTACCATCTAGTGCACGATGTTGCATTTGGAATTGGGATTTTTTTCACAAAATACCTTGAAAATAGTTTCGATTATTGTACTTTAGATGAGCGTCCTCAAACCTAAAATCAATTAAGCAGCAAGACCTCACCAAGGTCCTGCTCTAAATCCCTGACACCAGGTTATGTGATAGCTGCCATGCTGGCGCTACTGCCTATTTATACTACTAGTACTAGTAGTAATTACCTCTCTGGGGGCTGCGTTTGTGTCTGTCTGTTAGCAAAACAGCTCAAAAAAATACCAATTTTAATGAAATTTTCAGAAAATGTTGACAATGGGCCAAGAAATAGCTGATTAAATTTTAGTGATGTTTCGGATTCCGAAGGGACTTTGAGCTTTGACCTTCCGAAGCTCAAGGCCAAGGGGCTTTGATCAAAATATAACCTCTCTAATCATAATCAATCAAGGTTATGGTCTGTAACCTCCATTAAAAGGAGCCAACTCAGATCTCTCTCCATGTGGCGGCTTGTCTGATTTTTGAGGTCTGGATTTTGATCATTTTGTTTGGTGCTTGGTTATGATTCAAAAATGTGTCGTTACATCATCCCAAGTGCATGAAAGATCCGTTATAACATAACTGGTTATCACAAATTTCAATAAAAATATTTAATGTGGTTATATGTGATACCCAACCGGCCATCAGCAGGAGGGTCTCCCCTATTAGCCTGGTCCTGCTTCCCTTTAAATAGGAGTTTTTCCTTGGCACTATTGTTTTTCAGCCAAAACCGGGCTTACTGTAAAGCGCCGAGAGACAATTTTGACGCTAATAAATAAATAATAGACATGAATTGAATTGCTGACGCCGACCACTAGAGGGCAGCTAATTCCAGGAGTACACACTTTGCTTCCATCCATCTGATAAAACGTACAAATTTTGACCAGTTTTGAAACATCTCGCACAAGGGAAACAGATGACCAGCAGGGGGAGATAAGGACGTGAGATTTGGGACGACAATGGTTTCCGCATCCACATACGTAAGACAGAGAGAGTGAGTGGTGCGCGAGCGGTCCCACGGCATGCTAAAGCACAGGAAGGAACACAGAACAGACCAAAGAGATGAGGTTGTTTGGTCTCTCGGCAGGCAGAGTTGCAGAGTTCGACATACGAAACACACGTTAGAAGGTAGTTCAGGGAGACGACAAATGTAAAATGCATAATGAGAGAATGTGATAGAAACAAAATAATGATTAATGGCATGAACTGGACCTTAGTTTGACATTTGACCCCATATTAATTTAGTCACTCTGACAAGTTCAAGCTTCCAAAGTGACACAACGACCTAAAAACCACAAACTAACTCACCTATCGGCAGCTTGAGTTTTTTACGCAGGGAAATGCGGCGGGATCTGGATCGAGAGCGCCGGTCGGTGGTGGTGCCGGAGTGGGCGGTGGTGCACTCTGAGGTGTCTTGCTCTGACTGGCTGCTGGTGTCACTCGCGGCGCTCTGAGACTTGAACATCTTCCTCCAGAAATCCTTCCTGCCCAGCAGAGCGCCTGGGATCTGTTCATCGCTGTGGGGAAAGGGGGCATTTTATTGATAAAAGGATGCCAAAAAGGACTAAAGGAGCGAGCGACACAAGGGATTCTACACTTTCTTCAACTGGGGGCTGAGACATGACGGCCGTGCCTCGACAGAGATGGTGCGATGGGAGGTGACCACTCACTGTTCGGGGGTCTGGGGGGGCTCTACTGGAGACCAGATACCTGACCCTTCTCCCCAGACACACTCTCTGACCTGCACACACCAACACACATACAAATCTGGTCCCTGCCTGATTTTTCACTGTCGTGGGATCTGAACATTGAGATCAATTCTTAGTTTTTTGGGTGATTTTACTGCCATCTAGCGGTAAAGTTGGGGATTTTGACCACGTGTCTCAAGCCAACACTGTTTTTTTCCCCCTCCATTTCTGGTTTGATGGTGGGATTCTGCATTAGACGAAGTCAAACATCATTCACTCAAGCCGTAGATGCAGACAGGACAGAAAAATGGGAATAAAAGAGAATAAATCCACACGCGTACCTCCTGCCTCCGGATTGTTTAGCTTCCTCCTTCTCGTCCGTTTTTTTGGCGGTGGTGATTTTCTCAGCACTGTCCAGGAGCGCACTCAGCGCCACCCTGCGGAACACATTGCCATGAGCCTCCTTGATGAACTGCACCAGCTGGCGGATGTCGCAGTATAGACCCTGCGTGGAAAGAGGGCGGCAGATCAGAGGGAAGGAGAAGCGAGTGAGTCGGAGCGAGAACAACGGTGGAATTGGGCTGATTTTATGTGTGCGTGCTTGCATAGGCTGTTTTTATGAGGAAGAATGAGACACCAGCTCAGATTTTGAGTGGGAGGCCTCTGATTCTGTGCCCGTCTTCAGCCGTGTGTCATCTCCCGCCAACGTGCACAAGCGATGCCAACTTCTGGCTTTCTGGACACCTTGTGCAGTCATGTTACCTCAGAACAGTTCTTAAACGATAAATTATGCAGCTCTATACATGGATCGGGCCCAACAATGAGCTTTTTAACTTAAATCATCCAAAATTTTGCACAGTTAAACTGAGAGCACATAGATCTTCCAATATAGAGCAGGTCTGTTAAAAAAGAGGAGGATCAAAGTAAAATAGTGAGACATTTTGCAGCTTTTATTGGAACAAGATCGCTTGATGGCCGCAAATGTTAGCTTGGCTGACAGTGGGACCTCAGCTCGCAGCTACAGGCAGCCTTTAATTAGAGCGGGACTTCACCTGGAAATGAACTGTGAGACGGGAAACAGCTGGAAAATGAACATTGGGAGACCAGATTGGAGAGGTCCCTTCAGCGGGGGACGGAGCGCGGGCGGGCACGAGTACTTCGTGAATGACAGAGAAATGCAAAGCAGATTCGATGCAAACTTGTTTGAGGCTCTAGTGGATTCAAATTTTACAATTTTAAGCTTCCGCCCTGACAGATGTTTAAGGAACGGGAGGACATCTGATCATCCCAGTTTTCCAAACCAGCTGCTGTGAGTAGCGGGAGAATACGTTTCTCTGGTAGCTATGATGAAACAATGATAACTGAGGCAACGCGATACGTCTTGTGACGCAGACATCGGTGGTCGGGAAAATCAAACCGTGTGGGCGGCCGATGTCACCTGCCACTCACCAGGTTCTCCGGACTGTGCAGCTCGTGCGTGGTGGAGGCACAGCGGGTGATGAGGGACTTGAACATGCATCCCACCACCACCGCCTCCATATTCTGTGCCACGGACTTGTTGTCCCCCGTGGTGAAGTTGTTCCCAAAGCCCGCCTTGTCTGGAACGCGAAGTGGTAGAGACCACGGATCACACGGAGGGGGGGGGGGGTTAGTCAGCAGGGGAGAGAACATTATTGACAGCTGATCAGCTTGAGCATAAAACACTGAGCCCGTACAACAGGGAAGGAAGTGGGGCAAAGGAAAAGGGTCCATAAAGCATATGAGGAGAAGCAAACTGAAAAGGATTCCAGGAAGGGAGTAAGGAATACATGCAAGTGACTAAGGCCTGCTCTAAGAGTAGGGGGGCTGAACCTGGTCCAGTTGAATGATCACTGCAAAATACACAGCTCTGCTGATGCTGAATCATTTAAGTCAGAAATTTGGGAGTTGCAGGCAAATTTTGTCACTTTTGGAGACAGTGAGGGGTACAGCAATGGATGCGGTGCCAGGGGAAGGGTCTGATCGGGTGATCTTACTGCCATAATTGACTGGTATTGATTATGTGTATCTACCGATGTTTCTTTTTTTCGCCCTCCTGGACCTCTCACCTGCACTGCCGTACTCTGCAAGAGAAAAGAGGCAGGGCACAAGTTGATCACATCAGGCCAGCACAAACATGTATGCGGCATCAGAAAGGACGTGGCACCCCCACCTCCGGCAGGGAGGTGAACTCGCACACTACTAACCCACACACACACACGCACAAAAAAAGGAAACAAAGGTGCCCCGGTTCACTTTCAGAATCCAGTCACTCATCGGTTCGGTAACTTGCCATCATCGATCTTTACGATTTCATCTGCGCAACATTAAATTTAGACATGAAACTGAATTGGAATGTAAAATGTGCCTCAGTGCCACTGGGTCAGGATGCAATGGAGCAAAGCTCTGGACCGGCAAGTGTACGGAATGGATGAGTGAGTAAAGGAAGGCAGGATTCAGCTCATTGAAGAGGAAGAGGAAATAAGAGGGAGGGAGATGGAAGCAGCAGCAGTCTGACGGACAAAAAGGGACACAGACAAGCAAGGACAGGCGGAAGAAGGAAGGGGAAAAACAGATATATCAACAGAGATAGTGCTGGAATGCAAAGTCAAAGTGTGGGGTGGAACAGTGAGAGTGCAATTCAGCTTTTTCCTGAGCAATAACGTGTTCTAATTTAGCACCCACCATTAAGTCTGATGTAAAGATAGATGATTCATGTCCTGGTGCTCAAACTAAAGTTCGGACTTGAAGCAGGAGCTCAGCTCAGAAGATACACCATCAGGAGGTGCTAACCGCTAATGTAGCTGAAATCAAGGCGCTACAGGATCATTTCCGAGCAACTTATTTATGGTTGCGCTATCGGGGGCTATAAAAGTTTGGGACTTGCTGGTCCGCTTCACATGCACTCCACATACTTACTGTCGGTGATGGGCTCCATACAGAAGCCCAGCAGTGCATGCAGGAAGTCCACTATGTTATTGAGGGAGTCTTTGTTGACATACTCGCGCATCGTCTGGCGAAACTGCACCCTGTCCAGTTTGTACAGGCTGGTCAAGCAGTTCTGAGCCTGAGGAAAGGATTGGTTAAGGTCACTGCACGTCTTTGATCTCATCACCTTTGGGGCATCACGCCATTTCCGGAAGGTCAAACGGGGTAGAGGAATGAGGCTGACCTGCATCCTGAGGCGGTCTCCGGAGAGGCCGCGGTGTCCCTCGCCACAGCCGTAGGCGCATCCAAGCGACTTTACTATCTTTATCAGCATAGTCAGAGCCAGACGGTGGGTGCTGAAGCTGGAACCCTCTTCCTGTTGACACAAGTAACGTTTTTGCGCCTATACAATCAAGGATTTTATTCAAAGTCTTGAAAGAGCAACGTCAGAGCGAACCTTTTTGTCATTATCCTTGTTATTCTTCACATCATCTTTGCTTCCCTGCCCACTCCCTCCACCACTCCCACCACCTCCTCCACCACCACCACCGCTGCCTCCATCTCCTCCACCACCTGCTCCTGGGACAGCCCCACCTCCCTGGGCTCCTCCTCCTAGTCCCTGACCAGCCGCATCTTTGGCCCGCGCCTCCTGGTTCTCCTTGTTTTCAGCTTTGGACAGTTTCTTGCCCATCCCAGGCACCACGCCCAGCTGCAGGAGGCAGTCGATGATGTTGAGGGTGACGTCGCAGATCCTCGAACTGATGTCGTGGCTCAGGACGGCGTAGAGAGCGCGCAGCACAGCCTGAAAGGAGTCAGAATTGGGATTTTTCTGCAAACGAGTCAATAACTGATAGCAGCACCCTTCAAATCTAGCTTACTGTCAGATCCAGCATTCCATTCTTCAGGACAAAGTTGTTGGTGCCCTCGATGTTCTCCCCTTCCTCCAAGAAGGAGTAGTTGATGCAGGAGTCGGTGAAGCTGCGCGGCAAGTTGGCGCACGCCAGCGGCTCCACCGGCATCTCCGGCACGGCGACGGGGTTGCACAGCCTCTTCATGTGTTCAGTGAAGAAATCAGCGTAGCCGACATTGAAGGACGCCACTGTGGTGTTAAAGGCTGCCATGGTGATGGTAGAGATCTGAGACCGAACTGAAAAAGCCATCCAATGTGTTATTTCCCAGGAATCATGAGAATTATCATCTATATTAACTTCTTACTGTCCTAATTATTTGCAAAATTACTTCAAGTTAATATTTCGGCATGTTTTTTCCTTGTCTCTTGCTCTCCCTGACTACCCGTCAACGCTGTCACAATATTTCCATTCGGTTCTATTCCCGCTCCGGTCTGCCTGAGTGGATTCTGAACTTCTGGTGTTTGTTGTTTGTGTTTTTGTTTTCCAGCACAGCTGTCAGAGGAAGACAAAAGGAATGTTTTAAAATGTTTTGATGTGACGGCAGTTGTTACCCTCTTTGACGGCGTTGTCGCTATGGCTGTTGGAGTGGTCGGGCATGTCTCTCAGCAGGGAGTGGTGCGAGTGGGAGTGCTTGGCGTTCAGGCTGTCGGCGTCCGCAGCCGTGTCCGTGCTGCCTCGCCGCGTGAACTTGCCTAGAGAATTTGATGAGTTAGATTCCCCACATCGCAATAATGCCAGGTTTTAAGAGAAGCTAGAGGGAGTGGAATAAGCTGGCTTGTCTTGTACCCATGAAGGTGGCCTGCCAGCCCCCGCGGTCCAGAGCACGTCGGTCATCGCCCAGGCCGGAGAAGCTTCCAAAGGAGAAGGTGCTACGCGTCGGTGAGACATCCAGCTGGTCCTCGTGGAGCAGGAACGGCATCCCCATGCGCCGCTGTCGTTTTTTCCCCGTGTGGTGGAAGGGGATGGAACCTTTCCTCTCACGGTCCTCACGCCGGTTCTTAAACTGGAAAGTTCAGAATTTTCCAAGATTAGATTTGGATCTCCAGCCGACGACATCAGCGTGCAGGCGTCTGACCTTTTTGAAGATATTCATGCCCAGGTCAGAGGCGAGGTCAGGGACGGCCTGTCGACGGAGGTTGGTCAGGGAAACCTTTGCAAAGGTCTCTGTGCTGAGAGACTTTTCCTCCTCGTTGCACTTCAGACTCATGTCCTGTAACACGCAGCCACGTTAGAGTCTCCTCGATCCCACACCAGCGATGGCAGAACCCCGCAACAACAGCCCTCGCACCTGAGTCTTTTGAGTGTTGACGAGGGAAGGCGCGGCGGCCACCATGGAGCTGCTGCGAGGCCGGGGCAGCGGCGCCGCCAAAGGCTCGGCGACACGCTCGGGCCTCTCCTCCAGGATCTGCCTCAGTCGCTGCAGGTAGTACATCAAGGCCCAGTGAACGCCCTCCTCTGTCCAGTGCGTTTGGAGCAGGCAACGCAAGACGGCCACGTCAAAGTACGTGGCGTAGCGCGCTCGCTGGGCCAGAGATGCTGGCAGACCTGCAGGGGCTGATGTCCTTGGAAAACAGGGTTAAATCATCTTTAACTAATGCATTAAACGTTCTGTGTCCTTCAAGAACCTTTAGAATCCATATGGGTTGCTTAGCTAGGACCGCACTCATATGTTGCTAGCATCAGTGGTGTTAGCTGCTGTAAGAATCAGTGAATCCATTTGAGTGTTTTCCTGCAATTCGAGTCGTTCCGGAACTGTCACATCGCCGACTATCGTCGCGACAGTTACTCTTTGTCACACTCTTTCCTCTGATATTAGCTTGTCATCAACTCCTTGTGCACTGCTTCATTAATAATGCATCACAGGAGGGTGGTAAACAAGGACAGAGCCCCCCTCCAGCATCATTGGGAGTGCAGAGGAGGCCCTGTCGACGTGAGTCCACTATAAATAAGCTGGAATGAAGGTCAGCAGTTAGCAAGCTGCAGAGCGTGGAGCGCGCCGCCCCGCAGACTAGTGAGGAACATATTGATACCATGAGAGAGAGGAGGCGAGCGGGAGAGGGAGGGGGCATTTAATCTTGGCTGGTGTAATAAATGGAGCAGGAAAAGAGGGTCGATATCTACACGAATCGCTCTGAGCGGACAGCGGATGGAGGCTGGATCCAATTCCACTGTCTCAACCCGTGCTGTTGTATCTGGTTGTCAAGGAGATAGAGTGACGAAAGCCAGCTGGCCCTTCTGTCTCCATGAGGTAGGAAGGGATGCAGCAGCCGGGAGGTTGCCAAGGAAACTGTCTCAGCATCAGCAATGCTGAGAACGCGGCGCCACCGGATGAGCAAGGCGCATTAATCACAGGCAGCGACGGCTGAAATGATTAAATCTGGGCTGAGCGGTGCTGAGGTGCAAGCACGTGAGGAAGAGATCCCAATCCCAGCTCCCATGTGGCCCCTGTGATGACGGCAAAATGATTGAGAGGATATTTTTGAGTGGATCCTTGAAATTTCCCATCTGGTTCACTTTCCACTCTCATAACTTCAGATTGCCGCAGCTAACAGCGCGAGGCGGCGGGGATCTATCGCCGCCTCCCCGCGTGACCACGTGAGCGTTCAAAAATCCTCTGGTGCTCGTGTCTATATGAGGATAGAGCGAGCTTTGGGGGAGGGGGATTTGGGCTGATTGCAAATGGAATGCTGACTGTCAGAGGAGTGTTGGAGTTGTGGAGATGATGTAAAACCCTCCCAGCCCCCCTCTTTGCCTGCCTCGCTGTCCCAAATCAGGTTGAACGCAGAGTTTAAGGACAACTTTCTAAATGAACACATCATTAATAATAAAATGAGACCTGTGGCTTCCTGCCGGGCCAGGAGAGAGAGCTAAAACTGTCGTGATAGCTGCGGGCCAATAAAGAGCCGCGTGTCACGCTAGGCTCGGGACGCTGCCAGCATCAGACACGTAGCACATTACTTCAGCGTAATTACCCTGCTTTTGGGGGCACATGTCAGAAGGATGTAACGCCGAAGCGAGACAAGGCTCTGCACTCGCGCTGAGGATGCGCGCCGCCGCCTCAGGCTACGCATTACACGCCGGCGAGGCCGCGTGGTGGTTCCACATTCGCTGCCGCAAGAACAAATGTTTAGCTATCAGATGATGTTGGTAGCACCAGCGCCGCGTCTCATATACAACACTTAAGAGCTGCTTGAATGGAACTGTCTCCATGGCAACACCTGTGACATGACCGATTTAGAGCTCGCAGCGGTCGAGATGAGTTTAAATCCCAATTTGTGATACGATGAAATCACAGCAGGAAGCTCCAACGGCTTAAGAAGCTAGAAGTTCTTGTAATGTGGGCAGGCGGACGGGCTTCAGCTCAGGGTCGGGACAGATCTGCAGGTCAAACCGATTAACAGCGCTCACTTTTTCTTGGAAGGGCCTTTGACCGGCGGGGGTTGTTGGGAGGGGCCGCCTTTCTCCACCGAGTTACCGCGGCGACAGCTCTGCTCTGCGGAGGCGGGGGAGGAGGACGAGTCGGACCGGGCCGCTTCGCAGACCACCTGGAAGCCCTGAGACTGAGACGGACAGTAAAGACTGATGTTGGCGTTCTGACACAGGCAAACCACACACACGCTGTCACACGACTGGGCTCGAATGAATATAAGCAGCCGCACTCTGGGGGGGGGGGGGGGGGCATAAACCCAGCCTGAGCATGTTCAAATGTCTAATACATGTCTCACCATGGGACCTGGGTTAGCGGACCCACCGGGGCTGCACTGGTTGTTCACTGGGGAGTTCCTCTTTGCTGTCGAGAGAGCAGATAACAAATTAATTACGAATGAACTGGTCCATGCCGACATCTTCAGAGTGCAGCCCCTCCCCCATCCCTCCCCCCACCTGTCACAATGTTTCTGATGGGTTTGATGAGCAAGGTGAAGGCGGGGATGTCGGGCTGGCGGTGCTCCCACATGGGCTGCCATATCACTAAACCGCTGGCCAGACGGAAGTTCAGATCTGACTCCTGGGGGGGGGGGAGCACAAGGTAGCATAAAACAGAGGAAACTTACAATCATCTGCTCTGTGTCCAATGAAATGGCCGTTGGGGCTCTGACCTTTATTCGGTGAATGAGCGGCGCGAAGAGGAAAACGAACAGCTCCACCGTCGCCATGCTCTTGTTGAACAGTTTAGCTCGAGCGTTCTCATCCTCCTCCAACAGGGAGCTGCCGTGCTGCGGGCCCGACCCCCCCAGGGCGGAAGAGCCGGCGCAGGAACCCAGAGGAGCCCCTGGGGATGAGCCCTGGTTCCCCACAGGCTGGAGGAAGGCGCTGCTGCTGCTGCTGCCCCCCGCGGACCAGCCGTGGCCCAGGCTGGGCTCGTGGTTGCACTCGTGCGCCGCCTCCAGCAGCATCCAGTGCAGCGTGTGGAGCAGCTTGGTCTCAGCCACGCCCAGCTTGTCCTGGTGCCCTGTCAAATGTCCACATGGGACATCAGGACTTTTCACTTCAATGTAGCACCGATGATGACGAGTGACAGGACCCGTGTGCCTTTACCCAGTTTGTTCCTGTTCGACAGCAGGATGGAGGTGCAGTGGAGGACATGGGGCAGGGCCGCTTGGACCAGTTCCCAGCGGGAGATGCTCTGGATGGCCTCCGACAGCTCCGGCGACAGCCCGTGGAGCTTGTTCTCCACCAGCACTCGCTCAAAGGACTGAAGGACAGAGAGGAAGAAGACATCAGGCAGGAACTGAGGGCTCTTTCTTCCAGCAGCTAAGTGCACCACACTGCCCCAAGCGTGGCAAAGCCTGTGGGACAGACAGGGGCAGGTCTGTTTCCACCCAGCAGAGCCTGGAAAACATCATTATGGATATAAATTTATCATGGGAGGAAGTGCGTGTGTATGTGTATGGGGGAGGGGGGGGGTAATTTTCTAAATGCAAAATCCCAGTGAACCCACCAGTGCAGGCGCGTGAAGGTGACACCAGATTACAGGATTATTCTGTACTCCCAAAATGATCATCGAACTCACCACACAGGACGCCTCATACTGTTTCCCCAACTTCGGACGCAGAAATGCACTAAAAAAAGAAAAGAGAAGAAAAGAAAAGAAAGCGAGAGAAGAAAGGAGGACGGATCAGATCTCCGGTGACACCAGTTTGGTTTACAGGTGACATCACGCGTTCCGCATCCAGTCAAAGATGATGAACACCCTCCTCCTTTGAAAGTGACACGATCGCACGCATCTTTTCGCGCGTCGGGCGGTTTTTGACGTGCGTTTTGCCCGTTTTCCGCCCGCTGAGACAAACACCTGTTATCAATCTAGTGAATGACGCCAAACCTGGTCTGCCGCCACAGGAAGGTCTGGATGGGGAACGGGATTCCTTTCCCGCACTCCGGCTCGTTCTCGTCCAGGCTTTTCCTCTTCACCATCTTGGCCGGACCTGCGTGACCGGCTGCGCGGCGGCTGCGCGGCGGCGGCGGCGGCGGCGGCTGCTGGCTGTGCGCAGGTGACCAGCGAGCACCGCTCACGACATGATTGGCTTCGTCCTGCGTAAAATGGCTGCAAGTGTTGGCGGTAATAGAGAGAGATGGGAAATGAGAGGGAGAGAGAGAGCGCAGGGGGTGGGGGTGGAGGGAGAAGGAGATGCCGCTCTGGTTTCTGCGCCTCCCTCACTGGACAGCCACAGATGATCGGCGTCCTGAAGCTGGGGAGATGCGCCGCTTAAAGACGCAGTGTGATCCAACAAGCGGCCCGGCCCAGATGTTCTCCTCACCCAGCCCCTCCTGCTCCTTCCAGCTTCCTTCAGATTTCCCAGGATACGGCACTAAAACGCTGCGCCTGACTCAAACAGGGGCAGAAATGTGTCCAGATGGCGCATCCGCATAATCCCCCATTAGAATATCAACAGGTTGCCGTCAGGCAAGTGGATCAGGTGAACCGGAAATGGCCACGTCTGGCCCCCACCGCTGGGGACGGGCTGGTGCGGTGTGGAAACGGAATGTTTTATTGATTTAGTTATTAATCGAGAATATACTTAGCTCATCAAAATATATATAATTTTAAGAATCTTAACCTGGACATTATTTAACCATCCCGTTGAAGCCAGTCCACTCTGTCCCACTATTGTGAGTCTTTTTAGCCGAGCCATCAAAAAAAATATCAAATCTAGAAAATACTAATGAGGGGAAGTGGCATTTACCTTAATTCTGCTAATACTGTCCATTTAAGAATGGCCAGATTATTAACAACAAACCCCTGCATGTAGCAGGCCAACAAGTTAGCACCTTAGCTTTGCACCTGGTTCTGAAACAGTGTCCATCACAAGTGCCACTATGTGTTGTGTTGTTGTGTTGTTGTGTGCGCCTGTGAGAAGTCATGCGACGCGCGTCAGTTTTTAGACTCTTTATTTCTGTTGTCGCCACCCTGTGGGAGTATTTGTCATCGTATACGTCTCAAACATCGGAAAGGTGCGCACACATCTACACGGGTTTCTTTTCTTTTAAATACACTTACACAGGCAAAAGGAGTTGGGGGGGGGGGGGGGGGGGGGTGAGGAAGCACAGAAATACACGGGTGAGCTGAAGGCTGAAGGTTCACAACGCTGAGCAGAGAATATTCTAGCACAGTTTTTTTTTTTAATCTAACAGCTTTAAATCGAAGGTTATTTCTCACCTTTCAGTGGCACCGAAAGGCCACGACGCTCCGCCACTGGAATGTCTTAAAATAAAGTTCCCGCGCTATTGAAAACTAACGCACTCACAAGTTCAACACACTCAACTCTGGGGAAACACACTAAAATGGACAGAACACAAGCCAGCGGTACAAAAAGGCTGAGTTTGGACCTTTTCAAGTCAAAGTGTCTGTGACCAGAATGCACAATCCACTATTTTCTCAGTTTTATCATTTTAAATGACCTATTTCTTTAACTTAGCTTTTAGTTACTTTAGCCAAAAATTAACCATAAACACAAGAAACATTTTAAAAATCCTCAGAAGTATCATCTGTTGTTAGTTCAGCGGTATTTCACACATTAAGAAGACAAAAACTTTTTGGATAACTTTTATCATATTTGTTGTAACTTGCTGCTGTTTTGTCCATTTGTGCATTTCCTTAACTTGCTCTCGCTCTCAGTACCACTAAACACGTGCTCTGAACGCCATTTTAAATGGGTGCCAGTTATTCTCCAAACTAGATCTGGCGTAGCTATAATAAAGTTGCCATGCCAACAGAACAGCAGGGTTGCAGCCAAATAAAAAAAAAGACTGAACGTATAAAAACAAAAAGAGCAGCCCACTAGCTTGCGTGAAACGGAGAAAAGAGAAAATCTAGATAAAAATGTGACGCCTTTAACGCTGGATTCGTCAAAGCTGCAGCGGTTATAGGTGGGGAAGTGCTAATAAGCCACTGCAGCCACAGGAAACATACAAAACTGGAACTTTCACTACACTGACAGAGTCAAAGAAGACGTCATTTGTCCAACGATTCAGCACACACAGGGAAACAGGCAGATTATAACCAACAGAATGGGAGTTGAAGCTTCTGACAGGATGACCGTTAGCTTACACGCTCGTCAGTCTTGTCGGGTACATGAAGACTCGTGGAGACTAGCGAGACTTCAGTACCCTGTTATGTTTGAATGCCCAATTCAAGCCTCAATCAACCTTCATCCAAGCAGATGTGTGATGGTTGTTTACACTATTAAAAAAGGTGTACAATCATAAAACAGTCAACTCAACTCGGTCCCGACACAACCAAAAAAAAAAAAAAAAGTCCACATCTGAGTGAAAAGAAAACAGGAAATTGAGACAGAAGAGGGACGGTTCCAGAGTAATTCCATTTCTTTTGATCCCATCGGAGGGGTTGTTGACAGATGAAGCTACGGGTGTTGGTGGGGTCACGGTGACTGATGGGGACACGGAGCCGTGGAAGTCGGGTATTCTGCTGTGTGCTCATAACCCCTGCTTGGCCAGAGCGGCGGTGACGTCCTGGGCCAGCGTGGAGAGCTGCGGCGACTCCAGCAGGTTGATGCTGCCGGCGGAAGACAGGTGAGGGGAGGTGCCTCCCGTCCCCACCCCAGGAGAGTGGGTGACCACGATTTCAGCGCCATGGTCCACCCGAGCTTTGGCCACTTCCCGGAACATCAGCTTGTGGTTCTCAATCTGCGGGAGACGAGTGAAGGGTCAGGACAACGGTCACCCGGCACGATTGTCAGCCTTTTCCTCACCATGACATTCCCTCCTCCGGGGGTGTGGCTGACGTTCGACAGGGAGCCCACCTTGGCGTGAGCCTTATCTTTAAAGTCCAGCTTCGCGTTCTCGATGCGCACGTTGCCTCCACCTGAGGACAAGAAGACCATCAACCCTCAGTCGCCACGGTGATCCCAAAGACTGCTTCATTTTAACAACTTCAAGGCAACTCGTTTTGGCGGGAATTTCAAACACATTTCCAGCGAATACAAAAGATGAATTACAAAGAGATGTTGGGGGTAGCTAAGCTAAGCTAACTGATCTTGTCGCTTGATTATTTTCAGCTTCATACAGAATAAGAACAAGTCTGCATCTGTAAATACGTGTGACGGGGGCTGCTCGTACCAGGCCTGTGGTGGATGTTGGACATGGAGCCACATTTGGAGGTGACGTGGCTTATGTCAACCTTCTTGGTCTGGATCTGGACCTGTGGGCAAAAGCACAAAAGGTGGCATTAAAACAGACACGTCGGCACACGAGGGACACCTTCCTGAGTCCACCACTCACGTTTCCGCCTCCTGGTGTGTGCTGGAGTTTGTCCAAGGAGCCACATTTAGCCTGAATGTGACTAAAGTCCAGTTTGACGCTCGGAATCATGACCTGGGAACGAGAGCGGCACCGAGTTAAGAGTCATACCAGGAAACAGCGGATGGCTGGAGGCGGGAGGAGTAATCCAGTCAAAATGTCCCAGTTTTTAAACCCACGATCTTTGGGGAAAAATATAAATCTGAGCCTTTCGATGATGGACTTCTAATGCAGGGATAAGAGAGCACAAGCTACACTTTTAGGGCTGTAATCCTGCTGATTCTTATGTTAAAGTGTAAAAACCAAAGTGACTCGAGAGGGAGCAGAAATGTCCAACTCCCCCCAAGCTGATGGCAGTCAGATGAACAAATAAAAGAAGAGCGAGGCTGAGCTGAGAGCAGAGAGGACAGGAGGAAGAGAGAGAGAAAAGGCGTACATACATTGCCTCCTTTGGGCGAGTGCCTCAGATTATCCATGGAGCCGCACTTTGAGTGAACATGACTGAAGTCCAGCTTCTCGTGCAAAATTTGAACCTAAAACAAAATCGAATCCAAGAAAAAAAAAATCTAGATGTGCCTCCGTTGGTGTGAAAGGTGACTTTTACAAGCATTACAAGTAACAGCCATTCACAGGACGCTAACACGATGCTACCATGATGCTAAAATGAGGTTCCTGATGTCAGAAACCTGTTCAATGATCTGTTTAAGCTCGCCAAACGTGGATATTGATGTTTGAAGCAGCGCCTACAACAACATGCGTGTTGGTTGAGAAAAGAAATCAAATGTCCCGTCCATCCGTCCATCCCAGCGGAGGTCCAGGGAAGCAGCATTGATCCCCGGAGTGTCCAGTCCAGCCCGGCTTCACCTGGATTAGCTTCTTTCACTTGAATCCATCCAATTTTCCCCCTCAGTACACATTCCTCTGAGTGGCTGCAGCAGCAGCAGCAGCAAGGTCAACCAAGGTCAACCCATCCACAATAAATCCAGAGAGGATCCGGTCTGAGTGATCCAGCCTGCCTGATCTTTCCTACGTTTCTGGCTGGATTGACAGAGAACACCCTAAATCTCTGGTGTGTGCATTCATATTTTATCATACTTGCCTGAACCGTAGTGTCTAATTTAAGTTGTGGGAACCGAGATTTGTATGTATTTTCTGTCTCCGATAGATCTCCGTGCTGCCTGAAGCCCGCCCCTCTGCCTGCGCCGCTCGGCTTCATTAAAAATGTCTGCCCCCATGTCACATTTCTCCCCAAAGAGGATAAATGAGCTGGCAAAAGTGACAATTACCAGCTTTGTCCTCGATGCATCACTGGGGTTAATTAAACGTCTCTCTTCTGTTCTGCTCCACAATCCTTCACACTGTCTGTTGCCTTGGAGACAGCATTAAAAGAGAGCAAACTGCTGATCTCTTACCCCCACCCCCCCGTTTGACAGGCAAACACCGTCAGGAAGTGAGGTGATGTGTTCTCCTGCTTCTGTCCTTGTGTCCCCCTTCTCAATAAATAATTCCTGTTAGTAATTATTAATACACAACAGTCGTGATGGGGGAAATACTAAACATCTGGAATATTCTCAGAAAGAGAAGATAAAATAAGATCAGACTTTATTTGTCACTCATGAGGAAAGTGGCAAAGAGCTTTCGGTACGCTCGCACCTCATTGAGAAGCCAGTGAGGAGTTGAGGTGAGGAGAAAGAAGACAGAAGGAAAGTCAGAAAGACGGGCCAGAGGGGGGGCAATGACGGAGATGACAGCAGAGGGGGAGGACAGCAGAGGGGGGAGGACAGCAGGCGGGGGAGGACAGCAGAGGCAGGGTTACAGGCAGCCTGGAAATCACATCGCCCTGTTTTCATTTCTGATGATTTCATTCTGAAATAACTAAACTAAACAAGTACGGTTCTTCAAGTTATTTATAGATTTGTTACGACCTATTATTAAAACAAGACATTTGTTTTCTTTTAGTAATATGTACAATGACCTTTACTCCCTCTAGAGGTAGAACGCAGGAACTGCACATTCCCATTTAATATTCTCAGTTGTCAAAAAACCATTCACAGCATCAGGGTCACCTGTCCGCCTTTCGGCTGGTGCTTCAGGTTGCTGGTGGAGCCGATCTTGGACTTTACATTCTTCAGGTCAGGCAGGGGCTGATTGAGAACCTTCAGCTGCCGCTGGACAGAGGAAGGTGACTTGGGTGGGGTTCGGATCACTGCCACCTTCTTCTCCTGGAGGACACTGAAGGACTTTGGTGTGTGGCTGCCGGGCGTGCGGGAGCCGGGGCTGCGGCAGGAGTAGCTGGGGGGCGTACCAGGTGTGATGGCAGAGGCGGGGGTGGAGGCACCGCTGCGGAGGGATCGGGATTCTGTACCTGTAACGGAAAAGAGACGACAACGATGAGACAACGTTGAAGAAAACCATTCCTGGGACCACGTGAAGGACAGAAATGGGGGCGTGTGATCCTTCATCGGAGACTGATGAGGATGATAAGGACACAAAGACTCATGGGACCATAAACTCCGCAAACACACAGAACAAACAGCACACGCAGGTGGCTGTGTTCATCCAGCCTGCCGGCTTGTTGCTAGGAGACGGGTGCAGAGACAACGGGAATGAGTTATCAATGTCCTGAGGAGCAACCTGGATCCCACCTCTTCCTCTGACATTGATTTAACATTTTTTAATGAATGTAGCTCAGCTGTAAAACTATATTCTTTATGACCAGACTTTTTAAACCCCACTCTAGACACTCAGCAAAATTGGTTGGTGATCACTCCTAAACTACTGTTGGACAAAGATGCCACGTAATCATGAGGACGGCATGAAGGGGACGGCGAGCAGCTACCGCGTGATCTACCTGCCACACCAGGAGTTCTCCCAGACCTGCTGTCGGCTCTGGACTGGAATGCTATTTGGAAAGAAAAAAAAAAATGGAGGAAGCAGAGAAAAGCAGGGGACGGGAGGGTGCACGTTACCAGTGATTAAAAAAGGGATTGGGGAAAATTAACTGCAAGCTTGTGACTCTGCAAACATGTGCTGACGGCGTGTGGTTGCAGTCTTACAGGTTGGCCGGGAGGGGGTGCTGTTGTCCTCTTGTTCAGCGGCTGGTATGTGGCGTGTCAGAGACTTGGCCGGCCTGGGCAAGGACGACCTCTTCTCCGGGCTGCGGTATGTTCGCTCCTGCATCCAAAACACACTGACGTGTCAATACATCAGGCCCGTTCGGAAGCAGCGGCCATCTTTCCAGCTGACCTATCGATCCCCGCTTTACCTTCTCTGCCAATTTGTTTGGCAGAGGGGGGTGATGGAAACATGCAGATGAGGGGCGAGCCTCAATGAGCTCCGCCTCCATAGCGGGGATCCGTTTAATACTACAGGCAGAGCCTGGCCGGGGGGGATGGGTTTCGGCTGCCCGGCGCTGGACTGCCATCTTTAACAGAAAGGCCCGCGTGGGGCTCTGACAGGAGGCATGCAGGTGAGGATGATGGGATACGGAGGTGAAGAAGACATAAAGATGAAGAGGACATGAAATGCACCGATTCAGACAACATGTTTCATTCATTTTTCCTTATTTTTTTTGGCGTGTTTTAGAATCATTGGCGACAATCTGACACACCTTAAAGCCAATTTCATGATAAAGGAAGTCATTAAAATAAAATGATTTTCACCAAAAAGGGTAAAGAACACAATCAGGATGAGATGGGACACAGAAATGTGGATGTGAAGATCCCTATGCTCTCCTCTGTTGCTCATATTTGATGCTAAAACACTGTCTGCCAGCTCTTGATCACTTTTGTACTCACAGATGTTCTCTGTCGAGACTGAGGCGAGAAAAGAGCGAAGGCATGCAAGACAAAACATTAGCATGCACGCAGAGAGACATAAACGTGCACAATGCAACCCCCTGACTCAACACAGAAATCTGAGAAAGGAATCACTTACAGTGGTCCTCTCCCTGGACTGGTGGGCCACGCTGAGTGGCTGGTGGCTCTCCATACCTGGAAAACAAAATTGCTTATGTAGTGACATAAGTCAACCAACAGGGGGGAGGGTGATGCGAGAGTTCCACATACAGCACACAAAAAAACCCCATAAATGCCCTCAGAGGTGCCCAGAGTTCAAAGTGAGACACAAATTTCACACCAGTGGACAAACAAAAGGCAGAGAAGGAACGCGTTGATGACAGCATCAGTGGATACACAAACACAAGCATGGAGACAGGCTGGGGGGACTCCGCCGCTTCATCAGCGCAACCAAACACACAGTTTCCCAAATTAAAAGCCAAATAAATGAATCCTTACGTATGGGGAAGCAGCACACGATGTTTGCCAGCTACATTGCACCTGCTTGATTCTCTGAGCCATCAATAGAGGGAGAGCAATGACCAGTGTCAACTTTTGCTGTTTCTCGCCACAACGCCGCCACAAATTGTTTCAGCTTTGACTGAATTTCCGGGTTCGAATCCCAGATTGGCCTCGAGGGAGTTAAAAAGTGGTTGCACTCTCTCTATCCACAGCACCGACTCCTGGCAATTGGTGTTCACCTGTGGCCTTGCGTCTAGCAGAGGCGTGAAGTAGAGCAGGCCGAGGGTGTCTGGCCGCCACTTTGCCTACAATCTTTCGAGACGGGGAACGACTTTGGAGGGCTGACACCTTATTCTGATCAGCCCTCCTCGCTCCGACTAGCAAAGAGGAGAAAAGGCATTATACCAACATGAAAACAATCCCAGCTCAATGTAGCGTGAAGAATGCATAAGCGGAACCTTTTTTCTTCTTCGGGTCCTCTTTCGGGTGGTGGCCGGTTCCTTTGCGGAACACTTTGACCTCTGTCGTGCCTGTGGGGGCCCTTCCTCTACCGGGGGCCCGTTTATTGGGTCTGTCTGACACAGGTGGACTGACAGGAGGCGGTGTCTGAGGAAGGCCTTCCATTTGCTCAGTCATGATACTTTTGTCATCATCTGCAGTGGAGAGGGAAGCGCTATGCCAAGTGCCAAGTGCACAACAACTGTTTGTAAAAATGCAGATTTAGTATGCTAAGAAACCTCCTCCGTGACAGGAATGTCTATTAAAAGTGACTTTGGACCTTTTTATGATCTCCTAGGCGATGTTCTGTGAATATGCTAATGCTAACAGTTTAAGGTTAGCTTGACTTATCCTGTCAATAAATGACATGTCAAATGCAAAAATATAAATTGGACCATTTTATTTTAATAAAAATCATAGCAATCAGCTGTTTGTGTTCACTACTTTTGGGTATATTGGTAAGTTTTACGAGCTCTGGGTACCTTGTGAGTCCATCCAGCCACTGTCTGTCCCTATGCAGGACACGTCCTGGGCGGTCTCAGTGTTATCCGCCTCATCAGACTGGCAGAGCACATCAGAGGTTTGGTTCATCTCTTCACCTATCTCCACATCTCTGTCCACCTTGTCCTCCACTTTCGACTTTTCCGTTTGGTCTCCCACTGCTAGTTTTTCCTCTCTTATGCTTTCAGCGCTGGTACCTTCGACCGACTGATCGGGATCAGAATATGGAGATAAGTGTGAACTATCTGTTGCGGGTTCGCCATCCTCACCGGTGTGGGAGCTGTGACTCCATTCATCTCCCGACTTTGGGTCGTATTCCCTCATCGATTCACCTACCGTCAGCTTCACCGGCCCCTTCTCAGTATCTCGGCTCTGACCCATCTGTACTTGTTCTTTACTGTGACCCGCTGCAGGGTCCTCCATGATCTCTTGAGGTTCTTCTGCCATTTCAACATCATCTTCATCGACTTCTTCCTCCACCTGTGCTTGAGGGATAACAATGACTGTGGGGGACGCGAGGGGCTTCGGGGAAAAGATATCTGGAGTCATCTCCTCTGCCTGGATTTGTGTTTCTTTATGGGAATCGTCAGTAACCGTTGCTGCAAATCTTTTCTCTGCATGTTGGGACATCGTGTTTTCTGGGCTCTCTGGAGCCGTTTGTGACTCATCCGTCTTTTCACCCTCACGATCCTCGACCTCTCGCAAGACATCCATCTTTGTCTTCTCTGCAATCATTTCCGACCCTCCGTCGTTTGGTGACTTTGGAGCCGTGGGAGTTGGGGGAGCTTTGTTTCCAGTTTCGTTGAAGGTGAAGGAAGTGTCTGGGGGTATAGGGGAAGCCTCTCTGGAGGGGTCTTTTTCAATATCTACCTCCGGAATGGCTTGGATCTTGAGGTCACCTGGCAGACCAATCTCCAAACGTAATTCTGTCAGTCTGTCTTTGGAAGAAGTTACTGGGATTCTGAGGCGATCGGGTTTTATTCCAACTGGAACGGCCTTTTCAAGCATGAGGGAGGACTTCACCGGGGAATCTTTCTTTTCAAAGATCAACTTTTGAGAGCTCTCATGAGTCACTCCTTCCTGTTGTAGTTCCACGTTCTTTGGCTCAACTTCCTTGGCCCCAAGTTCCCTTCGGACTGGATGCAGACAGTCCACAGGAGAGGGAGAGGGTGCGGCATCAGCAGGAGAAGGCATTGGCCCAGAGTAATCACTGAAGATCCAGTCGCCCAGTTCCTCAAGCTGGTTATTCCGCCCCAATCCCGATGCATCGTCACTCAAAACAAGACTGGTCAAGGAGCTCTCTGACAGTCCGGAGACATTAGATGGCATGGATTTCCGTCGCAGGTGGTCAAGCTCCCTCCTCTCCAAAGATGGCCGAGGCAGCGCTCCTGCCAAATCTAACATATCAGGAAGAGTGGCCGAATCTTCGACACCAGAGCTGTAGTTATCGGGCAGTAACGGGGCTTCTGAACCGTTGCCGGATTTTTCAGATATCTCAGTGCTTGTTGGGGTGACTGAGACAGCTGGAAGAAGCTGGTGTTGGCTGGTCAAAGACGGTGTTTGACCTTCGTCAAAGCTCCCTTGGAGTGGAAGAAGCCTCTCTGAGGAGGCTGTAGGATTTGCTCCAGTCGTCTGTCCTGCCGATAACCCCACAGTAATGTTTAAGGAGAGGCTTCTTTGTGCCCTGGCTCTTTTATCAGGCTGGTCATCGACCTTCTGGCAAACACTCCCCTGTAATTCCTCTCCTTCATAATATCTCTGGGCTAACTCCTCTTCGTGACTCTTCGAAGTCGTCTTAAAGGAGAGTTTTGATCCTGTACCTGGTTCTAAATATGTATCTGATGGGACTTCCAGGTCAGCGATACATTTTGGACTTGACTTGGAAGACTGCTCTGTTTTTTCTCTATTGTCGTGCCTTGGAAGATCACCTTCTTCAGATTTCTCTTTGCTTTCATCCATCATCCCTGTTGACTTACTTGTCAATGTCACCCCCACCTTTTCTTTGACCTCAATGACCTCAGTTGGATTTTTGCCAATGGCTGCTTGTGCTACAGTGCTTCTGTTCTGGTGTCCCTGGGCATTTGAAGAGGTTTTACACAATTCATTTTCCTTCAAAGAACCAGAGATGGGTCCAACCGAGGAAGCAAGCTCTGTAACGTCAGTGGCTGCTCCTTGGAGTACCAGTTGCTTCTGATGGGCCACCTGAGGTTCATCTTCTCTCTTAGCAGGCTCCCGTAACGCCTCGTTGCCAGATTCTTCTGGTTGGGCTGTGTGTTTGAAGGATACTGTACAACCTTGAGTTGAGTCACATGAGCCAAACTCTTTCTTCAAACATCCACCAAAGCTAGACAGATACAGTCAAGCTAAAGCCTTCCACACCAGTAGCAAAACACGCGGCGGCGTCTGTCGTAGCGGCCCACATCAGCGCAGGGTTAACTGTAGCATCTACGATAGCGGAGAGGTGGGTTGGGTCGCATGATATTGGATGATGGAGGGAAAAAATCTTAAACAGTTGTGTTCCTATTGACAAAATTGGTCGCTAATTGTGAAAAAAAAAGCTTGATTTCAGGTGATCACTGTGACTTCTTTACTGGAACACGTGCCCAATGGAGGAGGCCACAATGCTATTAACAATAGGAAAACAGAGTAAGCTTTCCAACGATGGTGGGATGGAATGAAACCTACAATGAGACACAAATGATGTGGCTAGAAGGCACATACTCGAGCAGTGTGTAAAGCAAGTCTCACACAAACACGTGCAGCCCTCGGGTCTACAAAGCTGGGCGGTTGAGACGGCGGCGTCTGCAGCTGCAGTGTAGCTGGCAATACACAAAGTGCACAAATGATCAACTTCAAAGCAGTTGATCGATTCAAACGTCACTCTGAGGGAAAGCAAATGAAAGAGAAAAACAAATAAAAAGCTGGAAAACAAACCAGAAGGGCCATGTGGTGCCATTTTGCAGATGGTATTTTCAAGAATGGAAGCAGAAGCAATAAAGCTGCAGCGAAGCCGGAGCTGCACTGCTGAAGGAAACTGAGCAGAAGACTCCAGCAGGTCTCGGGTAGAGGGGAGATTCCGCACACTTAGAAACATCACACACCTTTGAGGGATGGGCTGTGCTCACTTCCTCCATTCAGGGCCTCAGGGGTCTGGGCCTGTTGGCAGCCCAAATCCTGGGGCCCTGTTAAATAATCTGCTTGCTCTAAGAGAGAGTCTCCTGGCTCTTCACGCGGCACCTCCTCCTCCGGAGCCTCATCCTGCCGCTGACAACTGACAACTTCAACTTTGGCGTCTTGGGGGCGCGGACGGTCGACACACGGATGAGACGAGGACAACGGATGAGTCACAAGATGGAGATGAGTGAGACGCAAACAACACAAAATCTAATCCCACAGGAGTTTAATGATTTTTCCTTTTTTTTTTACAAAAGCCAGAACTTTTACTGAACAGAACTTTAGTAGCATGCACTGGGACTCCAGACATAATCAGAATTATCTGGACACAAAGTGGTGAAAGAACAATCTTGTAGCTTTCAATAGGAAAAAGTGCATTATAGAATATTTGTCTTCAGTCTCTGTCCAGATACTTCTAGGTCCGACTGCTAACATGTTTTGGTGATTGCATGCTGCATACAAGGAGCTGAAGGGCTGGAATAAAGGGTTAAAATATAAAATTAGGAGCAGAGGAGGAGAAAAACAAGATGATGAGGTGAGGAGGTGTGGGAAAGGGCGGCAGTGGCAGGTTATGTGCTGTGGCCTAGAGTGAGGACGATGTTAGCGTAGCCTCGTAGCCGGTTCCGTGTGTTAGATATCACTGAGTGTGTGTATATCAGACAAGAAGAGAATCGGAGAGTGCTGCTCATGCTGCAGGAGAGCCGGCGTGCAAAAGGGACAAACGTTAAACCCCAGCAAGGCTCACAGAGTTTTCTCATCATGCGCGAGGCTACGACTTTTCTGATTCTCTAAGTGAAAGATTGGATTGTAGCGAGCCTCACAACCATTCACACTCCTGCACCCAGCGGCGGGAGTGGTCCGGGGTGTGTGTAGGTGTACCTGGTGCCATGGGCCCAGTCTGCTCAGCGGATGGTGAGGGGGGAGGGGAGGGAGGCAAATTTGCTGAGTCATCCACTGCGAAGGGAGAGAGAGAGAGAGAGAGAGAGAGAGAGAGAGCAGGAAGACAAGACGTGGATGGGAGGAAGGACACAGTAATGCTCACAGGGTGTGTGTATGGAGCCTAATCCCATGTTTCTATAGAATTTGACCCTCACCTCAGAGGGCCGAACATGAGATGATGTTTCCAAATACACAAAACCTGGATTTTGTGGAAGCTCTAAAATTCCACATTGGAATTTCTTAAAGACCGGATCTGTTTGTCCCCACTGAAGCGTGAACCAGCTGAACCCATTCAAATGCCTTTTGGGTGTATTGAATGTCCCGGTCTGACCACGAATCACTTCCACCCGCAGCTGGGGACCCAGCAACGTGGTCAAACATGTACTGACACGCACGAGCGCTCGTAACTCTGTGAACACACGCCGTGTTCATACCTGTGGCTCCAGGATGTGCGGCCGCACCGCCGTGGTATCCGTTCTCCCTGTAGGCGGAGCCATAGGCCGAGTAGCCGTTCTCGCCGTTCTCTTGGCCGTTTGAAGACCAGTGCTCATCTGGCTGCCGAGCGTCTGCCATGGCGACCTGCTGGGACACCGGGGAGTGGACGGGCCACCTGTCTGGGGGGGACACGACCAGAGTTGCGTCAGAATGTGCACAGGAAGGAAGCGGAGGACCTGGTCTGACACAGATGAGATGCAGTTCACAAACCAAACACCAGAGGGAGGAAGATGCTGCATTTTAGCAGCAAAGGTTCTGCCTTTGTCTCTGCATCTGTTTGTCCAGACAGGAAGGACTGAATTTTACAATTTACTGTGATGCAGTCCACATATTGGGGCGTGACATCATCGCTTCAGAAAACAGCTTAAAAGCCAACAAATGAGCCATAATATACAGCTAACATTTACAGAATGAATGAATGAACGTGTATTAATGTGTCGTGGATTGTATGTCTAGCCCTTAGAGGACATCAAAAAGACAAACCAGGACGATGCCACCATCAGCACATCAAAGCAATAAGACAGTAGACAAAGACATGGAAGCCCCTTATCTTATTGTGAATAACAATATGTGATCACACCCTTCACTCCACTCAATGCCGATAAGAGGGTTGTTACCACGGCAACTGGCACAGGTCCAGCAGATGGCTCTGACAGGTTTCCCTGGTTAAAACAGGATAGCGGCCCGCAGCTACGAAGCAGTGAGGCGGCACCTGTTAGCATCTGCCGCCAGCGTGCAGCTGCGCGGCAGATTCGCCGCGTCAGCGCGACGCCTTGAAAACTGCATTTTCATCCGTGAGGATGGCGAGTCAAAGCTCAAACCCGTTGAACCTGGGCAGCCTTGGTGTTCAACATGCTATTCACGGAGAAGCTGATGGTCTCGCTGCCTGTCTGGCTGCTCCTCATCCGTTTTCCCCGCAGCGCCGCTTCACGTCGGCTCACTTAGTTTTCCAGCAAAGACGTTTGCAGACAGTGAGCCAGAGCTGCTGAGACGGAGAAGCAGCCCCGAGGAGAGATGCCAGCTGTTGCTAAGGAAGAAAACTGGTGCTCTGGCGGTCAGACTGCGCTAACGGTGCCGCCCCTGCCGCCCCTGCCTGCCGACTTTGCCTTCAACCATCACTGCTGTCGTGAATTCTTTGTTTCCAGGAAGTGTGCGTAACGTTGGACGCACACCATCATGCTTCATTTGTCTGGGTTTCATTCAAACTCCAGCAGCCACCTTTTCTTTTTTTTGCCAGATTTGGACTCATTTATGAACAATACAAGGTTGCCCTGATTAGCTGCTCCCGTTTTGCTCATTCCCATCACATTCCCGGCACGCCCTGTAGGTGGAATGAGGTGTAAAAATAAAAGGCTGACAGCGTTTAGCCTCGAACTTCTCAGCGTGAACGATAGAAGCGTCTTAATCCTGAAGGGGTTAAATCAGCTGCAGGAGGAGTCAGCGAGCGGCTCTCAAACCCCATCACATCTTGGAATTGATGGCTCGAATTGAAAACGCCGCTTTCGAGAAGAAGGTGTGGCGGGAGGCTCGAGGCTCTCCTGTCTTCACACTGTTCTTCCATCATCGTGTCCTCCCAATACCCCTGAAACGCCACCTTTCTACCCCCACATCCCCCCTTTCACTCTCCACCTCAGCCCATATCCCTAATCTCAACCCGCCCTCCCTGTCTGCACCCCAGGCCGCCGCCACCAACACCATCCTCAACCCCCTATCTGGGTCACTTATCACGCCTTCATGGAGCGCCACTCACATCGGAATGTCACCATCCATTTAGGAGGGAGGATGGAATCTCTGGCAGCCCGGCTCAGTAGGCCAACCTGGCCTTAATCCCCTGTGTGTGCGCGCTAATAAACCTTTGTGTCGCCATGCCGAACTTGGGTCCAACATATGCGAGGGGTGCGTTGGTGACACACTAAACCAGCAGCCTGGAGGACGCCCAAGGTGGCCCTGACCCGCCAATAAACCCAGAACCCAGCAGCTTCATCCCGCAGCAGCAGACGGCGGATTATGATCTGCTGACTCGGCGTGACGTGCGGGATTGAAGCAAAAACAAGCGATCGCGGCTAAGCGCGAACGACGGCAAATGCAAACTTGACGAACAAAGACACACAAACATGTGAGCGAGCACAGAAAGGATACCGGCAGATTAAATACCATATTATCTGTAGAACGGGAGCACCACAATTGTGGGACAATGCGAATCTAAATCTGTTTGGAACTCTGTAGTGGATGATTTGGGTGATTTTTAGAGCAGGTTATCAGCCAGGAAAGAAGGAATAAAGGTTGAGTTTAAATCAAAGCGAAGGCCGAGTTCTAACTATTTATTCCCTCCCGCCAGCGCCTGCATGTACGCTTTCCCTTCAGTTTAGCTTCAGCCTCCGATCTGATCAGAAGAGTCGATGCTTCCTGGCACATCAGCCAACCCCACGGTGATGTCACTGTTCCCATGGTGATAAGGAAGGGGGGGACGGGGTGGATGCGCAGGGACGACTTTGACCACGTTGTGGATGGATCCTGAAATAGGTCAGCGGATCCTCTGGGCTCAGCCCCCCGGGAGTTCTGCTGGTAGCGGCACTGACACGAATGGATACGGGCCATTTGTGACCATCAATACGCCGACGACTACGATCTATTTATGCCTGCACAGGACTATGATGCTGTCATAACAAAAACACCTAAAAATAACAATGAAAAAAACGTTTTTTAAACTAGATTTGGAGTGAACAACGGGGAGAAAGCAATGTAGTGTAGTCGAACATGTTTAGAACTATTTTATTTTAAGCTTTGGCCCCACACTAAAAACATGCACGACACCAGTCCAAACAATCGCCCCCTCTGGGTTCCCACATGTTGTGGAGGTTTGCTCGCTCTCCCCTGCATATCTTTGAACAGCTACGCTAATCATCTGGCTGAGTGCAACCACTTACATCGACTTCCCGGGGGCCCGATGAGTCATGGGAAAAGTGAGTGTGAATGTCGTAGTAGAGGAGTAGAATTCGTGGACTCTTGTGCACCAGCTGGCCTCAATCCCAACATCTTTGTTGTCATTTTTTTCACGTAAGATTTGCCCAAATTCTGACTGACCGTATTAATAGATGCAGAGTTTTGGTTTTGGTCGGAAAAATAAGGATCCCTTTGTGATGCCAAACAGGACCAGGAGCTAAAGGACATCTTACTGCATCAGCTGGCGGGGCTAATGGTTCTGATCCGATAATGGGTTTTAAACACGCTCTCCAAAAAAGTTGGAATGAGCATTACAGCTCATTTCCCTTCGACTCATTGCTTCTGTGGACAACAAGCTAATGCTAATTATCAAAGCCCTGGTTTAAATAACCAATAATTTGCTGATGTTTGTTGGCATCCATTATCTGAAATGATGCTGTTGTGTAGCTTTTGAGATCACTTTGTTGTGCTGGGCTACACTGTGTTAACTGATACGTATAAAGCTAACGCCGCCGAGGCTACGATCTCTGTGGTTTAAAGACGACCAGGGTCACATCTCTGTGACCTATGTTATTGTGTTATAACACACTAGCTTACATCAAATCATGTTTCTTGCAGCGTAGCGAAACTGCTAACACAAGAATCAGCACTTCTTTTTTAACAACTTACCTACGCTGAAAAGGATTCTTCAGTTACGGATGACACAGGTGAATCCCGAGTCAGCCTTTTTCTCAAACCTGCACAAAAGACAGAAGAAGAGCAAATGCTAACATCAATGAGGTTATTAGCCAATATCCAAGGCACATCTAATTATTTTTAATAGCAATTAAAAAGAAACAACAAAACTCTTTCCAGTATTTTTATTTAGACACAGAAGCTTAGCTCTGTCACCTGGATTAATGCTAACCTCAGCGGGGCCTCGTCTCCTTTAAGCTGAAGCTGATGAGCTTAACACAACAACAAAGGAAAACCTAATCTATTCGGAGTCTGTGCACGAGCATGCGCACGTGCAAAAACACACAAATCCCACCAGATTATGTAATGCATTTCAAATTCTTCCTTGTTTTTAGTCTAAATTGTTGATTGAACCAAAAGGGAGAATACTCTCGCACCTTTCAAATGAGTCAATTTCCATTTCCCTCTCATTTATTTTCATGTCTTTTTATTATCTTTGCAGCAAACCTAGACTACAAACCTGTGCACGTCCCACATAGAGCAAACCTGACTACAAAGTTTGTCGAGTTTTGGTTTTTATATATACAGTAGAATTGGGGAAATATTTCATCTAAATTCGCTTCTAAAAAAAACAAATTCGTTTTTTACACTTGAACAAAACTAAGTGGATTTTTGCTTTATTGGTAAATCGACCGTGGAGATTAAAGTAAATCCAAACAGAAATCAAAGTTTGGGAAACAAGGCCGTGTCATCTGCGTGCCAGCTCGACGGCCTCGGACGCTGATCTGTTTTTAAGATTTGTCGAGCTCTGGGATTGGTCGGCTGGGACCGAGCCAGCGGATGAGCCGAGTCGGCCGTGAAGAAAGGCAGACGAGAGCGTTCGGAGACCATCGGGAGGTTAAAGGGAAAAAAGGGAAGAGAAGCATCCTGTTAACATTAAACAATGTGACCGTCGGGGGGTTCTGGTGCCAAAAGGGACCCTGCTAGAACAGGAAGGAGGCTGATTTATGGAGAGTGGAGAGAAAAGAGGGTCCAGGACGAGATCCAGAGGGAGCCAGTACTGAGTGTTTATTACATTGTTATTAGCATCAATGCCTCAGTTTTAGCCTCACTGCTAAAACTGATCAAACAGTAAACCGTCTCGCCAATTTACTATCAGAGGAAAAGTTATTACTGTTGAAATATTTATGAATTTGAGCAATTTGTTCTTTGCTTGAAAAAAGTCCAAATGGGGGCTTGAACACTGGTGCACAGAAAGAAATCCTTTGATCTTCATGTGGAAAGCCTTTGATCGTGAAATAAAAAGAGAAAGAAGGAAAAACGGAACCATAGAGGAGCTTTTTTTGTCTTCTGTTCCTCCTCAAACAGAAAAAGAAAAGGATAGGAAGCGAAAAACAGATGTATATTTCCCCCCAAAAATCAGCTGGACGAGAACAGACACTGTCCTCAGATCTGTGGCAGCAAGACGCCTCTGTCCTCACGCAAGCTGTCAGTAAATCATTTTCTGATAATTAGACACAAAATCAGGGAAAATCACTGCGTTTGGTTCTGAGAGCAAATTAGTTCCACCTCTTATCTAATCCCTGAAGTCATTAGTGCGACGACCAACACACAACTGATGTTCTATTTTTGCAGTCTTATCAGGAGAACGTCCAACTTAACGGACAAACAGTCAGCTCAGGCTCGGACAAACACACAGATTTGTCCCTTGAAGGCAAGAAGACAACTTAGGAAGCTTTTCTTTCGGTTCTTCGGCCTCTTGACCTCCCGGGAGGACAGAGGCCAAATAGGCCAAACAGAAGCTGATGGAGGAGGAGGAGGAGGAAGGGAAGAGTCAAAAGGAAGGGAGGAAGGAGGTCAGAGGCCAGGCTAATCCACAGATTTGACTTCATCAACAGAGCCGACGCCGGCAGGAAATGAATCTTAATCTGGTTGAGCTAAAAGGAACAAAAAGATCTTCACGAATGAGGCAACTTTAAGGAAAACAAGGAGACCCCTGGGAACACAGGCTGATGCTGTTATTTTTGCCCTGCAAGACAGAATTCAGGGGGCAGAATAAAGGGCTGCAGATAAATAAATGTTTCTGAGTGTCAGAATCAGATGGGCTTGAATTTTGTTTTAAAGGAAAAAGGGAAACTTAATCCAGAAATAAGAGACAACATGAGGCGTCTTAAACATGTCTTGTAACGTGACCTGTGAGCTGACACTGGTCCGTGCTCTATAAACTGGGACCAGGTGCTGGTCGCCCCCCCCCTCCCCGGCGACAGCTGCACTGATCGGGTGGGAGCTCACAAGCGTTCAGGGGCCGCTCAGTTGCCGAAGCATCATGTGCATATTCATCCTTCAACGTGACGGATGAGACGGTAAGAAACGGACCCTAATCTGTGGAAACTGTGATGGTGACTGCAGCTGTTAAAGTCTGCCGTTCTGGTGATTCCTGGGGATGGGGGGGGGGTTACAGTTTGGTAAATATTTGTAAACCCAAGTTTTATCCGGTTTGTCAGATTTAAGCTTGTTTGTGAAACAATTGCTGGGCCAAGCCTGGAACCTTGTGGAATTCCAGACGTTCATTTTTTCTTTACCAGAATGCAGTTACAGGGAGGGGCCACCGGGGGCTCCCCCGAGGGCCAATCAGGTCACACTCACACAGGAAGTAGACGGCATAGATTTATCATGGCCAACAAGGGAGGATGGAGTTTTAGGGCTAATGTTCATGATGAAAACCACATCGTACCGGGCAGGAACATCCTGTACAAACTGTACCGCGGGTAATAACAGTGTAATTACAGACTAAATGACCGAAAAACCAAAGTGAACCAAACCATCTGGTAAATTCATTCTTTAAGCTTTCTCCTAACATGCATCACAAACTCTCCTGTAGTGGAATCTTCGGCGTCCAAGGACCCCATCTTTGAATTTCAAGGCCTCTCATTCCTCAACTCAAGGTGACAGTTTTCAGAAACAAGAGTTGAGAGATCTCAGAGAATATTCCTTATCCGAGTCCTTCAAGTTCAGCCACGAAGCGAGCTGAATGTCCCTTCAGAGGAGGCCTCTGCCCACCTCCTGCACCTGGGAGGGCGTGAAGAGGGAGTTTAATCACAACAATAAACAGAATAAGACCCTAAATTCACCCACAATGGCTCCATAATTCAGAAAAATACGAGTGGCCACACGCAACAGTTTAAAATGACTCATTACACAGAGGGGTGGAGGGTGAAGGTGCCTGTCCTTCCTCCTGTCACTCAAAGTTCCCTCCCAGGGAGAGACAGCCTGCCTCAGAGGTGCCAGACAGACGAAAATGGACACAGATGAGGGGGGGTTGGAGGGTAGGTGGGCTGTCGACATCAGTGATGATGTTAGTATCAACAACCAGTGAGAGGATGTGGGATCCAGTTCTGATAGAGGGAGGCAAAAGGAAAGGTGGTAGGTTGAGACGATAACATTTTCAGGGTCTGAAACCAAATTCGATGTTTTTGAGACCAACTTCTATGTTTTTGCTCAGCAGCAAAGGTTGCCAGACGTCCATGATCATCGTTATCTGTCCGGCCAGTGGTTTTTAGTGTTTACGCCACCTAACCTAAACTTGTAGCTAATGTACAGACCAAATGGTAGCAAAGGATAAATGAATACATAAAAAGTAAATTGATCTTAAACCACCATGTCTGAATTTGTGTTTTGTGAAGCTACAGTGTATTCCACTCAGTTATTAGCCAGTTATTATTATACCGTCACACTCAACGGATCCTCTGTCATCACTGAATTACTGTTTATTTTTTCACTTGTTTATGGAGCTTTTTCAGCTCTTTTACCACCATAACCTCAAAGTTCAGGGTGGGTTTTAATAAAACTTTATTTTCGGTTTGAGTATAACCCAGTAAAGAAGCAGATGCCTTTGATTTTGCTGGGTTTTGTAGTTGCAGGACTCAGTTCAAAGGACCAATTGACAGTTATGCATCCGAACGAGTTGCTTCTCCGCCCACTCTGGAATGTGATGTTATCATAAAGCTGGATTACTGGAGGAATGTAGCCATTTCTTAACTCGTTAATGTGAGCTTCGGCGATGGTGGCGTGAAGTGTAAGAAAAACAAATTGGAAGAAAGCCCAGGAAAATGTGCCAGCATGCTCAGGCCTCCGCTGCCATGCCAGCTCCAGTCTGTCAAAATCCCAAGAAATTTGACTAAAAATGATGCTGTTTCTGACAAAAGCAGCCTGGTGATACTACAGTCACAGCAGGGACAGAGAACTCTGGGTGAACCGTCCTCTGATTCTCCAGCCGTGTCTAGACGGGCAACACCGCGGACACCAAAGGCCACCAAAGCCCAGCGCCAACGCCGAAGCCCATCACAACAAGTCAGTCAGCAGCATGCGTCTAGTCTGGACATCCTTCGTCGCGATAAAAATCAGCTGCGGGGGGTCTTACCAGGCGAGGTCAGGCGGGCTGTCGTCCTCTAAAAGGGTGCAGTTTGGGGACGGGGGACACGGCAGCTTCTGCAGAGAGAGGAGACACCAGACCCTGAGACGGAGCCAGAAAAACCAGTCGTCCAGGCGGAGAGACGCTCACGGACGTCTGATGCGTTTCACCCCGGCGAGCAGAAACCAGCGAGCACGCCCCCTCCCTCCTTCCTCTGCTGGTTTACCTACTGGTGGGGGGATGGGGGATGGGGGGGGGGGGGGTGGATGTCTGAGCACCGATATACGTGTGCACGTCCCACAGTGAGTGTCTGAAATGGATACGAGGCTCATCCCCCGTCCTGTGGGATTCATCTCCATCCACGATGATCTCTGCATCCTCAATGAAGGACTGCATTAACTGGCAGCCCCGGCACCGTCTCTTGATGGGGGGGGGGGGCTTCCCCCTCCCGGACGAAGGCTGAATAATCGCTTTGTGCTGGTGCTCATTTGCAGGCATGGCCGACTGCAGCAGCGGTACTGGCACAAAGGCGGAGAGGGCGAATGAGGGGAGGGAGACTGCAGAGGCCAGAGGAGCGACACCACCGTAGAACCCGGCGGTGCAACGCCAGATATTCGGAGTCGTGCGTCCACGATTCTCTGATCCATTATCCACCTTTTTGTTGCTGCAGCTTAGCCAAGGTGTCGTTTTCTCCAACCGTCAAGTCTTCCAGATTTGGAAGCTTCCCCCAGAGCCGTCCCAAGCCTCTGAACCTCTTATTTATGAATGAAACAAATTAGCCCATTACAGGAAACCAGTATGCCCAGTCTGATTGGAGACACTCCCTTACAGCAGTGCCAAAACCTCAGAGAGACCTCAGGGGCTGTTGTGAGGCTGGATCACAGAGGATCCATCAAACGCTGCCCAAAACCACTCCAGAAATTAGAGGCAGAGACGGAAGAGAGCAGCCCAGCCGTGCACCCACATCACATCGTCTCCTGGTCCCATTAGCTTCTGGAGGTGGAAGCTGGAGACGCCAACCACCGTCGGGCAGCGGGTCAAGTTTAATGAGCGCAAACGAGGCCTCTGCAAACAATCCTGGTGTCCAAATGAAATCACTTCCAAACCCAGGTGATTGTTCCAGGCAGCAGCGCTGAAGGAGGAGGTTTGGAAAGACAAAGAGAGGAAGGCGAAGACGGAGAGTGGACGGTCCTGTCATCACCAGCTGCCTTTCAGGAGGCCGTCGCTCGGCTCTGATTAAAGAGCGAGGCTGGAGCTGCAGAAGGAACCAGCGCAGACACCGCCTGGTCCCCCTGCAGCCTCCGCTCCCGCAGGAGCAGGAACCGGTTTCACAAACCAGATTCATACGTGATGTTTATCTTCTGTTTTCTTTACATCCACGCAAGCACTGCAGGATGCTGCGCGACTGCTTCGCTGAGCTACAGCGTCCTTCTGTAGACGACAGGGGAGTTACAGTCAGGTTTGACTGACTGGTCACATCTGAGCTGCATGTCCAGCCTGTTGGACGACCAGGACCACCTCTCTGGAGGTGCAGGCTGATCGCCGCTGCCACCTGCTCCCAGCACGGACACTGGGCCGCCGCCAATTCCATCGCACGGGGATTAGCTGAGCGGCTCATCGTCTGCTGCTGTCTAATCCCGCCCACAGCCCCTTATCCCAATTTTATAACTGATCGAAACATTTCTCCAGCTGAAGAACTCTGAAGAACTTTATTTTTGAGCGCTTCTAGCTCAGAGAGGACAGAGCAGCACTCGGACACACACTGATTGTGGTTATAGACTAAGAAGATTGTTTTGAGGCTGCAGTGATGCTATTATGCTAATTAGAAACGCCGAAGGGAACTGAGGAATTTGTCAAACGAAAAACATTGGACGCAAAATTTACACAGAAGGTCGCCAAGCTCATCCTAAAAAGAGGAAGAACGTCCAAGAAATTCAGGAGTTCCTAAAGAGTTCTGAACAATCTTCCAAATAAGCGGGCTAAGGGCTAATGCCTCCCTCACAACGCGTCACCTGCTGAGAAACCCAAACTCAAGATGACAATGGTGATTATGTCCCGAGCGCTAACCGTCAGTTAGCACGTTCACGTGACAATGACAGGAGATTCGTCCGCCGATAGCATGCTAATGCCCTCAGACAGCTCTCTCTCTGCTTTAAGAGGTAGAAACTGCTGTGACGTGTTGCTGGTTTGGTCGAGTTGCTTTCCACAAGTCGAAAAATACATTTACGACCTTGCAAATCTAATTAGCCAATCTAATTACTTGTCTGACCGAAGGTTTGCAGCCAATCATCTGCCTCAGCCTGAGTCAGCTGATATAGCAGGAAATACATTAATGTTCATTATGTGGACTCGTTTCCTTTGGAAGAGCTAAATTCATTCTGATCCTCTGCTGATTTTTTCAATCAGCTTTCAGCATCTTTCAAACTCCACGTGTTGAGAAGGTCAAAGGTCAAAAACACTGCTGCTGAGGGGCCAGGGGTCAGTTCCATCACGTCAGACGTGAAGACAGCATACGCACGTCCATCCTCCAGCCGTGCGTGGATGGAAAGCGATGCTTCCTGTCTCCCGCCCATCAAGGCCTCAGAGGGGGCTGCATTCCGTCGCATCGTCGGCGTGGTTACAGATGAAGACCGCCCGTGCTCACCCGTGTCAGACGGTCGTTCCCCTCCGAAACGTGGAAATCTCAGGAAATTCCGCAAAAGTGAAATGCCTGCGTGCGAGGCCTGTTTAAAACTGAGCAGGAAGTGAGGCGACTGTTTTTTACTGCGGGTGGAGGAGGAGGATGCTCCCACTGTGGGAGAGTGGGGCAGAAAGCTGTAAACTTTATTTTTTTTACAGGTTTGAATAAATGACTGCCTGTCTGAGCGTCTGCGTGTGAGCTACAACTGGCGTGCTTGGCTCTACGCTAACCACAGGGCGTAGTCGTGGGCTTTGAAGTTATCCCTACGAGCTGAGCTAAACTCATACGCTTGCTACTGTTCAAGACCCGGGCTAGAGTCTGGAAACATCACGACATAGTAAACTTCTCAGTCCTCCGAGGAGACCTTGTTCGTTAGGACAGCTCAATGTTGCCCCCCATAGTGTCCAAATGAGTAACTATACATTAACTCAGGGTTGATTATATTTGGTTAGCGATAGGTGAGACTCGAAACGCTAACGCCAGCCAATAACAAACCTTCTGACAGAAGAGAAGCACAACACTGGCAGTAAGACATCTAAAAGACCAAGTGGTTAGCTAATCACAGCTACCTAAACTTTTTCCTGTCTTCTTCATGATCCTTATCTAAAGCAACACTGAACAGTAGCAGAGGGAAAGGTCAGAGATGATGCAGAGAAGAAAATAAAAACAAAAAGTGACAGACAGGAGTGCACTCAGCCATCATTTTAACGCCACGTCCGAGCAGTTTGGCGCTCATTTGTAGCGCCATGCCGGACGTTCTTGTGGATGAGCTTTGTTGTCTGCTCGTCACCTGCTTGAAAGTAGCACCCAGACAGGTTGCAGTGACTTTCTGGGCATCAAAAGTCACTGCTGGCTAGCTTAATTCATCTGCAACACATCACGCAACCATGAAGCCTCGTCTTGTAACTGCGCCTTCAGCATCACATCCCATCACGTTTCATCAAATGCTCTGTTTGAGACACGTTGTGAGCGTGAGTCATGCCAAAGGCTTTGATGTTTAGCATTAGCATTCATATGAAACACGTTACCTAAAGGGCTAAAGGCTAAATGGGCTCAGCATTCTGTAAATATATACTGGTGGAGGCTGACGGAGTTCTCCTGCAACAGCCACAACAATCAAACAAAATAAAGCCAAAGGTTCCAGTAAAACTTCCAATAAATCTGACAAACGATTGCGAAATCCAGATGTTGCAATATTTCAGACACAATGAGCCTTGTGTGATTTTGGAGGAGAGAAGACACACGTGTCACTGAGAGCGGAGCGGAAGTTTCTGGAAGTCATCAGGGTCGGGGAGGGGAGGGGCTTGGACGCCACAGTAGTCCATATACATGCACGCTTAACATGAATGTCAGACACAGGATACACGCTGCAAACGCAAGAAATAAACACTTAAAACAAACCAAACAAAGACAACAAAGTCGCCACGTCTTAGCCTAGCGTGCTCAAAGTCGCGTCCAGGTCAATTGAAAGTGAAAACACGCAGAGAAACGCCCCAGAGTTGAGGTCCACAGCTGTCAAATCTTATGGGGCGACTCTGCAACTGGCAGGAAACCGCCCCGTCAGGACAGCATCCACGCAAGGCTGCACTTTTACCTCCTCCTCCACCCATACAACCCCCCCCAAAATCCCGGGGTGAGTCATGCTCGGAGGCGCAGGGACGAGATGATGCTGACTTTTTTTGGCCGCTGCTCGTCGGGGGAAGCGAAATGCAGCGAGACTCAGAGAAAGGCTGTTATGTTTGGAGTGCTGCTGCTAAAAAAAGGAGCGTCAACACAGTCTTCATGTGGACACAGAACACACGCTAAATCAGGCTGTTGCATCACTGCACGCCCAGTTTGGATAATTACACGCTGGGCAGGAATATGATGTAGGACGGGGATCTAAAAAAGGTCCGGACAACTTTGGATCAGCAGATTTATTTCAGGAGAAAATGGTGAGGTTGTAAATGTAAGAGCGGCGAGGACGGAAGTTTCCGGCTCTGCCGCTTAAAGCTGCGGATCCTGTTGTAGCCGAGCGTCAAACGCCGCCACGATCAACCGAAGCTGTAGCTTAAATTGTAGTTGATGGTCAGATGGACAACAGGATCGATGCGCTTTCACGTATCTCCTCTGTCCACATTAGTGTCCATCCGTTGCTTCCCACTGAGGAGCTCTGCTGTTAACGTAAGTGATACGGAAACGCTGTGGTTGCTGTAGGAGGCTGGGGGGGGGGATGGGGTACTGGGATGGGGGGGCGGATCTCTAGTTCCCATTAACGGTGGGCGACACGAGGCTGCGCGTGCTGAAGTGGCGAGAAGCCGCCAAAACGAGATCGGTTCGCAGATACGAAGATTTGGAGATACGGAACCTTGCTGCAGAGGTGTCGATATTCCAGGACATCGTTCAAACTTCCGTCCTCAAACTCAACCAGGTCATGACGTTGCCTAAACCTGAACTTCAGCGAAGGACACGTCCCTGAAGAGCGAGCATCAAAGGATCAAGGGGATGACGGCGAACATACGTTGGATATGACCTTCAGTAAAGGTCATCCTGCCGGATTAGCTTGGTGTCTAATGGCCCGAGGTCATGTGACTCAGACATAACGTTTCCTGACACGATCTGTCAGGAACCATAAACATGACGAGACCCTGAGACAGTGGGACATGTGACACGTGGGACGAACGCCAGACGATCCCTCGACGTGGCGGGACGACGTTCCAGAAAACTCCCAAACTTCGCGCGAACTCCGAGATAAGAAACGTCAGAAGTGAAACCTGTTCTGGGAGCAGGTGGAGCGAAAATCCAGAACGCTGAGTGGAAGTGAAGACGCAGCCGGAGGGAGGGAAGCGGCGAGGACGAGTCCAGGCCATCCCTCCCCGGGCTGAGCTGCTGTCAGAGCAGAACATTCACATTCACGGCTCGTCTGTCGTCTCCGTGGCGACGCAGCCACCGTCAGCGCGCATGTAAAACACACCCGCCCAGGCGGGAATTCCTACTCCGAACAGACGCGGGCGGAGCGACGCAGGACAGATGTGACGGCAGATTAAACCGTCTCCCTCCTGCAGATGTTTACGGTTCAGGCCCGGCACAGGAAGCAGCTCGTCAACACGTGAATTCTGCGGATGAAATGAATTCACTGGCCGTTCGGAAGCACACGGAGCTCTGCTGAGCTAGCCCGGAGAAGCCGGGATGGAGGTCCCTCCAGCTGTCACCTGCTCACATCTGGAGTGGGAAACTGGAGGCTGTTCACACAAACCTTAGAGGACCTGGGACCAGAACCCATCAGTTCCCGCCTCACAAAGTGGGTTTCGACATTCCGACATTCCAGAGGCATCGAAGTCATGGAAATTTACAGTTATGTACAGTGAAATTAAGCAATCCTCAATGGCTCCGTGGCGCCGAATCGCACACTGTCGTCATGCATTTGGCTCATTCACACCACAAACATCAGGAATCCAGATTCTCTGAACTATCCTGACGTCAACAGGAAGTCGAAGCTCCTCTTTTCGCTTTTCTTTCCTTCGTTTCAGCTTCTGTTCGATGCTACGCGAGGCCGGATCGGAGATCGGAAGGACTCAGTGTCCAAACGGCTCTCCGGGAGGGTGGCCACAAAGTCTGATCTGGTAAAGTCAAAACATCTGAGGGGCTAAACGAGTCCGAGCCGATAACCGCTTCATGACGGGTTTTACGAACACGTTCTGGCGTCTCCGTGAGCTGCAGCTGTGTTCAACCGGGACTTGTCTTTTTTCCAAGAAAGACATTCATTCCAAACGTGTGCTAAAAGCGTCAGCGGGGGGAACTCTGGACGAAGACAGCCAAAAAAACTGTTGCGTCATCCTGGGGCTTCAGGCTCCAGCGCAGTCCCACGCGCATCAGTCGCCACTCGGACGAGGAAGGTTCCCAGTCAGAGGGACGGCGTCCGGCGGTCCTGTAAATATGTGGAGATCTCGTCTCGATTAGCCAGCAACGCTGCCCCAGCAGCCATTCAGTCATCTGCCTGGAAGTGTCTTTGACCTGCTGATGTGAGGGGTCACGCAGAAAAAGAGGGCTATTATTCCGGAGTCATTACTCCTGCGTGGAGGTGGAGACTTCTTTACACGCTTCCTAAGCTCGGGGAGCTCGTTCACAGGGGACAAAGACGGGGGTGGCGTTTGCGGGTTTGGTTGCAGAGGTGGCAAACAGCCTGGCGAGCCCTCGAGGCTGTGGGGGGAGAGACAGGGGAGCTTCAAGAGGTAGAAAGCAGATGGTTGGGAATTAGCATGTGAATGTGGACACGCAGCTCCACAGGGGGTCTCGCCCTCATCCTGCCTCCTAACTGGGGGATAGGTGAGCTGAGGGAAAGGAAGCCCCAGAGAGACTACATCAATAACTGGCGACCTACAGTGAGTCGCCAAAAGAACTGGGCGGGGCTTAGCGCGGGAGAGGTTTAGCCCGAGATAAAGCTAATTACAGCATTAGCCTCGGAAATGATGTTCATATTTCTGAGGACCAGTAAGCAAAACCTGAATCTGATCACAAAACAGGAAGCAGCCCGCAGAGATGGAAGAAACAGATAGAAATCAAGACTTGTTGCTCCTGCAGACACTGATAAGATCAGGACTGGGGCAGCTTTGAAGGCAGGCAGGCAGACAGGCAGGCAGGCAGGCAGGCAGGCAGGCAGTCAGGCAGGCAGACAGGCAGGCAGGCAGTCAGGCAGGCAGACAGGCAGGCAGGCAGCAGGCAGGCAGGCAGGCAGACAGACAGGCAGGCAGGCAGGCAGACAGACAGACAGACAGACAGGCAGGCAGACAGACAGACAGATAGGCAGGCAGGCCAGCAGGCAGACAGCTGATAGGTTTGCGTTAATGAGATTCCTGATATTATGATATTATGATGATCCAGAGGCCATTGAAAACGTCGGTCAGAGCACTAATAAATCCATCAGTCTCCTTTTCGTGACCAGATTTATGCACGTTGATTTATGGAGGCTGCCTGAGGCGCTGGATCTCCGGCCCTTCCTCCTCCAGAGGCAAACGCCCTCTTTTACGTGCACTTAAACTCAGCACGGCTGCTCCGCTGAAGAGGAAGTGGAGGGATTTTCACGTTTCCGGTGTTCTCAGAGTCAAAAAATGGGGCAAAAAAAGACGATGAGGACAAGAGGAGAGAGAACAGAAGAGGAATTGCCTGAGCTGGAGCGGCACAGAGGGTCCACACACCAGGACTCAAGAGGCTTCATTCCTTTGAGGGACTGGTTTCCATGGCAGGGGTTGCTGTGGTGAGGGGGCCCCACGATGGTCCCAATGGTGCAGCAGACATGCAGTCAGAGGACAATTATGAATGAGAGTCCTGTATGAAGTGTTTGGTAGATTGGGGATTAAAATCTGAATGAAAAATGCAGTTTAGAAACACTGATAGCATGAAAATTGTAACCAAAGCTAGCCTGCTACGTAGTTAAAGAAATGCTTATTAAATGCTGCTAAAAAATGCTAATAAGACACAGCTTTGCTTTAGCTTAGCATTTGGGCGGGTTAAATCTTAATTACCAGACCTCAGATGAGCTGGTTTGTGTACACGTCAACAAAAGCGTGAACAACGTTACAGATTCCAGAAACAGGAAATGACTAAGCTAAGCAGTGAGGATTAGCTCCTCATTTCTGGGGTAAGTCTTTGGACAGTGACACCTTGACCTCTGGCGAAACATGGATGCAAGATCTACTGCCGGGACCCTCAACAGAACCATTCAATGGCGGCGACAGTCAAAGATTCCTGGTGGAAGTCTGCCAGGAAGTCCAGCACAGACTCTCATTCGGACCCTTGTTAGAGTCCAGTAAAAAAAACCTGCTGTTCTGTCCATCTGTTTCTGTACTTCACACTGGATTTACAGAGTTGCTGTGTGGCACTTCCTGTCAACTGGAGGGGGGTTCCCCATGTATATCACACGCTGCATAAATGTGTGCTAACATGTGGAGCTAAGGTGACTCTGGAAGGTGTGATGAAACAACCTTTAAAGCAGACCCTACCGTTAACGTATAGGACGCGTGACTGAGCGTCTGCGTTGAACAATGAGGCTCATTGATTCAAACGTGCGCGTCCTGCCGGTGTATTAGCCTCTGCCTGAGAGCAGTTTGCAAATGGATGGGGAGAAAACAATCTAGCTGTTTAGCTTCCACATCTGAAACTAATAACAGCCCGGAGCGCCGCGGCTTAGCTGCTACGCTAGGCTAATAAGAGGCCCTGGGCCCAGAAGCTCGGGCTCATTAGAGGTTTTCACCCGGGGTTGGCTACAGTCCGACAACAACAGGCTGGCCTGCAGTGTCGCCGTTAGCATCATCGTTCAGACCAAAAGAGTTTTGTCTCTGCTGGACGGTTGAATCAATGTTTAACCAACAAAAATAAGATAAGTCCCCTGAAACCTACGGCAGAACGTCACTAAATATTTACTTTACAGGCTCTCCTTTACAGTAATCCCCCAAAGCCCATAAGTCCAACCAGTTTCGCTTCATGCTAACACCCCAGCAGGACACAGCTGTCCCCCTAAAGCAACCAACAACATTCCAGATATGCCAACAGGTCAAGTTGCCTGAACTGTGGAGGGCTGATTAGAGGTGTGACGCCACGATCTAAAGAACGTTAAAACAGGGCGGCTGAAGCCTTGCGTGGTCGTTCGGCGGCTCATTCCTGCCTTAGAGAGCCACGTTGGGGGGGGGGGGGGGGGGGGGTTGACACAAGGCAATATTGAAGGTCTTTGGCAATTTTCTCCAGCGTTGTTCTGAAGCGAGGGAGAAGCTCCTGATATCTGAGGAAGCTCATTTCCTGATCTCCAGAGAGGCCGGTGATGGCTCGTCGTCCGTGAGGAATGAAAATGGGACACTGGCTGTCGCGCCTCGTTTGGCTGAGCTGGAGACGGAGAGGGTGCGAGCCGGAGCCGGGATGGAGGAGGACTGGGCGAATCCTCGGGCCACATCAATGGAATTCAAAGTCAGGGAGAATCCAGGGCCTTCCTGGATCTTCCCGACTGGCTGTACGAGCTGAAAAAATCTGGTTTTGTACATTTTTCCTCTCAGGGCTCCTCCGCATTGGGTCTCCCAAGGATCAGAGGGCCACGATGGTGACGACTATTGAGGGGAGGTGCCATCAGCACAGCCACACACTGGACCTTTAACACGGCTGATATGGTGACAGCTGCAACAATAAAGCCCAAAAGGAGCGGCAGAATTGTGTGAATATCATAATTTCACGCGTTTTACGGCCCTCAATCAATCAATCTTTATAGAGGGTCTGTTACAGTTTCCAGAATCCCAGGGCCTGACCCCCAACAAGCAACAGTGGCAAGGAAAAACTCCCCTTTAACAGGAAGAAACCTTGAGCAGGACCAGAAACCTTGAGCAGGACCAGAAACCTTGAGCAGGACCAGGCTCATGTAGGGGGACCCTCCTGCTGATGGACGGCTGGGTTCGGGAGGGGGGGGCGGGCTGTCGAGGCACCTTTAGGCTAACGGTGCGTGTTCAGTCTAGATACATCATTTTCAGGGTGTGTGTGCACGTGTGACTCTGCTCCACATGCGGGTCAGTGGGCCAGTTGGTTCCTCTGACGTATGTGATTTAGATTAGGAGTTCTGCCAGTTCCCATTAGACACCTGAGAGCTGACAGGCCTCAGACGGAGCGAGCAGGAGAGGACCTGAGCTCCTCCTGGACCTCGGTCCCGGGGTCAGAAACCAGGTCTGCCTCGACTGCCTGGCGCTAAAAAACCGGATTGTTGTGACGGGGATCCCTCAGAGGAAGCACCATCCCAGATGACAGATGTCTCCATTTCCACTGAGGAGCGAGCGGTTCTGCGGCGTCGGTACCAAACCAGAGCTGACTGCACCGTTCCAGCGTGACGAGCGGCACGTCAGGATCAGGAAACCCAGAAAACGGCTGAAAGTAAAGCGACAGACACGAAGGAAACCTGTCGTCCGGTGATTAGGGTCACTTCAATTACTCCATCGGTGATTAGACTCAGCCCAATCTGGCCGGTTCCCTGCAGGAGAGGCGGCCCAAACCCACCTTAATGCACTTTGGCGCCACCAATCTGACCAGAACGAAGGGGGAGGACGATGGTTCTGCGTGTTCTGGGCAGATTTTATTATTGTTCTACAACATTTCTCTCGCACCTGGAAAAGGTGCGGTTAGCAAAGCGTAGAACCGGTTTATTTCACGTTTTAACACGTTGAATCACCAAACCCCCCCAGCAGACCCCAGCACTGTTGATCCCACAAACCAAAACCACATCAGCTTCCCACCAAAACACCTTAAACTCAGAATTTTAACATAAGGGGGGATTTTTCCAGAAAAAAAAATTGATTTGGTTCTTGATTTTTAGCATCTGCACCCATGTAAGTCTTTTCTGAGGGGCTTTGCCTTGGAAAAAAGACAAGACAAAACAAAACAAGACCAAAAAAAACAGCAGTAAGTATCATATTACAGCAGATGAGACTGAGGGTCTCATGGTGGGGGGAGCCATATTAGCATCCGCTCTCTGCTTTCATGATGTATGATGCCCCGAACTGAATTCCCCGGAGACAGAAACTGGAATGCACCAAGGCCGGAAAGCCAGAGGACAGATTTTCATGTGGGGAAATCTGCGCTGCAGCGGGAGCAGACAGTCTGGAGCAGATCCATTCTTCCAGATAATTCTGGATTATCGTGCGAGGATTAACGTATAGAACAAACATAACACCCTGCACGCGCCGACCGACGCTGAACGGGTCAGAGATGCTGCGCGTCCGGCTGCAACAGTGCCCGTGGCAGACGCGATGCCAACTCCAGGGAGGGCGACTCCCCTCCCCACCGGCGCGGGCTCGGCCCGGAGCCGCACAGACGCGCCGGGATGACGGTTTATGGCGAAAATCCCCCCCCTCACACTCTGCAGGGTTTCCCCACTTTGCACGGTGATGCGCGCCCCTGCTGCAGTCAGGGGGGTCGGTTTCAGCACCACGCAGGCGAGGACCAGAACAAAAGACGCAGGCTGGTGCGAGATGGGGCGCATCGGGACGCGGCGCGCAACACCTCGCAAGAATCACCCACAGAAGAACGAGTCAGGCTTGAGGCGAAGCCGGTGAGGAGCATTCCATCAGATCATCTCTCTTAATTCACGCGTAATTGCACAAGCGTGGAGGATTGAAGGACAGGTCTGCAAGCACTTGAAGCAACAAAGTTTTCCAGCTGCTCGGAGCTAAATCAAACCGGCCACAGAGGCGCGTTTGTTCAGAGAAAATAAAGGAAACATCTCTTACCTGGAGGCTCAGGCTGCGGAGCGGCACCAACACGCCTGCGAGAGGAGGGCGACAATGAGCGGCGTGCGTGCGTTCGTGTGTGGGGGGGCGCTGTGACTCCCGGATACCGTAAATGCTGAAGAAAATGCGCAGCCGGGCTGAAACGCGTGGTGTTCGGCGCTGGAGTGCGCGCGTGAACGCGCGCGGACGCAGGGTACAGCGTGCGCGTCGGGAAGTGAGCGCGGAGCTGAGGCACCGACAGGGGTGTGGCTGTTGCTGAGGAGAGTTGGAGGATCGGGGGCTGCGACGCGGATGGAGAGCGCAGCTTTTGTGGACCCCTCCATCAAATCATGCGAACCTAATCATGAATGAAAGAGGTATCCAATTCAAATCCCACATTTTAATGTTTGCTGTTCTCTGCGGACATTAGAAATGAATACACGTGGATATGCAATATTTTTATCAATTTCAAACTTAGAAGTGATAAAAGTGCGCCGCAAACAGAAGCTACTTTTACGATACCTTGCCGCCACCTAGTGATCGAAACAGACATTACACGCACAGGTGCCGCCCTTTGAATAAAACTTGGTGTGAATATGATGTAAAATAATATAAAGGACCACGCAGTGCTTCATCATTCCAAAACCTGTATTGTATCTCAAGTTATTTACTAAACAATAAGGAAAACCTGCTGTTTCTCCAGCTATGATTGCTGCTAGTTTTTTCTGAACCATCTCTAAAACCAGACAGTAATAACATCATTGAGAAGGCACTATGCACCTTTTATGGAAGACAATCCCAAGCCGAACATATACTATTTTGTTAAGTTCTAATACAAATGTATTAAATTATGCAACCGTCCAACCAGTCCATCCATGATTGAAAGACCAAAGAACCCATCCACCGTTTTCTAGACCTCTGAATCCCGTCACATCCTGCTGACAATGTTGCGGGCGATGAGCTCTTTCATGATCTCGTTGGTGCCTCCGTAGATCGTCTGAATACGTGCGTCCACGTATGCCCTGAAAAGACAAATCACGCCGATCATGGTCTGCAAACATTAGCCCGGCGAACAACCTGGCAGTTGCACAAATAGACAGCTGAACTTGTGGCGCTCTCACTTCGCCACGGGATACTCCCACATGTAGCCCCAGCCTCCATGGAGCTGCACGCCGTGGTAGGCAACCTTGTTCTGGAGCTCAGATGCCCTGGAAGGATCAGTAAAAAACAAAACAGGACGTGAGCAAACTCTTCCGCGGAGTTTATTAGGGACTAGTTAACAAAAGCTGCTCTCACCAGTATTTGGCCATGGAAGCTGTGGCGGAATCCAGTCGGTGCTCAGCGTGGAGCTGAAGGCAGCTATCTATGAAGGCTCTGCCAACGCAGATCTCCGTCTTCAGCTCAGCCAGCTTGTGCTGCACAGTCTGTTATTCATTTCAGCCCGGCCAGGAAGATAAAAAGGACAGAAAATAAACAGCAGAAGTAAAAAAAAAAAAAACCCCAAAAACATGTAACTCAAACAAGACAAAGTCTTCGGTCGACCTGCAGGTCAGCGATGGTTTTGCCAAAAGCCTTCCTCTGCATCACATAGTTCCTGGTCTCCTCAAAGATGAACTCGGACCCAGCTAAGGACAAGGCCCCGATCGCCAGACGCTCCTACGCCAAACACAAAAGTTGGGCTTAGCATGCGGCTCGTCTGCTCGCCCTCGCTTCCCGTCCGTGTACCTGCGGCAGCTCGTTCATCAGGTAGTAGAAGCCCTTGTTGGGTTCTCCTAAAAGAGCATTCGCCGGGAGTCGCACGTCTTCAAAAAACAGTTCGGCCGTGTCCTTCAACGAGCAAACATAGACACGGTGATCGGCGCTGAGTGCCGCAGGACTCACATAAGGGGGCGCCCAGAAGGCTCCAGTACCTGGGCCTTCAGACCCATCTTCTCCAGCTTCCGTCCCTTGTTGAAGCCCTTCATGCCCTTCTCCACCAGGAACAGGCTGATGCCGTGGGCCGCCGACTTGGCTTCGCGGTTTGTGACAGCGACAACCACGACCAGGTCGGCCAACCAGCCGTTGGAGATGAAAACCTGCATCAGGATGGAGAAAGAGTTGCTAAAACCAGAGCAGGAGACCCTGGACAGCAGCAGATGTGCCGTTACCCCCCACGGCTGCCCCACGTTTATGCTAACACCTTGCTGCCGTTCAGGATCCAGTCACTGCCGTCCCTCTTGGCGTGCGTCCGAATTCCTTGAAGGTCACTGAAAGAGAAGGTCAAAGGCTTCATCGGAACGTTCTGGATAAACGCGGGGACACCTCCGGCGCTCTGATCCCGACCTGCCAGCGCCCGGCTCCGTCATGGCGATGGCGCCGATGCATCTGCCCGCCGTCATTTCAGGGATGAAGCGCTCAATCTGCTCCTTGCTGCCGTAGTTGCTGATGTACGGCATGACGATGTCGGAGTGCAAGGCGAAGAACGGGCCGGTGCAGTTGGAATACATCCTGACGGAGAAGAACCGGGCCAACGTTTTTAAAGCGCAGCTCCGATTGGAGCGAAGGTTCGGAAGAGTCGACTCACTGCTCCTCCCACGTAACCGCAGCAGAAAACACGTCACCTCCGAGGCCACCGTGCTCCTCCGGGATGAGGATTCCCAGCAGGCCGTGCGAGCCAGCCTTCTCCCATGATTCCCTGCTCACGTGACCCACCTTCTCCCACCTGGAGCAGGACAGGAAGACAATAAGGAGACATCACATTTTAGTTTTTGCAGTTGCTTAGAGAGGATTTATGGATCTAATTGTTGTTGTTTTTTTGTAAAGATGTTCCTTTTAGCAGTATAGCTCGGTTCAGGAGAGGCACGGAATGGAGCCGACCCAAGAGAATGCCCAATTGCTGATTCCACCTACTCGCTATGATATGGAACCACTTCCTCTTGATAGAAGCGCCGGACGCTTTGCCTGAAGATATCGTGCTCCTCGGTGAAGATGCGTCGAGTCCCGATGTCCATCATGGTCTTGGCAGAGGAGCTTTCTGGACGCGCAGAGGGGCCGAGCTGCTCCGTCGCCCGACTGTGCTGCAGCCTGGACGCAACATAGAAACGATCCATGACACCAATGGAGACGGTTTAACATCTGTGTGCAGTGGTGTCTTCCTGCTTTGGGTTCTTGGTGCAACATACGCTGCAAATTCACCGTTTTTCCACATTTTTTCAGCAACAGTAATATTACCTTGGATTAGCTTCTTGCAGCTACAATAACATACTCAGATTTGCTCGAATTAATATTTAATATGGGATAGACAACAAGTGTAACAATAGTTACATTGACATAAGGGCACTAATTGGTTCTGAAAGCAAAACACCTTTGTAACGTTGGTCTAGGTTTGGTATAAACTCATTTGTTGGGAGTGAAAATGTTTAATTTATAACATTTGAGTGTATTCTATGCACTGGCTGCATTTCTCCTGTCAATATGGACATGTTTTCTTGCAGGTTTTAGCATAATTAGCAAACATTTTCGTTCCAAGCCGATCGACAAAAGTGTGAAGACGAACAAAGGCCTTTTTTCCCCAACTTTTTGACATTCTGTCGAGAATATCCGATAATTCAGAACAAAAAATGTCAGAATCCAGACTTTTAAACGAAGGTGGTGGTGAATCAAGACTTCCATTCTTTCTAGATCAACTCCAGTTATAGGCCAGAAACCTCACCTGGTAGTTAGCGCAACTAGCGCGTCCCTTCGCCTGCTGACATTCCTCAGTCCTAAAAGACAAGCTTTGATCATGTTTGATGAGAAACAAACAATTATTTCCACTCCTGTCAACAGTGCAAATCAGCACTCAGGTCACAACTGAAGGCGACCTGTTTCCGCTATCTGCGTCATAACCGCGCCCCCTTAAAGGCTATTGGTCCGCAGCGGTGTGTGGGCGGGGCGAGCTCGGTCCGTTTGATTGATTTGATTGTATTGTTCAAAATAATGCGACGATGATAAGAGACACAAACATTCGTTTTGGGACTGAGGCACAATTGAGAATTGTCTATATTGACTGAATGTGGATTTAAAAATGTTTAGTTTGCGAGATTAAAATGTGTGGCGGGTTTCGAAATGTAAAGCTTTTCTTTAAATTGAACTTTCTTACAGGGCGCTGGATGGAGGAGAAACAGTCCTGCGTTTCTTAAAGTTATTTAATTTCATGAAGAAACGTTTCAACAGCGAATGAATTAATTTCGTATAATGCCCGAATGTCTACGATATGAACCAATAATGTAAAATGTTTAATATAACAATAAATGCTTGTAAATGTACAAATTGTGTGAATTAGTCTCAGATAAATAAATTCTACAATAAATCATTTAACGATGAATTTTACAATTTAACCAAAAGAGCTTGAACTTTCTTGGTCAATACTGCCTTCTACTGGCTGATGAATGCAGGACCAGCAGGTTTGTTTTGCAAAATAAAGAAGCAGTTTTGTTTGTTTTTTCCATCTTTTCTAAAAAGAACCATGACACGAATTGGGTGGTGGATCATGATGAAGATTCTGGATATGAGATTTATACATAATCTGAAGTAAGATGTCTCTGAATGTGAAATTCAGCACAAATGAGGCCAGATGGGATGTAAGTTGGAAAAGTTTATTCTGAAATGAACAGAATGACAATAAATAAATCTTCTGAGGGAAGTGGGGAGATGTGTGGCGGTCTGACCACGACCTTTCTCCAGCACCTTTGGCATTGCTGGGTCAGTGATGGCGTGACTGAATGAGGTGGCGGTGGGAAGGGAGGGATCTACCCTCACTTGATGAGCGGTCACCCCTTCTCCCCCGTTTCTCACCCCATGCGGCAAGTGGAGACGTGCCCCTGGGGGAGCAGAGGCCGAGTGATAGGTGGGGATCTACAGCGGAGAGGTGATGGAGATGTTCCGAGACAGAGGAGGGTTTGAAATGAAAGGAAAACAAAATGCAACAAGATGGGTTCGCTTCAATATCCCTTGTTCATAGTCCTTGTCTTTCCTTGGTTGGTCTTTGGCACGGCGTTGTTGATGTCCTGAACACCGTCGGGCTGCCTGTAGACGAGCTACAGTTTCCTCAGCACTCCTCCTGCCGGCCTCTTACACAGACATGATGTGCTTGACGAAAGCTGGAAAGAGGGAAATCTGTCTTAGAGAACTTGGATTGGGAACTTGGAACTCTGAGGGAAGTCAAGGCTTACCCTCATAGTGCACGCTGCCGTTCTCGTCCTCCTGGCCGGCCATGAGGGCCTCAATCTCAGGCTCAGACATCTTCTCTCCTGCAGACCCAAGGGGATCCATGTCAAGATCGCGCTATCGGTTTCACATGCCGCGAGTGCTAAGCAAACTATTTATTGCACGTCTATATTTGGGGAAGGTGACTTGAGACCCACCCAGGGTGGACAGCACAATGCGCAGCTCAGCGCCCATGACTGTGCCGTTGCCCTCCTTGTCGAAGACGCGGAGACCCTCAACGTAGTCGTCGACGGTGCCCTTGGGAAGGGAGTCCACCTCCTTCAGCATGGGCAGGAAAGCGTCAAAGTTGAGCCTCTTGTTGGCCATGTCTGTCGGGCCAGAATCACAGGTTTGTTCAAGGGGCTTCACCCAACAGAAGTCACGCCAAGGTTGAGGTCAAAGGTGATGGTCATCGACACTGGCGGGCAGTCTTACCGTCAGCGGAAGGGTTGCCCAGAATCTTTGCAACATCCTTGTTGGTGGGGTTCTGGCCCAGAGCGCGCATGATGTCGGCTACCTGGTTGAAGGCCACCTGATTGTCACCAACTCTGTCAAAGAGACCAAACGCCTCCTTGAAGTCTGGTCAGGAAGAAAGAATCAGAAATGTTTTATTTAAAAAAAAAAAGGTGCACAGTTGGGACTAAGTGCTACGATTGTTCATCAAGTCAAGTTAGTGTCCGATCATTTTTCCACGGGTTTCTGACTCTGTGATTGAGGTGGAATCAAAGAGAGCAGAAGCCGCAGACTTCGTCCGTTAACGAGGAGCGGCAGCTGCGAGGTAAAGGCTAGCTAGCTCTGTGAATCCCACCAGGAGGCCAAACGCTGCCTGACCTTTCAGAAAAATTAATACTTCAGCGCAGGAGCAGCTGTGGCACCCCCCCCCCCCCCCCCCCCACCCCACACCTCACACCCCACACCCCACGAGCCCACACTCCACCCGCCCCACTATTCTTGCCTCAACTTGCTCATGGGAGGAATTTGGGAGTAGCAAACTGATACACAGCGACAGCGCGGACCGGGGCTAAATCGAGGCATGACCCTGCTGGGTTGAACTTGGGAATGCTGACTGCGATGTAATTAACACCCCCTAATCTGCTGGCGAGGGGAGGTGCAGCAGGACGAGAATCTGTAGGAGCAGCTTTTTGCTGTGCGTAAGTCGACGTTGACAAAGGGTCGCCTCGGTGGAACCTGGCGAGGAACAGGATCAACTTTGACAGTTTCGGGTGACTCCTGGTACCAGGGTGGGGCCGGTGGGAGGAGGGATTCGGGTAAGATCTTAAACCTTGACTCTTGCGATTGACACCTCCACAGGGCTGAAAAACAACGCTTAGAATAGACATATCATAAATTCTCCTGGACAGCTGGACAAGTCCAAGGAATGCGTCTGTCCTACTGTGCTGTACCAGAACCGCCTGCATCCCAATCTGACTTTATTCACCTCACAGTTTTGGCTACTTTTAGCACTTTTGTGTTATTTAAGGGACAAAGTTGGGCTTGTGAGGCAGGTAAAAGATGCAGGACCTGATCCGGACACTTACCCTCAATCTGGTCTGGCGTGTACTCGGTCTGTCACGTGGAAATGCACCAAAAAGTGCACGTGTACATTGAGAAATACACAAACAGAAGAAAAACAGAGAAAGAATTTAGCAAAGAAACAACATTTCCAGCCAAGTCATCATCTCACGACTGAGGTAAAATTAGGCACATATTTCAACGCAAGTGTGCGGTTTCATCACAGAAATGCAGATGTTTTCATGGCCAAAGTCTCTGAAATTTGGAAATTTACAAATTTGAAAAAAGGCAACTCAATATTCCCTCCTTAGCATGACCTCAGCGTTACCAATTACATCCTAATTCTTGGCTAACTGGTCACGCAGGTATCCAAAACCCTCATGCCAAAAAGAGGAGTTACTCCATCGAAGGTCCAAAACACAAACAACTACACACCATTTTGGAGCGTTGGAGCTGGAGGAAATAAAGGAGAAGAGAAGCTGGAGTCCCAAGACAGAGTGGTCCTGAGCCAGGCACAGAGCCCCCCTCTTATTTATTCCGAGTCGATGATGTCACATATGCTAATCAGGCGGATCAGATGACACGATGCTACATCTTTAACTTTCTTAGGGCACATGGAGAGGAGAGCAGCAGAGGTACGACTTTGGGGGGTGGTGTATTTTTAGAAGAAGAAATAACTGTGTCAAGACTCTCATGTGCCACTTTGAAGAGTTTGAAGATCAGTTTCCTCAAAGATTATCAAATTCACTGACTTCACCTGGAAAGATTCCCCCCGTCGTTAACGTGCGGTTGGTGAAAATGTAGAAAAGTCGACCAGAGAAAACCTGTTTCAGTGGGGCTCCGAGCCCAGAAAGCTCCATTACAAAGTGATATTTTTAAACAGAGCGAGCTCCTCCTCATATGGCGAAAACAACGGCGGCGCGTAAAATCTGCCTGAAAAGATCCTTCCACTCGAGCGCGTGTGGCGTTTCACCCTTTTAAAGCAGGTCCAGGTCGCACACGCAGAAATAAGAGCAAAGTGTCAGTCAACAAAAACGCACCGCGTCGGGCTCCTCTTGCAACAGGCAGGCGAAGGAAAATCACGACGGCCGTGCGGAGCTTTCGCTTCAAATGACTTTATTCAAGTTCAAAAGCACAGAACAAAGCAGCCGCCGGAGCTCTCCGTGGTCCTGATGGCGAAGTGGATCTCCTCAGCGAAACCAGCAGAGAGGGTTTGAGAGCAGCGCATCAAAAACACTCAGAGTTCTGCAGGTTCCAATATCATCTGGGCTGAGAAGGCAAAACAGGAGTGAAGCAGAGCAAATGACAATATCTGTAAATTCCCCTGAATGTATGTGGAATTCAAGGTGACGCTCAATTTGGCCGTTGTTGAAACGCTTAAAGTCTTTAAAAGTATCAGAGGAGGTTGATGTTTATGTAGACCACATATTTATTGGATTTACTGGAGCAAATGTCAGCAGCGAGATGCTCATTCACAGTGAAACCGTGTTTTTATTTCCACTAAAGGTTAAGACAGATGAGATAATCCGGTATTAGTGTCGATACTCGTACAGATTCCGGCAGACTTGCTAGGACTCTGGCGGCAGCCAGCAGAGCGCCAGCGGACCACTGACAGACACGGGTGACGGTTCACGCCCCGGGACAGATGACTTCTATTTTTTACTCCGGCTGCTGCGCGGCGTGTTTGGTTTCGCCGTGGGCGGAGACGCTGCTGCTCCTCAAGACTAAAATCCTCCCCGGCTCTCCATGACCCTGCCAATCCTCCTGAGTCCAACTGGCGTCAGGGCCAAATGAAACAAGGGCAGCGGGATTAAAAAAAAAGGCCTATGGCATTGTGTTGGTAGGCCAGCCAACTGCAGCAGCTGGTCTAACTGGGACAAATGAGAGGATCTGAAAAGATTTCTCTGCTCTCCAAAGTGGATATATAATAAATGAAATAAAAATACAGGACAAATGCTGAAGATCGTCTTGCTCAATTTGATTGGCTGAGGAATCTGGCCTCTCTGCTGCCCCCTGCTGGGGCCTCTGTGTGAATGCGAATTTCTCACAAAATGGACACGACAAAGCAACGAATGTAAAACACCTTTTTATTTTTTTTTATTAATCTGAACAATTTAACGCAACACTGACTTCTTCCATCATGCAATTTGATGTTGTGACAGTCTGGAAATTAGTTTTCTGTCAGTTCCGAGGACACAATATGAGCAACAGATCAAATCAAAGAAACAAAAGAACCTCTCACCTCGAGATTCATGGAGCTTAGTGAGGGAATGACAGAAAAATAAAGGAAAGAAAGCCGGTAGCGTCCAGGAGAAGCGATGCCGCTCTCCGTCGGGTTTGGAGCGAGGATTTCCGACCTGAGGAAGATTTCACACCTCAAACGCCGGAAATCTCGCCTTCGCCGGCTGCAGAAGGTCGGCCAGGAAATAGATGGTGCCGGCCATGCCTGGAAACACAAACCCAATGCAGGAATTTTAACTCCATACCAGAAAGCCAGGATTTTTGTGAATGGGACATTTTACCTTCAAACAGGGAGAAGGGAGTGTCCGGTGTACGACATCCATGTTTCCCATAATTCATGCACCAGTCTGCAAACTGCGGAGGGACACACAGACGGATGAGTGCTGCACTGCAGCAAATGCAGGAGTAAGAAAATGGTGCATTACACCCTGAAACCATTGAATTAAATCCTTGAAATGAATGCGGGCATTGGCTGCACAACCATGACTGGCTGAATAAATGACGCGGCACAGAAACCCGTCCTGGCGTCTGATATCTTAGACGGCAGCTGTTCCGTTTCAACATCCCCGAGTCTCTTTCATGCTCTCTCACCACGCAGGCTCTGTAAAGGTGTTTGGGATCCTGCGTTTGGCGGTAAAGAGCCAGAAAGGTGTAAGCGTTGCCTGCCGCGCCGTGACACAACCCGTAGCCTTTCTTCAACAGGCCGAAGTGCCAGACCACCTCGCCGCACTGCATGGCGTCAAACAGGTACTGCTGCACCCCGAAGGTCTGAGGTGACAGATCAAACACAGGGAGGAGAACATCCGCTTAACGGCTAGCCTTTTTTTTTTGTCAAGTTCAAGCCAAAATGTAAAATTGACCACAGGATGGCCCTGTGACGCCACATTCAAGCACGCTCACCCGATAGGCCTGCAGCAGCATGTAGATCACACCCGGGGAGCCGTGGCACCAGTGCACCAGCAGGTCTCGCTCGTCCCCGACGCAAGGAGGGTAGTTCCCCGTTGCAAATTTGAGGCGACACACGTGGTCGACGCTGGGCTTCACCAGTCTGTGAACGTACTCCTGGACGCTAACAAAGCCTGGCTGCATGGGGGCGGAGTCAATACGATGCACGTCAGTGTTCAAGTACTGGAGGACACACCTACAATCCCTCATTGGTATTTTAGCTTTGAGCACATTGCTAATCCAGCACCTCCACTAAACACTGGGGGACATTTGGATGCTCGGTCCTTATATTACCACACAGAAAATAGCGCCATCAGCCTAGAGTCTAAGATATTTTATTTGGTAAAACATAAGACGACCCAAATAGAACAAAAACCCCCTGATGCTACAAAATAAAACCACAGCAGTACACCTGCATCAGGTAGTAGTAGATGCCAGCCAGGCCGTGGGCGGCCCCGATGTACTGCTCCCCGTACCACTCGTACATCAGGGGACTGTGGTTCTGCATCCTCAGCCTCCTGCTGAGTTCCTCACCTGTCACAAGCACGGCCTCGCTGATCTGAGGAAGGAAACAACACATCCCGCCTCATAAACATCTGCAGAGTCAGAAAAAATCGATGGGGACCAGTTAGACATAAAACAGACATCGGTGTGAGCCAGATAATCCAGAATTAAGTCAGTATGATCATCCCTTAATGACTAGTAGAAAGAAACATGAAAGAAATTCCCGTTTCTTGTTGATGACCTACCTGTTGGATGTACTGCAGTGGGATCCGGTCTTGTCCCAGCTGCTGGTTGACAAACACGAGGGCGTAGAGGTACCCCACTCGCCCGTACAGCAGCTCGTTGGGAAGATTACCGGAGCCTTTTACTACAGCCTGGTGAAGCTGCAGCAGCCTGGGAGAGAGAACAAAGGACACGTGCGTGTGAAGATCAAGATCATCTTCAGCCACAAATGGCCCATTTGTTAATAAAAATACCTAAAGAGTAAAATAAAATAGTATACAAGAGACCTGTTGATGCACTCGTCAGTCTCTGGCGCCCTCTGCAGGCGATGGTAGACCACAGCCGCGACAGCAAGAGGACCCGTGTCCCCGCACAGGAAGGTGACATCATGGCGGCGGGTCAAACACATCAGACTGCGTTCGATGTATTCCCGAGCTCTCTGGAGGAAGGCGGCTTCTTTGAACACATCATGGAGGTGCAGGTAGAGCAGAGCGATGCCTGACAAGAAGAACAGCAGCTCAAAACAGGCAATCTAATATGCTCAGAGTGGAATGTTAACAAATGAAAAAGATCTGTTCAAAATGAATACCAGCATTATATATGGGTTAGCTGTATAAAATATGGTAAAACGAAGCATGAATTATAAAATACATGCATATGATGCATATTTCATGTCTCTCCTGCTGCAGAAACGATTAAGAACGCAGCAGGAATTTATTGGCATCCTAATGACACCTTGACACCTGGGAGGCCTCACCTGCCCAGCCGGTGTAACTGGTGCAATCTCTGGGGTCTGCAGACTTCAGCCCATTCTCCATCACTGAAAGAAGTTCGTGGATTTTGCAGCACAGCCGCTGAGAAAACTCTGGTGTGAGCTGAAAGAAGCAGGGGAAATACACGTCGGTGCAGAGTTCCGTGTACATGAATCCCCATCCATCTCCCCCTTCCTTACCCTTCCGTGGGAGTCGAACAACTCCCGGGTGAGCGCGGGGTTCCCGTCATAATCATGATAAGGATTTTTCAAAGCCCTGGTGTCCATTTCACGCAGCACTGTCCTATAAATCTGCGTCACATCAAATAAAACATGTCTGCCAGCTGGAAAGGCAATTTAAGACACACGACACAGCGCATGGGAGCCGGATGTGGAGAACATTAGGAAAATGATGGAGTCTTTTGCAACGCATGGATGAAGCTATATTGAGTTTACTCTGCACGACTTCACACACCCACACAACACGTTAGCTCGCCAAAACCTGCGTTTAGCTTAGCTGCGCCGCCAGAGCTGCTAGGTTCATAAGGAACCAAAAGGCAGAACGGCGATTACTTTATACTTATAAACCTAAAACAGATAAAATTGTAACATGCGTGCACAAGTAGTGACGACATTACCTTAGCAAGTGTACCGCAGTTGTTGTTAAACCTTCTTATTTGTGTCTTTTTAGTGGTGTTCTTCGCACCAGCTGGGCGCTACTCCCCCTGCTGCAGGGGAGCGGTACTGCAACTCCGGAGAATCCAATCTGTATCTGTGCCTCTGTATTTCGCTCTGTCCCCCATGCAAATTAAAATACTTTTTTTTTAAAGTCACTGAATTAATGAGCAACTACGCTACATCTGTCAAACTTTAAAAGGCGTATTAAAATGTAGATATGATTTATTTTGGGTGAGGAAATAAAGGGAGGAAAAAAACCCTCTCTGATGTGGCAATTAATATAGCTACTTACTTTAGATGAAAAGTCAGGTTTTTCAAATGTCTTCAAATATATATGAAATGTGATATGGATTTTTCTTTTAGGCCCTCCAGTGGTGCATTTCAGCCTCATTGATTTTGGATCAGTGAACGCATTCGAGTTCCATTTCTTGGACCTGAGGTATTAAAAAGCTCTCTGTTCCTTAAAATTTAATCCAATTGTGTTTAAAATGACCAGCAAGAACAGATGCTGACCTCCAAAAGTGTGTGTGCGATGAAAAGATTGTAAAATATGTGGAATATGTAGACGGGAGCCCCAGTTTTACAGCAGATAAAGACCTTAAAAGGGTTGTCGCAGTATTTTGAGATCCATATCGTGCTGTCAGATGGCGAGTTGAGACCTTAATGGGAATGCAATTAAGACCGACCTCCTTCTTTTGGTTGGCCAAAGGAACCTATTGAGGGTTTATTTGCAAAGAGGAATAGGAAAAGCAAACATTTTCTCTATTGTTGATGCTGAAGCTCTTCCTCCTCTGCTATTCCCTGCCGGCCTTTCAAGGAGTGCATCCCAATTAAACCACTGTGAACCAAATACGCATCTCTGATCTGCACAGATTCCAAGAAGCTGCCGCAAGACGATGCAGATTAGAGATGAAAGATTGAGGACAAAATCCTTATTTTTCTCAGACTGGAGTGTTCTGCGAACAGGTTGAAGAGAAGTTTAGCCATGCTTGAAGCGGCCTTATCAACCATTAAAGTTGTTTGCATAACACGCAGATTCATTTGTCTTTCTGGACTCTTTGTCCTGATGACGACAGCAACCTCGTCAGTGAAAAGTGCAAATTAAGCAGCAGATTTGCAACAGTCGTCACTGTGGCTCTTTAGTTTGCACGTGTAGGCGCTCGTACTTCAGCCACAGCAACTTTCTGTCATTTCCATATGAAGGAAGTGGCTGGGAGCTGTGGGTGAAGGCTGGTCCTGCCCTGCAGCCTCGGTTCCACACCTTGGGAGCTGTTTTACTTCGCCTTGAGGGACAGGAAATGGAAATGAGGCGGAGAGGGAAGGCTCAGAGGGAGACCTTCAGGCTTGATTAGAGCTCCTGGTTAAAAAGCACATTATTGAGCCACAGCACCACTGGGAGAAATAAACAGCACTGCGGCAAAATATTAATTAGAGCTGTGATTGATCCTCAGTTCCTGCAGCACAGGAGAAGATCCAAGGTCCGGTCACACCTTACATCTTATATTCCGGTGAAATGCTGATGTTCTGGAGTTCCTTCCTGTCAGCAAATGTCTTTGCGTTCAAAAGTTACATGAAATCGACAGTTTCTGCAGTAACAATCAGTTTATTTGGTATTTATCAGTTAGAACAGTCACGAACAACCTAGTGGCAGGAAATAATAGCCCCCGCTCCGCATTAGTTACCCTGCTCAGGAGGACCTGGTTACCCCAGCAGACCTGACCTGCTTCTGCTCTTTTCTGTTGCTCCCTTCGATCACTGCACTGAGATCAGCTCCTGTTGAGGCGCACGGCTAAAAGACACAATTAAACTTTCAATCTGAAGCACGTCTAAAAGGAGCAGGAGCCAGTCTGCCGCTGATGGAAGGCCTGACAGTCGGGATAAAGAACATTCTGGACAGAACCAGAACCATCTGTGGAGGTGCTATAAATAGGCACTGTCTGTTGACGCCAAACTGGACCACTGTCTGCTGAGGGGGACACATTTCTGTGGTAATTTTAACGGTATCTACATAAGTCGAGAAGGAAACACTTGATATTGAGTTAAAATCACCCCTTGGTTGGGTTAGTTCCTTATTTTACCACTAGAGGGCGAGTTAAACCCCACAGTTCAGCTTATGTGCAGGCTCCAGTTTTGTTTTTTGCCTGCAACAGGTATTAAATGTTGGGCTTGGCTATAAGATATAATTCATAATTATCAAAGTTGTTTTTTATGATTAAATTATTGGATCCAAGTATAATGGATCATCTCAGGCCACCACCCATCTGAGAAGGGAAAAGATAGTCGATTTGGAAAATCAGTCTTATAAAATATACTAGTTTGCCAGTTAAGCAGAATTCACTCTTGTTCAACACTCTTGTTCAGACATTAATGAACAATAAAGATAAAAAAAAACATACATGCAAAAAGTACAAGAAATACATGCAATCAATCAACCGCCCAGGGCGATGGTGCTCAGTCTTCTGGGGACTGGGCTGAGAAGTTAAGGGTTCTTGGTTCGAGTCCCAGTGTGGACAAAACATGGAAGGTGTCTTTTCACCTTCCCATACTACCAGAACACCTTCAGAGCACTACCTAGGTGTCCTCAAACCCTCAAATGTTCACAAAAGGCCCTAAGATGAACGGGCCACTCACCCAGGGGTGAACCCTGCCTTCGCCCATATGTGCACGCTCCCCGTGACCCCAAAGGGATAAATCGGTCAAGAAGAAGAAGATGATGACTCTCTATCTACAGTGTATGAACAGGGACTGCTGAGGTCTTGAGGCCAGGAACAAAGAAGATCAATCACAGAAGGTGGCTGCCATGTTGGGTACTCAGTCCATTTGCTGGCTGAGGTCACACGTGTGTGAAATGTCATATGGAGTGTGTGTTTCCTGAGGAGGGAAGATGGTTAGTTTAGCATGCAAGAAACCCTGAGTCTATGTGTGGTGACTATCACCAACACTAACTACACAGCCTGTTGGTGCTACCAGTCCTGGAGGGGGAGATTAACCTGCACTCCTTGTGTTTGCTGGCTAAATGAACTTATCTGTAGTATCTCTGTGATTCCTTTGTTGGCTCTCACACCACTGTGGTGAGGAAGGGCAGCGTCACGGCGAGAAGGTCCCCTGGAGTGATGGAAAAGAAGCGAAGGAGGTCAGAGACAAAGGCTGAGCAGAGCCTTTATATGACCCCATGACCTCAGAGTCAAATGCCTCAGTCAACCAGTTGTAACGTCTCCACAAAGAAAGCCATGTGGTCAACATGGTGATGGATGGAGAGTGTCCATCGCTCATCTACAGGCCAGAGTCCAAACACAAGCTTAGAAAAGATAACTTTGATACCCCCAGAGTCTGGTAGCAGTGGCAGCTAAGATCTGATGGTAACCAAGCCAGAGAGACCACCGAGACAGAGACACAGAGAGGGACAGAGACAGCGAGACCACCGAGACAGAGACACAGAGAGGGACAGAGACAGAGACACAGAGAGAGGGACAGAGACAGAGAGACCACCGAGACAGAGAGAGACAGAGAGAGGGACAGAGACAGAGAGAGAGAGAGCGAGAGAGAGAGGGACAGAGACAGAGAGAGAGGGACGGAGACAGAGACAGAGAGAGGTGGGAGCAGAATCGTTCAGGGGTTTATGGGCAAAGGAATTCTGAAATTGATTGTGAGGTCCACAGGGAGGCCAATGGAGGGAGAAACGATGGTGTAAGATGTGCTCTCTGCTCATGTCCACCACTGAAACGATGGAGAGAAGCGGCTAAAACATGATGAGGCACCTTGTTAAGCCCGACAGAAAAAGACTGTGGCTATAAAGGCAACCCTTTAGAAGAGAAACACTCCAAAAAAGAAAAATCGTTCAATTTCATTTCATAAAAATCGAAAGATTTCAAAGGAAGAAACAGAAAAAGGTTAATGTTACCTAGCAACAGTTTTCTACCCTGAATGGGCATGAAAAGAACATCTCGGAGACCTTCATCACTAAAACTCTGACAAAGCGAAGGCCTGAGTACGCCTTTCTTCGTGTTGCCGAATTCTTTGTTGTCGACGCTTCGTATCCTTGGAAAGATGGCAGAGATCTGAGAGTGGAGGGTCCACGATGGCTCAGACAGACTGAAGCACTTCCCTGTTCATCACTACATGGGGACGTTTGGAAGACATTTATTTTTTGGTGGGTTCAAACTTGGAATCAGGACTGAAAAAATGCTGAATCGTCAAATCCCTGAAGTGAAAGAGGACGTGCTGCTTTCCACCCAGTAGCTCCGTCCTGTTCGATACAGACACACAGATCCAGATGTTTGCTAACCTTCGGGGTATCAGGGGTGGCACAATATGGTCAGTGATGCCTCCATCCTGGTCTTGTCCTGCCTTAGAGAAGCCAGATCCAGATGTACTGCTACAAACCTGACCGTACTTGAGTCAACGTGCGGCGAGTCTAACTAGCCTGCAGTTAGCCGAACAATCATCCAAATCTGGTAGAGTACTAAGCATGACTAAGTCTTGACATTTCAGGAAGAATTTCCTTTGTGGTCGGGCTAATTCTGAGGGGGGAAATGCTTCTGAAATGCACCAAAACCACTAAAGCAACTCTTTTAATTAAAAGAGTAAACAATGAAGTTGTTTGGCAGATTCAAATTCGGGGCTTCCTTCAGAGACAGTTTTCTATTCAAAGTCTGAAAGAAAGCAGACAAAGAAAACTGATTACAGCCAACACACACTTTCACACACCACAAATTCTCCCTCCGAAATTGAGTTATGAAAATTTGATCAGGGACTTAATCTAAAAAAGCACCCGTCTCCTCCTGTATTAACAGCAATCTGCGTGACAGCAGAAGGATGACACAACCAGGGACACCGTGTGTGTGTGTGCGTGTGTGTGTGTGTGTGTGCGTGTGTGTGGTAGAGTAATGTTGGGTTTCTTCTCTTCATCTTCATCATGGCTCTAGTAAAGAGTTTCAGGACATTTCATTTACAGTTAATTGTATCATGCCCCCCCCCCCACCCCCCGCCACCACCACCACCCCCTCCACCGCCTTTTTTTGTGTTCTAAAGACAAAAAAGATCGATATTTTTGCAATATATTGTGCTGTAGCCCCCCGGCCGCCACTAGGGGGCGTGTTGTAATAATCTAGCCGTGTGCGCTAACTTTGGCCTCGCATGCTGCTGCACCTGCTGGTGTTTTATTTGATTTCTTCATCACTGCTGTTAAACCACAGGCTTTTGTTTACAGTAACAACACATTTCATTATTTTTAATTGTTTCCTCTTCTCCTTTCCCAGGATTTGTCGCTGCTATCTGCATGCCGTGCACATCTGAGAGCCACACACTGAGTATCTGCTCCTCCCTCCAAAGGTTGATCTTTAGCAACAGGGACTGTTTAGCTTTCCTAATTAGAGAGCAAATGCTAAGCACTTGCACAGCCTCCCTGAATGGACTTAACAAACAGGCTCCTCATTAAAAACAGGAATGGCTCTGATTACTGATTGTGCAGCGGCTTGAGGACCCCCCACCACCACCACTACCAGAAATATAAAATAAATACCACACTTTATACCTGACGTTGAAAGCAGCATCACACAGGAGGCCCCGCTACGGTGTTGGATGATGAAGTTCTTGTGCAGCACAACGACATCAGCAAAGTACAATATTATTTACAACACTTTAGCAAAGTTAGCATTAATTAATAAAATGAATAAAAACTGTGCCAACTACCGAACTGGTGCTGGAAACCAAACTTTTATGAAAACACTGGAGGAGTCTTAATGACCATTCTTGTCCACAGTCCAGTTCAGAAGAGAAAACAGATGTTGTAGCTTGTTTAGCAAAAAGAAATGAAGCAAACGGAGGCAAAAGAGCTGCTCCTAGGATCTGGGCAAGTATCCCTGACTAGACAACTACCTCTGAAATGAATAAACAGGTCAAGGGAGGTGGGATTTCATCTGCTGTCACAGGGCAAAGGTCAACATATATGATGAGCTGATGACAGTTAGCACACTCTGCTAGCGTCCTCCCTCTTAGCAGCTCCATTTTTTCACTCGTATTTGTCAGTTATTTTGCCATTTTTCTGGATCCTGTGCAGTTAATCATGAACAAATTCCTTTTGAACAGGTCAAATTTTCAGCATTTTGTCTTGTCCTTTCAACTTTGGGAAGAATAAAAGTTAAACAAGCAGCTTTTGCATCATGGAACATCTTAAAATGATCAATTTAGCTGGAACAGTAATGCCAAGTGGCCCAGAAATGTTGCTCCGAAAACATTTTGACCTTGCAGACTTCTTTTTACACTCTGAATTGCGAACTGGGACATTTTAGACATCATCCAACTCAAAAAGCAGCCATATTATGAACCCTCGCCATGCCTCAGTAAACGGAGGTGGCAGAGCAGCAAAGTTAGAAACCTCCCTGTTCTCAAGCGACGAAATGATCGGTAGGCAGCTCACGATTCCACCTCCCCCCACCCCCCCAGCTCTTCGCCCCGCAGAGCTGAAATTCATGTGTCACTGTGGGGGGGCCCCCGCTTAGAAAGTTAGAGCTAACCGTCAGTTAATGGGCTGGACTACCCAAAGACCCCTTCTGCGAGTGAGGAGACACGCTGGGCCCGTCTCACCGTCTGGAATCGCGTTAGGCTGCCAGACAAGAAATATAATCAAAGGCTGTTTACGTGTTCTTTATTCTCCAAATTGAGACGCGGACGTTTAGGAGCGCTCCTCCGGCTAACAGGTGCCCTGGAACGACGCTTTGATTTCTCATCACCAGTAAAATCCTTTATCTCGTCGCTAATGAACAGCAGCCGACCTCGGTGGCGCTCCCCAAAGGTCCCCCGTCAGCACGCCAGTTACGCAGTCTTCTGAAGATGTCATCGAGGTTCCATCTGGTTACCTGTAATGTCAGGGTGAGCTCAGACTCTGGCCCCCTGGGGCCCCCATGAGGTCTCTGAGAGGCACTGCTCCTCGCGGACATGCACCATTTTACCTGCCCCAGTCCTGCATCTATCAACCATCTGTCCCCGCTGTTCCGGCCCCCCCCCCCTTCGGATCCAACCCAAAGTTTTCCTGAACAAAAGCTTGTATTCCTCCAGCATGAGTCAGTGGAGCGGGATGAGCCGGAGCAACAAAACTGTTTTTTTTTTTTGACAAAGCCTGCATCAGGCGCGTGAATCATGCCGCGCTGCCTCATGATCTGCCCTTTGCCGTCCCCTCTCCCCCACATCGCCTCACCACACTACCCCCCCCCCCCACCCCTGTGCTTAAATCTTTTGAAGCGCATATATGGACTGATGCTGCTTATTTCTCACCACGAAGCATCGGTTTCTGCAAGTGTTCAGTAGACAAAGATGAAAGCCTACAGGGTCATCATGAATCCCAGCACAAAAGACCCCCCCACCCCCCACCCCTGCCCCCCCCTCCCCCAGTACCTGCCGATACCGTTATGTTTTGTTGCTGTGCACCCAGAGACTGTGAACATATGCTGGGTCACCAGCACCAGCTAACCAGGCCTAGTGCTTTGCCCTCTGGATTCCTGGAGAGCTGACATAAACCGCCGCTGGCATAAACATCACAGAAGGACCAGAGCCGAGTGTGGGGAGAGCCGAGGAGCCCGGGATGCTCCCAGTCAGGTTGTGGATCACTGAACAGCTGAACTCACGGACTAAATACGTCCGAGAAGTGCTGATAAAGCAGGCGGGGGAAGCAGAAAGTTAACAAACGCGACTGCGCAAGCAAACTGGTTAATGCAACTCCAACAAATGAACAAATTAAAGGCTTGGAAGCGTGCACTGTAACGATGTGGCCCGCTGGGACGTACTTCCCAGCTCAAGAAAAAAAAACCCTGCAACCCCCCCCAAGCATTCACCACAGGCGGCACAAATGAGCCTTCGGCGTCTTACAGAGGGGGAAAATGGCTGCGTATGAAATTCTTTCTTTAGCTAATCCACTCAAAGCACTTAGTATTACAAACAGTGTTTACGCCTCCCTGCACGCTCCAACCAGGACACCATTAAAGGAAAGGCCAGGGTTCTGCAAGGAACCTTTGAAATGGAGAGTCAAATTAAGCTAGCCCTTAGATCCAGTAGCTTCCCTGCCAAGCAGGGTCGTCTTCATTAAAAGCCCGGATACAACAAGTGTTCCTGGAGATCACGTGTGTCTGCGCATGCCTCTGTGAAGTTCTGAATCATAAGAGAACGTAGCATTTTAGCAAAAGTGAACCTAAATCAGAAAAGCTCCAGTAATGTGGGGGACAAACATCTGCGGTCTATTTGAAGAGGTTAGTACTCTTCACTGTAATAAAGTGGATTATAAAGCTTCATTTATTCCATGCTGAGTCTACAGAGGACACATCTCAGACAAGGACAGGCTTCTACAGCACGCGCATGAGGTTGATGGAGCGATCCGGGGACAAGTACATCTCCATTCTGTGTTTGGAGAAGAAAAATAAAAAAGGATTCGTCTGCCAAGAGCTGCTGCTGGTAACCTCCATGTCCCCATTCCAATTTGGAGGCACTTGCTCACACAAAGATAATCCACTTATAAGACGAGCGCGGACATCTAATAACCACTGTGAGTCATCATCATCGGTGGGGGTAACAAACAGCAACCGCTTGCTTTCAGTTGGGCTCGCAGGTACATCTAAGTGCATTAAAGCCTCATTAGGAGACCTCAGGTCTGTGTTTTCACCCCCGGCGGCTGACTAATGGGAGAAGCAGGCCGGGAGGAATCCGTCATGGTTTAGCTGCACCGATAGTGGTAATATAACGCGACCCCGGTGGGTGCCGGCGCAATCGGGCCTCTGCTCTGCTCAAAGAGCGCTATTGATCGGCGAGGGCCTGAGAATCAGGGGGACGTGGAGAGAATCATAAAGCTGTTTAAACTCCTCACAACTTCTTCCCTACAGACTGGAGGCACCCCCGGTTACCGGGCAGAGTTGCTTCGGACAAAGGTTCCGCTAATGTCTCATAATGTCGCGTGTGGCGTAAGTATATTCCTGGAAATAGCCTGGAACTCTTTTTATCAGACTACGAAAGCTTGTATTGAACAAATTTTCCTTGAAAACAGACATCTTGACCCACCAATATAGCCGTGTTTGATGTGTAAGTTGTCAAGAGCCACAGCGCCAAGAAGCTCATTAGGAGCTCCATCTCAGCCAATTATTGGTTTTTAAGCAGCCGGTCCAACGTGGCATCACGGCGTGCGGAACGCCGATGCTCCAACGCAGAGCGACTCATTATTTCTCTTTCCCTGCTCCGCGGGGCGTCTCTTCACTATTCACATGGCGACCTCTGTCACTGACGAACGGTTGACTTCATTACAGCCCAGCCAGAACGGGGCGTGGTCCTGTTTCTTTTTATTTCCTAGCTACGGTTCATCTGCGACCGTAATTATCATTTAAATTTAGAAGTCCCATTTGGACCGCGCTTCCACACTGGGAGCAACAACGAGCATGATTCCAACACTTCAGCCAACTAACAATAAAAATACAGTTTAACTACATAAAAATTCTGTTTCCTTTTAGAGGACCATAAACCTCAGAGCCTTTCTGAAGGGGCAAGCTCGGAAAAGCTATTTTAGTTCCGATTCCTGCTGGCTAGCCTGTATGTGTGTTCGAGCCTAAACACTGTTTTCCCACAACTTTCAATGCTCACAGGTGTGGGAGACACATTGACTTTCCCATTAAAGTCGACTTTGTCGGTCCACCGCGTCATTTGTTGCCTGGGTCACATCGAAAAAAGCTTTTCTAGTATTTTTTCCGTCTTATATTTTACATTATCAATGATAGATTCAATCTCAGTAAACTCAGTAAGTGTTTAGTTCACAGTTCTATTTATGCCAGATGTCCAGATGGTGTAAAATATCCCTGTATATTCTCCAGCATGCTAACAAATGAGAAAAAAAAAAACAATAACAAAAGCATCAATTTTTAAATCCTTTCGTTCTATTAGGACAAATTCCACTGGCACTTGTTTAACACCAAATTGGGCAGAACCAGAACAGCACGGACCTGTGATGAGTGCTGGAGCCCATGCAAGGACGCGCTGTTGGCAGCTGACATCTGTCGCTCCGGTTGTGTCGTGGAGCAATTTCAGGGTTTTGAATCAGTCCAATTTAAAGCTGGAACTGCACCAAAACCTTGGTTTGGTTGTGTTGAAGTGTTGAAAAAGTGTTGAAAGTGTTGAAAAAACATCATCATCAAACATTGCCAGAATGGAGTGACGATGTTGGCCAACAGGGTTTGTTCTGAACAGTCCTCTTCTGGATGTGGAGGCCGTTTGGTCACCGCAGGCTACAGAATGATATCTGACGGTTTGATGGGATGTTGGAGAGCGCAAATGTAGCTTTGACCTTTTTCGCCATCTCCTTTTCCTACCTACTACCGGTTTACTCATTTTTTATTTTTTTTAAATTGCCACTTGGGAGATGCAGTTGCAACAGAGCAACAAATGCTCTCGTGCAGGATGAATATCACGCATTTTCACAGGCCGTGTCAGTTATTCTGGAACAGCTGCGGCCACATTTTCTGGGTACTAATGAATTTAGGCACGTTTGAAGAGCGTCACAGCGGTAGAAACAGTCAAGAAACTTGTAACGCTGTTTCAAACAGCTAAAACTTGCTCTCTAGGCTAGCTGGGATGTCTTCAGAGACTTCCAATAAGCAGCACAGTTTTCAGCCCAAAGAAAGGGCTCACAAAGACATTAACACCCCCTCCCCAATCCCACACACCCACAATCCAAATAATGAATACAGGACTTTCCAGGGCTAAACTTGCTGCTACAGTGGCTGTCATCTCCGCTTGAATTAAAGTGCGATTAGAACTGACCCCCCGCGTTCTCCTGCCTGCTTACCCCTCAGCCAGAAACACCCCCTTCCCTCCAAAGCTGCATTGTTGTCTTTCCGCGGCTGCAATTTCGCCTCACATGTTCAGTCCGTCTCTTTTGTGGCTCCGCGTTCTTTTCAAAAGGACGTTAATGGCACCTGGAAATTGTACGTTTGACGGTCATTATAATAAAACCGCTCTGATCAGGTGCTTCTTCTGTGAAGAGCAGTAATTAGGCACATTATATCTAGGGGGGGGGGTGAGAAAGTATGGAGGCCCACAGAGTCCAAAGGATTTACTGTTTTTCTTTTACATTACATTTTTTTTAAACTTCTTTTTAACAAACTCAGAATGAACTAACGGATATATTTGTAAATCACTGTTTAAACAGCAGTTTGTACATGTTTTCCAGATTTTTACTTACAAAAATCTTCCAAATGAATGGGGGGGGAGGGGGGGGCTTTAATTGTTGAATTGTTCCATCACGGGAGTTTAGAAAAAGAACAAAAAAGTGCTCCACTTTCCCCATTTCTCTCAGCCTAAAGTGTTTTTCGTCAGTAGAAGGGCAGGTACCGCTGTGTCTTTTTTGTTTCTCTCCCTCCGCTCGGCCTCCATTTTCGTGATTGCACTCAATCCAGGCTGGTTAGCGGCGTGGTTTGAGGCCCGCGGCAGGTTGGTGATTATGGCGTCTCACGCTGGGCCTGCTGATGGCAGCAGAAATCTCAGTCACCTCACCTCGGCTGGCCTTGGCCCACCACCCCGGTGTTGCCACCCTGCTGTATTCCCACCCGCAGCTCCATGCTGATTATCCCAGCCTGAGCCACCAAACGTGGCGGCCATCGCGGTGCGTGCTGCCCGGTTACGCTGCCCATGCTGAGTGTTTGGAAGTTGGGACGTGCTTGTGAGTCTCTGGCCCTGATTACACTCCGTGAGTCCGCCATGATGGGAAAGTTGTTTAGTCTGACGTGTAGACGCCGCTTCACCGGTAGGGAAAGATGGCGGAGTGTGGAAATATCAGGACACAAAGGGAGGAGAGGGCCCAGATGATCTTAGAGAATTCATAGAAACAAAGTCAGAACAAAATGGGAATATAAACCATAACGTCCGCCACATTTTAGCACAGCTAGTACATTAGTGCATCTAAAGGATTTATCGGATCACATTGAGGATTCTAATGTGAAATATTAGACTATTAAATGACCTGAAATCAAAGCCCGAGAGTCTTTCAGGCACAGCAGACTTCAGTACTAAAAGTTGGGAGTTTTGGGACTGGAAGTTATGGTTTGAGACCAAACGCTGCAGTTGTGAAACTGCTATTTGCTTTTTCGCTACTGGTACATAGCTCCAGGCGTCACCCCTCAGGCTGAAATAAGAAGACTCCAAGGGAATGGGCAAATGATGGTAACTTTAGTTCTTATTCTCTGCTGCTGGCCGGCAAGCCAAAGCAGAGGGAGAAACACAACAAAACCAAACAAATAAAGTGGGCGAGTTCAGTCTGTCAGAGCCACAAGCGGTGGGTTTTCTTCCCTCGGCTGTGACACCGGTATTAGGCAGACAAAGCGCAAGCTTGCCGCCCCACTAGGCCCGCATGACAAGGCTCTAACTCTTCCATCCCATTCCATAGTGGCCCTTCTGTTGGCAGCCTAATTGAATCCCAGCGCAGAGAGCAGAAGGCCCTATACATTAGCCGTGTGTCAGCGATAGCGGCCGAAGCGCTCCAGCGCTTCATAATAGCAACCACATAAAGCAAACAGATGTGTGCGCGCCAGCAAGGCCTATAAATGCCCGAATGTATAGATAACCAGCAAAGCATGCTGGCACTCGCACATCCACCATTTCCACTGCTCGTGTGCTGTCTTCCCCCTCTGCATCCACTCCATTCCATTTCTTTGTCACCTCATTGTTCTGCACTGACCCTCAACTGGGAAAAGGAGGAAATGTCTTATTTCCTCCTTGACTGCCTGTTTCAAATGAAGCTCCGTTCGCTGTCGCCGCGGCGCCGGCGCCTGCAGGGGTGACTTCATTTCAAAGACCTGTGCAGGCAGCGATTTACAGAGTCCCTCCAAAGGGGTGCGAGTGCTTGTTTTAGAACAGAGGCATGTATTTAAATTAGACACGGCTTTTAATTATTTTGTCACAGCGTAATTTCCTTGCTGAGGGCAGTCAGTCTCTCGCTGAGGTTGCATTTCCATAATTCCCCAGAATTCCCCCTGATCGCTCTCTGCATATTTTAATTGAAAGTGAAATGTCAGCTTTTAAGGCACTACCTCTGTCCCCTCGCAGCGCCGCCGCTGTTTCTTATTAGAAGGAGCTGCAATTCAAACACAAACAGTCCGCAAATGATATCGGAACAGCAGGAAGACAGACGGATTGAGGAGAGGGAAGGGGAGTTTGGTGGAATGTTGCCGAAACTATGACGACGGACAAATGGTAGTTTTCCAGTTGCTGCTGCCGGAGCTAAAACAAAAGGACTGGTGGTTTACCGTGGCCTGGAGAAGGCGGGGGACCCAAGGGTCCTCCTTGATCCTGCTCCATTGATTTCAGATGCTCTTCTCCTTATCTCTGCTCCCCAGTAGAAAGACTTTATTAATCAAGCTCAGAGGAAATGACTACAAATCAGCAGAGCTTGAAAGAAAATATTTAGGCGGGTCTACGGACGTCGATGGTGGTGCTCCACGTCTTCCTCAAGAGGAGGGCAGTGACCTTGACACAAGAAGCCAATTCAACTTATGTCTGCAGATGTGAGACATTAAATGAAAGGTAAAATTTAAAGCTCAAACAGAGCACACAGACTTACAAAGACATGAATCGGTCAGTGACTCATATATTGTGCTGTTCAGTTCAAGAATGACAAGAAAAAGGCCCAGGAAGGTGCTGCTGCACCTCCAGCTTATTAGCGTGACAGCATAAACGAGCTGGATGCTAGCATTGTTAGGTTCAAACTGTTCATATAGCAATGCTGTAATTACTTATTATCACTCCTGACCAGAACCCTGACCTACTTTAGCTGTTTTATCGCCTCAAGATAGCAGGGGACAACCTGACCATCCTGTGGCAGTCCGTCCCCCATATATGTTCCTTTTGTATATATCATGCTTTGTTTTATCCTGTGACGCTAACACTTACGCTTATTGTAATCTTACATGTTCGTGTGCTAGTATAAAAATAAACCTCAGCAGGGCCCACACTTGTAGCTCACACTGCAGACGTGTGGTTGCAGCAAGTAAACTGAAGCTTCTGTCTCATTCCTCTGATGGCAACAGCACGGGTAGAAAACTGATCACTTTCTTCCTCCCTAACAAGCATGAATGCTGGAACCTGCAACAGGAGATCAGATGCTTCCTCAGCCTTTTGAGAGTATTTACGCATCGAATTCTGCACCAATGAGCTCCATCTGATGCCGAGATACTGACCACTAGCTGTCATAGCAATTAAATTGGCTAGCATTATAAGGTTTACCACTATGATCTTTTAAGTTGTGGTTTTATGAAATGGTTGAGAGTCCGAGCCAAGGCCCAATAAGCAGCAAACCTGAACAGATTGGCTCTCATGCCATTCTGCTGACGAAAAGGAAGATCTTCTAATACCATTCTCTCCCCACAGTCCTCTAATCCGTTGTGGAATGTAATCTAGGGATATGTGTTGAAACAGATCAATTTGGTTGAGCGATTTGGTCCTCGGATAGGCCCGATAGACTGCGTGGACTTTGAGCTGCATCTTAATGCCGGTCCGTTTTTCACTGCCGCGGGCTTTTACTCTGCCTGCGTTGACTCGCTCCACAACCGGGAGGTAATCACCCAAATAATGGATTTCCTTCAGCAAAGAGAGGCTTCAAGCGATCTGTATGTTTTAGGTCCATCAAGGCTCTGCTTTGTTCCACACGATATCCCTTCTGAATTCATCGTCTTATCAGAACCCACTTTTTTTTTTCTTTTTTCTTTTATTTTTTTAACAAAGTCTTAAATGACTGGAGCCCTTCAGAGAAGAACAGACAAAATGAGAAATGGGCCTGAAACTGTATTTGTGCAGCATCGAGGGAGGGACGAAGGAGTCGACGGTATATCCTTTATGGGTTTAGCGACACGCTCAGGGGGATTTAAATCAATTTAGGAATTAAAGCTGTAGTTTCTGCAGAATTTCAAGAAACCAACGTCACACGGGGAGGAATGTCGTCTTTCCATGGAGAGGACGACTACTGAAGCTAACGACCTTTTCATCTGGCCTCCAGTCCCACCTGAAATAAGAGAGGATGGTCTTCCTCTTCCCCCGCTGCAATGAACAGCCCGGCAACAAATGGTCCAGGTCTGATATGAAGGAAGGTGAGAAGCTGCTCGGATCGTGTTTAATTCCTGATTTTATGGGCCCTTTGACTGGTTAAAGCCTTCATTACACACCTGGATCATCGTGTTGGTGGGGGCAAAGCTGTGCACACAGCAGTCAGTTAATGAGAAATATTACTCAGTGAGTCTGCTTTAATCTTCTCTCTCCCGATCACTTCCTCCCTGTTTACTGCTGCTTACCGAGCAATTTATACGAACTTCACGCGGCAAAGTCGAGCTGGTGCTCAGAGTATTTGTTTAATTGGTTCAGGCCTTCGCCTTGGTTTTAAAGTCGGCGATGCAGTTCCTGTTCCCTGATCTGTGTTTGCTTTGCGTAAAACCTTTTGAGGGTTCAGGGAGAGCCCGGCACAAATCGGCCAATCAGAGCCTTTGTTTACCAAACTTCTGCACATCAAACTCGTCTCACGAACTGGTGAAAAACCGGCATCTTAAATTTTCAGCGCACTGTTCCTGTTACCTGAATATGCCAAGTCAAGGTCTTGCCCTCATTTCGCAGTGTGGTTCTCGCCCTCCCTCCTTACTAGTCCGATCACGACTTCCCCTCCCTCCCACTCCTCCCGGCTGGGGATCACATTGTGTATTCATTACCATTAAAGAGTCCCCGGCTGGTCCTGCCATTAGACCGCATTACTCGGTTCCACACCTTCTGACACCGGTCACCCTCTGATCCGTAATCTGGCCAGAGCCGGCACAGGATTTCCTGGCGGGTGGCTTTCCTCGAGTTAGCCGAGGGAGATACGCACACAGACACAGCGCACCCAGATTACACTGAGGAGCCTTGTGGGGATTCGCCTGTGCCGCAGCGGCTGTTTCTGATGGCTTATCCACCATGTCCTAGACCAATCGCAACACGTCGGGTTTGCTCCCAGTTCTGGGAAGGCATCCTGCATTCCAACAGGGGGATCGGGAATTCTGTGTGCAATTGATCAGATGAATAGCACCAGCTTCAAAATGTTCCCAGTGGAAATTTAACGGGACCATTTCCTGCTAACATACAAGCACAATACCACCAGCCCTCACGGTGCGTGTGAGCCTCTACACCCCAGGAAGGATCCTGACCAGAAGGTCAAACGCCACCAGGTAGGGTGGAGGTGTGATGGAGGTTCGATGTGGAGGAACAGCGATGCTGCTTTGAGCTCCTCATCGGCTCAAAGCACACTTGCCCTTGCACCTTTTTCCGGAGACGCTGGTGATCTGACCCTCTGTCAGGTGGCCAAACCTTCATGGAGACCATCACTAACAGGCTGACAGCCAGTTTTCAGCCGGGTCAACCTTTCACCAGGTGTCCCCCATTGGAAAGGATCCCGTGCACGTGAGCGCGGTTTCACTCTCGGGTCCCTTTTCTTAACCGTTAAAAATTAATTCACTCTAAACCAATCTGCCCCCTACTCCATAACGAACCTTCCCCGGTTTCAATTCATCGTCCGAGCGCCGCATTATCTCTTTCATCATCTCATTACGCTGCATGCGCCGATGTGTTGCGCATCAATTCATTATGAGAGCCGTGAGCTGACATTTCCCCTCCAGAATGGATCATTTATTTGGAGCACCTTGATGGCGGCGGCAGCCGTTAAAACCGCCGGAGCAATTCAAAGACGGGGAGCAAGTTATTCTGACAGCCAGCCGTCTAATTGTTCATTTGAGGTAATCACCCGACAAGTCAGAGCAATTTCGAGGACAATGCCAGAGACTAATGACGGTGGACGTGCTCGCTTGATGAGATCAAAACCAGACGGTCGCCTGCCTGTCTGAGTGCCAGGGGCCCTGAAAAGAAGGCATCTTGCTCGATACCCTGGAAATTATCTGCACCTCTGTGGCGTGTACTCACACGGGGGGGTTAGCTGTGATAATGTCTGACAGAGACGGGGGGCAAAGGCGGCAACGGTGGAGGGCGAAGCATATTGTTCTTTTATCTCAGAGGGAAATCCACTCAAGAAGAGCCGAATAATGTCCGCCGCTTCGAAAGTCAGCCTGAAAATGTATTTTCACACCCCCGACCAGGACTCTTTGTGCAGCTGCCAGCGTTAGACGCATGCTTCCCTCTTAGCATGCAGAGGGAAACACACTGTTCTTACTCTGCGTGTGTGCGCGCATGTGATGGATGACCAGTGTGTTCTCCCTTTAATTGTAATGTCAGCGCTTTGCTGTGGCAACCCCGGTGGCGAGCGCTGACAGACAGGAGTGTGTAGATGTGTGTGTAAGGGTGTGTGTGAGGAATTCTGACATGATGCTGCCGAGGGAGGGGCGGGGGGGCTCCGCCTGTCCCAGGCCGTTAGGCTGACTCCCTGGAGACAGTTGGAAGAGTTTGTTGGAGCTGCCAGTTTCAGACTCATTCAGCGGCCCAGTGGCAGGAAGTGAGACAAACTGGTGAAGAGTGTGTGTCCATGAATATCACGATCCCCCAAGACAAAGAAGGTTCAAGTGACTGATTAAAAAAAACCCAAAACGTGGTAAATGATCTAAGCAAATCTTAAATAAAATTTAAAAAAATCAAAGGTGGAAACTCAAATCAGGACACATTTATAGTGAAACTGTCCTCCGCATCACTCACGTCTGTGACGAGACTCGGAGAGCAGCTACAGTTCATGAGGGTGGTCAGAGGATGGTGCTGTTGGACCTGAGCCCCGGCTCCACCGCAGCTCCTCAGGCGCAAATTGATAATGTATATTGTATTACAGCCAGACATGGCAGATTTAAGTGTGAGTCAAGCAGAGGCGCCTGGTGAAACCATAAATTACAACAACGAGGAAACTGTGATTTATGAAAATATTGTCGTTTGGTTTGATGCGTCGCAGGAAAGCAGCTGCTGCTCACTCCAGGGATTCTGTCCAACCTCCTCCTGGGCCCGGAGGATGACCGCATCTGTTGCGTTCTTGCTATTCCGCTCAGGAGCGATGTTGTTTGTAGGCGAGGCAGAGCCAGTCGGTCCATCTCAGCAGCCGGAGATTTCAGCCAGCACTGTGGACTTCAGGGGGAATTTCTAATAAGGAACAGAGCTGCAGCTCTTCTGGCTTCCTGGGGACTAGCTCGTTGTAGACACACGGCTGGTCAGAAATAGAGCTGTCCGTCTTGGCTGGTGTTGCACCATTTTCTGATTGAGAATCGACACAGACACCATTTTCTGCATTTCAGCGACGCTCATTGTGTGTATTTCTCCAATAGCTTTGCCCTCTGTTTCTACGGCGTCAGGCACCTGATTTGTTCTGCACATACCTGATGTGTTTTGGATGATGTAGAGCTGTCACTGATGGTTACTGCCCCCCTCGCCGTCTGCTCGCCGCCCCGGGATGTCGCTCCAGGTGTGTGAGAGCAAGCAAGTCCCCTCGTCCCTGTTCAAGGCGAAGTGGGCGCGCCTCCATGTTCTGCAGCTGTGGGCAGAAACATCATCAAGGAGATTTGTCCTCCGCGCTGCAAACACAGCAGCACATTTGGGATTTAGGTGCACAACTGATGATGTTCATCTTTCGAGAACAACTAACCCCCACATTTGGATGAACTCCAGCTCAATGGAGAGCTGGGCCTGGTGTCGATTGGGGTAGAGGACTGGAGGATGGCATCAGTTGGGAGACGGTATCCTATGGGTCTGAAGACAGTCCTGCTTTAACACAGAGCACTGGGCTTGCTGGTGATCCCGAACTAGCTCCACATATGCTCTGCTAACCTCTCTGTCTGTTGCATTAGGAGGTGCTTTGGGATGCTGTTGCATGTTCCCCTGAATGGATGGCTTCTCTTCAAACCCAACAGCCTTCAGGCTGCCACCAGGGGGCAGTCTGTACATATTTGTTATGAAATATATACAATTTAAATACACGCAATGACAGGATTTTGGGCAGGATAAAATAGTTTCCCAAGTTCTGGGGAGGTTCTGAAGTCAAAGTCTCAGGCTGTAATGTGATTTGTATTGAAAGAAATGTTTCGATGTGGTCAACAAGGAGGTTAAAGCGCAACGGCAAAGGTTTTTCTCCTGTGAATAAGTTGCCTAAGTCCATTTATCCCCAGGAGATTCCAGACGCTGTGTAAGAGTGATGGGTCTGGAAATCCCTGGCAAAGGACCGCTCCTGTTCCATGGATCCGTCAAAGAAGCTGGTGACAAAGAACGTTCACACACAGCTGGTTTAACTGGAGATCCTTCATTTCTCAAAGCAGTGACTCGTTTATTGTCCGCCTCGGTGGCGGGTGAGGATTCACACCTCAGCAGCCAACCATACGGGCCGCAGCACTGAGCTTCTGGGAGGGGAGATGATGGAGGAAATGTTGGGGGTGAGGCTGACCACAGAACAATCCTGCTCCTTCTTGCCAGCCTAATCCTGCTAATGAATTCTCCCTCACAGTGCCCCGAGTGGCAGCGTGGCAGCATGGCAGCGTGGCACGGACCGAGTGGGCTCTGGAGACAGCGAGGCTGCGAGGTGCCATCTGCTGTGCCACTGGTGCACGCCGCTCAATTTCCGCTTGAGAATCGATGGAGATGGAGGCTACAAGGATCGGCTCCTCTGGGTGGTTCACAACAAGAAAGGAAGTAGCTGTCGAACCTGATGCTTTTCCTGTGCACAAGATCCATGTGAGCTGTGATGTGCAATGACTGCGAAGAGCGCCGGCGATTTCAGTTCTGATTTGACTCATCATGCTGGCTGTTTGTAAAGCCCCTGGCACACATTTACCGTTTTGTGAATACGTGTGAAGACCTCGAATAAAATTTTTATCCAGTGTGAATAAAGCTGCGTTTTGCTTCCGAGGAAAATTCCGGTTTCATCTTTTATTTCCATCATTTACCATTGTGGGTCATGACACATCCTGGGAGATCAGTCCCGTATCTCATTCTTGCACTTTTCCCTCACCCTTATCAGCAACCGACACCCCTCTGGCGACTTGGGACACCCCCCCCCCCTCTGTATTCTGGGATCTCATGTAGCAGACTGAGCAAGTAGTCTTAAGCTGTCATTAGACCGTCCCATCAGAAGAGATACAACGTCAAGTGAAATGGTGACAGATGCTAATCCCTCACAAGTTTCCTGCATCAATCAACCCCATGAAAACCGTGAGCCGGATTCTGCTTGACGTGCTGAATTTCTGGATATGTAAGACGACGATTGTTGATAGTTGTTTTACAGCTTTAGCTAACGGGGAAATACCCGCTCATCCCTGTAGACTGTATGCAGACTAAAGATGGAGCCATTCACTGCAGACCTGGTACTGACAGACCTGTCTCACCCCTGAAATGCCGCCACCTGATGGCCACTCGGAACCATAAACGAGTGCATAAAAGTCAACTGCAAGCCAACAAACATTTGTTGCTGGAATATTAAACAAGGCAAAATGATCAAATTTAGAGATCCACTAGAGTCGTTTGAGTTGTTGATGTGGGAAACGTCTGAAATGTTTTGGCTTTTAATTGAGTCAGACCCAGTTGACTGAACGAGCCCCACACTGTCCTTATTCTAGTTCAATCCCAATCTATACTCACCTCTGTCCTATGTTGAATAGTTCTATTAAAAACGGCTAGAGGTTTCTTGGGATCAAGGAATGCAAAGTGCCATGTTTCTGTTGCGCTAAAACCATGCCCGTGCCTGTTCCTCACTCACACGGACAGTGAATCACTCAGCTTATGTGTGAAATCTGATCCCTGGTACCCTTTTCCTCGACTCTTTTCTGTGCACAAAGGCGAACGCCCTATCTCTCTTTCTCCCCGGCTCCTTGTCGAGGAACTGGAGCTCACTGTGCCCAGTGTAGCAATCCAATTATGAAGGAGAGCTGTGTTACAAGGTTGCCATGACAGAATCAATGAAAACAATATAGCAGAATCCCACTTTATACACATTACTGGAGAAAGGACCGAAGACCTTATTTTAAAGGAAAATGTCAGAGTCAACAGCCAACACAGGGATTCAAAATAGACCTGGAACTTATAGTTAAGAATTATAGTGACAGAGAAGTTTCCCCACTAGCATCTTGCTAATAGCATCATAATCTCAGACACTAACTGTTGTAACGGCCAAGTGACAGCATTACCGCAACAAATGGATTCCTGGCTTATCTTCCTCATACACCGGCCCCAACACCTCCTCCAACAAACTATCAATTTCATATTCTGCTAATTACTGCTGAGTTCTGCATCTCCCTCTCCTGTGTCACAGCACAGGAAGCAGCCTCTGCACCGCGCGGCGATCGTAGCGCGAGTTAGGTTGTGGCAGCCTCGCTGATCTTGGCTGCGTTTCAGACGAGTGTGGAGGAGGATGAAGGCTCCCATCGCTTGGATCTCTCTGCAGGAGAGCAAAGGCCTCGCTCCGCCCACGTCTACGGAGGGAGACGAAAGGAGAGGAAGTGTGAGGCTGAAGCAAGCCGCCCACACGGAGGGTTTGGTTGGGAGGGGGGGGGCAGTTTGTTCAGACGCGCTGCTTCACGGTGGCGATTTGTTTCACAATCAGACGCGATCTGAGGAGCTGTGGAAGGGCTCCTGAAGAGAATAATGCCACAGCACAATTGACATGAAGCTTTGCATGTTTGCTGCAGTCCTGCTACGCTGATCAAATCAAGGGTAGCAAACATGACCTTGGCAGCCCCTTCTTTCTTTGGTAAATTAACAAATCTGCTCGCGGATCATAGGTGGTTGTTTCATAGGTCTGTATGCCCAAGACAAACAAGTTTTAACTAGATTTTTGCAGTCATTAATTTGATTTGTAAATATCAGTGAAGGACGTACCAGTAAGTTAGTGTTGCTGCTAGTTGTGGTATGAGGTGTTTAACTGCAGCAGGAGTATCAGCAATAGGTGGTAGAGGTCGCACAAAAATAGCCGGGAGTGAAGTGTGCAAGGCCTGCTCTCCAATCAAAAGGAATTTGAACCCAGTAACATGACGACCATGACAACTGAAGAACCCTCTGAATGTTGGGCCTCGTTGATAGACTGCAATTATGCACGCAACTCCCCTCCTCCCCGCAAGAGTCCCCACCCCCTACCCTGTGAGAGGTACTGCCCCCTAGCTGGCATGCCACACACCCCAGTAGGTGATGATATTGATGGTGGTAATAGTGGTTAATTTCCGTTACGAAGGAAGAGCTGTAATTGACTGACCATAGGAGAGCATTGGACTGCACCTATCTCCCTCTCTGAGTGTTTACCAGCTATAATTAGGCCATTAATCAGCTTAATGGAACATCCCTGACTGTGGAGTCTCGGGCATCGTTGCAGTGGGACTCAGGGGTTAACTGATTTCAACAGCATGCGCGAGTCATGGCAAGATTTGGATATAACCAATGTTCGCGCTGCACTGTGGAAGTGATACAGAGCCAATGACTGTGGGTGTTGCGACTTCAGTGCCACTCTATTCAACAGACTGGAGGAAAGACCGGAGCCAAATGTGCTTGTTAGCAGATAAACAGATGAACTGTGGACTTATTTAACGCCGCTGTTTCCAAACATAGCAACTCTCTACAACAGACCCAGAAGGCTACATCGAGTGTGTGTTTGTGTGCATTAAATGCTCAAAAGATTTTTAGTGCTTGACAGACAAAATGTCACCAGAATAGTTTATAAAAGAAAGGCTGACACTTTAAGGCACTTTAACAACAACACAAAGAAAAGCTTAAAAGAAATTAAGCCGCTGTTACCGCAAAGATGAAGCTTGTTTCTGCGATCACATCTTCACCAGCTGGAACCACAACAGCCACTCTGATTTTACCACGAAACAATGCAGCAGGCTCTTAAACAAACGAGGTGTCACACTGTGAGCTATTTCGCCTGATTTGTTTGTTGGGTCTTTTTAAATCCTGGTGTGCAGAATGAAATAGAAACCTCAGTGTCGGGTGCCTCGGTATTTTCTTCATGGTTGCGTTACTGTCATTGCGCGCCAAAGCTCATCTCGACCTAAACATGCTGCGATGTAATTGCTTGTCAGCGCTGTCTGTGTGCTTGTTTCTTGTCTCGCTTGACACCTACCTGACAGAGACACATATTTACACACTAAAAGGGAATTACCAGCAATCTAGGAGCACAGTTTACAAGTCTGGTGGGTTATCTCGGTTGAACGTCCCTCACAACTGGCACTGCAAACCAAAAGGACAAAGATAGACTTTTTTGTCAGTAAACTTTTTTCCCCTCCAAAATTGTCCAAAAGAGCCTCAGCAAAATAAACTCAAAATGGACAAAGACTGCAAATCGGGTCTTATATGTTAAATGTGTGTGTGCCAATTCCTGGAATTTGCCACTTTCGTTTATCCACCTGTCGGTTTCCAAGAGCTGACCAGCCAATCAGAACGTGCACTCTATGGCAGATTATATAGGAAGAATTTGGGAGATAAAACAGGGCAAAAAAAGGTACCAGTGAAGAAAAAAGGAAGATATTTGATGATGTTGGGCTTAGCTCATCTTATTTTGGGTGTTTGTGCGGAATGACGGCTGGCGCCATGTTTGTGGGTGTTTACTCCAGAGCCGGATTGGGTTTGACATTTGTGCCAGACAGATCTGTTTGGGCCTGGTGGTATTTTGGGATAAGAAGTCAACAGAGGCGAGATGCACGACAAAGATGTGAGAAGGGTCGCGATGGGGATGCCTATGATTGATATTCCCATTAGCCACCTGACAAGGTGAGGACAAGGCTCTGATAATGAATTGTGACACATTAATGAGCTTGTCTGGCTCAGACAATACCTGATCAGCCCTTTTAGCATTCAACCTTTGATACCAATGAGGGAAACTGCAAATAAGGGCAAATAAGGCCTACATGTCACGGGCAAAGAAAGAACATGACTTTTAAAAACAGCTGCTGGATGGGACTTGGTAAACTACAGCCAAACAAAGGGTTGTCCTTCAGGATTAAAATGTTCCTCTTGGCAAGGATAAATGTGATCACATTTCTGTGCCACTTAAAATCCCAGTTTAGTTAAAAGCTTAAACTCATGAGATCAGTTGGTGTTACGACACTTTTGGTGGCCTCACAGAGATCTTGTAACCCTAACTGTAACCCTTGGCCACACGTTAAGATAGCATTGAATATGTTCCCAAAGAGTCAAAAATGCTGTTTTAGCATTTGGGAACGCGCTTTTTGCCTTGACTTTGGACATACCGGAACCCCATTAGGCACCATTTGATCCCACCCAAATGAGGGATTGCATTTTAAAGAGAAGCACAATTTTAAAAAAAACATCACTTGAGGTTTGATCTTTTGACCGTGGCGATCTCATGTTCTCTCTCTGCTCAGGAAAACGTGCGTCTGGCTGCCAACGTGAAGTGTTCCTCGTGTTTGTGTGCGCATGTTTGTGTGGTTGCATCGATGTCGTCCTCGACCCCCACCCCCACCCAACCCCGACACCTCATTGGGGTGCTGGATGTCTGTAAATCGGAACCCAGGGGAGCTCATTAGAATCAGCGGAGAGGAGTGGACCCCAGACAGGGTCAGGACAAACTGCATGCAGGGCTGCATAGTGATGCCTTCTGCTCCGTCTTCGTGTCTGTTTGCTTTGGCTCCGTGTCAGCTGATCTTAGCGGATGGCAGATGAGGGATGGGCCCACTCGCGCACTTGACAACCATGTTGAACACCCACGCGCTCACACAAGCACGGATAAATGCACATATAGACAGAAAGGGATGACCCATGGCACGTTTGTTGCCATTTAATTACCAACTCCATCATAAACACCTGCATATAATGAAGATGAGCCTATGCGCATATGCCCACGTACACGCCACCAGACTTCACCCTCCTGTCACAATGCAGCCGGCAGCGTCTTGTGCGATGTATGACAATAAGCGCCGGGTGTGAGCCGGGGCAGATGCGCTGCCACCCGTGAGATGCTCATTAAATGCTTATGAATCTGAGGTGGAGTTTGTTTAAGTGTGCTTGTTACCGCCGAGTCAAGAACTTCAATCAGAAACACAATGCCTGCTTTCAGTGGAAACCCCTCCCTGGCCCCGTCTCTCACTGTTGTCTCCTTTTAACTAGCGTTCAGACGCTTCATAAGAGTCACAAATACTGACCTATAGGACAGGCAGGTGGAGCATAAAGCACACCAGCTAAATCTTCACACTGATGAATCGACACTGATGAATCGACACTGATAGACGACTATATTTCACAGCTTATCAATTCATCTTCTGGAGGCTCCCTGATAAGCACCGCCAGGCGACCATCTTGGATCTGCTGTGCACCTTTGAGAGAGGTGACACTGGCTCTCTGGTCATTTTTATGCCTGATTATCAACAGACTGCACCACAGGGTGAACGTCCTGGTTTTAACCATCTCATGAGCTGTTTTACATTCATGCGATTTGGCTTAAAACCACACCGTGCTAGCATCTTAGAGAGTTTCTTTGTTCCTGTTTTGATTTTGATGTAAGCTTGAAGCTGGCGGACTGCCCTCCTGGCCGGGGTTATTGCTGCTCCGAGTGAGGGAGGTTAAACATCTCCAAGTTTCATTTTCAGACATGATGGAAAATGGAAGGAAGTTCAACCTGTTTTTATTGGGGGTCATGAGGAGGCACACCTGCGGACACACCACTGGATGACTAATGTGGGCTCAGAGCCACCCGTCCATACATCCCTACATCCATCTATCCCTCCATCACTCCATGCATCCTGCAATTGCATTCCAGTGTTTTTCACAGCTCTTCCTCAGGGCATGGAAGTCTTACCACACTAGCTTGGTGCTTAGGAAACCTAGTCATGTCCTGGATGCACCAGTTGTATGTAAGTGGCTCCTAAATATGTCAGCAGTCTTAATAAAGCCTGTGTGAATGGACCAGCGCTAAACTGACATCGATGGTGAAGGTTGGGAAGAGCAGCTGACCAAACACTGGAAAACTGTAGTGGAATTATAGAGAATTTATACCCTAGATGAGGAGAGAACAAGCTAACATCCTGAGGTCCTAATGAATCCCTGATGACATCATACATTGCAAAGTGTCTGGATGTCCTGACATGTATTTTGGACATGAGGACGGCTTTCCGGGTGCTCCCAGACAAGGGAGAAATCTTCACAGGACCCTTGATGTAATTGGAAGGGAAAAGAAAAGAGGCAATGCCACCAGAGGTGCACAGGCCAAAGGCAGGAAGGTAGTGGGGGTGGGGTGGGGGGGGTATTTTCTCACGCAGCGGTGCGGTTGAGACTTATTATGACGGGAAGAATCAGCAGGACGGGAAGAACCGGAAGCCGTTTGTTATTTGAAAAGCCTCCCCATCTCTCTGTTTATGCCTGTTTGTGTCGCTCCCTCTGTCTCTGCGTAATGAGGCTGTGGGATGGAAGAACGATCCGCTGTCATCCCTGACGGTGGCCTTCCACCGCCTGAATGTCAACACCGCCGGAGACCCCCCACCTGATCGAGCAGTGTGCTCAATTAGCCAGACTCGCTCACTGCAGGAGCTGATGGGACAAAGCCGCAAACACGCACATGCATATAACAATAACGCCGCTTTTACTGACTTAAACCTAAAAGTAAGAAGACCCAGCCCCCGGCCGTTACATTAATTACATAAAAGGTGACAGAGATTTTCCTCATGGTCCCTCACTGAAGATGAAAGTGGGCGGAGTCAAGTGGTGGCTGAACATTCAGTTTGCTGTGTTTGTCCATTTTAAAGACACTGCTGTTACAGACCAAAGAAGGCTCTGCTTTGTGTTTCACTACGAGGAGCTACGGTATCTTGTGTGCTTCCCAAAAGGGATTAGGTCCTGATTAAATAATGGTTTCAGTTAGCTGATGGAGAATTTCATTAAAGTAGCTGTCCCTAAATTTCCACAGGATGAACTATGGGAGCGTGGCGCTGCATCAGGGTCGCTGGTCTGAAAACTCAGGGTCAATGACTTTTATGATTGATTGAAGATCAGATGGATGAGCAGATTATGATGGCCATGAGCAGGCGACGGTGGGGGGTGGGGGTGACCTGATGCTAATGACAGTGTATCAGCGTTCTGTCTGTGCTCCCGCATCTGAGCATCTTTCCTCACTTTGATTTGTGGGGTTATATTTTATTCAAGTGGTTATCTATCCCGGGGTGGAGTGTGAATACACCTGGCCCTCACAAACACCTTCACCTCATCGCAAGATCTGCCAAACTAGGCGAGAATCCGCTGTTTTCGGGCAACTCTGCAAATATGGTCGATGACACCAGGCGTGGAAGCCTCCTTCGACAAATAGATTGACCCAGTGTTGAAACGGCTTGATGCCTGCGCAAACAAAATCACAACCCTGTACACGCGCGTCACTCAAGCTGAAGGCAACATTTTGAGCCAAGAGGACCCCCGCAGCTATCTGTGGAGCTAAGCTATCGGACGTTGAGTAAGCTGAAAGTGCATCCCTGATCATGATATTAAAGGATTTTTCTGCAGCAGTACGAAATAAGCAACAGGAATTCTACCAGGTGAAAGAGCAGTTCAAAGTGAGAAGAATCACAAACCTGACTACCCTCAGGATTAGGTGCAATGGGCAGGAGAGATTGCTTAACTCCCTCCTGGGGAGGGTTTTCCCTGCAGCTAGCATTTCTTCAAGTTTTACTCTGGGACACTGACTGTCCACTGAGCTTGTTTTGGAGAAGACCGTACCCTTGCTTTACAGTTGTGCATCTTCTACGCTTGCAGGTGTTTATTTCCGTGTTCATATTCTCACTCTACCTGTTATCTCCTCTCTGAGTATGTTACTTTTGCTTTAGAGGTGCTGCATGACAGCAGCTGATGGGTCTTCCTCATTTAAGGTTTGGGAGAGTTTGGGAAGAGTTTTTTTTAGTTTGCGTCTCTAAATGTCTGTGACAGACCAAAATCTTAAGTCCTTTTGTTGTCCGACATTGAATGTTTGCAGCTGGAATGTGGCCGGTAGACACAACCCTGTTCAGTTAATTAAAAAATAACTACATTTAAAAAAATCCCATGTCCATCTGATGAACATATGAAGCTGAGGCGTGACTGGGCTGGCCAGGTGTTTGGTTCATCCTCAACCAGGAAGGTGTTCACATCTTAATAATCAGGCACCTGCCCCCAGTGGATGTAGAATTAATTTCTGAGAGGTGAGGTAGATGTTTAATGCTGAGGCCTCGTCTTCATGATCAGTGTTTCTCATTTTTGACTATTTATTTTCCACTGCACATTCAAATGATTTCTTCTCTCATGCATTTTACTTATTGGCTGATTGGATCTGTGAAAACACAGCGATTGGAGGCAATGACAAATTCCAGGATTGATAAATCACTTCCAGTGGAAAACACATCGTCTGAAACATGCTGTGAAATTGGCCTGGTCGATACCTGGTGTCCTGGTGTGCAGGTCTCCTCTGGGACACTATGAAATCCTACATGGAGGTTGACTTGAAAGTATATTTCAGATATTACTACTTTATCTAAACCAATAACACCAAGTGACATCATGCAGGGTATATACAGCAGGGATTTGGTTGTGAATTTTATATATATAAGAAAAATGCTCTACTTACCTCATTCTAAATGTAGCAATCGGGGAAGTCGGGGACCCTCCCTCACTCCCTCCCTCCTCAATGGAAGATAATATATCTTTGGCATGGAAAAATGGGAAGCCACCTGTGGAAGGAATGCTCTCGGTACAGGGTTGTGTCTGTTTTAAACCGTGATATGAGGATCATTGCAAAAGTCCTCGCTTCCTGTCTGGAGAAGGTCCTCCTCTCTGTTATTGCGATTGATCAGTTTGGCCTTATAAAAGATGGGTTTCCTGCTCATAATGTTTGCTGGAACATATCCAGCGTCCCCTCTACAGTGCGGAAGCTGTGGTCATTTTGCTGGAGGCACAGAATGCTTTTGACCAGCTAGAATCGCCGTATCGACTCTATTTGCAAAAATGTTAAATGGATTCAGATTTTGTACACATCACCGCTTTGGGCCGTAAGGCTTTAGGGCTAAATACTTCAGCATTGAACAGGGGAGCAGACAATGCTGCTCACTTTAATTTGCACTAGCTGTGGAACCTCCAGCTGCGGCCAGCAGACAAGATACAAACATCGAAGATATTTTTCTGAACAACTGGGAGCATAAAATTCCACTGATGACACTTTTCTTAAATTCTCTAAGTCACTTTATTCCCAATCTATTAAAGTTAATCACTAATTATGGCTCTTTCTCTGGATACAAAATTATCTATTCTGAAAGTGATCCTGTGTCTCTTTATAGTGCATCGAGGGTAGAGCCTCACATCTCACCACCTTTTCGATAGGCTCCACAAGGTTTTAGTTTTTAATATAAAAATATTCCCCTGCTTTAAAGAGCTAAGCTAAACTTTGGTTGCCTCTTAAGCATTGCATCATGACCTTGGACGGATACCACGGCCTTCTTTTTCATCGTATCTGTGGACTGCACGGTTTAAATTAATTTCGGAATGGTTTCTATATACGACTGGCTCAGTTGGGAATCAGCTTCATAAGATGGGATTCCTCTGCTCAATCTACTTTATAACTTGCCCGGGAAAGCGGGAATGCTGTTAAAGGATAATATAATTTTACGAAACATGGTTAACTTCTGGCATAAAGTCTGGAAATTAGAAGGATAAAATAACTGTTTTTAATTGTTGACCCCCAATCCATGATGCCCTTGACTGTGCTCCAAGCCTTCAAACTGGCCTTGCAGGCTATAAAGGCATTAAAGTGGTTGGAGATTTGGTCCATGGGGGCTCACTTTCTACATTTGAGCAAGTAAAATAAGGTTTGGGCTGACCAATATTTATTTCTTTAGATTCGTACAAGTAAGGATCTTTATTTGATCTAATCTGAGAACATTTGCTGGCGGTCTGGCCATTTCTCTTATCGGTATGAATACTGATCTTAAACTCTTTACCAAAAAGCGCTCCTGTCTTTAAGTAGACAACTCAGACAAGGTCTGAAGGAAAGGGCCGGCTTATTTCTATCCCACTGTTGTGGAAGCATGCAATGATCTAATAGGCCAGCACAAGGATTTATCATATCATTATACAGGTCGCTAAGTTATCATTCAAAGGCTCTTTTTAGTTTTAACCCAGAGGCCCGACACAGAATGTACCCAGACGTGTCGAGATTTTGTTATAAATGTCATTTGGCTACTGGCTCTTTTTTTCTTAATCTGTCTTTATAATCTGCACTTTTGCGATACAATTTTACAACAACCAATCTTCAAATGCAGAATGCATCCTGTGACAGTGATTTGCTTCTGGAGACTCAACCGCCTTTAATCACTGTCATTCCATTCGAAGCCTTTTCTGTAACACTAAACCTTTCTTTTAAAACTTTTCTTATTTTCCAAACTTGGGATATATACTTTGATTATTTCGGCTTTAATGCCTCCCAAAGGATGAGATCTGGTCCCGTTGACCTGGCCTGGGTATGAGAAACTGTCTCACTGGCATCGTCCATGTGTTAAACGTGTGATTGGTTTTTCATTCACATTTACTTGTTTGCTAATCAGCTCAGTATTTTTTTAACCTTTGTTTCTTGTGTTGTCTGGTTCCTGCTTCCAGTTCAATAAAAATATCTATTTTTTAAAAGACAGGGTGGTTTATTCCTGTGAGACAGCGGCTCGCCTGAGTGGGAAAAAAGAGAGTTCCAGAGCAAGCTTGGGGTGTCAGAAACTTGGGCTGCTACCGTCAGGAAATGGCTCAAATAAATAAGGGCTGTGGATCGTCAGAGAAGCATCAAAGTTTAGCCGGCTCATGAATCTTTGCGGTTACAAGCTACCCTATTTTCTGCTCCTTGCAGTATGAATCCGTTAATGCTGACATGAGCACAAATGGAAGGACTTTCACAAAAACCCTCCAGGCCCTCATTCAAGGCTTGACCAGAGCCCAGCAGACCATGGTAAAGGAGCATTATGTGATTCATTCCACATAAATCTCATCGGTCTCAACCATCTGGGGGCTTTGAAATGTAATTGTCCGTGTTCATCTGACAAAACCGGGAGGTACTGGTGCAAAACCAGAGTTTGATCTTATGGATTCATGTATCTAAAAGTTCTGGATTTTCAGAAATGGATACCTTCTCCACAGAGATGTTGCTCTGTGTGTGGATGTGCGCCTGTGTTTGTTCATTGAGGTTGCAATTCTGAAAAAGGTTTGTGTGAAGGAGGAGATTGAGTTTACAGGGATGGAGAGACTTTGGAGGCCCTGTGGAAATTAGAACTCTCCATCTCTGTCTGCAAACCACTGCGTTTTTGAGTTTTGGGGTCACTGTGGATATAAAGGCAGAAGTCAGGGATCTCACGCTGAAAGCACTGAAAACAACAGAGTGTGTGTGTGCATGTGTGCATGTGTGTGTGTGTGCATGTGTTGTGACTGCGTCTGTCCTCCAGTGGGCGCTGATTTAATTATCTTCCTTATTTAAACATTATAAATGATCATTCATGAGTGAGTGCACTTTCATTAGCATGATTAGCACAGTTAGATATGTCAAAGTAACACTTTACATCATTTTGAATTCCTGTTTGACTGCAAAGAAAACCACACATCTGTGCACAGACATTGTTCTCTGCTGCAGTTGAGGATTGTTGCACCTCTCTCTTTTCTGCCTCTAAGAGCTGATTTGGAGCGGCTGCCCTCCCCACTTGTGCCTTGGGCTGTTGTGCCCAACCTCTACCTCCATCCAGTCTTCTCTCCCTCACCCACTCACGGTTTCTCGCTCCGCTACCTTAGGACTGCGATGTTGGACGGAATACTTGTCTCAGAGGGAAGTTGCTGCCTTTCGACTTGTTTCTTTCCTCCTCCACCACTTGGCGGTCGTCCTTGGCTCCCGACTGGACCGACTGCCCTCGCTGGCAGACTCCAGATTGGACACGCCGTGTCTTTCTTTGGCTGAGACATCCGGTCTGACCCTCAGGCACTGAGATATTGAGAATGTATCAGGTTTGAGTCACAAGCTGAGGCATCCACATGATGGAAGTATTTAAACTATTTCACGTTATTTAGTAAGTACTAGCTTTTTAATCATGCAGATTTTACAGACTAATACTAAAAAGTGCCTTTTGAGGAGATTGAGTTTCCCTCATGACACGCTAACACATGCTGCAGCTCAGTATTAGGCAGTTTGGTAACATGATATCTGATACAGAAGCAGCCTGAACACTGTTGGTCATCTGACCTAAGTCCCTAAATACTACACTTCCATGCATTTGTGGAGTATCTAAGCAGGCTGTAACTGTCGCTCCACTGGTTAGCGACGTTTGTTAGCATGATGTGCAGTCAAAATCGGAAAATCACCATGCTTTATCCCTAATCTACTCTTAAAACATTACAGAAACGACATTATCCTGGCTTAATTGTATGTCATGCAATGAGATTTCCCACATAATTAACGTGTAAGTATCCCCCTGAAGTTAAACCACGACGAACTCAGAGCGACGCGATGAAAACTGTGAATCCATTAAAACAACTGTTTTTTGGAGATGTTTCACTGCCAGATGTGCCGCTGCATTTAGAGGCTTAGCAGGAATGTGAATGATTAGGGATGTAACCACGTGAGAAAGCAGTTTTCAAATGATGGGAAAAAGTTAGCAGCACGAGAAGCACGTGGAATGTATTCAATAAGCAATGGTCATTAGTTGAGGGTTGGTAGGTGAGTAAAGCTCTTCTGGGAAGGTCAGAATGCAGCAGGCTGGCATTTAATTCAAACATACAGTCTCGGCATGTTGCGTTACAGAGCACGAGATAACCTTTAGGTGGTTTTTACGGACAAAACAGCCCCTCGTGATAGCAGAGGAAGACTGGTAAGACTTTATGTTTGAACCTTCTTTTAAGCGTCTGTTTTGACCCAAGCTGATGATTTAACCAGGAACAGAATATTCAGTTTGATGAGAGGCCATTTTCACACCCGAACCATCACGCCTTCGGTGGATGACAAAACACAAGCAGAAATCTGCTGCTCACGGTGGTTTTTAGCATACAAATCCATCCTGAAAAGGTCAGGAGCAGGAATGGAATCAGCCGAGAAGAAGCAACGCGAAAATCACAGAAAACAGTTCACGTCCTTAAATAAGCCCGAGCTTGAAAGTGCAATCGTGGATGTCGATAAACGTTTCAAAGCAGAAGAAAGAGGTGGGAAAGAGATCCACTCATAAACAGTGTTTACTTAAAACACCCCATTGCCTTATTAGTATTAATAGCACTGACTTCAGAAAACTCATATTCTGCCATTGGTCAGTTTTCTATTATTAATGACTGAAATGAAAGCCTGGAAACGCAGCGGCAGCAGAGGAGCTCTGCATAGCAAACGACGGTGCCTCTGCCAGTTTACATAACCAACACTTGGGTAAACAGCAGATTAACTGCGGTGGGGGGGCAGAGGGACGGGAAATGGGAGCAAAGTGTTTCATCCCCACATTAGCCTGTGTGAGAGGAGGCTAGGAGAACACTGCGGACCTTTTTGATAGGGCTGGTCCTCGCGGCTGTGTCCGAGCACGAGCGAGGCCTCGCTTCCAGCGCAGCTTCTGTCAGGTCGCTCCTCAGGAGCCAGGTCAAAGAGAATCTTCGGGAGTCTTCGTGTTAATTAAAGACACCATCTGTTAAACTTTATTATTAAGCTGTTAAGGGGAGCGCTGTGAGCAAATGAACAGGCTTTTTCATTTTCTGCTCTATTTACAGGCATCGGGGGGCCCGGAGAGCAGTGGGGGTCTGCAGCTTCCCCAGTGAGAGTTCTATGATAGAGACACAGAAACTAAGTCAGAAAATAAGTCAACATTTAGGACCTCTCTGGTGATGGGAATCTTTCCTGGCAATAACTTTCACATCTGTTCAGCGGTAATTGCTCTTTTCTCCTTCAGCAGGAAACTTTTTCTTTTTTTAACCCAAACCTGTAAACAGATGATGGCAAGACTGTTCCTCAGACCTCTGCCCTCTCTTGGTGGCCCACAGTGAAGCCTCTTCACTTCTGCTTCTGTCCAGCTGATGTATTTGATTCCTTCTTTCATTCAGAAACATCTGGACACAGGCAGCCATATGCTCGAATTTTTGTTTTAGCCAAACTGCAGTGGACGATACTGACTGCAGAAATGCATCTCTCTTTTCAAGAAGAACAAAAAAACTTCTATTTTTAGCTGAGTAACAACCTTAAATTTGAAGAAAGTCGCTCTTCTTTCACTAAAGTCTCCTAAAATCGCTTGATTTTTTGGCAACCAACGTAACCACCAGAACGCTAACAGAGGAGAAAATAAGCAAATTACTCAGTAAGACAGGAGAAGATTTGATAAATTGTAACATATTTTTTGAGGATGATACAGGGGGATTTCTTTTTATTATTTATGCTATTGTTATATGGAATATATTGTGAGTTGTTAGAGGTTGATTTAGATCAAGGTACATGTAGCTAGTGTTAGCTGTGTTTCTAGAACAAAGCAAATGGCCAGAGGGAGAGCTACCTCAGCTAAGCTTAATTTATTAGTCTTCAAGGAAATATAATTTTTCTGTAAATAGCTTTAATAAAATCCAAACAGAAAATGTTAAAAATCACACACTTTACCATAGAGCTTACCATATCAATCAAGTCCTGTTTTATGGTCGGAAACATTGAAGAAATGACCAAAAAATTAAAACTAAACCCAAACAAAAAAGACCGTGGCAAATATTGAATCAAACTTTATTTATATTAAATTAAAAATATACTTTTGACAGATTCATGTAACAAACATGAGGAAAGGTATCTCTATGATAGAAAGCCTTTGGGTATGGTTTCAAATGTCTCAGACACGGGAGAAGCATGGAGAGCAGATGTTTAGGACAGGCTATTGGGAACATCATCTCTGTGGTGTCTCCTCTTAAAAGCATGCAAATAAAAAAAAAGATTGGAAAACATGATGACTGTGAAAGCCATTCAGAGAAGAGGGGGGGGGAGGAGGAAGAGGAGGAGGAGGTTAGACTTGGCTCAGTAGTATGTCCTTGAAAAAGTGAGCACAGAGGGCAAAGTTGGATCCCAAACATGAGTAACTGGGTCGGCTGGCAGCGCTGGTGCCCACCAGTCAGACTCCATCTTCTACAGGGTTCAGCAAAACTGAGACACAGCATGAGGATGGAGCTCCAGAGAAGGAACAGAGATTTTACAATTCACACACTTTGAAAACCAAACTCCCATCGGCCAAAAGCTACACTTCAAACACATACGGCTATTTTAGAACTTGTCTTAGGAGGGAGGAAACAGCAGTTGGAGAGCACACCATAGAAACCCATATGTGGAGCCTCGTCTCCTTATGGACAAATTCACCCTATTGGCCATTTCAGTGCTTTATAAAAATACTATTCACATTTGTTGCTGAAGTTTGTGTTGGAGAAGACCCCAAGATTCTGTACATTAATACTGAGCGGATGTGTCAGAATGGCAGAAATAGTTTGTGCAATCGAAAGGCCGACAATCCAGAATTACAGCGAGAAAGACGAACGTGTAAAACAACTGACGCTTTTGGTCAGAAACCACCACAATATGGGGAAAATGTTCCATTCAAAAGAAAACACGGGCTGGTTTGAACAAAACCATCTGATTCCCAACTTGTGCTACTAAATTACATTAAAAAAAAAGAGACCTCCGATGCTTTAGGCCACCTAATTGTGGAGTGAATGGACCACACAGAGGTGGATGTAAGGTATGATACCACAGTACAGCAGAACTCATGTGCCCATGATGAAATACTTAACAGAAACAGCAACAATTGGGAACTAATGTACGCAGTGTTCAGAACCGACAGGAATAGCAGCAGGCGAGGCCGGCGAATGTTAAGGCGAAACACGTTCCAGACGAGAGGAATAAGCGAATCAACAGACCCAGACTCGGTGACCCTGCCTTCATTCCTGTTTTTCCTCATTTGCTGTGACGGTATCACAAGAACGTTCACTTCAAAGCAGATGTCCGCTGAGTGTCCAACACACCCTCAAGTGTCCTCAAGTCCTGGCGAGACCACTCGTCTCATTTCGTGTATCCTATTCGGGTCTACAGTGAAATTTAGGCCAAAGAGGAAGCAAACCAGGTCTTTCTTATCTTGTTAGTGAGTTCTGAAACCCAGTTTTGGCGGCGTCTCACATTGCCCAGTATAAACAAGCTCAAACACTATAAATATTTCACACCGATATTAAATGCTGTCTCAGTTTTATCAAATTAAGATACTACAAACATACATCAAATAATCATGAAGCCATCAAAGCAGCATTAGACATCCTGCTCGAATGGCACAAGGAACTAGGAAACAAAGACATGTTCTCTTCACCTGGAGCTTGTTCTCTTTACCTAGAACTTGTTCTCTTCCTCAACTCTTCCTAGACTCTCTCTTTTCTCTGAACTGGTTAACGATCAGATAAACATGCTGAATATTTCAGTAGCGAAGCGGGGAAACACTTTCTTTCTACCAACAACTTTGATCAAAGTGCTCCACAGGGAGGACAAACGTACACAGCTCAGCTACACGAGGCATAAGGATGCTCTTACCTTGGTGTTTAAAGGTGTGTTAACATCCTACATATAAGCATAGCTTAAAATGAGACAGAATAATGAAACACAACTATAAACGGTGAGAAATCAACGTGGTTCCAATACGTAACGACGAAAATACCCAGGAAGGATAAGGAACCACAATTTTTTGATTCAACTACGATCTGTGGAGGATCTCCAAAAAGCATTTGCTTTGATGCTCAATTACCAAGTTTGAGGTTTTTTCCTCCCCGACTGCAGGGGGTCTGTGCAGCTAAGCAAAATGAACATTTCAAAATTAACAAGAACTCAAGTTTTGTGACTCTTTTGTGATTTAGCCATATTTCATTCAGCTTGACCGGTATCAGCTTCATTTGCTACTACAGGTGTCACACAGGTGTGTCACATGACAGCATCTTCACACAGAGATTCTTCAAGAACCTCTATTTAAGTTTGCAGCTAAATCTGTTACTTAGATCTCATTCAAAATAGTGTTGAGCGTGGTATCCCCCCCCGCCTCCAGAGGGAAGGGTGCCAGTTAGGTTGCCCAATTGAGCAAGAACACCTAGAACTAGGAGGTATCACTGCACTCTTCAACTGTAGTTAAGAGTTGAAATGTCCGCGCTTACATTAATTACAACTGAGTTAGTCAAACTTGGCTAAATCCTGCCATCTCCTACACAGATCCTAGTGTTGCCTGTGATAGAATTATGTGATTTCTTTGTTCCTTCACGACACATCGGGGCCATTTTATGATTGCTTTAACTAAATCTGTTACATATAGCTGCTGTAAACCTTAAGTCCTTGAGGTTTATATGTTAAATTAAAACTGGACATAATTCTTGACATAAATTGAGCTGAAAAACAAAAGGAAATGTCTCAACACCCTGATCCCGCCGAGCTATTTTGACCAAGAGGCAACAAGAGCTGCCTCATAAAAAAGGCAATGTGGAGACATGACACTTCAGGTTTTGTTGGTTCTGACGTGGCATATGAAATCCTGGTTGACATTGATTTAAAACTGTAGATTGTTGCTGTAGATGGAATGAAGAACTAAATCAAGGAGATAAAAACTTGTTTGTAGGATAAGCATGGGTACAATAATGATATCAATAATGCTAACAAATAAGCGCTATCTAGTGGTCATGTACACAATGATGATCTGGGGCTGGTAAGAGCCGCTAGCTTATATGCATGCAAAAGTAGTTTACGGAGATGCTGCATTACAGAACAGCTCTGTGCTTAAAACAACTTTACATGTGACAGGTGAGGGTGGGGAAATGTGGCCATTTTTCCCACGTGGATAAAAGTCTGTTTCCAGTCAGGGACCCGTATGCAGACAGCGCACATCATGACCCAGAAAGTTCAGGTGATGACGTCTGCCGGCTGTCCAGCACCAGTGAGGGTGCTAATGCAGGAAACGTCCCTCTGAGTGACATACAAATGAGGCGGATGCTATGGTCAGAAGACACAAACACAGATGCAAACGCACAATGTGATCTGGTTTTACTGTGCTCTGCTGGTGCTATCTTTTTCCATTTGTTGGGTCAGGGCTGTCAGAACCCAATCCTGGAGGGGCCGCAATCCAGACAGATTTTCTTTCTTTCAAGGCAGAAAATGGCTCTCACCAAGGCAAATGAGGACCAAGATGAAAGAGTTGTCGACCTGGAAGAAAACCCAGTTGGATTGTGGCCCTCAGTTCCGCCACCCCTGTTTTAGGTCTTTATTAGGAGGCAAGGACAAACTTTTGCTTTCCTCTCTGTAGCTTTATTCCTTTCCCTTGCTCTCCTTGTCTAAGGCCGTGATTACCACTTTCAGTTTAGCTGCTTTCCGGATCAACTTACGGCATTCAGCAGATACAGCATTTTCCCCAAACACCCTCCTGTTCTCATGTCAACGCTCTCGTTACTTATTCAAGTTCACAATCCAAGATGAAAAATACAGCGTATAAAAATCCGTTGCCTCAGCACTGCAAACAGTGTTTGTAAAATGTTTACAGTGTATTTTTCCACAAAAAAGCCGGTTTTGATCAGCTTTTCTGAACAGAGAGCAGCAGAGCAAAAACAGCAGAACGGCATTTTTCCCGCACATTCACGAGGAAAGTTCCAAATGGCTGAGTTACAAATTATGGGAAGAGTACCGGTAATCACTTTTGGCCATCGAAGTATCACAAAGTGAAAAACGAGATGAGCTTCACACATTTGATGGAAAAGTCAGAGCGGTAGAATATATTCCTATAGGCAAAATATCGACTATGATTGATTAGCTTTCAGCGCTCCATCTTTTGGGTTCAAGGAAGCAACGATCCCGGTGAAACCTTCAGTCTTTCCCCCTCCATATTTCGCTCTCTCTTTATTCACAAAACAAGACATCTTGCCATCTAATAGACTGTGTTTGCTCCATCTGTTTGCTGATGTCAGATCCCTCAGAAGGCTTTTCTTCATCCTCAGACCTTTACGGCAGACCCAAAATAAACAGCTTCTCCGAATCTGACAACAGCAGCTGTTGGCAGTGAGTTCTGGTGCTGCAGGATCCGTCTTGTTGGTTTTTGTTGCGGTCCACCTCGCGTCTACTGCGGGTACGGCTAACACGAACTCGATGGGGTGCACGGACTATCTACAAAAAAGAAGTTGATGGGACACTGAATATAGCAAATAAGTGAATAAGTGGTCTGAAGTGGGTCCGCTCACTCCACTTTACTGCCTTTTGATGTCCTTACAGTCTACAGCAGAGAGCATATGAGTTGGAAAGTGCTGCAGCTGGGTCTGGTCGTGTACACCCTGCTCTGAGTAAAACAGTGGAACCGGAGAAGATGTCTGGGTTTGCTGGAGGCTAGAGTCAGATTTAGGAAGGTCTCTCAGATGGAACGCTCTAAACCACAGTGTTCCGCTGCCGGTAGGGTGGAGGGGGCAAGATGGTACCAGGCTTCAGGGAAAACTCCGACATGTATTCGGGGTTTTCGGCTACCACTGGCCGTATGTGTCCGTTCTGCTTGTAGAAGAGCTTAGCATTTGTGGAACCACCCTGTGTGCCATCAGGGGGTGCTTGGTTAGAAGATCTGGGAGGCAAGCTGTGCTGCCAGTATTCCGGATTGTCAAAGGTGACCTTCAGCTTCTTCCCGATGACTTTACCTGATGTCAGTCCACCATGTTTCAGCAAGCTCGCTGGGTGTGCGGTGGTGTGGCTCTGGTAGGCGGGCAGGCTGCCCTGCCCGGCGTTGGCTGAAGTGGACAGAGAACCTGACTGGCACACCTGGCCTTGGACGGTAGTACCTGGTTGGCTGACAGCGCTGCCACATGGATTTGCAGGTTGTCCTACAGATTTGATAGTGGGGTGGCTGTGGAGGATGTGGGTTGGTGGGCCATGATGGCAACTGATACCAGATGGAGAGGGCTGGGCCGAGGGAAGGGGGTAGTAGGGCAAGCTGGTCTGGATGGTCAGTGGGAGATGGGAACCTAAAGGGGTTGCTGACATAGAAGAGGGTGGTTGGGCTGGCAGGGGCAGACCATTTCTCCTCAGGGCTTCCAGACCCAGCTCTGCAGGACTGTGGAAGGTGTTGAGGTAGAGGGGCTCATTGATGTACTCGTCCTCTGCTTTGGGCTGACTGTTGGGTGTGCTGTGGTACCCTGGGTTATCCAAGGCGTGGATCTCACCGTTTTTACGCCGGGAGACAAAAGGGTTTTCTTCGATCGGATTCAGGTATTCTGCAGCACGGATCAGAAAAGGGAGGGAGGGAGGATAGGAGTGCAGAGAGAAGGGGAAAAAGATAAGCTACAAAGATCTGAGAAAATATATGAAGAAAAGAGAAATCAAATGAAATATGAATTTAAAGAGGCGAAGAGAAATAGATCAATGGCTAATGAGGAGAGCGGATGGGAGATGATAACGGTGATAATGCGAGCCGCTCCGGACCAGACAGGCGTGCTGCCAACAAATCTTTGGCATTGGAAATCCAATCTGAGGGGGTGAAAATGCCAGCAAACCACCCCTCTTCAGTGATTTCGAGCGCTGCATTCGTGGAGCGTCAAACATATTGATTTTGAACACTCTTCTGCTCCTACATTGCATCAGATGCATTTTACTGCAGGCTTGGTTGTAGTTCGAGTTGTTTAAAGAGACTCAAAAAAAGGCTGCGCGAGGGCCTGACTAAAGGAGCGAAACACGATTAGAGCCCCCCCCAAAAAAAACATGTTCAGAGCTGCAGAAAAACCTCTGCAGATGTTTCAATAAATGACATTGATGACGGTGTATCCACAAATATATCATATTTAGGCTGTGAATGAGCCATGAGATGACGAGAGGCCATGATGACAGGTGGACACACAGGAAAGGATGAAGCTGAATGTCAGTTTATCGACAATAAATGCACCGATACCACAAAATCATGGCTGCAGATAATAAACCGATTTTCTCTGTTTTGACTTGAATACCTGAGGAGTTCTTATCCTTCATCGGTGTAATGTATCCATCTTCATCGGTGTCACCTCTGGACATCCTGTCCCCCAGGAAGACGGTGGGGTCAGCGCTGTACCTCTGACCTCCACTGTCCTCTGCCCCGGACTGGCTCCTGCTCTTTTTATGCAGGTTCCCGTTGCTGCGCTGCTCCTCCAGGGGTGGGACGAGTCCACCTGTAGCTTCCTGGTTGCCACAGGCTTGAGCGCCCGCTGCCACAGAGCCCTCTGTGGAAACTGGGCCACCGTCTCGATAGCCGAACTGGTTCTGAGGGAAAAATTTGGGTTGAAAGTAAAATGTTTGTGTTCGCAAAAACTTCACTTTGACTGGTTTCATTTGATTTAATGTTATGATGTGTTTTCACCAAAGACAAAGGGAAATGGCAAAATCGAAGACTGCTTTTGAGCCAACTGTACCCGAGGCAAGAGAAGAGAGACTTCTAACCCACATGTCAGCCTGCTGTAGAGAAAATCCTCTGACAAAGTTCTGCCAGCATAGTCATCGGCACTGAGGGACTGCGAGGGGCAGTCGAGGAGAGATACAATTCAAACACCTGAACCTCAAAAAAGAACATAAACCCTCGCAAGGAAACACAAAACATGACACGGAGCCAGAGGTCTTGTTGTGGTGCTGTGCAAGCCTGCCTCAGGCTGTTTAACCCAGGCCCACTTCGCTGCACTGGTGCCAACTGCTAATGCTACAACAGCAATTACTGGATAAAACAGGAGAAAACAGAAACATCCTGGGGTTATATCCGTCCACCTACTCCATGTCTCCTTTGCAATCAGCCCCCCTCCCTCCAAAATTCTCTGTTCACCGCTTCTTCAAAGCCCGTCTGAGAACAGAGATTAGGTGAGGGTCTGTATCATGCTGCTTTTTCAGATGCGCAACCTGCATAACAAACTTTACGAGCCAAAGTCAGCCAGTTGATGGATTCTAGCGATGGATTCTTCTCGCCGTCTGGGCATTTACAGGCTTTTACCTGCATAATCAAAGACCTTCCATTTGTGATGGGGCGGCTGACCTTGAACAAGAAGGACAAAGCACAGATCACCTTATGTGTTTTTGGGGTACGTGGGCACTCATAAGAGAATAAAGATCCGCCGGAAAATGGGCAGGTCGTGGGAGGAAAGGTGCATGAGATACAAGCACCTCCTGAATGCGGCACAGCACGCAGCGGCGCCGCCACTCACTGCATATTAGAATACGGCTCAGGCATTCTAAAGAAGCGTCTGCTATTTACTTACGGGGCTCTGAGTAATGAATCCTGGGGCCTTGGGAGTGAGCACACAAAGAGCCAGCGTCCAAGCCACACACGATGGAAATGATGAAGGTGAGGCATTAGCAGAGGCAAATCATCAGAGTATCGGTGGTCATTAACCACCCTGAGCATTTAGAGGGCATCCAGAGTGGAGACATTTGAAGGATTTATTTAAACAGATGATGCAGTTTTTCTGAGACCACTTTATTACAGGCTGAGATATGTGACTTTAGGAGACCCCTGGTGCCAATATTTGGAAAAAAAGAGCCAACGTGCCCCCTCCGGAACCCTAGGAATCCTGTTTTCCTCCCTGGGATACTTACTCTGTTGGAGTCGACACGAGGCCTGGTTGTGTACGATGGCGGAGCCATGTTGTAGCCTCGAGGCACCAGGTACTCATCGGCGTCCATCAGGTCATCCAGGTCCTCTTCGTCCAGAAGGCTCTGGAAGAATTTACTGTCGTTCGGGCTGGGAAGCTTCATCCGGTCATCCCCCTACAGAAGAGGAAATTCCACACGTTAGATCCCGGTTGTTGCTCAGCGAAGGTTTATTTTCCGGACCCAACACCACCTGGATTACAAGGTACCGCTGGGGATCACGGGCCATTCTGCAGAACTCAGCTGCCAGCTCTTTGAACTTGGGCCGACTGTCTGCGTCGATCATCCAGCCTGGAGAAGAAAAGATGCAGGAATTTAGACAATCAAACACGCGTGAATTACAGAACAATGTTGGACTGTGGCATTCTGTTTAGCTTCGGGCAATTCATTAAATTTACTGTGTGGACTGTTTGTCCTCGTTCATTATGTATTAAGTTAAGTCCACAAAAATAGAACTACTGTGAGCAGAGGAACATGTTACACAAGGAAGTTGCGGGTGATTTGAGGGGTCAGGTGGCAACGCTGCAACCTCAGCTGGAGATTTCAATCTGCACCTTGAATACTCTGTGTTGTCTGCAGCATTCCCCTGGTGGATTATTGGAACATATAGGTGCCCAGTGCCCTTTCATTTAAATTCAACACTTCATGCTAGCAGAAAATATTGCACATCCTCAATTACCGGGAGCATATATTACATACATACCTTACACAATGCAATTATCATCCAGCTATAATGTGTTGTCTCTCTGGAAAGACTTGATTTTCCTCAACCATTCACAATTAATCTCTTAAGGTGGCCCTGATGTCCTGTCTTTCTTCACTTCATTTAAATTCTGCTTTTACCACCCCCGGTGCCAACACATTACTGAAATGAGATGCAATTACTCCAGCAATCAAACTCCATTCAGTCTTTATTGGGGTGGTGTCAAGGCAACGATGGGACGCACAGCGTGACAACAACAACGGCTCTGGGTCATGTAATCGGTAATAATGCTCCTGACTGCGGAGCGTCTGTCTGGATTTTGATTAGGCTGCTGTCCCTCCAGCCTGGGAACGGGGGGGTTTCGGTGATGTCACTTGTGGAAGTTGCAGAAAACAAGCTTTGAAGCATTGCGGCCTTTAATTGGATGCTAGCTCCTCACAGATTAATAACGAATCTGAAATCTGTGGGAGCACCTCAGGCAGTTTTTCTGCATGTTGAGGGAATTTGTTTGACCTGAGCGTTTACAGCAGGATTGTCCGAGCGCATTTCAGGCAGCACAGCAAATATATCTCATCATCCTCCAGGGAAAAAAACAGAAATCAAGTCGGCCCTGTTATTAGGCTAAATGGCTGCAGGGCTTCTGCACTGGCTGGAGTTTCTCATTTGGAAAAGCAGTTTAGGTGTTATGACATTTTGGCTGATTTGCATTTTTTGTCGTGGGAACGTGTTTGATATTGAGCTCCAAGCTGAAGCAGATCCTTCTTTCATCACATTTGGCATTTTAAACAGTGGAATGAATCGGTTCCCATTTCCACAGCTACAAGCAGCCAATAATGAGAAGGACATTCAGAAAGGAGACACAACATTTCTGAAACAACAACAACAACAACAACAAAAGACTAAATTAAAAGCAAACCAGTGATGGATCCTGATAAGTGACTGGGAAAATAACTGCCAAGCAACCAATGGCTGGCAGGCAGCCTGGCCTTTGTGCCTGGAAGGGTTCCTGGGAATCCTGGGAGAGAGGAGCAAGACAGGAGGGAATAGGGGAGGGGTGCAGAAAAGCTGGCGGTTGGGTGGGGGGTAGGGCTTCGGCAGAAAGTTGGGTTGGGATGGAACAACTGGCGGGGAGGTGCAGTGGTCCAGATGGAGGATGATGGGAACAAGGACGTGGGCAGAGTCCCTGGCGTGGGGCAGGGGCACCGGCTGAAATAACATCTTGCCAGATGAATATTAAAGTAGGGCAGCTTTTATTAAACTTCAAGTCCTCAATGAGTTGCGGCCATGTATGGACATGACTCATCAATAACAACACAGCTGTGTTCCGGAGACCTTCAGCAACAGGATTACTTTATACAGGCTATAGTATTGAGGCTGCAGTTCCTCGTCACGATCCCGGGATAATCTGTCGGGCACTGGATTAAACCACCACGCAGGTATTGATTTTGGGACCAGCGTGGATTATTTTTTAATCTGTATAAGTGAAAGTCTTCAGGCATGTCAGGTGTTTAACTTGCTCAATGACATGAGATTTTTTAGCTAAAGGAGTCAGTCTGTCTTTCACGTACTGCGTGACTATTGTAAATACAAGGCTAGGAGTTAGCTTGTTTAGCATAAATTAACGGGACCCTATTGTCACAGATCAGATGTGCAGTTGCTTGCTTAGCTTAATCCAAAACATTACTGTAGGTCCAGTATCGGTACTGTGTGCACCCTCACATTTGACCATGACCATGTAGACATCGATGGTGCAGATCGGAGGCTGCGGCAACCGCTCCCCTTTCTCCAGGATGTCTGGGATTTCCCGCGTCGGGATGCCATCATACGGTTTGCCTCCGAAGGTCATCAGCTCCCAGATGGTCACTCCTGGGGAAAGGGTAAAACAGAAGGAGTAGAGAAGGAAGGGGATCAAGGGAAACAGAGCTACCTACCGTAACTCCACACGTCACTCTGATGGGTGAACTTCCTGTAGTGGATGCATTCCAGAGCCATCCATTTAATGGGCATCTACAGAGAGAAATAAAAACATACAGATCCGTAATTCGACTGGATTTAATCTTGTCCTGCATGAATCCAGCGTTTGGGACGTATTGGGAAACCGACAGTGTGTCCAACTGTCGTTTTGCTTTGCTCAATATCACACAAGTACTGTGATTGATTAGTTTCAGCGCAGCGCGGGGATCATCAACAGAGGACGCTTCTGAAGACGCTAATTGGGATTGGATTGGCCATTCGTTGCCCATTATGTCCATAACCCGCAGACACCCCCCACTGCCTACCCTAACTGCAATATCATTTCCACATTGACTATGGGGGAGGGGGGGGGGGTTCACACCTACAACAAGGCAATTACCAGGTCATTTTTACATTTGATCGCACAAATGTGCTCAGACAAATCCTGCTCTGATGATTTAGGAGGCAGCCTCTCGTCGATGTGTGGGAGACTGACACACCCACCCTCTCCAGGGATAAATGAGCGGGAAGACGGTAAACAAAGTGTTTCAGGTTGGAAATATGGCGCGAAGCATTTTTGCTTTCATCTCTGGTGATTTATCTCCCACTGCATGTCGCTCCGCTGACAATTATTCCCATCTGTCAAGGTGTCAGTAAATACCGACATAGAGCCAATCACTCAGAAGCCATGGAGGAGCACACCTGCTGAGGTTTAGAAAAAGATTTCTAACAGCTCAAGGTCCAACTCAAGATGCAGCGACTGAATAGAAGCTGAAATGAGCGAGCTGGTTTAATAAAAGGGTTGATCAGGACAGTTGGCAAAGAAAGCCAGAAGCGAGGGACCGAGACGGGGCTCTTGATTAGCATACCCTTGGCCCGAAACAAAATGAGCTGATTAGTGCTGTGGCTGCAATATTTATCTGTAGGAAATGGCAGAAAAATTGCACCAAACTATATCTTTTTCTGGCTGCGTAGAAAACAAGTCCTGCCTGTTTCGCTCTTACTTGTGGGCTTTTTATTCATCATCATTCCTTTAGTGTTGTTTGAGACAGTGAGAGGTTTACTTCCTACAAATTCTATGATAATCCTCGCCAACTAACCTCTCCCGAGACTAAATGACAGTTAGCATGCTTATTAAAGTGGCAATGCGTTGGAATTTTCCCATTGAAATATTGCTTTAATTTTCCAAACTGCTTGATTTAATTAGCCGATTAAAAATCCACATTAGCACTGATGCAAACACAGGAATTTCGGCAACATAAAAATTATTTTAGATCTGTAGCCTCGTTAACATCCCTCGCCACCAGCGCTGACCTTTTGCTTTATGACTTTCTGTCGCAGTATTTACTTTTCACACACATACACACACATATATACACACATCATGCAGCTGTGACTCCACTTACACCAACCTTGCCCCCGTCTGCGTTGTACTCCTTCTCGTCAGTGTCCAGCAGCCGTGCCAGGCCGAAGTCTGTGATTTTGATGTGATTGGGCGACTTCACCAGGACATTACGGGCTGCCAGGTCCCTGTGGACCAACCTCCTCTCTTCCAGATACATCATTCCCTGGCAAAGAAAGACAGAACCAAAGGAGGGGGGCGGCGGGGGGATGGCTGTGAATTCACGGGGCCGTTAATCATTTTCATTCCATGATAGCAGCAGTCTGCAGTCATCAATGTGGTAGATGTCAGTGCGAACAGAGAATTATTGTCATAACTGTCATCATCATTAACCGATGCTTTGATCGAGTCCTTCATCACGTCGTTCCTCATGTCAGTGACTGTGGAAGACGGCCGTCAGAAGGAGCTTTGATAGCATTCCAAGCATATTCCAGTCAGAACTTGCAATGAGAGAAACTAACGAGAGTGGCCTCTTGAACCACAAGTTGCTGAAGAAAGTTGCTAGCCATTTTATGTCAACGTACATCCCGACGTCCAATAGCTTTGACACATGGAAAGCATGCCGTTGAGTCCACAGGGAAAGTGATGCCAGCTGTCAAATTTATCTAAAAAATGTCTTTAAAATAAATCTGAGGAGTGACGGGCTGGAAGTACGGTCCAGTCCAGCCGTACACTATAGAATTGTTATATGAGAAAAGCAGAACATATCAAACTAGGCATGGAATCCCTCAGATCCCTTCACAATCACAGAGGCGGGACTGTTGTGGATCCTCAGACAGAGACAATTACCTAGACAGCATCGCTTTTTTTTAAATTTGAGACACCTCTTGACAGTTCCAAAGCGACTACGTTTCCACTCAGTGGGTTTAGATGACACCTAAAAAACTAATTACTGCCAAAGTGTGACTTCAAAGCTGCACGCAATCACTTGAGCTGGACTAAAATGAAAGTTTCAGATGTCGAGCTAATGCTCCCAGATCCCCAAACAGAAGTGGATGCTCTGCAGTTCCTGCTGTTCACCTGGAAGTCAAACAGCATTTATAAAGAAAATGGAGGGGCTTTAACAGAAGAAGCAGGTGGAATGTGACAAAAACTGGAGTTTGTTGTTGCACAGTTGTTACCTGTTACCTCTTGGGATGGTAACTTCCAATAAAATCAGATGGTATAACCAATGGATCTTTGATGATTTCTTGCCGTGATCTGATGCCCCAACAAAACAGAGTTTGTGTTGATTTGAATCTCAGCCTTTATTGCCGGTCATCATTGCAAACCAATCATTTGTTACCACTTCCCTCAACCCCAGATCAGAGCCATTAGTACCTGCTCACACTTTAACGTCAAAACCTAAAGTTTGGGTTTCAAATGTTCGGTTTTCCGCTCTGATGTGGCTCCCTGACTGTATCTTGGGAACAACAAACCTCATTCCATTTTGTTAAGGGAGATTTTGCGCAGCAGAATGAGCAAATGCAGAATAGAAGAAGAAACAATAACAAAGCCTTCTGTGCAGGATGACAATCACACAAAAACCTATTTGCACGTATATCAGTTTTTCTTCAAGAATGCACAAACGCGCTCCATTATGCCCTCGTGAGCACCGTCACAATGTGCTCCTGTGCTCACAGATGAAAAAAAAAGGAGCAGCCAGGCAGACACTCAATGCCAGGCCAATTGAAGGGTATTAGACTGGATGATAAACAAGTGGATGCCGCTTTGCCGGTGAATCAATAGAAGCTCCTTGGTGAAGAGCGAGGTATTGTACTCAACAGACAATGGGGAATTTCAACCAAGGCCTACGCCCCCACCGGTGCAAGAAAATCTCTGCCATTTTCACACATGGTGGGAAAAAAATCCAGCATGTTTGCACGCTCTGCTGAAACCGGGGTGTGGTTTCAGTAGACCCCCCTCCCACACAAATGTGAGGATAAATCAATGGTGCCAATGTTTGTCTCGCGCTGGCTGGGCCTTCATCCATCATCCGCCGACCTCACACACAGATGTACAAGCAAGTGGCCAGAGACGGCGCAGGGACCACCTCTGCTCCTCAGCAAGATGTATCGCAAGCACTGTTCTTGGAGGCTGTCACCATGTGTCTTCCTGTCATTCTGTTTGTCAGGTTCTCACAGTCCTACTTCTTTATCCCGGGTTTCCTGTGTTGATCAAGTTCGGCAGCAACAACCTCGACTTAACCTGGAAGGATATGGAAAATGGAGGACTTCTAGGCATAAGGGGAGAGGGGAGGTAATCAATAACAATGCTGATTACAACACAGAGACAGCGGGGGCCTCGCAATATTTATCCCCCATGTCGACGTCGGGACGAATTAGGAATCAATGGTCCACACAGTCCATTAATACACTTCGACTTAAAGTGACAGGCCAATGAGGAGAGGCCATCACGCAGACGGGGGAAATGTACAGCGGCTCAAGGAGCCAATTAATTTCCAGTCACTGTGGGCCGTAAACAGCAGCGTCCCAGTGGAGAACGGGAGAACTAGCCTTGGTCGTAGGCCGAGAGGTTCCTGCTGATTGGGCCGCCTCTGACACTGCCTCAGTCTCTTGGCGCCCAGAAGGATGAGGTCATTAACAATGAAACTGCATCATTTGCAACTGGCTAACACAACTGGTATGTGGCTAATTACAAAGCAACTCACAGAAGAGTTCATTTAGTCTGCCATGTTTGCTAATCACCACTCACACTGTTGGGTACTCCTAGCAACCACTGGCTGAACAAATCTAGGAGAATGATCCCAGGAATCACCAAGAAGTTCACTGTCTGAGGTAATTTAAGATAACTTTGGATCAGGAATGTTCACTTTTATCTTCTACAAAAAGGAAAAGTGCTTCCTAATGCGATCGATTTCTCCTCATATGTTCACTTAACCTCGTGGCTGATTTGCATGGTTTTCTTCCGAGCCCCAAGACCCAAAACCTATAGGATCTTTGGCAGAAACAAGGCTTTGAGTTCATCTTTTCTCTTTAACTACTGACTTGGAAATTGTTATTCTATCCTCTGGTGACCTAATGCTCACTAAAAGGCTTAAAGATTCTTAAACAAGGTCTTTTATCATTTTTGTAGCCTCCAAATGTTTGCAGAGTTGCAAAGCACAGAACAACCGGGTTCGCAAAACCCTCTGTGACCAGAGCATTTTCTCTCTCGCTGGAAGAAAGACAATAGATGAGAGTCTTGTGCACAGAAAAAAAGAAAATGAAGATGCAGGATGGTCAGTCAGATCGCAGCACAGCAGCAGAGAGGGACTGTGACAATACCAGTGGATGGAACAGAGAGGGGTCAATGGAGGAGGGACACGAAGGTAGGATAGTCAACCCTCTTCTGCTGCCTTTGCACCAGCATGTGTGTGTCTGTGTGTGTGTGTGTGGTGTGTGTGTGTGTGTGTGTGTGTGGGGGGGGGGGGGGTGAAGGTTACATGTAAGGACAGATCTTGTATCAACTGACTTTCGATACATCAGAGATTCTATGGCCACAATAAAAGGCCGCTGCTGGCAAATTTACATGTGCAAATATCACGCGGAATTAGATGGAAAACAATTTCGTCTTGATGATCATGAAGAAGAAGGCGTGTCTTTCCACTTTCTGTAAGTCTGAAAATGGCTCGTGCTGGCTTTCAAATGAATAGTGAGCTACAATAATAGATGATTTGGGCTGAGAGTCATGAGACATTTTTTTCCTCAAATTCAACCCAAGATTCCAACTCCCTTCCACATTCCTGGGGCTGAATCCTCTGACTGCAAACTCTAAATTGTCAACAGGTACTCATTGCCAAACCTTCCTTAAATGTGTGTTTTCCTGACAACTCTCCAGCCCCGAGTCACGTGGGTAACTGATGAAAGCCGTTTGGACTGTCGGTGTAAATGCTACAGCGGCTTTATTCAAAGAACAAGAATTCTTAGCCGGGGCCTCAGTCTCTCACTGGAAGCAGGTGTGAGGTGCCTGTTTCATATTGGAGCGATAAGAGCACCACATGCGGTGGAACCACACCCCTCCCTGCATCGCCCATCCAGGAGGGTGAAGATGCACCACAACGTGAGCAACACGGAGGGGCTGTCCACACGCCGGGCGCTGGGACCAATGCGATAAGGCGCGCACACAATGGGCCCGCTCAGGTGGTGCAGGTGGCCGTCTGTCATGTGTGGCGTGCGGCGGCCGAGATAGACTGGGAGGCATTCCCAAAGTGCGCCGAGCACAAGGAAGAGAAAAATAGAAGCCAGTCAACGGCCAGATGTGCCAGTCTTTAATCTTGTTTATATTCACATCAGTGTGTAATAAATTCCGGTTTCATTCTGTTAAATTTGGGTCATATTTCTCCGCTAAGCACATTTACAGCGCGGAGCTGCGGAGCACAATCTGCTGCGTGTAGCTGCGGCACTGGAACCAATAAGCTCTGGCGGATGGTTCTGGATGGTTAATGAGGGATGCAGGTGAAGGTGACATAATGTGACGCGCATAATAGCAGCTCAACGGCGGTGCAGCAGTTAAGGTACAGCCCCATTTACTCCTCATTCAGCCGTCGCTCAACCAAAGGAAAAGCAAGCCTGAGTCACGTGTGTGTATGTGTGTGTGTGTGTGTGTGTGTGTGTATAAGCCTCTCACAGCACTAGGGATTATGTGGGATAAAGAAGTTACTTTGTTCAAAGTGAAAAATCAACTTCATCTGGTATCAGGTGACAATGGGCTGTAATGGAACTCAAATCTCTCACCATTTCGGTGTTTTAAGGACAGAGTCAGTCATGAACCATTAAGTGTAATTGCAGCCGCGTTAGTTAGGAGCTAATCTGTCAGCCTTGAGCCACAGACAAAGACACGACTGTCAGATCTCCAATGACCAATATTAGGAACGAGCGCTGATCGCCTTCCTGTGTCCGCAGATTTAATTACATCCTCGCTGACAATGGAAACTAGATGTAAAGATGATTTAAACCCTCTCGCCGAGATCTCAGCTGCCCTGTGGAACCAAAAAAAGATCCCTCCAAAATGTCATGGGGCAGACAATAAAAGGCCGCTGCTGGCAAATTTACATGTGCAAATGTCAATCATTTGGCGGCTACAGCCGCGGAATTAGATGGAAAACAATTTCATCTTCATGATCATGAAGAAGAAGGCGTGTCTTTCCACTTTCTGTCAGTCTGAAAATGGCTCGTGCTGGCTTTCAAATGAATAGTGAGCTACAATAATAGATGATTTGGGCTGAGAGTCGTCTTAAGAACCATGGCAGCTAGCCCACTGTGAAGGTGTTAATGGCGGGTGTTCTTGGGCTTGCGGCGCAGCATCTTTTTCCTGTATGAATCAACTGTGCACGAGTGGATAATTACTGGTGTGAGTAGCTGTCAGGCCTGTTCTGAATCAGCCCTGAATCAGATTGGGAAAGGGAAGAATTATTCTTCTATTAAAAAATGAGTTTGCAATGAGGCTGATTTCCTCGAGTGTCTGTGGTAACAAGGACCAACAGGAGATCCCGTGAATTCATGCAGCAGTGAGACTGGTGCCATGTCCAGTTCCAGGTCAGCTGTTTTCATTCGGTTTCTTCACACAGTCCACTTAGATACCGCACTAGCATGGCTGTCAATCATAGCTCTTCCACGAATCAAAAGCTACCAAAGATGCCATTGTTGGAGTTCTCGGCAGGCGTAAATGATTCTTGTCAGACACAGACGGGATTATATAAAACAAACGATCATACAACCTTCGGATTTTAGTTGCAGAATCTTGACAAAATCTCCATAATTACGCTAATGCCCCTGTTGTGTCTAATGAGCCTGGATCATCGTGGCTTCCATTGGAAGAGTTGTGAGAAGACCGATTCAATCACGCAGTCCTACCCACTGGATCTGGCAGTTAAATCCCTCCCCTTATGCATCCTTGAGCACTGCTGATCCTCACAGATAATTAAAAAGACCCAAGAGTGGGAGGGTGGGCTTACCCCTCCGCCGCTCCCTCCACTCACCACCTTTGCGGTTTCCAACCCGTTTCCCCCGATCTGTCGCATCAGCAGGGATGCACGTGCTCCTAGATGCACTACAGGAAATGGGAAAACAGGTCAAGGTGCATATAGGGTTGTTTATAATGTTGGGCAGCATTATGGAATGTACTCTCCGGAAATGAAACGTGATGCGTTTCCTGATGAGCCCTGACATGCAAAGATGTGTGGAACTCAGTATTAATAATGCCTTTGGGAAATGAAGTGCCGCTCGTGGATCAGGACGGAATACCCCGCCCATCATACCAAATGCACTCAGCTGTTATGGAAAATACAGTGAGGGATGACCTGAAGGTGCTGGTGTGTGTCCCAGTCATGTGCTGTAATTCTTTTACCAGACTATTCAGCTGAATCATAAACAGCCATCAACATGTGCTTGTCAAGGCGTTTCCCCTCACTGGGATCTGATGCACAGGATCTACAGGAGGGGACCCAATTTGATTGAAGACCTGGATGCATCCTTAAGCGATAGAGAGAGATGAAGGGAAGGACGTGTGCCAGAGTCTCGGTTTGTGGAGACTCGTCCGACTAGCTCGGGGTAGCACGTGAGTGGCACCTGGGGCAGGCAACGACTGCTGTGCAGGCATCACCTGCGGGATGCATATCCAGAGATATTTCTGTGCCTCTGCGCATGTGAATGGACTCATGGGGAGGGGAGGAACCAGGCCTACTAACATTTGACTTTTCCTTTTCCTGAGTAAGCATCAATGTGGGTGGGCAGGACTTTGGTAGATGGCAGGTGTCTGCTGATCTGGCCATAAAAATAAGTGTGCATATAAATGCTCTGGACCATGTGGGATTCCCACGTAGTTAGCTCTGTGCATATTAACCACAGTATAGTCCTTAGAGGAGCTATGGCAGGTTGGCCAGTTCAATGGCCCCATTACCTCCATCAGTGTGTAAAAACAGCGGCCAGAGTGTGGCGACAGGACGCATGGGAGCCCACACGTTCGCTGGATTTCTAGAAATGCTCCCTAAGTTCTCTGACTGTTCCAGCGGAGAAATGGCAGCATCGCAGATCTATTTTATTATCATTATCGGGAGCCTGAGGAGAGCGAGAAACAAAAAGAAGGGGGCCAGATTTAAAGACTCATGAAGCTCATCGTGCACTCGGTTCCGATCTCATATTTAATTCAGTGATTGATTTGTTCATTAAAATACACCCCAAACCTAATTATTCCATTAATAATAAAAATCTGAATGAAAGAAATATTCATTTGGTGAGTAATATAGGAGATGGAGGGAGGGTGTTGCAGAAAGACACAAAATGGGGTCATTTGTAACTAATGAGAAGCTCTGCTGAAGTGTTTGCACAATAAGACACAAACACCAAGTCAACCTGAGGACACAGTGAAGATGGAAAGCAACCATGGCCACAATTGTCCTGAGCAACATGGCCACCATGGCAACCGGGTATATACTGTAGCTCCTTCAGGGAAGATTACAGAAGAAAAACAATTAATAATAGAAAAAGGGGAAATGAGAGTAAACAGAGTGTCACGAAAAACATGAAAAGCAGGTTCTGGGAAGGATTGTAGGAGTCACGGATCTATGGATCAAATCTAAGGAAGACAGCCAGCCAGAGTTGCTAGTTTTCTCCTGGACAGAAGAGACCCAGCTAAGTTTAATTGGAATTAATGAAGGCAAGGACACTAATTTAAATGTTCTGTACATGTCAACGCTATGGGTGGATGTACACTTGTACATCTGAAGGCAGGTCATTGAACTGACCTGGTAAATTGTTGGAAAAATAAAAATGGTGACTCACCGTTGCTAACATTAGCAATGCATTATCAGAGCTTCAGAACGTTGCAGAGAATGTTGTGGAAAAAGTTCCAACAGCAGCCCCATTATGGAAATATGAAACATCATTGAGAAAGGATATCGTACAAATGGAGATGTCCTTGCTGGATCTACCTAAGGCAACATCTATTTTGACGGGTTTTAATTTTGAATTGCAGCCACAAACTTTCATTGTGCTCTATCAGCATCCACTGAATCATCATGATGATTTTGAGAGATGTAATAAACGGCTGCTAAATTTCAACAAAGAAAAGGAATTAAAGCAGAAGAAAATGGACAAGAAGTAGAAGATCAAAGAGATAAAATAAAGAAGAAAGAACACAATAAGTAACAGACATGATGCGTCCGTTCATCGCCTTTCCTGAAGTCTTCAAAATCATGAAGCTCTGCAAGACCCAGACGCATTTTGAAATTTTGAAACATTTATTTACAATTTTTACGAAGAAGCAAAAAAATTGGCGAGAGATGGTTTAAATTCTCTCCATGTTTGACGATAAATTTCAACTGTAACCATCAGAATAATGGTTGCATCCGTACGGTAACCTTCTGATTTATGAAGGGACAAAACTGGGTAGAGAGCAAGTTCATGACATACAAGAGAAATGGGAAAGAGGATGGAGAGAGAAAACAATGAAGAAATATAGACAAAGGACGAAAGAAGAACGAAATAACCGATGATGGATGATCAAAGGAGCAGAGAATATGAACAAAGAGGAATTGTGGAAAAGATATAAGAGAAATGAAAACGGATGGGAAAAGATGGAAAAGATTGGAAAAATAAATTAGAGGCTACCTGCACATTAGGAGAACAAATGCCTGTATGATGTACATGCACGTGTGCTTCATTTTTGTGCACGTCTATCACTCTGTGTGTGTGTGTGTGTGTGTGTGTGTGTGTGTGTGTGTGTGTGTGTGGTGTGTGTGTGTGTGTGTGCGCCTGCACTGGCGACAGTTGATTAATGGGGGCCATTATCTCAATGCCCAAAACACTCAGTGATGAAGAGTCACTGCCTGGCGACAGGCCCCGGCCAATCAATTTGCGGCGCAGCGGTCACCTGCCCCGGTCAGCGCCCACATGCAGTCCGGTTTGAGCTGCTGTTTTCACAGGTCCGGCAGCCTGCCCTCACAGGGTGTCGGGAAAAACAGACATTTTCATAACTGGCAGCAGGGGTACGTTTAAAAATACCTCTGAAGACGATCCTTCGTCCTTGTTGCACACAGATCAGGGAGAGATTTAGGAAAGTCTGCATATATGGTCTGTCTTGTTGCCGTAGGAAGGAGGGCCGTCTGATGATTTCAAAGCAGGGAGGGAAATACTTCAATCGTCTCATCACAGTCTGGCGAGAAAAGGGAAAATTCCCTTCCAGTATGCTGGCAAAAGGACTACGTCTCCTGGCACCACAACACCATTGCGTGTCCTTGTGCTTTGTCTTGCCGTCTGACAATGTAAAGATCTATTTCCTTAATCTTCCTTTTCTTGTTATCCCATTTCTCCTCTTCTCTCATCTTAACAACAACCTTTTCATAGCTAACCGAAGGCCAACGGAAGATCATTCTCCCCTTTAATGGGAAATTGCATGTCTTCCGAGAGGTGCTCTTTCTCCTGGAGGACAGGTTCCCTATCATTACCTTGAGAGCACCGAGATCGCCCTGGAGAGAGGAGCTATTTACTCGGGGATCACGTACAAACGCACGGTGGCTCAGATGCACCCTGAGGCACAGAAACACAGGCATCGTTAAATGAGGGGCTGATACTCGTGCTCATCTCGACCCTAGCCCGTTATTTAGCATTCACCATTATTATTAAGTCTTCCAAAAAATGTTGTACTGCTATTATGTTGGAACAGTCGAAAAGAATAACTCAAATGGGTTCATGGTTTTGAAATCTGCACTTGGCACAAGGTGTTTTATCTTGAAAATTGGCCAGATTATTCAGTTAGTGCAGATGTTCAAGTCTGCTTGGCAAAGATTAATGCGATTTTGTGTTAAAAAAAAAAAAAGATTAGCTAGTCTCAGGAGAGCACCTGGGGAAGTTCACCCAGTGGACACTTGTGTTTATGGGGCTTGGGGGGGCAGAACCACCCTGGGTGACTCATTTACCATTAATACCAAACAGACTTCATTTCACTCTAATGGTGCTACTCTGGTGTTATGGAAGGGGTGAAAATGAGATAGTTGTTACTGAAATACAAAAGTGACAAATGACCGAAAAAATAGAGGGCAATTATTCACCTTATTTCCCCCCAGTGTGCTTAGGGGGTTAAAGTCCATCACACCCTTTAAGAGTCATGGCTGTTATTGGTGGCTTGGGCACCTAGTCAGGATGCCCCCTGAACGCCTCCCTGGTGAGGTGTTCAGGGCATGTCTCTCTGGTAGGAGACCCCCGGGAAGACCCAGAATACGTTGGGGAGACTATGTCTCTCGACTGGCCTGGGAACGCCTGGGGATCCCCTCGGAAGAGATGGAAGAAGTAGCTGGGGAGAGGGAAGTCTGGGCTTCTCTTCTTAGGCTGCTGCCCCTGCGACCCGACCCCGGATAAGTGGTAGAGGATGGATGGATGGATGGATGGATGGATGGATGGATGAATGGATGGATGGATGATGGATGGATGGATGGATGGATGGATGATGGATGGATGGATGGATGGATGGATGGATGGATGGATGGATGTTATTGGTAGGAATGGAAAGGCTAGCTCATTCAACCACTTATTGATTGACTAATACAGTCAAATGGAAACAAAATTTAGCCTGATTTCCAATAAATCAGTCAAGCACCTTTGCTTGTACTCAACAATGTGCACTGAAATGAACTGGAGTCACTGCTATCAATCACAATCAACCCATTTAGTGAGGTGGATCCCTCAGTGGTAGGCTGGCCTGGGACACTCGCGAATTATCTCCCGCCTGTCTTTTCTTCGCGCACAGAACCACAGCGAAGGGGACACTTACCGCCGGCTGCCACAGGTGAAATCGAATCCAATTACAGAAATAAGTACCTGCTTAAGTAACCTGCTCCTGAAGCTCCTGTGGATCGTCCATCAGGGAGGACTAAAGGGTTACAACACTAAACCAGCTAAAACTCCCAGCCGTTAACTTGATGTTCTTTTTAGAGTGAGCAGTTTTTACCCACATTTGTGTTTTGGGGTCTACCTCTCAATTTATGGCTGTGCTCAGCTTCTTTCTCTTTCTCTTCTACTTTAGTGTGTTTCCTCTGAGAATTAGTCCAAGTCCTGAGCGACCATACTGGCCCATTTGTTACGATCTGGGCTTGGTGGTGTCAACAATCATTTCTTCAAGCATCATATGGAACCAGCCACAGTGATTTGAGGCGGTACCAACTCTGAGGTTGCCCCACTACTAGGGAAACGGAAAAAAGGGGGTTCTCCTGGTTTTGTTTTCCCGCCGCCCTTGAACACAGTCGAGGTGACCCCAGGAGAGGTGAGATTCGATGAGAACATGGGAATGGCAATTCAGAGATGAGACAAGGATCAGAAGCTGCTTACTGAATAGACAGAACATGAGATTATAATCTAAAATCATTACCTGTTCATTACTGTTTATTGTATTCCTCTGTTCTGTACATGGTCGCAGAAAGGAGGGAATTCCATTATGTCCTGGGTCCAAAGGGCGAGGTAGTACTCCAAATGGAAAGCACTAAAAATGCAATTACTCAACGTTGTGTGTGTTGGACATTTCCAGGAAGAACTATTGGAAAACCAGGAAAAACGGACAGCAAAACGAGTGGGAAATTAGCATTTAATGCTGTCTGGCAGCAATGTTATGATGCCGTTTTCTCCTTTGTCAATAAAACTGGTGTAGCAAAGGCTCTTTGTTGCCCTGACATCAGGCAAATCCATAAAACGGCTTATTGTGACAGCGAATGCAGAAGCCTAAATTTATGCCATCACCCTGGAGTGATACCGTAACCTTCCAGGAGTCTGAAACCACAAAACGGCCCGGTTGGGCTCACTTCATTTGCAAACCAAACACAAATCTCGTCTGGATATTCTGTTTCCCGTTCACTTTTCCAGCCTTCACTCATTCCCTGCGGCTGCGTGCGGCGACCCGCTTCTAAGCCGGAGTTCACGGCAATTTCTGCCGCTCAACAACATCAGTGGCTTATTGTGTCATTGTGGAGAGCTACGAGAGCGATCAGCGTGTCAAGCAGTGAGGATAATTAGGATCAACGGGGGCAAATTGGGAGAGACACCAGTAGACTCAAATACTCCATCTACTCGTCCCTCAAATGACACCCGTTTAAGGTGCAGCTGTTTTTCGCCAGTCCTGCCGGGATTCTCGGGGTAAACACGGCGCTCCTCGTCACTGTGATTAAGATGTTTTTTGTGTGCTTCCTTGAAATTGAGTTTCAATCGGCCATTGTTGCCATGGTTACAGCTGGTGCACATTTTTTGTAGCCAAAACAAAGACTGACCTCCCTCAGATCAGGAAATTGCTTTGGGGATTTTCTTCAACACTGTTTGGCTAAAACGATGAAACTCCTTTGAAGTGATGCCGGCGTTGGTGAGCCTCCGTGCGTCTCCAACTGTCACACCCACCATGTGGCATAAACCCCTGAAATTCGGAAGGCACCCCGCGCACACGGCACCGCCAGATGTCGCCCGATTGTCGTCACCCACCTTGGCAATCTGGACACACCAGTTGAGCAGCAGCTGCGATCCGATGTTGTCCTTATGCTCGTACACGTAGTCGAGCAGGCAGCCATGGGGCATGAGCTGGGTTACCAGTTGGATAGTGGGGCTCAGGCAGACTCCCAGGAGACGCACCAGGTGGGGGTGTTCCATGCTGGCCATTATCAGGGCCTCCTGCGTATAGTTGGAGGAAGACAGGAAAAAGGGGACTAAAAGACTGTTGCTTTACAGGAATGGGCATTTCTTCTACTGGGCTCTCCTCGGATGGACACAGGTTATAATAAAGACCCAGACAGTTCGATACTCCAGTTGGACATGGATGTAGCCCATTTCCATACCACATATTCAGCATGGCCACCGCAGGCTGCTTCGAGTTGAACTTTTCACTTCTTGTTTTTCTCAATGCAGTGAAAATGCACCTCCTTTCTCATCTGATTCTACAGCAGATGGACTCTGATTTTTGAACATTTGGTTCTCAGCGTCGAGCTGCAAGCAGAAGGATGCACGCTGATGATGAAGTGTTATTGGCGCGGCCGGTACCCGCGGCCGGGCGTCGGGAAGCGCGGCGGCTGCACTTGGAGTCATTGCTTAAAAACACTTCAACTCATCTCCTCTTGCCTCTCTCTCATTTGCACACACTCTTGGCTGCTCTCTAAAACACTCACACTCGCAAGTACTCAAGGACATGCTCTCTCCCTCCCTTGCCATCTTGGCATTCGTCGGGCGGTGGGTCCTGGGGCCAGCTGATAGATAGCTAAGGTGCTGTTTTAAATTTAGATGCTGAAAAACGAGCTCAGAGGCAAAACAGTGGAGGTGTGAGTCAATTAATTTGAAAAGGAGGGAGTGGGGAGGGGCGCAGGCCATCAGGTGGTTTGATTTAAACTGAGCCTGTTGGTCCTTAGTAACACCACTACATCTCCACTTCATAACCCCCCCACAACATTGCACATCTGCAGCCTCCTCTACAGACTCAAGAGGGAGTGAAGGAGAAGTGCAGAGCAGAGGGAAGGAAAGAAAGCTCTTGTTCCCACTTTGAGATCGCAAAAGACCCAACTTGTAAACTGTGTCGAGCTAAAGTCTTTTTCAAGCTTTTCTAGTCTCAAGTTTTCATAGGACTGTGTTTTGTGTGTGTGTGTGTGTATTTCTCTCATTTCCCTGAGCCCTGACCTCCATTATTCCCGGATGACCCTGTCTTCCTATATTGAAACTAGCGCGCACTCACTCACACACACACACACACACACACACACACAACACACACACACACAGACACACGCACGCGTGCATACATGGAAAAACAGTGTCCCCAGGTCCTGACCCAAAACATAACCTGAACCCAATTCTATATTTAACTGCAAATTAGGTCTACAACCCTCCATCTGGCCCTAACATTGTGAGGACCAGCCAAAATGTCCCCACCCACCAGAAAAATGTCCACATAAAGCTTAATGCATTATAGCACGCATAATAACACGTGCACGCTAACCTCCTAGTAAAACACAGCACATTTAAAGACATATGCATAAAGGTGGTCACCATCTCACTGGGATGGAGCCTTTAACATACACAGCAGATAATCAATTTGTATATTCACGTTTGTGTGTGGAGAAACCCTCCTCCAGAGAGGTGCTGCCTGCCTGCTGGAGCTTTTTGCATTAAAGTCTGTGGTTTTGCATTTGTACGCATTTGTGCGTCTGAAATTTTCCAAGAATGTTTGGAGCCGGCACTCCAGTGGATAGTTTCCCAGTGGCGAGGCGTGCGCCTGCCTTTAGATTGCTGTTTAACAAGCCGGCAGACAGAGCATATTGGCTCTGGATGGACAGAGACTCTCCGCTGGGAGAGACGGGGGCAGAGAGGGAAGTGTGGTGGGAAGATGCAGGGACACAGGGACGGGAGCGGAAACAGGAAAGCTAAGACGCACAAGCGGGTTCCTTTCTGGTTGATGTGAACTGAGATGGCTGGATTAACATAAATTAGTATCGCCCCCTACAGGCTGCATCGTGTCGTCCATCTTGCCGTGCAGGTTGTGAGGACGGGTTGCTAATGCAGCGGACACGCATTTCGGCAGCGGACGGCGCGTTAACAAAACGCTCCATTCAAACGCCATAAATGTTTGGACTCATCTGAGTGTGTGTGAGCTCTTTGAAGGCAGCGGCGCTGAGACGCGGCGGGGCCAAACAAGATTAATTCTCTGCTGAATTTCTCTGTCCGCAAATTTAATTTGAGAGCCACAACGAAGATGTGTGGCTGTTGACAGACACTGGGAATGAAGGAATCTTAATCTAAAAAGATTAATGGGCTGACACCAAGCAACCACTGGGTGTGGTACACACAGAGGGACACGTAGGAGACTTTAAATTTGTCCAACCAGGTCGGCCTGCCTAGAGATGACGTGCAAGAAGCAAAACAAATACAAGAAATGGAAAACTTTGCGGCAACCTCCTTTTCTGTAGTGTCGCTCATCAACAAGCTCTGCTTTTAATAGGGCCTCGTTCAATACTGGCTCAATTTACAGCGTCTGTGTCTGACGGCAGCCTCGTAACTATTTACCACCCACAACGCCACATGCTCGGCCATCCCTTTGACGAGGCCGACGCGTTATGGCCAGTGTAGAGACCAGAGCGGGCCCACGCTGTGGCCGTATAGATACTCACGTCCATGAACTCCACGTTGGCTTTGGGGCCTGTAGCCTCGTTGAGGATTTTAATGGCGACGGGAATCTTCACCGTCTCACCTTCGGGAACCCAGATGCCCTGAAATGCACAAGCAATCATCATAAATGCGCTGCTGTCTCTATAAACATGTCCACACTGGGACCCTCATCACGGCGATGGGTAAAATCGTGTTTAATGGCGTCCTCAAAATAGTCCCCTGCGAGTCAGTGCCTCTGTAAACCGCATTCTCAGGGTCAATATGTCTGAAAAACTAAATCGCTTCCCGCTAATGTTAGCTAAATGGAAGTGTCTTTTCCAGCAGGGAGCTCTGGACCATAATAAACCCATAAATTGATAGATGGCTGTATGTGCATATTAATTAGAGTTGTAAAATCAAACAGGCCCATCAATATCGCAAATGTGAGGAATTTTAATGGTGCTGGTAGAAAACGCCATATTTATTCAGCGAGTTTGAATCACGTTGCCAAGGGCGGCGATATTGGCAAGCAGGGAGCTTCTCCGCCATGTCCTTGAACCTTTTCTCAGCTCAAAACTGTCTGGAAACACTGCTACATTAAATAGAATGTTCTTTCCATTGTCATGTTTGGGTCATCCCATGTGAAGCGTACGCCCAAACCCACCTTATAGACGGTTCCAAAAGCGCCCGAACCCAGAATCTTCACTCTTTTCAGTTCCGTCTCCTTCAGGATCCGTAGCTGAGCTTGGTTAGGGGCCGTCCCACTGGGGGTCAGGGGCTCCACCAGCTGACAAAACAAACACGATTCATGGTGGTGATGGTTTCAGATCTGGTTCCGGTGGCAGCTCGCTCGGAAAACATCAAAAGTTCAGCTTGGCATCACGTTCCTTATCAAGTGCACCTGCTAAACCTCTAGTCCAGTGGTCCCCAAACTACGGCCCGTGGGCCGGATACGGCCCCCCTCCACATTTGGTCCGGCCCCCTGAACAATACCAGAAAGCATTTTAATTTTTTTTCATATATGTGTATTTGTATTTGATAATAAAGTTGGACTTTAGAGACTGCTCATATGAGTCATTTAAGTAAGAGATTCTGCTCTGACAACTAAGCTGAACTTGGAACTTGAACAGAAAGTTTATGTTCCATGGACTATTTTTATGTGAAGAAATCAGAGAGGGTTATTTGGTTATTATTTATTTCATTAATAGTGTTATTATTTATTTCCTGACTTTTGTTCTGTGAAGAATCCAGAAAGGGTTATTTGATTGTGCTTTCTTGAAAACAATAAATTGTTACGTTTAGGCACTCCTGCAATCCTCACACTTTTTCTGTTACAAACTGACCCCGGCCCCTTATCAGAGAAGGGAAAAGTTATGTGGCCCTCACAGGAAAAAAGTTTGGGGACCCCTGCTTTAGTCCAAAACTATTTTTTTAACCATTTTTATTGTACTATGACACATTATGTCTTACAATAAACAGCCAATACCTGTTTATTGGATTAATGACTAAAGATGAATCTGTTTGGACTGACCACGCGTGTGAGAACGTGCATGAAACAGGCATCTGCACCATGATTTCGTGGTGAGAACAGTTCTAACTGTACAAGGCAAAAAAAGAGAGAGAGAGGTGCGATACCAAATGATAAAAGTAGGCAAAACTAGCAGCCGTCCTGTCCTGATTATTGCTATTTTGAAAAAAAAGAAATAGACCCCATTTATGAAAAACAAATGATTCTGGGTTGTGAGCAGCGAAGTTCTTGTCAGAACTGGCACCCGCAGGCCAGCACTGCAGCGCTTCCAGGCACTGAACAAATCTCAGCCTGGTGGTCGGCTGCTATCGTGCTCGACAAAGAGTCGCCGCTCACCAGCTGTGCACATAGAAAACAATTTCGATTCAAGGTTATGACAAACTTCCGCCGTGTGTCTGACTGCCAATGACAGCTGAGTCTGAACAGCATCCCAGCAGCTGGCTGGGCTGGCCGCCACATCAGCGGCCACTCAACAAAGCCGCGGCTGCTCCATATAAAGAGCAGAACCTGGCACCTGTGCACAAGCTGCCCCCCCCCCCCCCCCCCCCCCCCCCCACACACACACACACACACAGCTGAATATTTAAACACACAAACTAGACAGGCTTGCAAATATTGACGGTTCATGCTAATGACAATCAAAGCCCACACAAAGCGCACATTCGGCATCCAACCACACATACACAGACACACGTGCGCACACCTGGGTACACACAGGAAGTCAATCCCTCTAATCAATAAGTGTCTTAACGAGCCAATCAGGCTCCTCATCCGCAGCAGTTTATCAGCAATATAATCACCCAGCTCAACCACGGCCATCACACAATAAAATGGGCTCATACATCAGTCGCTTGGCCGCACGAGCACTCGTTTAATGTCACGTAAAAGTGTGCACGGGGCCGGTGACCGCGGGAAGCCACGGCTGGCTGGAGAGTGGATGATATTACACAGCAATGACACGGTGGTTAATGCTTATTATTTTGGCAGGGCCTTACGGCCCTGGGACATTGTCAGGCCTTCTGGGACATCTCCGCAAGTTAGAAGCTAGCAAGTGGCAGAAGGATAAAAAAGGAGGTGAGAAAAGAAACGATAGAACAGTGGGAGGACAGCTGAGTGATGGTGTAATAGTTCAGCGTCTACGAAAAAGCTTAGCCCCTCGTTTAGCCAATTTCGTCCTAAAATCGTATTTTCTTGAAAAGAATTACAGGATAAAGTAAGAAAAACTAATTATACCTTCATGACATGGAGGTGAACTCTCTGTGCTGCTGAGAGCTGAGCGCTTTCTCGAGGACACGCCAGGTGGAAACGCAATGAAGAATTACTTTGTTTTTTTCATTATCAATTCCAACGGTTTCCCGTTTGGTTCAGGACAACTTTCCTGGTTCCAAAACGCTCTCGTGTGACGCGTGAGTGCGTCACACGGATCACATTTATCTTGACAAGTAGCTGCTGACTAAAAGCTAATCATGATTACGTGATATTACCCTAATTCGCCTCAAAGTGAAAATTTGCATATTAACCTGCTGGGAATCAGCGAGCAGCCCCAACCTGTGGGCTGATGATGGCGCCAATGTGCCTTGAGGTACATTTTTTTCTGAACCAATCTTGGCATCATCATGAGTAGTGCGACAGAAAAGCTCCAGCTTTGGGCCTATGGCTGGTTCCTAAGGAAACCCAGTAATGAGCAGAAGGTTTGTTGGATCAGACCATCAAATGAAGTCATAAGTTACCCTGAACCACCGCGTGCCACCGGGCGACATCGCATTCATCAGTTTGGCCAAATTAACTTCAGTAACAAGAGAACAAGCAGCGGCGTCCGCGGCGAGAATCAGAACCAATCAGAAAGCGTTTGGGAGCTGCAGCTGGCGTTCTGATGGAGCGGCTGTCACGGCAGACGCTGACAGACATCAGTTGCTTCATTAGGACAAAGCCGCGCCGGCTGATGAGGGTCAGAAAGGAGAGTTAAGGAAGATGCAGGCGCCCCCTCCTCCCCACTAACAGAACCCTCATGAGCTCGCGCTCACTCCCTCACGCTCGCTGCCACTTTATTTACCAGCTAATAATTCGCTTTGCTTTTGCCAAATCAGCTTATCTGGCGTGGCAGCGCGGAGGATTCAGCAGCTTCATTGGACAAATAAGCTGCATGCTGGAGCCTTGAGCGCGAATACATTCACAGAATTACTGAGCATTGAGTGAGTAAACAATGTCCAAAAGCATGAGCTTGCGCTGCGCGCCCTTGGGCATGCACTTTAATTTTCGCATTACTCATACAATAAGAGAGCAATCTGAGAACGAAAGCTTCTGCCAAGGCTGAACAATCCCCTCCACATGTTCATTACAGGTCACAAACACTTCCCGCTCAAACTTACTCTGATAGTTAAATGTGTTTCCATCCAAAACAAATGTCTGGGATTTAGAATTCTGTGGGAGTTTGGGAGTTCAGGTTCTTACACAAGTTTTATTTAATACATCCGCCCACCAAAGATGCATTTTCATGTATACTTTGATCACCGCTGACAATACGAATGTAATGCAGAGATGAGACAGCAGCGGGACAGGTAAGCTCCAGCTGTCGGACTAAACTGTTAACGGTACACATCTAACAACATCAGAATCTATTAGTTGGGAAGAAAAGCAGCTCACATATAGCATCCAACCCGGTGACAGATATTACAACGTGTCCTCATGGACTAATTATCACACTATTCACGTACACATATGGTGGCAAAAAGCAATTTTAAAGGAAATGGTGGTTAAAGAGTGTGATGTTCCTGCGCTGGTTAAAGAACAGCCACTGGAGCAGAGGGAGCTTCATAGCTACTGTGTTGACAATTATTATAATAGTTATTATAATAATTATAAAAATAATTATATTTTTAATACATCTTTTAATACGTTATTACCGTATTAAAAGGTGCAGTCTCAGTTACCAGTGCTATTTCAGTATTGTATAACACATAAAAGAGGATTATAGGTCACGGGCATGGTAAAACATACCGGTATGCTAGCTTAAAACCTGCATGCTAAGTTTCTTCTGTATCCGAAATGGCTTTTGCGAAAAGCCGAGAAGCATTTTCAGATTTTGGAACTCGGTGCGCATTATAAGGCGCCCCGTCCATTTTGGAGAAAATTTAAGGCTTTTAAGTGCGCCTTATGATCGCAAAAATATGGTATTTTACCACAGGACGTCACCGAGCACCAAAGCTGCAGTTGCGATGGAAATTGGGGGAATCGATACCTGACAGCTGCTACCAGTAGTTTTGATTTTCTCGATATTCAGTGGTGCCGCCAAAGAAGTCTGAGGAAGCCACTGTGGTGGTTGATCCTCTTTAGACCCACATTAAAGGGGCCTTGCAGCGTATGCCCCACGTCCTGGAAGGTTCTTTATGTGGTGCTTCATACAGTTGAGGTGTTTCGTTCCATTTGACAGTCTTTATCCGCCTCTGTTCTTAAATTTGCTGCTCAGACAACATTTCTCCTTCGCCTTCACGCAGGTATGATTTTTTTTGATTGCTGTTGCGCAGGCGCCTTCCAGGACGAACAACGGGAGCTCCCCAGCAGGACCAAATCCTTCTTGCAAACCAATATGCTAACGGCAACTAAGCCGCCCAAAGCCTGAAGCGCTCACATGCTCGGCAGCTGGAAGAAGACCTGGAAGAGGGTGTGTGTATTAGTCTGACTTCATTGGACCGAGGTCAGAGTTTAAGGCCCACGGTCATGCTGCAACAGCAAAAGGACTCTGCTCTTTCTCCTGAGCGCCTGAGAAAAGCAATTTGTTTTCAGGGGCCTCTTCAGGAGAGCCCATATATGAGGCTTTTATTATATTAGACTCTGTTTTTCCTCCAAGCCCAGGGAGGCAAACATATTTCCCACTTTTGTGCACCAGTCAAGCTGCAGTTCTCTCTATCATAATCAGGGATAGAAAAAAGATGGACGACATGGCCGTGCTTAATCCCACTGTACAGAAAAGAGGCCCGAATATCCACAATGCTCTGCTCAAAGTCTCACAGACTGCAGTCAGATTAACGTCAGTCAGGGGAATGAAAACAGTCCATTTGTCCCCTCTGTCCTATTATAACCAGTCAATTTATCCTTTCTGCCGTATAACCAGTCATTTTAGCCTGTCTGTCCCAGTATAACAGTCATATTAGCCTGTCTGTCCCAGTATGAACAGTCATATTAGCCTGTCTGTCCCAGTATGAACAGTCATTTTAGCCTGTCTGTCCCAGTATGAACAGTCATATTAGCCTGTGTGTCCCAGTATGAACAGTCATATTAGCCTGTCTGTCCCATTATGAACAGTCATATTAGCCTGTCTGTCCCAGTATGAACAGTCATATTAGCCTGTGTGTCCCAGTATGAACAGTCATTTTAGCCTGTCTGTCCCAGTATGAACAGTCATATTAGCCTGTGTGTCCCAGTATGAACAGTCATATTAGCCTGTGTGTCCCAGTATGAACAGTCATATTAGCCTGTGTGTCCCAGTATGAACAGTCATTTTAGCCTGTCTGTCCCAGTATGAACAGTCATATTAGCCTGTCTGTCCCAGTATGAACAGTCATATTAGCATGTCTGTCCCAGTATGAACAGTCATATTAGCCTGTCTGTCCCAGTATGAAGAGTCATTTTAGCCTGTCTGTCCCAGTATGAACAGTCATATTAGCCTGTCTGTCCCAGTACAAACAGTCATTTTAGCCTGTCTGTCCCAGTATGAACAGTCATTTTAGCCTGTCTGTCCCAGTATGAACAGTCATATTAGCCTGTGTGTCCCAGTATGAACAGTCATATTAGCCTGTCTGTCCCAGTACAAACAGTCATTTTAGCCTGTCTGTCCCAGTATGAACAGTCATTTTAGCCTGTCTGTCCCAGTATGAACAGTCATATTAGCCTGTGTGTCCCAGTATGAGCAGTCATATTAGCCTGTCTGTCCCAGTATGAACAGTCATATTAGCCTGTGTGTCCCAGTATGAGCAGTCATTTAGCCTGTCTGTCCCAGTATGAACAGTCATTTTAGCCTGTCTGTCCCAGTATGAACAGTCATTTTAGCCTGTCTGTCCAGTATGAACGGTCATATTAGCCTGTCTGTCCCAGTATGAACAGTCATTTAGCCTGTCTGTCCCAGTATGAACAGTCATATTAGCCTGTCTGTCCCAGTTGAACTCATATTAGCCTGTCTGTCCCAGTATGAACAGTCATTTTAGCCTGTCTGTCCCAGTATGAACAGTCATATTAGCCTGTCTGTCCCAGTATGAACAGTCATTTTAGCCTGTCTGTCCCAGTATGAACAGTCATATTAGCCTGTCTGTCCCAGTATGAACAGTCATTTTAGCCTGTCTGTCCCAGTATGAACAGTCATTTTAGCCTGTCTGTCCCAGTATGAACAGTCATATTAGCCTGTCTGTCCCAGTATGAACAGTCATTTTCGCCTGTCTGTCCCAGTATGAACAGTCATTTTAGCCTGTCTGTCCAGTATGAACAGTCATTTTAGCCTGTCTGTCCCAGTATGAACAGTCATTTTAGCCTGTCTGTCCCAGTATGAACAGTCATTTAGCCTGTCTGTCCCAGTATGAACAGTCATTTTAGCCTGTCTCCCCCAGTATGAACAGTCATTTTAGCCTGTCTGCCCCAGTATGAACAGTCATATTAGCCTGTCTGTCCCAGTATGAACAGTCATATTAGCCTGTCTGCCCCAGTATGAACAGTCATATTAGCCTGTCTGTCCCAGTATGAACAGTCATTTTAGCCTGTCTCCCAGTATGAACGGTCATATTAGCCTGTCTGTCCCAGTATGAACAGTCATATTAGCCTGTCTGTCCCAGTATGAACATTTTTAAAATTTTCTTTCATAAAATTATGAAATTATAAAACTTTGCAAGTGTTTCAGGACTGTTATTTATTATTTTCAGGACTGTTATTATTTGTATTGCACCTTTCAGTGTGCTCATGGCAGGACAACAGAATATGAAATTTGATGATGTGGTGGCTTATTTATGTTGTGTTGAGGTTGAGAACTGATATCCTGAAACAGTCAGGTTTTGTTTGTCTTGTAAACATTGAAAAAAATTCCCATTCATGTTTGTTTGTGCCACACCTTTAGAAAGACAAAACAATTTTCCCACAAAATATTTCATGATAATATTTGAGAATGTGGAAAACTGTACGTGTTTCCCACCTCTATAGAGCCAATCAGATTGGTCTCTGTCCCAGTAGGACCAGTCACATTAGGACTGGCTTTTACGATCACTGCAGCCTGACACAAGGGGGCAATAAAGATCCACTGTTTCACAGAGATGTGCTTTAGTCAGCTTCTAACTCAACCTGGAATATTTCTGTAAACTGCTTCTGAGGATTCGGATTCACCGCAGAGCACGGAGGAACGTCGGTAAACTTCATTTCCTGTTCTTAGAGCCCAGACGCCCATTTTCCAACTGTGCCAGACAACATAAATCTCTCCTCCGGCTTCTCCTGCCTTGACGAGAATGTGAGAAGGACGGGATGACAACCTGAAAAGGCGACGCCACCAGCCACCGATGCTGACAGCGAGGAGCGTCTGCAAATTTCCAGACATCAGAGGGAGGAAGAGGACGTGAAGAACAGATAGAATACTACAACAATGGAGGAGTGTGTTTTGCCAGTCAAGACAGTTTAACAGCCTTCACACACGCCCTTGATATGGAAATGCGGGCTGAATGCTCGCGTCACTTTCCTGACACGGAGCATCGGAAGCATCCTCTCCAGGTCGAACAGAAGGTGTGCTGTTTCTGCAGAATCGGGGGGGTGGGATGGGATGGGGGGGAGGGGGAGGGGGTCCTTGATCCTTCACTGCCTCCAATCCCCTAATCCTGACCTCGCTCCATGACTGGTTTCCCAGGACTTGTTCAGAAAGCCACCGACACAGTTGGGAAACTTTTCCAAGCGCCGCCACGTTAGCTTCAGCTTGCTCCATAGGATTTGGTTCCAGTAAATGTAAAGGCCCCTTTTGTGTGCGCACGTATCATTCCGCCTCCCACCGTTTTCACGGTATCTGCTGACCTGCTTTTAACAGCTCATCTGTCGAACCTGCAGACCAATCTGCTCCCGGCGAAGGATTCAGCTCCATCTGATTACTGTTACACCCAATTAGGTCTCCGTGGAGCTCGGGGGAATCCATTCTGCCAGCTGGATTTCAAAATTTCCTGCTGGGGTATTGAATCAAGCCTGGCGGCGGTGGAATTTGCCCGACCTCTGGTTTAACCCTCCCCGCCTAAGCCGGTCAATCTTCGTCTGTGACAGTACATTAGCCAAACTACTTGGACTGAAGACTTCCATTCCGGTCAGGAGGCTGTCAGGGAGGAGGCCAGGTGATTAAGATGGATGCGCGTGGCTGCGAAGAGCGCGCCCCCCTCCTGCTCCGGTCTGACAGGTGTCTATAACACGGCTCCCTCTACCTGGGAATTACACTAATCCAGACCGACAGGCAGGCGGAGAGGCAGCGGCGATGCTGCGCCTGCTGGGCTGCGCCTGAGCGTTGCCAAGGTGATCAAACCAGCATAAATGCGCGCGCGTGCGCCTGCCCGTTCCACGTGTAACATAAAAACTGCCTTAAAATGAACCTTTCTCAAGGCTGGATCGATGGCTCATGGCAGATGCGCATAATTATTTCCTTTTTTTTATAAATAAACCATCTGCGCGCCACGCGGCCTGACCATGGATGGCCTGACCATGGATGGCCTGACCATGGATGGCCTGACCATGGATGCCGGGCTTGTTTGGCATCCATCTGGAAAAGTACACGCCACCTTTGGAACACAATGAAACGGGGGAAAGAGATGGGTTTGCTCGGTTCTACTCAAAAACCAAAGTTTGCCCTGCTCATTATTTAAGGCAGCGTTGCTAAAGGAGGTGCGGGATCAATAAAATTAATTACAGTGAGGTTTCTGTTGATGATAACACACCGCAAAGCGATCCTTAATTAATTATGGAGCTACAAATGCAACACTTCATCCTTCTCTCTGGAATGGATCCTTTCACCAATGAGCTCAAGGCTACCGTCACAAAAAGACCTTCACTAACCATCATTTCCTCCTCAAATCAATTGGAGAGAAGTCAAATAAAATGGGCCCATGGCCACGTGACCCGTTCGGGTCAGAGGTGACCTCCTCACCTCTGTCTCCAGGAACCGCCGCAGGGCCCTCTTCTTCTTGATGCTTTTGCGGCGCACGTAAACGGCCACGCTGAGCGCCAGGATGACGATAATGAACAGGCCCCCGATGACGCCAGCTGCTATCAGCGGCGTCCTGCAGAGGAGGAGAGAAACGACATTAACGTCGCTGAAACATTAGGAAAGACCGGCGACGCCTCCGAGACGGCGGATCCTCCAACCTGCTGCTACACCCATTTTTGTTTTTTTTATTTTTTATTGCGACCAAATACGACGCTGCGAATAAGAACGGAGGCAAATTTGGTATCGCGGCGGCTTTTTTCAGGCTGCGATAATGATGAGCTCCAGAAAGAGGGAATTTTACATTTACTGCAGCCGGATGCATCAAAAGAACAAAGGCGTCCTCGACTCTCCCAGAACAAAGGTGCTCGGCTTTTGCAGCTCTTTATAGAAATGTCTTATGTGCCGATGTAACCGAGCATAACGATGTACGCTAGTGCTGTAGCGACCTACGGGTGAACGAGGGCTTTGCTGCAGCCTCGATGGCAGCAGACTGTTGTTTTAAATAGAAAATGTTGTTCTATGAATGATTCCTTTTTTTAAAAAAAAAACTTTTATGCTAATGTAGCAGGGCGACTAATGTTATCGCTTCGTTATTTCCCTTCTTTTGTTCGCCTCGGTCAGCTATTAAACAGGCTGATGTTTTTTTATTTTGCTATTTAGCAGCAAAGGGAAAAAAAGTGCTGGATTCATTTCCATTATTGTGTTTTCAAATAAGTCAGTGAGTCCATGTGAGCTTGGTTAGAGGGAATCTTTTGTACTTTTGCTGCAGAAGCTACAACCTGAACCATGTATTTGTCTTGTATCTGTGGGTTTAGCTGTTTTCTGTGTTTCAGACCCGCATTTCTACCCACGCAGATACGTCAGAAAGAGAAACAGAACAGAATTGTCAGTACAGAGGCTTCATTTACGTGCTGGACTGAATGGCCACAGTGAAACTTGACTAAAAACGACTCGTGGGTCGCATCAGAAGGTGTGAACTAGAATGAACTGATCATGAATTCTCAATTCACAAACTTATATTTTCGGTTCCTATCCCGCTATTCCTGCGCTCGCCTTGCAAAATGTCCGTTCTTGTTCCTTTTTCCAAGACAACCACGTAGAAAATGACACCTGCTCGAAGCATTAAACTCTATCATTTAACAGAGCCGTTAGCAGCTAATGGAAGACTCGTGCACCACGCGGCTACGGTGGCAGGAATGTGCCGCGGCGTTCGCCGTATCGATTGCGATGAGGCGGAGGAAGATTTGAAATTTACAAAGAGGCTGCAGGTTTTTTTCGACATAATGAGATATACAGCCATGTGGTGAATAGTAATGCGAAGCTTTGCAGTCATTAGGTTGAGGGAGGGGAGACGGAAGGGGACAAACAAGCCTAGAAGAAGAACGGCATGAGGCGAAAAAAGAGAGATCAAAAAGAACAAAGCAGAAGATGAGGAAAGGAATAAAGGAACAGGCAGCAGGACCGGCGCTCGGACTCCTCGGACCAGGGGAATGACTTAACTGAACTTTTCACTTCACATGGACCTAAAAACTTTGTTAATGTGTTTATGCTGAATCCAAATCTATTCATCTCTTGAATTTGAAGTGTAAAGAGTCAAGTTGTGTCTAAAATGCACAACGTTCTATCTTAAAGGGGTCTGCAGGGGGTTGCAGAAAACAGGTCTGCAAAAAAAAAGTTTAGATTGAAAGGTAAATACAACCCTGTGTCTTCCGGTTCATGCTATGTCGTGTTTAAGCTAACTAGGACGTGTAAAAGAGTTTATGTAGCTTATAAAGAATTTCAATCAAACTTCTTGGATCTTGTGTGCATCATTTTCCCCAACATCTTCCATTAAAAACAAATATTAACAACAATTACAAAGAAGAGTTAGATGATATCGTTGGGTAATAATCCCACATTCCACGTTTCCATGGTGAGGTCTTACCTGTCCATCATGCCAACACAATCTTGCAGTCTCGGCCCGACGCACCTGTGGGGGAGACGAGTTAGAGAGATCTTCCGTTAAATCGAAGGCAGGTTATGAGTAAATCTGGCGTCGCCTCTCTTCCATCGTCCTCATTGATGACAGTGGGAGCATCCAGGAATACTAGACTGATAGTTTCCCCGATGATTTCTGTCCTGCACTTCATTTACAATTATTAAGAAGATTGTTGGGAATTATCTAGGTTGATTAGCCACAGTGTCAGCAAAGGAACACAAGGAAGTTAATGTTTTATGTTATTTTTTATGTACAATGTCTCATGGTACTGGCCTATATGCTATGCTATGCTATGCTATAGTAGTCGACAGTTACTGTTGAAAGATGAAAAAGTTGTGTGTTTAGTTTATGACCTCTCTTCATTAATGTGTGTTTTGGGTGTGTTCCAAGGTTTCCCCAGTAGGAGCTGCTTGCCGCATCATTATGGAATATGTGTCAATCCCGCCAATCAATCAATCAATGGCCATCAGTCGATTCTCTTGACATTTCATGGACCATTTTTGATTCTCAGGATGACAAAGTGCTAGGTTTGTTTTTTTTCTAATATCAGACAATTCCGTTTTCAAGGGACAGTTGGCAATCCCAGCTCCATGAATGAAGGGGGCTGAAGAGCCGGATGCTAACAGGATAGCCGCCGTTGATCGCTGTTCTAGCTCGTATCGCAAACAAATGGGGGAGCAAATCAGCAGCGCATCGGATCTTCAAATTTAAATCAGATGACATTTGGAGCCTCTCCAACGTCGCTTTGTTGTCAATTACATGCTGCGCCAACAGCTAATTAGGGAGCGGAGTTTGACGTACGTGAGCCTCATGAGCACAGAAACTGGTTGTAGCCCTCTGGGCTGATCGCTGCCGTACCATCATATCAAAAGAAGTATTTGTAGTTTATACAACCCCTGCGTGTCTGCAAGGGGGATTTTGTGATCTGTGCCTTGGCTTCATTTACCGTCCAGTCTCAAATAGTCGGCAGTCAGTATCAGGAAAAGCATGATGGAAACGTTGCCACGGCGATGATGGATGAAGCGAGCCCGCCACTGTGCCCGTTTGGTGAAAGCTGGCGTGAGAAGATTTAGCAGCTCTCATCTATCTTCTTTTCAGTGTCAGCTGGTTTATTTCAAATCCATTTTGTTGCACCTTCTACGTCTCACGCCTCCATCAGGCGGGCGCTTCTGTGGCTGTAAGCGAGACTTAAAGTGGCGCTGCAGTAAAACAAAAGCACCCCAACTTGGATCACAGCTCCAGCTTGACTGGTTGCTCAAGTTTACTCCCGAATACTAAGAAACAGTCGCTTGGTATGGTTTAAATTTCAGCCTTATTTACATTTTCTTGAGTTGTAAAATGCTAATCCAGGTGTGATTTCCAATGATTCCAAAACGCTGCTCTCTGATTTGGTGAGTATCTGTCAACTGATTTACTTCCTGATGTCTCTCTTCCTCTCAGGCATCACAGTTTGCAAACTTTCCTCCTCGTTGCCCTTATCTTACTTTTTGTTTGTCCATCTCCTGATTCATATCTTCCCCTGAGCTGCTGTCGCTTCATTCTGAACTGGTCTGTGCTCTGAACGGCCTCGTGGGTCAAAGTCTCCTGCAGCCACCGAAGGGACACCAGAAACCAGCCCGGTTGCACCAAACAGCACACGCACAAACGCTGCCTGTCATTTTTTGGTGTTTGAACACAGCATTTCAACAGGGCAGAACAGATCAGGGGGTGATGGCACCTGTGCGTGTGCTAGCCCCATGCTAGCCACGTGATTACCTGCCTGATGCTACTTGACTAGCTTCAAAGTGTCGATCCTCTCAATGCAAATGCGAATATTTCATAAAACACGTACTTATGTTGTGTAATGCCTTTTACAAGATGGGATATGTGATCCATGGGGACGGGATCAAAAGAAAGCCGCAGCAAAGTCTCCGTGTGCTGCAACATTTTCACTGGTTAAAAGCATCACCCAGAGGTCGCTTCAGGATGATGAAGCCAAGCAAACACTTGAAAGGTCTCCACTAATTTTGATACACAGGCACACATCTCTGTGACGCGGAAGCCCTCCACTTACCCCTGGGTGCAGTTGGCGTGGCATGGATGACACTCGTTGTTGGCCTTGGCGTACTTGAAGATGAAACTGTTGGCGCCCTGCAGCCCGTCGGGGCATTTCTCCACACAGTTCGGTCCATCTTTGAAGTGACGACATTTCACACATTGGTCTGGGCCCTGAGAGAAGGATGGAGGGGAGGAGGAGGAGGACGGGGAGTGAGTGAAGCCAAAGAGGTGGAGGGCGGGGTATAGCAGTTAGCAAGATGGAAGGGGTTAGCACAGACAGAGAGAGGTGCATGATGGGAAAAGAGGGGTGAGTGGGGGAAACAAAGTGAAACGGGATTCAAAGAAAAGCAGAGTCGCAGAGGCACAGAATCAAATTCAAACTTGCTGAAATGTGTCAATTTGCTGAGTGGGAAGAGCTAAAACAGAGCTGCGTGATGGATATCCCGCTGGGGGAACCTGCCGAGAGCCTCGCGTGTGGCGGGCTGTTAAAATCGGCAAAACGCGAAAGGAATCGGGTCAAAGCGCAGCGGCTGCAGCAGTAAAACAGAGGAGCGCGCGTAGGCGTCTCAGTGCGTGAGACAGAGACGAGGACGGGAGTCGATGATCAACAAGTCGGAGTTTCTGTTAATGCGCACGAGCCTCCCGTGATCCAAATGTGGTGTAGAAAGGATGGTTTTCTCCACCCTGTTGCTGAGCGCAGCCGCAGCGAGGTGATGGACGGACGCTCAGCCTGGCGCATTCAGACGCACGCTCCATCAATAAACATTATTTTCATTTTGCATGGCCGTGCGTGTCTCTGGGCAGCGCGGCATACAGATGTCAAAACGCATTCAAGCGTGTCCACGCACACCGTGTGCATGTGTATTCCGGGTGCGGGAGCGCCCGTGGGTGATTGACTCCGGTGTTATTTACTGGTCAACTGTGACCAGCATCTCAACGCGCTGACGCCGCGGCGCATCCTTGAGGAGCTCCTCTCTCACTCCTCCTGCCTGTCTCTCGCTCTCCGTCTCTGGAGATCATTAAAGGTTACTCACGCAATTTGCAAATTGCATTGAAAAAAAAAGGAAAAAAGATCATGCAGCACTTTAAGTCCGACTGTGAAAGTGCCAATCATACAGTGGGTACAGAAAGGATTCAGACCCTCATGAATCTTTCCCTGTTTCTGATGAAGCTTCATGTGAAAATCAAAGGAATTCGTTTTTTACCTCATCAGGCTGCGCTCGGTACCCCACCAGGCCAGCCCGAACCCAGAATTTAAGAATATTTCACAAAGTAATTAAAAAAAAAAATCAAAAGCAAAACATCACATGCACGCAGGTGTTCAGAGTCTGGTATTCAGGTGCCGTCCATTTCGTTTGTTCAGCTCTGAGATGGTTCTCCATCTTCATCAAAGTCCATCCATGTTGGCTTAAATGGATCGGACCTGATTTAGGGCACACGCCTGTCTAAGTAATGTTGTCCAGCTTCTTGTCGTCAGTTATCATGTGAGAGAGGTTTGGGTCAGCCAGGACTCTTCCTCCAGCTGGAATGAACAGTCGGAGGAGGAGAGTGCTGGTCTGAGAGGTTAGTATGAGCCCAAAGATCATTCTGACTGAGCTCAACAACCAGAAACTGGGCTCTATGGCAGAGTGGACCAACGGCACCCGAATGACCGACATGAGTTTGAACACGTTGGGACTTCCAGACCTCACATGCACCAACATTTACACCCTCTAACAGACCCCAGCTTAGCTTCTTCAGCTCCACTGAACAAGATGGTGCGTTTCTAGATGGGACATGTGGCGGGAGGTTCTCACCTGGCCGAGACACGTCAGGGCGTTTCCATCCATCCTCTCGCACTGGCTGTCACACTCCAAACACACGGATCCATTGGCAAATTCACGCGCTTCCCTGGAAGAGACAGACCGGGAGTGTTTCCACTTTGGATTAGTAATGTGGAGTCTTCGGGCAGAAGGAGCTCCACCTACAGAAACCTCCAACAAAGAGGCTCAGGCATCTCTGAGGGCACCTGGTCAAGTTAAACCCTTAAAATATGAACTGAGGAGGATCACAACTAAAATAAGTCAGAGGAAATTAGAGGAATGAATGGATGAAGAACCATGGGGTGCGGCGAGCTTTGGGCCGACTCCACGGGCGCGCAGGTTGACCCTTAAAGTGCACAGGTGTATGTGGCCGTGACTCTGCGTGTTCTTGTGTGTGTCAGAGCCGTATATTCCGCCTGGCCTCTCTGCGAGCAGAGGACGGCTGCTGTCAATAAAAGCTGCTGCCGATAAAACCACTTTTCACATCAGAAGGATCGATGAGGCCAACAGGCAGGACAAACATCCTCCGCCGAGGCTTTGCCCCGGTGCAAATCCGGTAACGAGAGTGACTGTGTGTCCGTCTGCTTCCACTCCGTAGGCTGCCTGGCTAGAAATGTGGGCGGAGACTTTGCTTCGTGACCGCCAGTGGACTGATGCTGTCAGAAATTACTCTGCATTTGCATGGGTTGAATATTGATCGGACGAATCTCTAAGCACTTCTAAAGGCTGCAAATAAAGCCGCTTTAGAGTGCAAACTCATCAAAGGGCAGGAAAAGTGTGGAGGAGGAGGGGTTCCCACACGTTCCTGGTCCACAGCCTTCATGTCAAAGCATTTTTTTTGAATGGGCCTCGTGGTTCTTTCCATTCACAGTGGTTCATCTCAAAGATCCAGACACAGAATCCCTCTACTGATCTACTCACTGGCTTCCTCCTTACATTCATCACCAGTCTTTTATTCCCAGTTTCAAAATAAATTAGATTTCTCTCCTGGAAACTCCGTCCAGGGGACTCCTTTAGAAAAGGAAGCAGGCAGAGGAGAGACAGCTCTTTTGTTGGTTGAGAGGGGTAAAAAAACATACATGGAAGAGAATAGGTGAGAGACAAAGGCCTCAGCAGTAGCGCTCTCTGGGGTCATTTCTATTCCTTTAAAGCAGTTTCATCCTGATTGCCTCCCCATCGCAGCTGGAGGGGTGTTCCCAGATCCCACTGGAGAACAGTCTGCTGGGATTAGCCTTGTTTCAGTAGGATTGTGGGCGCTTCAGACCTCCAAACCTCGAACCAAATGCGGAACGGCCGACCCCCTGGTACAACGTTGTAATTAAAGACTTTAACTGCCTTCCTAATCCGCTTCCTCACCCCTCCCCAAACCCCCGTTAACCGCCATCTTAGATGCTTCCTTCCCTCTCACTCCAATGCTCCTCCTTTGTTTTATTCAACAGACGGAGGAACTAAAGGGAATTAGCGCCTTCCCTCATTAAGAATGGAGGCATACGAGGGCCAGCCGAAGGATCTTTGCGTTTAATGAGCTAACGCTAAATTTTGTGGAGAAGCAGAATAATCAACAGCAACAGGGAAAACTGCCAGCAGGTAAAACACTGATCAATATTGCTGGGAGACACCGAGTTCCATCATGCCTGCATACTGTAATGCAAAAAAAGATAAACGTTTTTAATTTCACTTTTCAAAGTTGGATGAGTTGACAATAATCAGTACCTGCAAGTAAAATTAGGAGAGCGTGGAGAGTGTGGAAACCTTTACTTGTGGTTCATATAGTTGTAGCTATGCTTTTCCACATGCAATATGCATGTCAAGTGCATTGATGTGTGTTGAAGTCCCAGGTCGTCTGACTGGTGATAGTGATGATTCTGAACTCACCACCTTTCTGCAAAGGTTCACATTATCAAAGGTGCCGAATATCAAGCCTACTGCTGTTTTTTGTTTCTTTTTTAAGTGTGAAGATTTAACAGGAGCATCTGGAGGCAAAGGCAGGCCTGGTTTAGCTGAACACACAGCTCCTATGGATCTTCAATGCAAGTTGAGGATATGAAATGTTGTCAGATGAACAGCTAAAGTATTAGCTTCAGGGATTAGATTTCTAACAGAAGACCAGCCAATGGCCTACTTTTCCAGATCAGGCCTGGAATTTAAACACGGCTCACAGGTAATGAGCAACAAAAAAATAAATTTCTTGAATTGCATCATTAGACCCCTATAATGAGCGACAGGATAATGAACAATTGCCTACAAACCTGTGAGAGGGAGATTTGGGAAAAATTGCGAGGCCAACACTTCAATAACAGCGATGTGTCATCTGTCAAGTATATATTTGGCTCTGGGACTCAGCCAATAGTGGCTCTTTACAGCAGGTAACCTTTAAATTCTGCCTGTTTTACAGTAAGACCTGAGCCTGCTGAATGCTAATGCATCACAGCGACGGGCTGTAGCTACAGTGCAGGAAGCCAGCACGATTCAGCTAGCGCCTGCTCATGCCTCTTCCTCAGCAGTCTTCTTCAAAGCGCTCGCTGTGAGCTGTTTTTCCCGGCAACTTCAAAGCTTCCCTCCTACAAACTGCGCTGGGAAAAGACCGGCAATAAGTCAATATGACCGAGGGTTTTCCTCGCTCGTGACCCCTCTCTGGCACACGCGCGTGCGCTCTCTCCTCTCTGGGGAAAAAAAGCGTGGCCTTGGCATCACGGCTCAAAAAAGTCCTATTTATGCTTTGGCGGGCTCTTTTTCCCGAGTTGTCGTTGACAACATCTCGTCATTCATTCAGAAGCAGCACCAAAGCCTCGGTGATGAAGTGTGGGCAGGTCGGTGGTGATCCGTTTGATGTGCTTCTGAAGCAATGACCAGAATGCAATTACTCCCACTGAGCTTACAACAGCCACCAGTCCATCTCAAGAGCGAGCCATCTCCAAGCTCAGAGCAGTAAGCAGTCCAATCTGACAGCCCAAACTGGCAATTTACAATCAAACACTTAATTATAACAATATAGTTTAATTGATTTTCGGTGATGGGTGACATTTTCTACTCTCTGCTCCTTTAATGTTCAGGCCTTCCTGTTTAAATTCCTGGTTCTGCTTATTACATTTTTGCTAAATGGTTATTGGACTGTCATGTTAGAGAGCCCCTGAGAACAGCACGACTTCATTCTAGCACATGAAAATTGTAAAAATTGATTGTAGTTCATGAGAAATGTCTCAAAATTGTTTTACAAACAATTTACTGGCCATAGCGGGACGTGAGAAGGGCAGACTGGCTAATTTGCATGTTAAATCTAAAATTGTTGAGAATACAAATCTCCGTATATTATGGGCCAAAAAGAAATTCCATTATTTTTGAGTCTGTCCACAAAACGCAGGACATAATTAGATCCTCTGGCAAAATAAAGAAATGTCATTTCTTATTTTGGCTCATTTGTGACTTTAAATTTGTGCCAGTTGATTTGAGGCTAACTGTCAGCGTCGTTCCTCGATTGTACACACAGGAAACGTTTGTGGGACGGACCACTCACCGTTCAAAAAGGTTGCAGGACTCAACACAGGAGCGACCCCGCTTAAAATAGCGACAGGAGAGACACTGGTCTGGCCCCGGACCCCAGCACCCTTCCTCTGAACACATCCGATCACACACCATTTGAAGCTGACCTGTGAACAACACGACACACACTGATCAACATTACGGAAGTGTTGTGCGGTCAGCCAGTAAAAGTGTGTGTGCAAACAGCCGTGTTGCCATATATCCGGGCTGACGAGCTGTGTGAGCAAACATCGGTATTCCCCACACCACCCCTAGCAGAACTCTGAGCCCCGTTTCCAGTTGAACCCACAACAATCAATATTCTTCATTGGGCTCAGCATGTCCTCCATCCGGTGAGTGACAACCACGTCCCCGGGAGTGTCACCCGGCAGGGGCCTGAGCCCTTTGTCAACAGCCGAGCAGTCAATGCCAGACGGAGGAGGGAGCCTAATGAAGAGGCCTGTGTAAGACCCTATCTATCGATTTTGAACACGCCGACACACAACACTCATTAACTGGCTAACGATATCAACAGCAGTCTGGTCGGCTCAAAAAAACTGCCGCCGCTCGCGTCTTTGTTCTCCAGTCGTTGCAACAGAGCTGCAATGGAATAAGACAAAGACGGGGCAAATCACCGACAAAACTGCCTGGCCATGATGAGGGGCCAATAGAACAAAGCAGATCAAAGGTCAAACTGATGGATTCCTGGAATCACAGCACCATCTCCGATGATACACAACACTGGTCCTGATATTCAGTTTTCACATGAAAGGCGAAACAGCTGGATTGAAATTACAAAAGAAAACTGTAGCTAATGCATCACTTGCCCTGTATCTCCGCCTCTATTGGAAAACCCAGAGGTTATTCATCTAATTGCTTGGGGCATGTTTCTTCTGTTGGTCCCTTCATCCTATTCTGGAATGGAATTCTTTTTTTCTATAACTTTTAGTTTCCTATAACTTTTGCTGACCGGATCTGTAACCATAGTGGAAACATCAATTTTCCATCCATATCCCAGGTATTTTTTGTAGATTTAGTGATAATAGAGAAATGAATGAATTAATCAGTTGGGTTTTGGCTAAAATTCCTCAACTCCGAGTTGGATTTACTTACTGCATTCCTTCGGATCACGGTTGTTACCGATGAGGACTTTCTGGTTTGATGTCCTAAAGAGCGACGTCCAGTTTACGGTGTTGTAGAAGCACAAGCCGCTGTTGTTGAAAATGTACACGTTCCCGGCACTGATTTCGTCCAGCGACTGGAACTTGAATGAAGAGATCCAGCGTTGCTTCAGAATCAGCAGCGAGATACCGCTAATGCTGGAGAAGAAAAAGATGAGATCGTGACAAGAGAAAAGGGCGAAGTAGGGCAGAGAAGGAAGGGGTTGGGAAAGGAAGAGGAGGTCAGGAAATGGGCAAGAATCAGGGAGACAAAGGGGGAGAACTACATGAAGAATTTCAAACAGAAATGGGGAAATGTGGGACAGAGAGAACAAAAGGCTGAAAAAAGAGGACATGAAGGTTGTGGGATGAAGCTTTGCTGAGTTATCGGTTCATCACTGGCATTTAGAAAATAAGGTTTGATGTCCTTCGACTAGCTGCTAACAGAGATCCAACGCTTGTAAGTGAACAGAGAATCTGTCATCAAAACGAGGCCAATCAAAGCTGCACAAACTTTCTCTCTATCTCTGTTCTGAAAAACACAAGCCAGAGCATTATTAGCTGCAACAGAAGTGGAACATGTATGGAAAAAAGAGGAAAGATCCCAATATTTGCGAACACGGTGGGATCATCTGCATATAGTAAGGGGATTGGTCAGCATATGTTTACGTGTAAAGTTGAAGAAATTCGATGTGATTGGGTTTCATCACAACTCACCTATAAAGGGACCGACCTCCAATCGTTGCCAGGTTGGAAAAAACAGCCAGATCTGTCATGTTCTGTGGCCAGGCCTGAATGTTCAGATAACCTAAAGAGGTTTCATCCAGACACAATGTGTAAATTACAGCTTGATTGTATTTTTTTTTTTCTTCCGTGAGGACCAGAATTAGATTAGATTAAAGTGCACTTGTAGGGCTAGAATAGTCCCATTTACCGTGATAATAACCAATCTGCTCCTGAAGAAAGCTGAGAGCTGCCACATCCATACTTAAAATCTGCTAAAGACATTTTCTGGTCCCACATTAACGAAATGCTAAATAATCCCTTATCACCGAACAAATTTAGAATTCACCAGACTAGCTGCAGTTAGCCACTGTTGTAATGCCGGACATCACATTCCCACATTCAGATTTTTGTCACTCAAGACTAAGGGTCGTAGGTTCACATGGTGATTGATTCCTGAGGTCTAGAGACCCTTAAACGAGTTGATTCAAAGGCTGAGATGGTGAGTCCAAAGCAGTTTTCATCAGGCAGAAAGAAAAAACCTTCAAAACCAAAGCATGATCACTCAAACAGATGAACAGCAAAAACGTAAACAAGGACAACGGCTTTAAAAGTCCTTCTACCTTTGCTCACGCAATCATTTTATTTCACCAAGAAAATAGACTGATTTTTTTTAAAAACATACCTAAAAGAAAATTCCTCAAGTAGGAGCACGTTCATGAGGGATAATGTATGCTAATTTAAAAAAATGGATTTAATATTCTGCGCAGTCTGTCCGATTGCACATGCCCTTAATGATAGATTATATCCAATCTGGATCTGTGGGAATGATATTAAGGGGACAGAGCAGGAAATGGCTGGGAACGAACAGCCATTGCTCTCTCATTGCTGAGGTTTTCATGATGAAAATGCAACCTCACCCCATTAGCCGTTTGGCTTAACGGTGTGTGGCACTTTAATAGGACAAAAGAGGTTTGGAGATGAAGGGTTGTTTATCCCAGAAGGCCTGTAATAGTCACTAAATAAATACACACACAGGATCGGCATAAAAGACGCTTTTCTTCATTTAGGTGTTTTAAAGGAGACGCCACCTCACCTGTAATCTCTCTCACAGTGCGGAACACGTTCAGGCGCTCTGGGTCCAGGGGTCCGATATTGTGATACATGTCCCTGGTTTCAAATACACACAGTTGAGACAAACAGGAAATTGAATAACATCTTCGAGCAAGTTCATAAAATATGTCCTCAGGGACTGACAGTGTGTGGCTGAAGGCAGCGTGGAGAAAGACCAGGTTAGCCAGTGGAACGATGCCAGACGGTGATTTACCCACGCTAAATTTCCCCCAGACCCTCGCCGTCACTCACCCTTTAATTCCAGTGATGAGGAAAATCAGGTTGCCGTTGATTTTGGTGCAGTTGACGAATTTGTCAATGTTGCTTGCGTCCACCGTCTGAGCTGTCTGCAGGCTGCCCGTCCCGATGCCATCGCACACTGGCGGAATAAGTGCTAATGTTATTATCTAAACAGCTAACTTGCATATTCAAAGTGACCTTGTGGGGCAGAAACTGAGAAGAGCCATTCGTCACTTTCAGTATTTGTCCTCTCGTATAAAAAAAATATAGCCATTCTGTGGGTGCCTAGGCGAGGCCGCGGCCCTCCTTCATGCACTGGGGTTCTCTTGATGAAAGCACGGGCCAATCCACAGCCAATTCCTCTCTATAATGAATTCATTACATCTGCATTAATTAAAGCAGCGCTCTAATGTGAGCCAAGTCTTTCTGACATAGGCAGAGGGTATGATGAATAAGGCTTGCATTAAGTGGCGTAACCAGTATTTGATGGTGATTTATACCAGCCAATTCCATATCTGAAATGTTAATTTGTTATCATTTCCCACAGTTCCTTGGGCTATCCCTCATTAACCCCTCCCCACTGCGTGACGGTGTAATCAAGAGATTAACCAATCAATGGATGCCAGAGCCCGTACGTGGAGCCGGATGGAAACACGTAACGTCCCGCAAGAAGGGCGGATCGGTTCCCTTTGTGGGAGCCGTGTGATGAAGAAGTTCATACTCTGCACTGAGGATGTAACATTTAAATTAGAGAAGTCTTCCAAGAACCATTTTCAGTTGATAAACACCTGCCGGGGTCCAACACACGCCCTTTGGTTTGCACTATTTGTGGTGTCCAACCTCCGATATGCAGCGAGTTAACGCCGGATCGCGTTGGCAGCAGTGGTAGGAGAAAAGTGCAAAGGAATAATTTAAACAAATGTGCAATAATGGAACATAAGTAACAGGCGGAGGGCACGTTTTATGCAAGAGGAAACTTGGTTCGGGGGAAAGCTTATTCAGGGATATGGAGGATGGAAGCAGCATTGTTGGACTTTTAACCCGTTAACATCCTCACAGCCTCTTCAGTTTTTAACCCACAGAAATTTCTGCTGAATTCCGGGTTTTTAAAGACAAAAAAACGGCACTTCCCAGGTCAAACAGCCGTAGCTCATATGATGCACCCACTTTGATCAGAACCGGCCCAGCGAGTCACTCAAAGTGTGACGCGCCCCATGTCTCAGATTTGTAGACAGGAAGTGTTTGCATGCAGCTAACAATAAAAAAACGGCACCTTTGGGGCAGATGTCCGTGCACGGAATGCACATCTTGATGCGGTTCTCCTCCACTTCCATCTTGTTGCTGGGACAAGCTCTGACGCAGGAGCTGTGGTCCACCACGAAATTATCTGACAGCGACACGCACATAAACAAAAGCGGCGTTAGCTTCCGTCTGATTACTTCAGGTGTTTGCATCGCACCTCATCTTTCCAACGACATAATCATGTTTGTATAATGATCAAAGCTAATGGTCCAGGGCTTTATTTCACAGCCGATAAAATGAATCAAATTAGACCTCGATCACACCGGCAGAAAAATGTGTGCGTTCATTTAGTAAACAAGTGGAAATTGATTATCAAATTCCTTTTTTTCAGCTGCCAGAAGCATAAAAACAGCTGGTGACACAACTTCATCAACTAGACATAATGTTTTGGTAATTTATCCAAATGATAAATTGCAATAATCGTCAGGTGTCTGATTTCATAGACGACAAATGCTGCTATAATTGACACGAGTTCAGACAATAATCTTGAATTATTGACTCGATAATGAACACATCTGTTCTTGTCGGATGGTTTTACAGGAGACTGACAGTTTTCCTACACTTTAAGGGACTTACGTGGGCATTTCTTGACACAAAACGCGCCGTACGTGTACTTGGCTCTGGAGTTGTGCTCCAGCTGAAAAGACGTTGGGTTGTACACAAACGGCTGAGGGCACTGGGTCACGCACGCCCCGCTGTCGTTGAAATTGGTGCACGCCTGCGGAGAAAGCACATGACCCTGGTCAGCCGAGGACGGCGAGCAAACCACCAGATGCCGGCGGAGGTGTCATTTTCTTGCTGTTTGCCCGGAGGGAGTTTCATTTCGGTGACATTTTGGACGGTGCGGCTGTCCCTCATCTCTCTGAACACCAAATGGGAGAAAAATTGGACCACTGATCCAGAGCAATGATGTAAACGGCAAATGTTTTCCCATAAACCTCTTAAGTGTTTTGTGGAGACACAGGCTGTGACGGCAGTAATTGAATTGGACGAGCCTTCGCGTGAATTACTGCTACAATATTCCAGTTGTGGGGGTGGGGGGGTCACAAGTGTGTGTGACAGAGAGTGGTTGATAAAAGGGACACTAATTGGAACACCGAATCAACAAATTGGACAACAGTGTTTTACGGCCCCGTAAAACGATCAACCGGCAAACAAAGCGGAACAATTTCAGGGAAAAGATGAGAAACAGACACTGCACAAAAGAGGGGGAGGTCCATGAGACACCGAGGCAGGGGCCTGGGTCTGAAACATGAGACAATGAGGGAGATATATAAAGAGGCTGGGTGCAGTTCGACGTACGAAGCAGTCGGTGTCCTTGGGGCCGGAGCAGCCGCCGGCGCACTCCCGATGGCAGCAGTTGCTCACGTAAGGCCCAAAACATCGACCGTCACACTGCTCTGCACACACGGTCTTTGTCACTGTGAGAGGGAAAAGAGCAAGAAAAAGAGGAGTTTCAAGGACTGACACACAAAGACAGCCAACACTGCCAGCATCCTCATGGAAGTGCATTTGAACAGAAGCCAGAGTGAATCCACATTTATTCACAACTTTCTGAACTCTGAGGAGCATTTTCAGTGTTTTCAGTGACTGTGAATGGTAATATATGACTGAACTTGCTGTTATCAACAGTAAAGCGATGCATTAAAGTTGCTTTAACACTTGTTTTAAAGAACAGCCTCCCACACAGGGTGCAGCCACAGATCCACCAAACAGCCAGTCAGCAGGAGCATGAGATGGAGGCAGTAAAACTGCTGCGTTCACACTCATCTGTGCTGGAACATTATGATACAGCAGAGAGAAATATGAAAAACATGGTGCAGAATATTAATGTGGCAAAAATGAAAAAAAAAACATACAATCTAACACTTTTAGCAGCAAATATCATGAAACAGCCACATAACTAACAACAACAATAAACTGCTTGTAATAATAATAATAATGTAATAACAATGTTCTGGCTCGGGACAGATTAAAGCAGATTATATCTTATTCTAAAGCAGCTTTGCTGTATTTAGTCTACATATTTTCACCAATCGCTTCTAGAAGGCCTCACATTAATAACTCAGACCAAATATCATCACATCAAACTGGTTCAGAGGTTTTAATGTTTGTCGATACTAATTATTGTGAGGAAAACTGTTGACATGGAAAGTTTAATGTTTGCCCAGGCCAACAATGGGACATAACGTTGACTCATTATTTTGTTTTCTTAGTGCATTGAGAGGATTTAGGAAGTGGCTGGAGTAGTTCACTATAAAAAGCAGCAACAAGACTTTGTCATATCAGAACCTCAGTACAAAATTGATCTCCACTGCTTTCCATGTGTAAAATGATTTATAGAAATGAACCTCATGTGTTGTTTTTCCCATTTTAGCATAAAAAGCCAATGAAAAATTGCAACCTCGAAGCACTAACAGTGACAAATCTGAAGTGACATTTTATTCTTGTCGAGGTTGTTTTAAGCCGATGCTAACTGCTTAAACATGGCACTTTGGAAAGAGTTCTGTCTTTTTAACACTCCTTTGCTTTTGTATTCTAGCACTGGTTGCAAACAACACATTAGCTGCCTTATAAATATTTTAAATACCGTAGTACTTCCTCAAGTAAACACGTTTGTCTGCAGGTAAAACCTACATTGTGGTAGCACCTAGCAGGCTGAAAAATCCCCTTCAGCAAAAGTAAGAAGCTGGTATTAATATTCCAGTAGAAATTAGTCTAGTGATGCCCCGGTAGACGCAATCAGTTAGCCACTGAGGCTCTGTAAATTGCACAAATACTCACAGGTTTGGCACTGGTCTTCCTGGTGCCCCCAGCAACGTCCGTTACATGAGCGATGGCAGCGTCGGCCTGCAACACACAACACACACATGGGGCTTGTGCATCAGGCAACTTTTTGTCAAACTTTGGATAGAGTTGAGACACGCCCACACCCTGGAAGCTCCCCCGGCCCATGACAGTGACTGATCTGTCGAATCTCCTCCGCTTATTTGAAAATAGTCCCCAAGCCACTGCCGCGCCTTCTGGCCTGTAGGAAACACCCCCATGAAAGACAGCCCTCAACCCCCTTCTGTCAAACGGGACCCGGCAGCGCAGCCTCCATCGAGCGGTGGCCCATCATCAAGACTTAATCGACTCTGGGTTAATTACACAGTGAAGGGAACAGCGTGGCACACTGTCACCCGGGCCATCCAGCCACTCCCACTGTGGGGTTGTTAATGTTAAATACTAACCACAGCACGCTAAAGACCCCTCATTTAGCAGCCTCAACTCCCACACTCTCTCTTGTCATTTTTCGGCCCACCTCTTCGGTTCTTTGTAGCTTTTCCTCCTCCACCACCAGCATTTGCCATCTAATCAACAAAATAGGAACTTGTGCAAGTATTTTGTTTTAAAGGGTCTTATTAGAGTGAAAAAACAAGCACCGCATGCTGTCTATTTCCCAGTAGATGTCCCCAGGCTATGCAGATGCTGAAAGGTCATTCTGCCTTTTCATCAAACAATCCCTTTTCCCAGTACACAGCACCTCAGCTGTCCCCACTGTTGGCTCTGTTTTCCCTGCCACTCTCCTAAAAAGTAAGAGGTTTTTACATTAAATATTTTGATTGTATCTGTCTTAAACAGCTAGTTTTAACATTGCATGTCTGCCATTTAGCCACAGCTAGAGAGCAAAGAGACTGTGGGGGACCACAACTTGGGTGGGCATCATAGAGGGGGTCAACCTTAAACCAGATGTCAGACAATTACAATATGGAGGTTCGCACATTGATCTAACACCATGTGATTTAGCCTACATGTGACAGAGGGAGAGAATGGACAGAGGGAAAGGCCACAACCAATGCTGGTATGGGGGAACATGTGTTTGCCAGCGTCACTCTGGAGTTAGCAGCATGCAGTTTTCAGGTTTATAGTGCTGACAAGAATCAAGATGGATGGGGAACCATCAGTCCCTCACTCTGTACAAAACTGAAATAAAACCATCCCCAATGTGAGCCTCGCTCTTCACCGGCTCTTTGCCCTTAACTCTGTACTTTTATGTACTGAGAATATTGGGAATACATGAAATTTTGTGGACCACTGGCACTGCTGGCTCCGGGAAAATGCATGGATGAGGCTTTAATGGGAATATTTGGCACATGTAGGGCAATAAATGAAAACCAACAGATTATCGGATGGATTGTTAATGTCCTCACGTGCTAATGCTGATGTAGAAAACATGGATACAATATGAGGTCATCTGCAAAATAATGTATCTGCGAGTCAATAATCTTAGTGGAAAGAATAATTCATGGCTAACTCTAGGCATTGGCTGGCATGTTGGGGTGGGGGGTCGTGTGGTTATACTCACACCCAGGGTTACTGCTGTTGGACGATACCACCAGGAGTTCCGCAAGGGGGTTTTTGATGATGTCCTGCCAGTGGATGGTGTCGGCATGGCACAAGAATTTGTTCTGGTCGACCAGGACGCCACCATTCAGAATTTCTGCAGAGGCAGGAAAAATAAAAAAGGATAAAACAGAGAGAGATGGCATTACAGAGAGGATATACGGCACATGTACGCCATGCCAGGAAATCAATACTCCAAGGTTAACTCCCACCCTTTGTCTGGAAGAACTGCACCGCGTGAGATGTTCCCTCAGGTGCATCTGAGCATGAAGATAAATGATATTGACAAATGCACACAGTAATTCAATCTCTGATCCAATGACAATGATATTCCATAAAGAAGAGCTCCAAAGGAAATAAGTAAATGGATTTAGCTTTGTCAACCAAAGGAGCCTTGCTTCTGAAAGGAACCCTAAACTGGACACCACTCAGATTTTGTAATTATGCTCAGAGGATTTAATTATTCCATTTGGTCTCAGTTAGATGTAATTAATGAAGTGGAATGTTGCTGGAAGATAGCAGATCCTTATTGAGTTGACTAAACCAGTAATACTGAACTGGGCCAGAGGGACAACCTCACATGGCTGTTCCAGAGAAGGCCACGCTATAGGGTTGGCTCGCAGGGTGAAATATTGTTCCGCTTTTTGTTTTCTCCTAAAATTATGAAAGAGAGTACTCGACTCTCTTATTCTACTCTGCACCCTCCATCATAACACAAGCAGACCATAGGAAAACGCAGCGATTCTCCATTTAGCATTCGCTACACAGCAGAAGTCTGGTTCTTTTCAAGGACTGGTGTCCTCAGCAGATGCTTCCACAACAGAGTATGATAATAAATTCTAATCCCTCTTCCCAGTTGCTAATCCAGGTTTTGGATATGGACACAGCGATGCGGTAATCCCCCCGCCCGAGTCGTGACCTGTGACGGGACGGAAACAAGTCCGTTTCTCCTCTTCTCTGGGATTTAGACTCTATTATTTAACCTAGTTGAAGGATTTAGATGCAATCACCTCGTCTGGGTTTTTCTTTGAATATCAAGCCCTTGCATGAACGTACTTGTCACAATAAATGAAATTTAATCGAAAAAGAAGTAACAATGTGGTTCACGTCGGGGCTGGATTATGTGAAGGTAAAGGAGGGTATTATCTCCCCGGGCAGATTATTAACGGCGCATGAGTTATGTGGACGATTCAGCGGCTGAGAGGCGCGCTCAGGAAGCTAATCATTACTATCCGACACCCTGATTAAGGAAGTGGGCCTTGGTAGAGACGGGGACATTTATTCAAAGCCCTCTTAGAGGTGACACGGTGCTCTGTCTGCCCGCCGAATGGCCTACAGCTGCGGCTTCATGTAATCATGTTTCCGTCACAATGGACGATTTATCAGGGGGCGTTCTGCATTCTCGGATAGCGGTAAAAAAAAGAGGACAGGCTGCGCTTTATTTTAAAAACATATGGGTCTCGCTTACCAAGTGCATTGATGTCATTTAAGAATATTAGCGAAACAACAGCCCATTATGCTCCTGACAGATCTACTGAACAGTGTCAGCACCAGCTGATGCAGCTCCTCCGAACCAGAGCCAGGTTCAAACGCCATATCCCCAAAATCACGAGTGCTAAATGACTGTCCAACAAACACCAGGGAAAAGTCCACCAGATGAAGATAAAGTCCCTCAGGTCAGTTACCGCTGGAGCCTGGTGACACTAAAACTCCTCAAATGCAGTTTTATTTTCCTGTCTGCACTTTAAAGTGCACAGTCATCATTAACATGATACTAATGGGAAAACCAAGGATGCGTGATATTGGGGAGCAGTTGCTGAAAAAGGCAGTATTCTCTAGTCACATTACTTTCTTTTGCATTTGTTCATTTATTCAGGGAGCGCTAAGTTAATACAAGTAATGTAAAATATCCTCCAAGTAAAATGGTTTTTAAAAAGTTTGAGGACCCCTAATGGTCAGGACAATAGACAATAGGTGAACAAAAATTTAGTCAATCGCTGCCCCTTGCTTTAATACCAAATTTTATTTATCCTAATGGTGCATACCTTTAGACATCTTTATGCAGAACATTTGCAGTGGCGTGGATAGTTTCTATGTGGGGCTATAGCACCTACCCTCGAGACAAAGCGAGTGGCCTTTTGGGTTTTTATTGTTGAAATGCATTAGCGATCTTGTATATCCGGACCGAATGCTGCCACCTTTGCCGGGTTGTTTGGTTGAAACACTCGCTGAATCTCCCAGTTCAATAAGATAGAACCAGATAGAGTTAGCATGGTTTAGAGTGACTTACAATGCCACCTGCTGTTGTGCAGGCTACTTGATACCAGGCTCTGTCCTGGCATTTGTGTGAAAATCTTCAACACAGATCACGGCAGAAAGATCTCGCCTAAAGTCATGTGATGATTTTTCCCATTTTCTGCATGCAGGAGACATTTTTTGTACCGCGAGATTATATTGCTGTATTTGGGTGACTTTTGTTGTACTTGGGAGACATGTAATATTTGTTTCTCAAGCGTGACTACATGTTATGTACTTGCTTGTTAGGATTTTTTTTTAGGGTTGTTTTGCATTTGCAAAGCAGAATGAATTTTTTGTTTGATTTACAAACTTTATGGTAGTTAATTGTGAATCATGGGTCAGTTGCAAAACATGTTTAGCTTGTTGTTTGTTGTTTTGGCATAACTTGAAAATCTCTTCATCTGTGCATCATGATTTTATAGATCTAAAATTACAGGGTTTTTTTCATCAGTCTTAAAATACTTAGATGGGACCTAAAATCTTCCTCCAGAAACCAATAATGACTTCTAAATATGCATCACAAACATAATCAGTTGAAGATTTCTGTTGGAATCTGGCAAATCTTTTCCATCTGCTCTCCAGCTGTCTGACAAAAGCAATCAGAGGCTGTTTGACATTTACAGCATAGCGAAGAAAGGAAGTTTCAGAACATTTTGTCAGCTATTAATTCAATCGTGTCATCTTTAAAGGAAATCTAAACTTGACATCCTGTTATCTTCCCTCTCAACCAGCCTGCTGTTAACTCAGATTCTTTTTGTCCTGGTGTCCAAACTTCCTCCCATTCGCTGCAGGCCACCCCCGGTGTCCATTGACGCAAGGGCACTAATTATCTGACTGGGACAGCGTGACCATATCAGGTGGTCTCTCATTAAGGTGTGACAGTCAGGCGTCACAGCTTGCTCCTCATTCCGGGCCATACTTCGGAGCCCCACACATTTCGATCATTCCATCACGGGAGGGACATCTATAGTTCACTTCCACCACTCCAGCCCCACCCATCCCCCCTCTACCTCTGACCCGCCATAAGTTGTGAGGGCAGTTGTTACAAAGAGGTCATCAAAAATTGATCATCGAGCATTCTTTTAGCCCAACTTGCAGGGATGGAATGTGATGGATTACGGTGTTTTTCTGTGAAATTCAGCTGACTTTCCCAACATGTCTTGTATCCTGTATAAAACATACACCGTCAAGGTCATTGGTTAACACCGATCGCATGAGTGTCTGGCACGCGACACCTTGCCACAATTCAATCTCTGAATGGAAGGAAACACTACAGACGGTCAACTCAGAGCTTACAGGGACTTGTCCACATGACTGACATGGTGTCAGTCTTTTAACAGCCTGCACACTGAACCGAGAAGAGTCTCTACAGCCAATGTTGGCTGACGCGGGTCCCAGAGGTGCGTGTGTAGCTACTGCGAGATCTGTGTCCATATGCTGTGGTCACGTCCAGTTCAAGGCTGTCTCTAGCGAAGCGTTTTGCTACATCTCTGTTGTCTGTGAAATGTCTCCTGTGGTGACGATTGAGTTGGGAGCCAAGTCCATTGAAGGAGATTCGACAGAACATGGGAGTGTGCAATGGGAAACATTGTGATCACTTTTTACTACAGTTGACTGAAGACTCCCAGCCTCCAGCCACTAACTAAAGCTTTGAAAAGCAGTTTTAATTCCCGAAGAAGTGTCGCACTGTTGTTTCGGTGCCGAAATTCAACCACGGAGACAAGAGGGGGGAGTTCACCACAGGCCATAAACCTAAAAAGAGAAGACTCAGCTCGTCCCAGCGCGGAATAAATCTGAAGCGTACCCTCCAAATTTTGATGTGCTGCAAGAGGTCATCACAAAACACTGATGACGGATGAGCTGCTGGAGATGTGGGATTCACTGGCTGCTCAGGACAACACTCAGACACATAGATCCAGATATTTAACCTGTTTGCAGCGATGCATGTGTCCCCTCCAATGCAGGGTTTAAAATTTATATACCCTGCTGGAGGTATTCTTTTTCTGGAGAGTTCCCTGGAATAATGTAAAGATCATCTTCCTCTTTCAGGATCTGGAGAAAAACCTTCCTAGATCTAAATTCAGTCCAGCATTTATGGGATCTGGGGACCCGGCGCTAGGTACCACAATAGATTTCCTGTCCATCTCGGGACCCTTTTAGTGCTAAGCATTATGGCATAAACGGTCTGAGTCTGATAGTCCGTCATATAGAACTATAGAGAGCTCAAAACTACACGACTGGACCGAAAGTAAAGTTGATAAATCGACTAATTAAAGGGCAGAAAGCTGGCAAGGAAACAGATGACTTAACACTTGAGAACACAGGATAATATTGGGTAAAGGAATGAGGAAGTAACCTTTTCACGGCTGTTGTTTTCAACGAACGCCATATTTCACACAATCAATTTTCGACAGAGCAAACAGCGGGACAAGCCCGGCCTGACATTCCGAGTACAAAGTTTGCAGATAAAGAGTCAAAAATGCTGTGAACCGTGAGGGAACATGCAGAGCTTAAGGCAACTACAAAGATTAAAATTCATGTGTGGAGTGGGGAGGGGTGTTCTTCAAAACTCGACTGCCGGCCGGAAAAAAATTCCAGCACAGATAGCTCAGGAAGTGAGAAAGATCCCTGTGACGAACCACCTTTACGAAAAAAAATTCCGTCCTTTGTATCGTTTCTCAGCTGAGAGAAGAGCCGTTATTTTTTAAGAGTTCCAAGGCAATGATAGCCCCAGCACTAATCAGTGGTCATAGCTCCATGGGGAGCCCGCTGATGAGCCGTCATCAGTGCTGCTAGCCACTTGTCCCACATCTCGTTCTTTCCTAATTATGCTGATGAATAAGGCCGTAACAGCCATCCTTCCTCCACTGATGAGTCCATGCATTTGCTTTTATGGTCTCATCTTGAGGACGTGACGTATCACACAACTCAAGCTCAAAGCATTCTGGCCGTCTTGCCTGCTCATTTTTTCCTCTTTAAATCTTATCTCTATCCTCGTTGTCCTTCCTCCTTCCACACATTCCTCAGACCCACTCACCCTCCTCTTCTACTTGGAGTGTACTTTTTGGCTCTGTCGACGTCTTGACTTGCTGAGCACGGGGAACGGCAAAATACAGATGACCCATCTCATTTTCCACACTTGAAAGTCCAGATTTGGTTGAGGCACATAAAGGCACACTCAGGCATGAGCAAGGTAAAAGAAGTGGAATACAACATTCAATCAAGTAGTTGTAAAAACTTCAGATGAACATGCGCAAGGCTACAAAGAGTCGTTAAAAATGAAATACCTCCTGTCCAGCAGTGCAAACCTTTAGGAGGGCAACTACATTAGGTCCACAAAGCCTCAAATATGTAGGCAGAGATTAAAACTTAAGCTGTGGCTTAAATTAATCAGAGCTGGAAAGGGAAATGCAGCGGTTGGCCTGGGAGAAAGAATGTAGCTCTCTCATATATATATATATATATATATATATATATATATAGCTGACCAACGTTTGGTACAACTCAAAACATCTTCCACTGCTGGAGCTACCAAATAAAAGGTATAGCTAATATTTTGTACTCTTCCAGAAGATTGGGCACTGCCGGATTACTTTTTTCACACAGCTAACGTCTGTAAGAGCTTCCCGCTGCATGCAGCTAAAGTGACACTGCAAGTCATAGGAACACTGGAAGGGATTACAAAGCACACATATTCTGCACTGAAATGATTTTTTTTTGCTGAATTATATACCACTATTGCATACTGAATAAATTAACACAGGCAGGTGGAAATTTTGCTGTCGAGAGCATCTTGGCTAATTATATTCATCCCACACATGTAGTGTTATTAATGTGGCCTTTACCTAAGAGCCAGGAGGCCAAAACCTTACTTGAAAAATGACTTTTAATTGAGAATTTATGGTACGTGCGCTAACTCTTTGCAATCATTTCCATGCATCAGTTGCTGGGGCTCTGCCTGGCCTATGACACAGTGCCAACAGCTGGCATGACAGAAGGTGCCGGAGTGGGGAATGAAACAAATTGCCTTCATTTTCTTTGAGTGCAACCTCTTCAGGGGAACACCGATGAACATTACATGACTGAAACTGCAACAAATCTGTAACTCTGGAAAATAATGACTCACCAGAGAGCCAATACAGTAACAGGAAGAGGAAAACAGAGAAACCCGGTTTCAGTTACTCCAACCTTAAAAGTCTGCAGCGTGAGCAACAAACTAAAACGGTACGATCTTTCTGTGCGTGATACGCATTGGGGTCTTTTACGAAGCAAATTGAACTTCGGGCGCATGTAGAGGACAAGGCATCAAGGGTGGTATTGGTCCAGCCAGGGCAACAACAAAGCGACTTTAGCATGCTGGCGCTAATTCCGGTTGTGACTCACCTGTCTAGGAAAGAACAAAGAAAAAACCATAAAGAATTGCAGGCAAAAATTCAAAATAACAAAAATGAAATCTGTGAGCAGGGAAATGCTTTATGTAATGAGTGGCTAGGCCCACAGTTGGCGAGTATCAGCTGAATTTCACGATAAACCACCCGAGGGCACTACGTACGTGCAGAGCCTTCAAATTCACCCAACGGGATTTTGATGCTGGATGGTGGACTTTCAAAGTCTGAAATGCACCACGTCGCCTGTGGATGCACATGTTGTCAGTATGTTGTGATGAGCTGCTTCATAAAAATTGTTATGGTCACGGTAACCATTTGACGCCCAGGGACATGCAAAAGTCAGTACCAGGTACCCTTTATGATGATGCAACACTGATCTGCGCAGCCGCGATCCCATTTTGAAAAAAAGGTGTGAAAAGAGCAACAGCTTATATGAAAAGGTCTCTGAATTCCCAAGAACAACAGTGAGGTCTGCTGGGTGATGAAAAGTTCCAGCAATAATTAGGAAAATGGCTTATCGCCTCCAATGACAAAACACAGAAAACATCAGTACAAGGTCCATTTGTGGGACAGAAACAAAGAGCTGCCAGAGCCATAAGGTCTTCCTTTTAAAAATGGCACCAGCACTGCAGGGCAGGCCTCTGAATTTGAGCAGAACTTATCTGATCAGCACGGAAAGACGGAGGTGGATCTCCAGAGTCCCATTTCCCCATTATTAGCTCTGCCAGCCAAAGAGATATTGTGCTCAGTGACAAATGGGAGAGGAGTGACAGTGCGGGGGTGGTCCCCTTTACCCTCCGAACCTTCTCTCCAACGATCCAAAGCGCTCTGCTGCCACGTCCTCGCTGATAACCATAATCGTGTTTAAAAGCCCCTGATGAAATTTCGCAGTCTCAAATGATATTGTTTTGCGATGAATCCTTATGAAAAAGGCTTCCCATTCAGAGATTATGAGAGCCGTGGAAGTGCTGGAGGTAGTAGCTGGAAAGGAGAGTTCAGCCGTGATTAAAAAAATTGTTTTCCACCTCTTGCCAGATCGTCTCCACAGCTCGCAAAGCATTCGGTAACAAATCAAAAATGTTCCCATCAATTTTCTCGATGTCCCGCACATGCAACAATTACTTCAAATTGAAATAAACAGCGAGCAAATACACGGTGGCCACATGTTCCTCATTAACATGCACGACTTTCCGCGAGTGGTCTTTATATAGATCCAAGGACAAATGCACATTTGCAGCTAAATCTTGTTATTTAGCATCACCTTGACAGATTGTCTCTTCTGTACTACGTGATCCATGGCAGCTACAAGAGGAAACATGCTCCACTGGCAGGACCAAAGTTAGCCTGACAACAACCTACATGGCTTGTTGAAAATTGGTACAGGGGGAACAAATTTTGGATCAAACTTACGAAAATTAGAATGAGAGGAAAAGCTCTTTTGGGCTGAGTCTCCCCTAGAAAAGCACTGCAAGTCTCTGAGGTATTAAACAATGGCTGAAGGTCTTTGACATGATTGGGCTAACTCCCATGGATGTCTGGTGCAGACTGAAGGCCAAATAAAAATGGAAAGCCTTTAGATTTGAGAGAAAGGGAAAATAAATTTTGCTGCTTCTGTTCTCAAAGCACAAGATCATAGTACCTCAGGGAGGCTGATATTTGGAGGAAAAAAAAAGGGAAAAAAATCTAAAGGTGACACAAAATGCAATCAAGGCGAATGAGAAGCCAGCAAATTCAATAAAGGAGGCAAATGAAAATGGAACTGGAGACTCTGCACTTAAGGCAGGATGGGCTCAGAGCCCTAATAAGCCCACTTCTGTCACCGCTTCCCTGAATCTGAATTAACCAGAGGCCCTCCAATCAGTGCGGGCAAACAAAAGAGCCAGCCAAAGAGATGAGAGCACCTTGGAATACTAATGGAGGGAACAAGTGACGGTGGTCAATAGCGATCAACAATGTTGCGTGTGTGCTGGCAGGAGGATAAGTGCTGAATCCGTTAGCATCCAGCTATCGCCGGTTCAAAAGCAGCCAAGTTTTGTTGGGGCTGTTTTAACCCAGCAGGATATTTTCAAAAACACACATCTGCGAAATAAAACTTTAGCTAGTTTTCGAAAGTTCCGTCCTTTTGCTCGATCGCTGCAACATCAAGGTCAAGTGACTCCCTCTTCGGATAAATTGCTGTGTTCAAGCTGAAGACAGCCCTGAAATGTTGTGCCCCATCTCCGCAGCCATCGCTTGTTTTTACAGCAGAATTATCTCGACAGTCACTCCACCCTCGACTCTGTCATTGTCCTGGAAATCGAGTTTTAGTGCCATTTCCCCAAGCTTGAAAACGCACCGAGCTACATTTCAGGGGGCACTTTGAATGAAGCCATCAAGACGGTGAAAAAGTAAAGGTGGTTTGTCAGCTCAACCTGTGAGAACCTGAGTAGAAACACAAACAGCTTGACACAATTACCAGTTTAAATCAGACTTGTTTGGATTTTGACGGTGCAAAATAAAGTGTCACAAACAGGACTAAGCCTCGGCATTAGAACAGGCACTGACAATGAGCTAAATGTGCAATTTGTCATTTCCTGACAGGCGGTTAGGCTCTCGGCGTTCCACTTGGGTAATTTGGGACACACCATAAATGAACTGTGACCACGAAATTGCCACCATCTGGTTCTACGGTACATTTGTCGAGAGGATCCGGGATTCCGGTGCTGCTCGGCTCACCCCACCTTCTCCAGCATTTGTGTCCGATGTGTTCATCAGCCATAATGATTGGCTGTGCTCGACGCTCTAATGGATTTGGAGTGGAAGTGACACGGGCGTTCTCGGGAGGGGCTTGGGCCGAGATGGGGCACAAGGAAATAAATAAGAGAGGATTTGCCCCGGAAGTGTCATCAAGCATCTGACAATGTCCAGGCGCTTCCAGATGCCTGGGAGAGGGTAGACTCTACTCAGTTCCCTCAGAGCCCAAAGCACACAAACACACCAAGGTCAGGAGGGCGGCGTGTGCCCATGGCCAGATGAAAGAGAAAGGCGCTCTGAATACGATTGGATCGTCCTGTGCCAGTCTACGCCAAAGCAGGCCATTTATTATTGCAAATAAAATAAAATTAGACCCCAGCAGGATAGGCTGCTTAGCATGTAGCTGCTAACTACATTAATGCATATGAGCTACAGTTGAAATAAATGAATTACATTTCCACCTGTAAAAAGGTGCAGTTAGCCACATTAGCAGCCTGGCAGTGATACCTACTAACTTAGTTCTGGTGCTAGAACATGTCCTTAATGCGGACAAATCCAAAGCCCCTTGAGATTTGGCACACAAACGCGCTAACCAGAGCTCTAACAGAACCACGTGGAGACAAATAGAACGTGGGTTGTGCAAAGGCTTCTGAGGGCAAAAGGGCAGAAAAATGTGGAATATGAACATCATCATCAGTGACCATCAGGCAGAACGAGGAACTTTTCTGTGTTATTTCGACTCTCCTTTTACGAACTTTTTGGGGTTTTTTGTCTCGGGAGTGCTAGCTGCATAAAAAAAGATCAAAGGGTAAAAAAAGAGGGGGAACTTTATTTCACAAACAAACTGAAATACTCGCTGGTTTGCTCATCCACAACTGACTGCGGTACTTTCTGGTGAAGCAAAGCATCGTTTGAAGCTGGGAGATATGTTTTAATCATTTGGCTTCTTAATGATGACACTCAATTCATTATTAATGGGCCTCATCCATCGACGCTCCCAAGCAGCATATCAGCATTAGCCATTTTTTGCACTATTTGATCTTTCTGTAATTATACCTCGTTTTGCTGTTCACATCGCAAGCTTTTTGTTAAATAAAGAGGCCACGGAAGCACATTTTTAAAGGGAATTCCAAACAAAATTGTCATCGTCCTCCACAGCTCAAGTACACGGCTTTAAACCGGTTTTAACGTACAAGGCGGATTACGCCTGAACATCGTAAGGCATGTTTAAACATACATATCGTCTTGTCTTCTGGACCACTTATTCTCTTTCGGGGTCCTGGGGAGGGTGCACATATGGACGAAGGCAGGGTCCACCCCTGGATGAGTGTCCAGCTCGTCGCAAGGCCCTCTGTGAGCAGTGGTGGGTTCAGTACCTTGCTCAAGGGTACCCGGGCAGTACTCTGAAGGTGTTCTGGTAGGAGGTGAAGGTGCCACACCAAGAACATCTGCTTCACAGTCCAGTCTCCCAACAGACTGATCCAGCACCACCCAGACATACATATGGGCTTTCCAAATTTTTATTTACTGTCATCAAAAAAAGAAAACAATAAATAAATATTGCTGATAGGGCAGGTAGTAAAACCTGATTTGAGGGCCAGTGTTGAGAGAAACAATGAATGAATTATCAAGTATATGTCAAAAGAGTAAAAAAAACTACAGTTCTATGTGTTTTGCAGATTTGCCTGAGAGTTAAGAGAGAACCTCACGTATCTGATTCAACAGTTACTATCTTCCACTAACAATTCATAAAGATTTGAAAATGTTTTATTAGCCCAGGAAATAAAGTTGGTGCAGCCACATCTTCTTTTATAAGACAGTTTTGTACCTGTATAATAGTGTAACCTGGATACATTTTCCCTGCAGCATCACCTCACAGGAAACATACAAAAAGCTTTGTGGAAATGAGAACCTCCTTCGAATACTTGTGAGGTGGTTAATCAATAGTCACGCTCCAAAAATGAGGATGTGTGTGGGGTTAATTAAAACTAAGTCCATTAATCAATTCCCCTCAGCAGCAATGTCTGTTGGTAATTTGGCCCCAGTGCATTTAAGATACTCACAAAAATGCTGCAATTAGAACGCCAGGAGCGAAAACGGCTTCACATTAGGGGACGTTTGGGTTTCAGTGCACCTTTCAGAGAGTCTGCCAGGTGAAAGAACCAATGGAAACCGGTGCAACTGCTTTAGTGTCTGCATACCAGAATGGTGGGGCCATCGGTACCAGATGGGAAGCTGGAAACAGAGCTCACTTTGGGACCCACACAGCTATTTGGGCAAAATCCAAAACGGGCAATTTTGCAAAGCAAAAGTGTCAGAAATGGTGCTTTGACAGAGGGGGAATCCATCTCTGCAGCTTTGAGGATCTAACCTTGGTTTTTGTCACCACAGCACAGCGTGGGGTGATTAGCATCGCGGTATGGGGCCAGGTCTGGCACACGCGCCGCTCGTGCGGCTGCCATGTGCCCGTGTGACAGGTTTGTACCTGAGCTATGGCAGCATCACAGGGGAGAGGTGTACATCTGAAATCAGAGGAGTTTCTATAGCTCTGATTACCATAAAGACCACAGCTGTATGCATAAGACCAGACTTTCCACGCGCGTGCTGGACTCCCACTGTGGAGCGAACGCACCAAGGGATAATGTAGCAGCTTTCTGATGTGATGTTGGCAGGAGGAAACCCTGGAACACTTTTACTAGCAACTTGATGTGTGTGTGTGTGTGTGTGGGGGGGGGGGGGGGGGGCTTCTTCTGTTCTTTTAACCGTTTGCAATGGGTTTTTTTCTCATTTCTGTTTGCATGTTTTACTGCCGTAAAGCACTCTGAGTTGCTGTAGTCTAAAAATTGCTATACAAATAAACTGATTGCCTGATTGATTGATTGATTGATTGATTGATTGATTGATTGATTGATTGATTGATTGATTGAGTGATTGATTGATTGATTGATTGATCATTTTTCCAGTTCTGTTGTCAACAAGACATTAGCTGGCTAACAACAGAGATGCATCCGTAAATCTTCATCAATCTGGGGGGCACCTGAATTACATGTTCGCTATCAAGCGCATCGTTGTAGAGTAAATGACAGCTAAAGGTTCAATTTGGTATTTGAGTTGTTTAAGGATAATACCCTGTGTCCTCTTGCTTCACCAGCTCAGCCTGGTAACACGCCTTTAAAAGCCCAAGTCCTTTGCCACCGTGTTCAGGCTCCATAAAATGCTGCTTATTACAGTAAATCTGCCGTGCACTTTCACAGGGATCGCTGTTTGATGCCCCTGCCATCCATCACAAACACATTACAGCAATGTCATCAGCGTAGAAGCGCACCATGAATTCCTGTTGTCAAAGTCTGTCAGTGGCAGCGGGTTCCCTCCTCAGCATATCGACTTGTGGAGACTTTGTGGTGCTTGAAGAAGAAAAAGCCACTACTGGTGGAATTCACTGGAACACTCACAGTCAGTTCTGAAAGGAAGCCACTCGTTCCGTTCTCCTTTTCGTAGAGATCGATTGCGATTGGTTGAATTCCTTCTCCCAGTAAATTGGCTGGGTTTGTTGCTCACTTGTCTGTGTTCCTTGGCTGTGCTGAGGAGGACATGCGTGTTGGACATGATTTTTATATCCACTGGCCATTGGAAGAGGAGAGGTTTTAGCTGGGAGAGGAGCGTTCATTTCCCGTTACTGTGCCATGGTGAAATCCAGCAAATGTCCTCTCGTCGCAGAACAAGACAGAAGAAAGAAAGTTTCTTTTCCAGCCATTACTTTTTTCCTCATTAATCACCCTCAGAGCTGCCATGACAGATTGTACTGATTGAATTAAACCGTGAAACCACGGAGGAACAAAGACAACAGTTCGGGGAAAAAAGTTTGACTATTTCATTCGCTTTAAAGAATCGCACTTTGCAAATTGCAATTTAATCATCGTTCATTCATCCCTGACCCTGAATTGTTTACTACGCTGCCTGTCAGTGTAGACAGTCGGGCATCCGACAGAGCAAAAACAAACCCAAAGAAGTGTTGTTTAAAGAAAGGAAAGTGACCCTGAGCCCGAGCTCCACCACTTCTGCTCAGATTGGATGTGACAGCTGGAGCTTCTCCTGCATCGGCTTGACTTTCCCTCCCTGAGCAACGATGATCCAAACCCGGAAAAAAGAAAAAGAACCTGCCCCCTGTGAGGGAAAGCAAATAAGCTCTGCAAGAATTTGGTGCTTTATACTGATGAGATCATTTGTTAGTGAGAGAGCGCGACAATATGAAAGCAAGCCTCTGAGGGTGGTGGGATATTAAAAGGTCGTGACACGCAAACTAAAACCCACTGAACTCGAGTCGGCGTTCACACCTGTGAGGTTGCGCAGGCCCAGCTGCCTCAGGCCGTAGTAGCCGTCCCGTCGGTAGTTGAGGAAGATAGCCAGAGAGTAGCGACCCTCGTACAGCGTGATGCCTCGGATGATCCTCAGGTTCTCCAGCGGCAGGTAGTCGAACTGGTTGAGCGCCACCAACACGTAGCCGGTCACTTCTCTGATGGACTGCAGAACCAAAACAGAGAAATTACACACAGCAATGCAACTTAGCCCAATGCTAGCATAAAAACACAGTTTGGACAAAGACTATGTGAAAACAAGCCCTGCTGGAGTCACACTTCTGTTTAGGAATAAAAAATTATTTCAAATCTATAATAACTAGTCCTGATGCAAAATGACCACCGGTTTTTAGTCATTAATACCAGGAAAGTAAGAGCGAATGTTTGGCGGCTGATCACATTCTGCACCAGTGCCAGAAGCACCAGCCTGACTGGGTGTGCGCCTGTGCTCCGACTGTATGTGCCTTCTAAAACGCAGCGTATTCCCCTGCTGCTGCAGCTCCATCCCTATGGCCATGCAATATTCATCTGAGCCGGCACCAGCAGCAGCCTGAACTACATTCATTCACACACACACACACACTGGAAACATCTGTTGAACGCATTCACCCAGCACTGCCAGGTCCCCTGGTTTTGTATTGACTATTTTGGGATCTGATTCAACCGTCTATATCAGCCTTAATTTATTCCTGGTGTCAAGATTAGGCGCAAGTTGTTGTCTCCTGTTACGGCAACGACTGAACACAGCCGAGGGGGAGAGCAACAACGGCTCCGCCATAATAGATTGTTGTGACCCAGTGGCACAGGAGAAGACCTCTGAGGCCAGATAAAGGCCAGTAGGTCAGACTGGTGGAGCTTAATCCCAAAATGATCATCCAAAAACTGAAAAAGGCTGGTATTAGTGGAGCCCCCGGGATTTTCAGAGGACCAGACGGGCTGAGACGCAGGGAGGAGCAAAGCCCACAAAAGGACACAGACTGGAAGGAGAGGACAGCTTATCTACAAAAGGGAGGGGCTGATCCACCGGGGCACAGGTGACACACATAAATTGCAGTCCAACCGGTGAACAGGCACATTCAGGGAGGTCAGGACTGAATCATCACGGAAAGAAAGCTCAGATAAACACATGTCTTGTAGCTGTGCTACTCAAGAACTTCTGCTTCTTCCTGTTTATTATTCTTCTCAATGCTGTTGCCTTCACTTGCAACAGGACACCACCGACATTGCTTTTGTATGAACTACTATGGCAACAGGAAACAGTAGCCTCCAATGTTTTATAACTTTCCACTAACCTCTAAAATGAGAACATTGGAAATCAAAACAAAATAAGAGTTATCGGAACCACCCCGGTACCCCTCCATCATCTGATGATTGCAGGAGAGTGGGAGGAAGGGGACGAATCTGAGGTTTGATTGGCTCCTGACCCCCCCCCCCCCCCCCAGTGCAGACAGACACTGGGAGCCCAGCATGTGGAGTATCCATTTTTGGATAATGCCAGGCCAGTGAGGTCCACCTCTGCATGGAAATGCTCTGCAAACACTCACACCTGCCAAACCAGCCTATTGTAAGACCACACAATGGGAAGGAGACAGACACACGAGGTGCTTATTAGCAAGATTACAACGTGTCAATCACACAAAAACACAATAGAAGAGAGGAGGAATCCATTTCAGTGGAGGTTTTGATGAGCACACTGAGGATTTCTGCGAGGAGGAACCGCCTGGAAATGGATTCTTAGGACTTTTGTTAAAGTAAGCGAGTTTTCGCTAACACACACCGCACACTGAGGACCGTGTCCCTAGGGCCGCTTGTCGGTTCGGCCTTGTGCTTCAGAACGTGCTGCTCCGCTCTGACTGCAGCTGAAGGGCAGCATGCTCTGCCCACACGCCATCATTCCATGTGGCGCCTCTGCTCGCCGACCATCAGGGGGCGCAGACATCAGGACCGCAGGAGGCCACCCTGCAACCGGACCAGGTGTAGGGACACACTGACCCCACAGTGCTTTCACTGTGTCCGCTTCTTCCCGCCAGCCTTGAGGACCACTGGCAAAATCAAAGAAAAATTGTTGCCCTGTTGCTTGGCAACCACAGGAAAGAAAGCACAAAAAGGGAGAGTATTGACCAAAAAAGAGAGACTTAGACAAGGTTTTTGTTTTAATTAAATTAAATTCAAATTCAAAAAACCCCTTCTTTGTAACTTCCTTCTGCTTAGACACAATTAATTTGTGCTGCTGCCATGAATGCCATTTTTTCCAGATCAATATTTATCCGCATTCCGGGGTTACAGGTGCATTCAAATGCACAAACGTAACGGTTCCAATTCATAAACCGTTTTTTGTAATTAACAAAAAAAACAGTGAACGGTGAACTTAATCCATCAGAGCCACGATGTTGAATCGGCTAACTGTTCATTCGCGTCGAGTCCAAACAATCAAAGTGTCGCCCCCTACTGGCAGGCAGTAGTAAAAGTCATATGTTCTTTCTCTTACTTCACACCTTGACTCAAAATAAAGACAGTTTACATGATTCTAAATGCTACATTAGTATTTTTTCCAGATGTATTCCATTGTTACTGGGTATAAGCTGGGCGAGCAAAGCTCCCGATGACTAAATCATTTCCTCACTGAAGGGGTCACTTTGCACTTGACACTATAATGTGACAGAGCCACAGAATAACTGCTCTTCATATTCATTCCTATGCAATGCACTTAAATACTACTTGAGAGGTCAGATTTCTTTGGATTCCGTTAGTCCATGCTAGTCCATTCCATTACTCTGTGGGGTTTAAATATATAGCTATTAATGTGACACATTCTAAATTATTGCATTATTTAAATAAATTGCTAATGTAATATGATGATATCTGCTGGCCTACGTACAGCCTGTAGCTTGTGGTTAAAGTTACTGATTGACTCGTTTCAACTTTTCAACAAGAACCTCCAGTAAAATCACCAACCTGCCTTTTTCAGTTTGCTCTCAGAACACAGTGTTTGCTGCATTTACCTTTTAAATTGTGCTGGATTTTCCTGACCTGGTGAGAATTTCAGGAGTCCCTGAGGGAACCAGGACAGCATGGATAAAGGAGAACATGGAGAACCCGCTCACCTCCGGTAGGATGAGAAACAGTCGGGTTTTTTCTTTTGTTTTTCTGAAAATAAAACCTAACAAGACGAGGCGAAGGGCTCGACCGTACCGTAAACTTTATTCTCTCTTAACTTTCCACCTTAGCCGATGACATTAGAGCGGCGTGAACAGAGCTGCCCTGAGGGGCAAACAAATCTAAAATCTTCACACTCAGCAGCTACGAGTCCATTTTTTGATGATATTTTGAGAATGTTTTCATTGCAGCTTGACTCAGGTTCCTTTCTGTGAGAGCCACAAAGGGTTTGTGAAGAGTCTCTGTTACACAATCCCAGCACTCACCGATATCCTGATACCCCCACCTACACATGAAAAAAAGTAAAAACACGACCACAAGGCGCAGTCGACATGGATCATCTACCCATGATGCACTGCAAGTGTAACATTTCCTCAAGCGCTTTGCTTCATCAATCGCAGACAATTAGCAGGCTAGTGTGGAGCACTCAGTCAAAGAGGAGCCTGCGTGGCGGCGGCAGGCTTGTTTCCTCCTCTCCTCTCACATTTACCCACCGGCAAAACACAAATTTCACATGTTGCTAAATTGCTCTTTCTCGGGGGTGATCCCACTGCCAGGTCAAGGCAGAGGAAGGTCAAGCTCCACAAAACCCAGCTGAATCATCACAGAAGGCGCCCGTGCCAGAAATGCTTGAACACTGGGCCGTGAGAATCCCCGTCAGGTCGTGTGGGAAGGTTTTCTTTCCTTTTAGCGTCAGAATGAAACAAACCAACATTTGCATTTTGCAGATACTTTTATATGGTAATTAAGTCTGCATGTGGTTGACTTTTGAATGTGCAAGAGTTGGCAGAGAGAGACAGTGAGAGAATTACTTCCCGGAAGCTAAAGACTTTTAACGCCTACAGTCAGATCTTTACAGGAAACCGCGCTAATGCAGACAATAACCCTGTATGCAAACAACCCCAGTTTTAGCTTCCCTGAGATTCGCCTCAGGTTTCAAAGCTTTAAAAGCGTCTTTGTCTCGGTAACTTGTTTGAAATACAAACATCTCTGCTGTTGGAGATCAACCTGAACACACCACACACACCTTCAACATCAACCTCTCTCTCAAACCAAATCTCCGGCGGTTTGGCACATTAAGGAGATCGATGTTTTGGTCCATGGGATTAGGATCTGTCTGTGAAATTCTTCCGTTGCTCGTATTTAACAAGGATACGTCTTCATCTTCATCATTTATCGTACGTCCGAAAACTGGGGATGGAACCGTAAACCAACCATCTCTGCTCTCTGCCATGTCCTCAAACCTTCAGATGCGGGGGGGGCCTCAAGCGAGCAATGAAAAAAAAGGAAAGAAGATGCAAGAATACGTCTTTTTTGGCAGATGCATCGCCAAGCAACCATCACTTCTTCAGCGCAGACAGTCTCCACAATCATCGGGAGGAGGTCAGAACGTCAACTGTCGACATTTTCTTTCAAAATGATTATTCGTTTATTCCCTGGGCCGCCGTTTTTTTCGCCACGCTGAGCCGATTCGCGCAGACTTGAATGCGGCCGGATTGTTATCTCCTCAAAAAAATGAACTTTTAGTCGCGCTTGTTGGGAAACAGCGTTTGAGAGATAAGGGATGTAGCGAACGTGACCGGAACAAACCGGCGTGCCGTCTGCTGATAATGAGACCAACATGACTGAGGAGCTTTTCATACGTAAAGATAAAGCCACAATTACACATTAGCTTCCTGTTAATCTGTGTATTCCGCATGGCGGCGGAGCTGAGATTTGAAGTTTTCCGATACACGGATCCACTTTCCGTGTAGTTTCTCTGACACAGGTAGTGCAGAAGGCTGACGGTGATGAGGAGGAGTGGAACAGGGGGGATATGATTCCAGGCATAATTAATACTGCACCTGTTCCTGTCATCTGCATGAGCGGGAGCGTAAATGAGGAAGATGGCCTGCGATGAAGCAACGGAAGGGCGGGGGAAGGATTTACCAGAGGTGCGGGTGAAGGAGGAGGGAAAGTCAGAGCACGGGGAAAGTGGAAAAGGCGTCACATGGGGGAACGCCATTATAAAATACAAGGGATGGAACACATATTGTGATGATTATGGCTCATTTCCATAGATATAGAACACTTTGCCGGTGAGTCAAGGAGAGTGCAGTGGTGCATGTCAGTGAAAGGACCAGCAGCTCCGTCCGACTGCGGCGCCGGCGCAATCTGACGACTGCACATAGCGGCAAAGTCAATGGGTGGGTGGGGAGCTGTTTACCAGATCGCTTCAATGAGCTCTGTAAGAGGAGTGTGCACTCCTTCACCTCAGCGGGCTGTTTGGCCGCTAAGTACGCCGAGATTACTCCGGTGTGACATTCAAGATCCTGAGAAATCCTAAAAGAAAAAAAATCAAGGCCTTTTGAGGAGGGGGGAGCGGGGGGGGGGGGGGGGGGGGGGGCAGTGACTTTGAAATCAAGGAAAATCCAGCCTGACAAAATGTCACCGTCAAAACGAATCAGGCCCTTGTTGAAGATATTTGGAAAATGAGAAGAAGACGATAAGAATAAAACATCTTGGGTTTGTTGATGGTGCCCTGAGGTACTCCGCAAACATGAAACGACCCAAACTTCAATTGAGAAGCACATCAAACATTCAGCATTTCGAACGTTTGAACGCTGCCGTCTTCGAGGTTACTTTAGCCTCACCTGTTAGCAGCAAAAACGGGGAGTTTCACAATAAAGTGCCGTTATATGGAGGTTCACACGAGCCTACGCATGCACACATTGTTGGGGGGGTTACTGAACCTTTGTGATAACACCTGAGGCAACGTCCCATGACTGAATGAGGTGGGAAATTAAATGTTGCTGAAACCCAGAGTTAAAAACATGAACTTCTGCTGAAGTCAGATTTAAAAGATGAGTTTTCAGAGTCAGAAACACACTTCAGTCGCGCCAGTGAAAAATGGGTCCGACAGCGAGTTTGGGACGCCGCGGTGAAGGCTAACGTTGGGGAGCGCACGTGCATGCGTGCGTGTGATAATATCCAGAGGTGCCCCTCCAACAGCAGCTGTGCTTCTGGCTGTCGGCGCTGATGTTCATTGTCTCAGACAGCACGACAATCTCATATGAGCCGCGTTCACAGGCGGCGTCTGTGTTGTCAAGTCGCATTTATAAGCGAGGCCCCGCTTATAAATGAAATTAAAACCAGCAAAACGGGGGGCGGGGAAGGGGGGGGGGGGGGGGGGGGCATTAGTGGACAAATGTAAAACAGTGACAGTCCAGAAGAAGATCTGATGCTTAAAGCTGCAGTGAAAACAGTAATAAATAACTCATGAGGCGATGCTGTTGTAGCTGAGCAACAGGCGCCTGGCGTATCGCATTATGCTGCAGCCTGTGGGGGCCCTACATAATGCAGTTATGTGACAAAGCCAGTGTGCGTCAGCCACGGGCCTGATTCGCTCTGCTTGACAGTCACTATGGGGGGGGGACGTTATCTCCTGCTGCAACTCACTCATGTTTAAGTCCCTCGTTATTCCTGGTCATCCCAGTTTTGGACACAGATTTAGAGAGCTGGTGGGATCCCCCAAGGGTGGGGGGGCTAAACTGGGACTGCCGAGCAGGAAGAGCGGTCTCAGAGATGGACAGTGATCCAGAGGGGCTCACAAGGGGAGGGGGTCTCGGAGGGGAACGCAGCTGTAGGTGGAGGGACCATCCAAGTCTTTGTTTAGACGATCCAGATATGTCAGTGAGGAAAACAGGCAGGAACTGGAAAAGCGCCGTCCCGAAGCAGAAACGTCAAACTGCAGCTTCCATTTCGCTGCTCCGTCTTTGCTGCACGCACGGTTTTCGGAGACTAATCTCCCGGTCCGGATCAGGGGCGCGGCGAAAGCGCCGGTTGTGATCCGCGTCACGTTCAGCAGCTGAATTTCATCGTTGGTCTAATTGGGGATGGATGTACTGATTTGTGGCAGCACGGGTGCGCGCACGCCGACGCGACTGCGAGTTAGAGACGGACGGTTGGTTAATACGGAACAATTTGTCAGGATAATGAAATCTGAAATAAGACGCGTATGAAAAAGGCAGCAGGCGACTGCTCAATTTGGTATTTCATAAACAGCATGTAGAGCAAGGTCACGTGTCCATGGAGCTGCTGAGTGAAAAGGCAAAGCCTAGCTTATTAAATATCAGGTCCAGGCCCTTTCAGACCAGAGGAACCATTCAGCTGCAGGAACCACATCCCAAAAGGGCTCCGCTCTCATTGGTAGCTATGGCAACAGACTTTTGGAAACTTTGGCTCCCGAAGAGTTTCCAAAACATGGCAACAGCCTGAAAATGGCCACATTAGCGTCTAATTAACCAACATTATATCTATTCCTGCACATTAATCACACGTGTCATTTAGGAGCAATTGCAATTTTAAAAAGTAATTAAAAACAATGAAGAGTTTTGCACAAGTGTGACTTTGCACAGAAAGACTTCGATGCTCTACGTTAGCCTCTGAGACGAGTCAACGTGGGATTCTGACCTTCACGTGATGCAGGCTGAAACCTTGTGCAGCCTTAAGTGTTACGCTGCCGCTAATGCTGTTTTGGTTAAACTCCACTAAAGTCTCAATGAACCCCTAATGTTTCCTCTTATGAACCCCTAATGTTTCCTTTTATAAACCCCTAATGTTTCCTCTTATGAACCCTTAATGTTTCCGTTTATATGCCATGATTTAATGCACTTCCGTCTCTTTTTTCCTCCAGGTTTCCGCAGCTCTGACCGCCATTATTGCAGCAATAATGAAAGTGTGTGAATGCGGACCTGTCAGACAGGCAGCGTGTTTGGCAGGTGCGGAGCGTAGGATTTGGGTTCCATATACGCAACCGCGGCACTTTAATGAACACAGGAACTCTGCAGAAATGAGGAAATCCACTTCCTGCATGAGCGGAATATCCGAGTGAGACCAACTCAGAAATCAGGGGTGGTGATGAAATCTTTAGGAAGTGTCATTAAAATACAGCCCGCATACATAAAACATCCTCCTTTTTTTACAAAAAAGAAAGCGCCGGGTCTCCGTTCCGCACCCACGGCGCAGAGCAAAAGTGCAGCTCTTCAAATGTTACCAGAGGAAAAGTGGCCCCCTGAAGGTCAGCAAGTTCTTTCAGATGGCCAAAAGTCAATTATTCATCTGGCCACCAGCAGAAATCCAGCAGGCTTGAGCAGCACGTGGCAGCGAGCTGGACATGAGACCGGCACCGACCACCCCTGAGCAGGTCCAACACAACAGCCCACGACTTTGTATTCATCTCGCTGTTGCTACACCGTGCAGGCACGGGGCAATCCTCTAAAAACACACGCGGTTAATTAGCAGGCTCGCTTTTATCCGGGGGAAATAGACGGCGCTCGCTGGCGGCTTTGGGACATGAATTTTTAAAACATGGGGCACTGATAAAACCATTTGCACCTAATCGGATATCACAGGTGTGAGCGGAACCGCGCAGGCTCGCTGCGTCGGCGAGCCGGAGATGAACACAGAGCAGGAGGGGGGAGGGCTTCACGCCTTCCTGTCGGCCTCGTGCATCTGCCGCCATAATTTGCGCTAATGACGGCGTCCCAGTGGGGCCACTCGGCGCGGAGTGATTCCGAATTGATTTAGTGCATTAATTACGCCCCTGTTACGCCAGTGTCACGGACAATATTTTACAATTTGATAAGCAAAAGACACGGCGTGGGATCGTTTTGATGAATTGCGAGGGTTCGGGCGTGTTTTTACGGCCGTACCTTTTAATTTAACGGTAATCACTTTCGCCGCCCCCCCCTCCTCCTCACAGAGGGGGCAGCCAGACTTTAATTTCACCTCTGAGACCTCTGCTTCGCCAATGTGTCTGCTCTGATCAGTCCCACAGCAGCCGTGCAGCTCTGACACATGCGGCGTTGGCCCAGCCGTGCGCCCCCACCCAGCAGAACAACATAAATGTACATGTATCTTTAGTCTCCTCCACTGATGCAGGACACGTCACTGAGAGCCGTCAGCAGGTAAAGATTGTCCCCTGAGAGCAGAACAACGTCCGCCACTGTTCCAGCCACACGCTTGCAGAATCCCCCAGGACTCGGACCCCACCCCCGCAGACCCAATAGCCCAGATAAACGCTGTAAACAATATCCGTGCAGCAAAAAGGCATCTTTTGTGGCAGCTAAAGTTGAAGTTACGGCTGTGGTGAATGCAGTTTATGGCTTTACATCATAGATTTCAATCGTTCCTGATCAAGTCGTTCCATCTCATTGAATTTCAAAAATAAATAGAATTCCAAAGCTAAAGCTAGGATTATGGAAACACCCCATCCGATGATGGCATTAAATAAACGTCTTTAAATGTGGAGGGTTGACTTGGAGGACCCACTTGTGAGGCGTGCAGAAGTGGAGATGAGCTCTGTATGAATACATGTGACTGTGTACTAACTGTCAGCATGGCGTCACAAGGCACTTGAAAAAACATCAAAAACAGTTCCAGGAAAGAGCAAAGTCAGGGTGACTCAAAGGGGTAATCATCAGTTTATCATCCTATCTTTGGCAGTGACAGTGAACCGGAATCTGGCTTTCATTACTTTAAACAGGGTCTTGGGGAAATGCATTTTAATAAAAAAAAGGGTGTTTAGCAACAGCAGCGGTTTGGAGGAGTTAGTCTTGCCATCGAGACTGAACTTCTGAGCTCAGCGGCAGCTTTGAAAGTTTCCCTCTTCGATTCCGAAAGCTGTAGAAAAACAAGCTGCCTCTTGTAAAAAAATAAATAAATAAAAACGAATCTCAAGACAATGTGAAATATCGGGCTCTGATATGTCAGGGAAGTGCCGCTGGAATCTGGCATGGTGCTGGCTGGTGCGAGCTGGGTGCTAATTTTCCCAGCGCTAAGAGCTGTAATTATGCAGACGCTGCAGGGCGCCCGCGAGGTGCTAACAGCCTCCGGATCCAGGCGACAGTCCCAACCTTTTATGAGCGTCTCGGCGTGTTCGCTGCCTAATGAAAGTGTGCGGCGCTTCCTGCTAGCACAGCCTCTCCCTGACGCCGGGTATCAGGATGCCATTTTCCTGCTGAAGAGGCTCCCAAGCTCAGCGGCGGAGAGGAGCTCTTGACCTCCTCGCTGGCCTTGTCCGCCTCCTCTTTTTGCCGCTAGATGTAAATATCAGCTCGTTCCTCTCGTTCAGAAGGGCTGAGCACAGAAGCGCGGACTCAGACTATAATTGTCAGATAACGTTAAAAAACGAATAGCTAAACAGCGGAGAGGTCACAGCAGCCATTTTACACAATCTTGAGGTGAGAACTTCAACCTGATTTTTCCGTTTCCACCTGTAGGTGTCGACGACCCGATGTCGTGTCAAAGACAAACGAGCACATTTTCCGATATGGAGGTGACTTGTGTTGGGAAAAGATTTGTTAGCACTGCTGGCCCGGCTCGCCTTCCACGCCGCCGCAGGGAGTTCCGAAGGTTTCACTCCAAACCCATGAGCATTAATCTACTGCCACAGAAGTCCCCACTATTCTGGGAGGACTTTCCAGCCGATTGGAGAACCTGGCTGCAGGGGGGATTTTGACCCACTCAGCGGCTTAAGCACCATAAGGCGCCGCTCAGGTTGGCTTGGACAGCCTGGCTTCCGCTCCTCCCTCCGAACCCAAATTGGGAAAACGTGATGAGGGAAGCTTTTCAGTGTTCCACCACAGCCTGGACTCAGAAAGGCTGGACGCTGTCCTCCAGGCAGACATTCTCCAAACCAAGTTCAACTTTGCCTCAATGTTACTCAGACAATATCACACAAGGAGGGAGATTGCTGAAGGTCAGAGGTCAAGAAGCAGCCCGCTCCTGGCACAGCAGCCGAAGAGTATCCCTCCCTGGTTAGATTTTGTAGCAGCATTTTGTTCCAACCTTCTTCTTCAGGAGGGCGTGAAAGAGTCTTTTCACACGTCTGCCTCCCGATGTGACAGCTAGTTTAGTCCTGAAAGCGCGAGGGAATTAGCGAGCGTGCGTCTCGAGGAAGAGCAAAAGGGGCTCAGTCATGACGGACGGGGGCTGTTCCATCACCGTCAACTCACCGATCCGATCCGTGAATATGTGATGAATGATGAGTGAGCAGAAACTGAGCCGTGAGACACGGCGGCGGCTCGTCAGCGGAGTCACAGTCAGACCGAACGCAGAGCGGCGCTAATCTGTGGCGAGGACTGATCTCAGCAGGTCAGGAACAAGAACGCAGAAGAACCAGCTCAACCTGAGCCCGAAGGAGAGAAATGAACTTTCAGTCTATCCCTCGCGTGGCCGATGTTGCGCTCAGCATAAACGAGGCGGCAGAGCAGAACATCTCCACACTTGTGGGGACGCGCGCTTGGAGAATAGCTGAGCTATGGAATTGCTCGGCGCTTTCATGAGCAGCTGAAATCCAACCCAGGAAAAACAGGGTGGCTTTGGTGCGAGAAGGCTCCCTTCTCCTCTCTCGTCTCTTTTTATTTATTGTCTCCTCTGTTGCGGCGCCGCGCCGAGCTGATCCCGCCGAGCCGCATCACCCCTCCGCTTTATTTATTTCTTATTTTTTAAATGGAGTCGAGAAGTGAGTGCATCTGTTTCCTCCTGGCTGGTGTTTGCAGATAAGCTCCGTAAAGACCGGCTCTGTCTAGCGGCGCCGCGGGCTCCGCACCTCTCCGGCCCCGTCGGTCGTCTCCCGCTAACGCCGCAGCTCCTGAGCGCGCTTGAGCGCCGGCCTTGTCCGTGAACTTCACTCTCTGGTGTCAGCGGATCATTTAAGCGTGACACCTTTCAGACCAACACCTCCATCCCTCCTCTTTGGCCCGCGCCGCCGGGTTCCCCCCCCCCAGGCTTTGCGGCGAGAGCCTCCACATTGATTCGTTTTTAATGAAGAGTCTTTCAGACTAAGTGACATCATTAGCGGGTTGCGGGTCATTGCGGGCCATTTGGCTCGGCTCCCGACATCACTTTGTGGGAAACTGGGTCACTGTGACGAGTCGGCGTGCCAGGATACTATAGCACACTGCCCCGACCTTCGGAGATGGGCTGGGTTTCCCAAAAGACAAACAAAATTCAGCAAAGCCCTAAACAGTTTGAGTGAGGAAATCTCTGACTAACATTTGTAAACTAATTAATTCCACTTCTGCTTTATCACACAATTCTGGTTTGGTGCCTAATTAACAGCCGAAGAGGTGCTGCCTCCACCCCTGAGTGTTGGCTGGTTGTTTGCTCACAGAATAAGCCCGAGCACAGCAGATGGGTTTCAGGGAAATCAGCGGAGGATGGAAAAGGAGCCAGTTCAGTTTCTTATGGGATCAGGAACATGTTAATGAGTGCAGCTCTGATTCATAAAGGGATAGGCCAACATTGTTGCCCGTTTATTTATGGATTCTCACCTTCCTGATCCAGACAGGAAGGACACTTGTGCAGCAACCAGTTAAGCTAATTAGTGGCTGTTTATCACTAAGTAGCTATTGTTGCTTTGTTGTCTGGACAAGGGGAAGGAGACAACCTCAAGAGAATAAATAAGAAGCTAATATGCCAATCGCTCCCAAATGAGTTGACTTTTTGGTTATTTTCATGTATTAACCTGTAGGACTACTTGTGAAAGCACATCTGTTGTGAGTTTTAGTTGGTAGCAGGGTCCTCTCTGGATTCCAGAGCTTGGTGAGGATTAGCAAAACTGACCAAAATGGAAATGTATGTAAATATCAGTGAGGATGCAGCATTCCCCGTGAACAATGTTCTGATTTAATATGAAACACGTTGGCCCCAGACAACTGCAAAGCATTTCGACTTGTTGAAAGGGATGGAAATGTGAATAAGATTAGCCAGCGCGCCAATGAGCTCGTCTTCAGTATGACTCCAGGATAATATCACAGATTACACCCCCACATGCTCATTTAGATTTGACAGAGTCTGGGCTGTAAAACATTTCTGGCTTCAGTCAGTTTCCTGAAACATCAGAGGAAGACCAAACTGGAGCGAAGAACGGAATAAAAGTGTTAAAAGCCCACTGTTCTTCTTAATACAATAATAATGTGTCATGTAAAAACTCCCAATATCAGAGTCCAGAAGATTCCGGTTGCCTTTTCTGTGATTTCACACCACAACATGGTTTCCATGGAAGCCGCTTCCACTTATCCATTCCCCAGATGCCTAATTCTTTCCCTAATGATGCTGCACCTAATGGGACTGTTTATGCTGTTCATTTGACAGTGCCAGCCCAGTAATTAGTCTGCACCTCACTTCATTAAGCAGCAGGAGACGATAGGGCCCGTTGGTTCGTACGCTGCGTGCACATGCAACAGCAGAGGTGAAGTTTGCACACACCTGGAGAGGAAGCAGACACAGCAGGGAAACGACGCAGCGCTCCACAGACGTGCCTAACGACTCCAGCGCGTACAACAGTTTGGTTTATGTGTATGACCACAAAGATCTTCAGTGAATGTGCACGACTCTTTCTGAGGCAAACGACACTCTGAAGCCTCGTTTAGCTTAATATGCTAAGCGCAAACCTGGTGTGTTGTTTTGTCAGAGGGGACTTATCCAAATTTCAAATTCACAGTTCAATCTTTCACATTGTCTGAAATGAAATAAAGTGGCCTCTGATGGTTTTCAAGACCATGTAAAAAGTTCAGAATACATTCACTCTTCTCTAACATCCCATAATTAACCCCTGGAGGGGCCGCCATGACATTAAATCCAAACAAAGTGCTGCTACAACAGCACATTATAGCACTGCAAAGGGAGTTGCAGGTGGTGGGAAAAGGACAGCTCGTCCTCGGAGTTCTGGAACGGCTCCTCTACTGTGAACACTAAAGCTCCGTTAAGCAAATGCCTGTAAAATGAGGAGTGGGCCACTCACAGGAGCTTCAGCCTGTTGTCGTTTCGTGTGACTGTATTTGTCAGCCTCCGCTCAAATGAAGGCAATTTCCCGTCTCACTGTGTCTCTGTCCATGGTCCTGAAGGCACCAGCGCTCCTTTTTTGTCTCTGTCCATCGTTCTGAAAAACCCACCTATCTGGGTCTCTCTCCATGGTGCTGAAACATCCAAAACCCCTCCTGTGTCCCTGTCTATGGCCCTTAAAGAACCAACACCCACCTGTGTCTCTGTCTATGGCCCTGAAAGAACCAACACCCTCCCGTGTCTCTGTCTATGGCCCTGAAAGAACCAACACCCTCCCGTGTCTGTGTTTCATGGTGCTGCACCTCTGTCTCTTTGCTCCATGGAGATTTCCACCCTTGGACCAAACATGTCCTCGTGATGTCTGCGATGGAACTGAGGGAATTGTGAAGCCCATTTCTAGATATAAAGGGTTCTGCAGAGCATCCGTCACTGTTCACTTCCAGTTACGGGCGTTTAGAGCTCGACATTAAGAGTTTTCTAAAAACACACCTAAAAGGGGGAAACTCCTTACAAATCATTCCCAAAACTCCAGCTGCACTGTGGGGGGGCAGAAGAGTTCCAGCCATGTGCTCGTGTTCATACCTTCAGGAAGGAGAGGTTGCGGTTGCGATCAATGCTGGTAATCTCCAAATTGCCCATGACGACCTCACAGTTCTCGTAGAGCTTCTTCAAGGTGCGGTACTGCTGATCCAGGTCGGACAGAGTGCTCAGCTTGTTGTCCGTGCCGGGACAAACTAGGAGGAGAGAAAAGGGGTTCAACGAGAGGCAGTTTCTAAAAAGGAAGAGGGTTCCAATTTGAGTTCAGTAACACTTAAAAAAAATGAGAAGCGCCACCAGGGAAGAACACAACCTGCTTTTTGTCTGAACTCAGCTCCATCTGCTTCAGACCCACACTGACTGACCGACCAAACATGGAAGAACCCCGACAAAATGGGAAGAGAGTAGCGCGGAAAAGAGGGAGGACGACTGAATATGGGCCCCAAAACAACACGGAATGCAGCTGACATAACTCAGTAACAGTTGGAACCCGGGGCAGGTCTATCGGGGGGATGGGGGAGGGGGGGTGATTCCTCTGTGGTGTTGACCTACAGTCTGGGTCCAGCACCGCCCGCCATTTAATCAAAGATATTCAAATTGCATTGCTTGACCTTTCCAGAGGGCTTTGCTCAGTGACGTCGCTCGCCCGTGGAGATTACAAGACTTTGAAGATATAATAGATGGGAGCGTTTCTCTGGGTGTGTGGGACGGCCGGGGCAATTACAAACAAATGGCTCATCATACGCCTGATGCACAGGGTTGTGGTCACACCAGAAGACAAGAAACAGGGTTTTTTTTAAAGAGGCGTCAAAATTCTTATGTATCAGCAGCTTTAATAACGGCCGGATGGATCATCCATCAGGTTCCAGGTGCAGACGATGTCAGATTTCCCGGGAATACGTCCAGGCATTCCAAGGCTCGGATGAGAACTATAGACTTCCAACTGGCAACGGAACCCACAGAGCCACAAGTCTGGTCTTAACAACTCTCAGATGTCTGAGATGGTCACCTGACCTCTGAGACTGAACCCAGCCAACCACAGTACAACACCCTCCCACCTCCCCCCAGCTCGTATGCACCAGTCAGCCTCCAGGCTCAGTCCTGCTACCATCTGGGCAATTCAGCTGGTCCTGACGTCTCCCTGGGCAGGACTGGAGGCTTGTGTTTATGTGGTTGATGCTGGAACCGAGCTTGGCCTAAAGGAAATAAACAGCCCCCCAGTGCCGTTTTAGTGTACTTTTAAAGATCAGCGGGTTTTCTGGGGGCAACAGGGAACTGTGGGACGCATCTTGTTAAAAAAAATAATAACTTTGCAGAATTTGCAGAATTTTAACAGGCTGTGAGATCACTTGTTGCATTCATGCCTGCTGGTAAAATTCTTCTTTCCAAAATTAAAGAACAGCGCAAAAGAACGACTTTCACATCAGTGAACTTGTACCAGTCCTGAACAACATGAAGAGCTCATAAACTTCCATATGGCGTTAGGGATCATTGGCTCGCCAGCCACCAGCACTACCTCTCATCTGCTGGCTGACGTTGCTGTGGATGAAGAGGCCGTGAAGGGCCCAGAAAGGAAAGTGAGGGGGGCTGACCACAAACACACACACACACACACACACACACACACGCACAAGCACACGCACAGGAGTTATAAAAATGAAATAGCTTAGGAGCAGCTACAATCACAGAAATACCTCATGTAAAGATCTAAAGATTGGACCAATAAACCTGCGTGTGTGTGTGTGTGTATGTGTGTGTGTGTGTGTGTGTCTGTAATATTCTGTTATTGAAACACATTCTCAGATCTCTGTGCAAGTTTATATCTGTGTGCCGATAAAAGATCAGGTCAAAAGTGAAAAAAATGGTGGGAGGGGGACTCTGAAAGGAAGCAATATCAGCCGGCAGCACACAAACACGGCCAACGCATGGACAAAAAGACACACTGAGCGTGTGGAAGGCAGGTAGAGTGTGTGGGAGGCAGGTAGAGTGTGTGGGAGGCAGGTAGAGTGTGGGGAAGGCAGGTAGAGTGTGGGGGAGGCAGGTAGAGTGTGTGGAAGGCAGGTAGAGTGTGGGGGAGGCAGGTAGAGTGTGTGGAAGGCAGGTAGAGTGTGTGGAAGGCAGGTAGAGTGTGGGGGAGGCAGGTAGAGTGTGGGGGAGGCAGGTAGAGTGTGTGGAAGGCAGGTAGAGTGTGGGGGAGGCAGGTAGAGTGTGTGGAAGGCAGGTAGAGTGTGTGGAAGGCAGGTAGAGTGTGGGGGAGGCAGGTAGAGTGTGTGGAAGGCAGGTAGAGTGTGTGGAAGGCAGGTAGAGTGTGGGGGAGGCAGGTAGAGTGTGTGGAAGGCAGGTAGAGTGTGTGGAAGGCAGGTAGAGTGTGGGGAGGCAGGTAGAGTGTGGGGGAGGCAGGTAGAGTGTGGGGGAGGCAGGTAGAGTGTGTGAAGGCAGGTAGAGTGTGGGGGAGGCAGGTAGAGCGTGGGGGAGGCAGGTAGAGCGTGTGTAAGGCAGGTAGAGTGTGGGGGAGGCAGGTAGAGTGTGGGGAAGGCAGGTAGAGCGTGGGGAAGGCAGGTAGAGCGTGGGGGAGGCAGGTAGAGTGTGGGGGAGGCAGGTAGAGTGTGGGGGCAGGTAGAGTGTGGGGGAGGCAGGTAGAGCGTGGGGGAGGCAGGTAGAGCGTGGGGGAGGCAGGCAGAGCGTGGGGGAGGCAGGTAGAGTGTGGGGGAGGCAGGTAGAGTGTGGGGGAGGCAGGTAGAGTGTGGGGAAGAGAGACATAATCTTGGATTTGCCAGAGCTGCCAATGACATCCAGCAGCATTAGCATTCCTGTGGACACACGCTACTGTAAACGCTCTTTTCTCTGGGCTCATTTCGAAAGTGTCTGGATCCATCAGCTGCACCTCTGCCCCCCCCCCCCCCTCTTTTCCTAATTTCTTTTCCTCTGCCCTTAGCCATCTATTTCTCTGTGTCCACCCCCCTGCTGCCTCCTCTATTCTTCTTCCTGGCACCTCTGTCGTGGGTAATGTAAGTATTGAGCCATTGACTCGTCCCCCATGTTAATGCATCGGGTGACACGGGGGGCATGTCCAGTTGACAGTTCCGGTGTGTGTGTCTCTGTCTGTGTGTGCATGTGTGTGTGTGTGTGTGTGTGTGTGTGTGTGTGTGTGTGTGGTGTGTGTGTGTGTGTGTGTGCAAAAGAGAGAGAGAGAGACAGGAGCTGATATCTGCCGTTGAACATTCATCGTTCCTTTCACCAAATGTTTTATGGCCAACAGTAATTCATCAAAACAAGACATATTGGAAAATCACATGTGGATAAAAATCATCAGAAAACTTCACGTTTTGTCTCTGACATCTAATGGGGGAGGTCAAATCAGCCGACTTCTAGAGGACAATCAAGACTCCTCAGCTCAGAGCTGGGATCTAATCTCTGGTTTCTGCCTTCTTTGAGTAGTTTCTGGTCACTGCAAGTCATTCTTGAGACTAAGGGTTTCTGCTGGTTCTGCCCCCAAACACACACACACACACACACACACACACACACACACACAGAGGCCAACGGGTTGGGTTCCCCACAGTTAACACTGTCCTGCAGGCTTAAGTAAACTCAAAGGAGACGAGTGGGTGGGTGATGGACGGACAAACGGAGCGATAAATGCTTGCTATGGGAGTGCGGACTCTCCGATTGTCCCAAAAATGGAATTCCATTCAATTTTATAGGAATCCACAGTTTGTCCCCCAAGAAAAATTCCCTTTAACAGGAAGAAACCTTGAGCAGGACCGGGTTTCTTGGTTGACTTGAATGAGTTTTCTGGCCAACGACGGTTTGGTCTTGATGTCTTCTTCGTTGGTTTCTGCCCAGTCAAAAATGAGAAAGCAGCTCTGCGGCTCAGTCTGGCTGTTGCCGAGTCCTTCAAGTTTCATTCCAAGCCGAATTTAATCTCCTTAACTTGAATTACAACTTAATCCTGTCGCACGCCGCTCTTACTGGGACCAAAAAAAAGGAAGTTTGGTAACGACGACGGAGCGCTGGTGCGTTTCCCAGAGAAGCGGTATTTGAATACAGAGGGAAGGTCTGTAGGCGAGTGTGCACAGAGCCAGATTCTGATCCGTGAGGAACGTGAGAGGTGAAGGCAAACACTCCCTTCACAGCTTTATTCTCACGGACAGATTGAGCTCCATTCGTCCTCAGTCCTCTTCCCGCATCTCCCCTTTCCCAGTGATGTCTTCATTGTGTCCTCCTCCTATCACACTGCTGTCCTTGCCACCCTAGTTTTTGGCTAATTTGTCCTCTTTTCCACTTGTCCATCTTTTGTCTCATTCATTTTCTCTCCTTTGGCATTTACAGTGAAATCCTCCATCATTTTCCTTCAGATCCCTGAATTGTTTCAGTTCCCAGAGTGTTTGCTTGCGTTCCGGGTGGATTGCTGCAAATTATAATCCGACAAACAATCTGCCGTTTTGATTTGGATCAAACTAAAAGGTCAAAGGCCAGTCCCGGTTCCACTCAGGTAACCTTTCAATTTGAGCCACTTTTAAGCAAACCTGCGAGCCTTACATATTCTTCAAGGTTATTGGAGGTCGTTCAATTGAAGGTAATCTCTTTCATCTGCTTGTAGCAAATCCCCTTCATGGGGTTTCTTTCATTTTTCCTTCTCTTTATTTAAAAATGCATGTAAATGTCAACAGGACTGCGTACCACATGTGCCGCAAAATAAGGTTTTAAAAGGAGGCTTAAAGGACAGCAATTACCAAGTCTCATTTGCTCGCCTGCACACTCCCTTTCTGTCAGAAAATTGAGATCAGGAGCTTCCAGCAGGTGAATAAAAGCGTCTGCAGCTAGCTGGCGCAGAGGGTTGTGACCTCTGCGCTGTAATGGCTCGGCGAGTGGGCGGCTACGGTAACAGCGTGGGTCAGCAAAGCGACACAAACACACCACGGAGCGCAGTCCAGGCTCTGACATCAGACCTCAGCTCTATTTACTGGAGTTCCAACATGGAGACATTTCAGGGTGGTATTTTTTAAGTTTCTTTCAGCCTTTAGCCCAGTTAACATAACAAGATTTCTGAGCGAACTCACATCATAATCTCGATGACACGAGTTTGCTTTCATGCAAACGTGTGGCTTTAGCTCTATAGCTTCACGAGTCTCTGATCATAAATGGTTAAAACGAAGTGACGAGCACAGACGCACATGGGTGAACATCAAACTGTGCTGCTGTCAGTCAAAAGTTGTTGGCGTAACAGAGCGTGCGTGGTACAGAAGTACAACAGACATGTGACGGTGCTGCTCCGGCTGAGGTTGACACAAAGTTTCGCTCAATCCACGATTTTCTCTAGTTCTGGGTGGGAGATTTAGGTTCATCTTAAAAAAAGAGAGATGTTTATTTCTGAAATAATGCACATAAAAGAGCAGCTGCACACAGAGAAAGAGCTGGATTGGCTCTGAGCTGAAGCCACCCTCCATCTCCTCAGTGCACGTGTCCTGCACCTCAGCCGTTCCACTCCCATCGGCCGGGCTTCAAACAGACCAGGAGCCAATGTAGCGTCAGTTCTGGCGGGTTATTACCGCGCCCGCCAGCCTTCATCCCGCTAATCACTCCACCGCCGTCACCATCATCATTTCTAAAGGCACAGGCGGTCTGAGACGGTGCTGACGAAGCAGCCGAGGGGCTTATGGGCTCAGCTCTGACACCGATTTAACCGTAAATCACATAAAGAATTATACTCCCAAAACCAGATAGCAAACATAAAAAGCCTTCACCTACTCTTGCAAAATGACTGATAGTACAAATTAAAAGTGCACTTTTCTGGCTGCCCTTGGTTAATAGAATGGTAATACTTCAACAGTTAATAATAAAACTCCCATTCATTACGCTTTTTAACACACTGACATCTTTCCCTTTTCTCCCTGTTCCATTTTTTGTGTCCCACTGGATGTGAGAAAATCTCTGTTTTGTCCTCCAAAGAAGTTCATTTGGACCCTCCACATAAAAAGTGATGTGACAACTGAGGAAATTACTTGTTTATCACATCTGTAATGATTTTAAGCCCCTTTATTAAGACTCCAAACTGACGCCGGTTTCCCTCCTACCAATCAGACAGGAGGGAAAGCTAGAGTGGCGCCTGTGAGGCAAAACCCAGGGGAAACAAGCCAAATAAACCCAATTTCCCTGACGCAGCTCATTAAACCTGCCAGAGCGAGGCAACACCTGACTGACAGGATGAACACCGAGCATTTTAAAATATTAGTCATGAATTATTTAGAAAGGTGAAACTAAATAAATAATAAATAAGGACAATACTCTGGAGAGTCCCATCCTGACAGAAAGGCCACCACAGAAGAAATATTCCTATTAGGTTCTGCTTATTAGTATGTCGTTATTTCCATCCAAAGAAACACCATGGATGAAGGGTCAACAGGTCTCAACGCCATCAATCACCTCTCAGCGGGGTCTCTGCCTTCATCCCGCTTAGCTGCTTCTTATTTTAAGAATTAGTTTCCTACTTTTCTCTTATATTACCCCCCATCCCCCTACACCTGTGGCAGCCGTCCATTATCATTCTATACGTCTGTCTAATCCACATCATGGAAAAAGGCAAGCGTGTTGAGGGAGAGGGACGGACACACACACACACACACACACACACACACACACACACACAAAAAAGGACCTCCTCATCAAAAGAGCAATCATTACTCAGTGGGTGCTGGAAAATCACCCACTAGGTGGGGTGGGAGAGGGCCGTGCCAGTTATCAAATAGACATATGTGTGTGTTTGCCTGTAGAAATACATGCTTGTGTGTGTGCGTGTATGTGTGTGCGCGCATACGTGTGTGTGTGCGTGTGTGTGTCAGTCCACAAGTTTAATGATTCGTCCCAGCCAATTTTCAGCCAGTGGCTTCTCTTTGTCGGAAAATGAGGTTTGCAGTTAATGTAGCACAGAAGGGCTGCTTGTGATCACGCATAGTGTGTGTGTGTGTGTGTGTGTGTGTGTGTGTGTGGTGTGTGTGTGTGTGTGTGTGTGTGTGTGTGTGTGTGTGTGTGTGTGTGTCCATGGCTCAAGGCAGAATATTAGTTGGAACCATATGGGAGAAGTCATTACGGAGGAAGGTTTGGGAATGCCGTGATGCCTTCGTGTTTCAGGATCCGAACTCGGACAGGACATGCCTCCGGCATGTGCACGTGTTTGAGCGTGCCCCTCTGTGCTCAGCTTCTGCCCCTTTTATTAATCAGATTTTGTTTATCCAATTTGTGCGAGATGTATTCATTTGAGTTATTGTGAATATTACCTGTCCTTCAAGGGAAGCACACACACACACACACACACACACACACCCGCAGGCACCTCTCTGAAAATACACTTAATTTTTTCCTTTAAAGACATGTGGAAACAGACACACATCATCATCTGACACACATTTTACAAACAGGGATGCAAAAATCATGACGGCGCTGTCACTGATGTGCCGCTGATGTGTCAGTGTGTGTGTGTGTGTGTGTGTGTGTGTGTGTGGTGTGTGTGTGTGTGCGTGTGCATGTGTGTGTTGGGGGGGAGGGGGGTCCCAAAGGAGGAAATAAGTTTGGTTTGGATGTAATGAGCAACTGAAAGGCAAATGAGCCCTTGGATGTGACGGCCTCTATCTAAACCCAGACAGGCTGTGTCTGGGGAGAAGCTTTATTGCTGAGAGAATCCAAAATGTCATTCATTTATCTGTACGCCCCCCAACACACACACACACACACACACACACACACACTTTATTCTACTGCTGTCATATTCTTATTTTCCCCCTCTCTCTTTCTTTCTCACGTCCCCCACTCTTTGAGCTCACCCTTCCCCCGGACAAAAATGTTCCCCTATCTTAATAAATCATGTTTACGTATTTACTTGCTTTCTTGTTTGTCAACGTTGGCAATAATTGGCTCGTTACTGCCCCCTGCAGTGCACTTTGATGGCAGCTGTTAACAGAATGGCTCCATTTGTGAAGGGTATTTATGTAGGTGGGACCCCTGAGTGAAAGATGCTTTAAACAGACCATTTTAAATACAGATTCAGAGGCTTTTATGGCTGAAAACAGGTTTGGATGAGACCAGCAGCTGGCAAATGTTCCCATATTGAATTAGACATCGCTCACATCATTTCTGATAAACCTTAAATAAACTTGAACTTGGAAAACCCAGAGTTCCGATTAAAACTTGCGCTGAGGCTATGTGACACAACTGAGCCAACTGATAATAAACCTTGCATTGAGCTAGCGACGCAGACTTTTGGTTCCAAGGTCAAGATTAGCCTTTTAACCAAACATCTGCCCTGATGCCTGCAAAGCTGTTACAGTGAAATGGGCTCTGGGGTTTGGAGATATTCTGGGAAAAGCAGTGAAATGATAACCTGAAGAACAAACTTCTGCCGATGAATCACATCAGTGAAAAGCAAGAAAATATATATCTTTGAACGTCCCAAACTGCTGATGCGGAGCAAATATTGTGAGGGGGCTTTTTCCCTCCTGTAAAAAGAAAAAGATGAAGGTTTGGGCCAGGCAGGGGTGCAGCCTGGCTCCACGGTTTGTAGCTCTCGGCACAAGATAGTCCAGAGTTGACAATCAGGCTAAAAACGGGGCAACAGCCAATCACATCCTGAGCTGCATCCCAGTCAGAAAACTGAGCCGACAGCAAAACATGGCAGTGATTCTGTTCAGAGATCCGACCAAACCCGACCGAGTCCGAGCGACTGGGCGAAGAAGCTAAATCTGGCGTTTGGAGACGCCGACCATCACGTCTTCAGCCCTCAATTCCGCTCGACTCAGCTCTCTCTTCTCCTGCCCTATTGTTTCACGGCCGCTCCCATTCATCTTTGGCAAAAGAACAAAAATCAATATCCATTCGCTGGCGCGCTGCACTTGAGGGATGTAAATAGCAGAAATCTGACATTCGCAGGATATAAAACAACGGCCTTTCAATATAATCAACAGCAGTGGCGAAGCCATTCCTCAAGAGATCCATAGTCTTATTACAAAAGGTACAATAATTTTGTGGTGCGAGCTGCCGATGGAGGGTGGTGGCGACAGTCTGATGAGTCAGGAGTTGTGTGACAGGCTGAGGGATGGAACTCTTCCATTCCATGTGGTCCTGTCTGTGGTTACAGAGGTGTAAGATGAGCGCTTCCAGAGATCAGTTCACCGCACCACAAACATGCGGAAACTGGATCTGGGTAAAATAAAGTGCACACATGTGACTCACAAAAAGGTCGCCGGGAGGGGGGGGGTAAAATCCCGGGAGCTCCAGTGCAGGACAACACGCGGCGTGTTGAAATTCCATCCCCGATGCGTCCATGCAAAAAGGAGGCGAATGGAGCGCAAAGTGTGAGCGGAGGAAGAGCGAGAAGAGACGGAGACGCGAATGCAGACGAGTGGAGAGATCAAACCCGCTCAAGTGTGCGCCAGAGTGAAGCGCTCCCTTTGGAGCGCGCGCACGCCGCTGATGCCTCGCTGCTTCCGACGATTGTGTGTTTGAGGGGAGAAGCGTGCGCGTGCAACACACGCTCCGCTCGCGTCGCTGTTTCGTCTCCTCGTGTTTACGGGCCTCCATCAGCAATCAGCCGCCACCTGCCAGACGCTCGGCGGGGGGGTCTTGTGTGAGTTGGACGTCTGTCTCGCCGGTTCCACCTGCTTTCACCTCAGGAAAAACAGGCCATTTAAGCACGGTGGCGATCCAACCGATCCCCCAATGATGAGTTTAAATCTGTGATGGCTCTCAAGGGCCGGTTGGGGTTCCACAGCGTCAGAGAACCTCAAGGCAAACCTTCGCTCCTCCGGGAGGTTAGAGGGGCGTCTGCTGTCTGCGCGCCAAGTGAAAGATCAAACAAGCTTTTCTACATAAAAGATGCGCACATCAGGAATTTGCTTTGATCATCCTGACCCGTCTCTTTAAAAGACACACACGCTCACTGGGATGGATGGATGGATGGATGATGGATGGATGGATGGATGGATGGATGGATGGATGGATGGATGGATGGATGGATGGATGGATGGATGGATGGATGGATGGAAAAACTATTCTATTGATCTTTAATGTCTGAAATAGTCGTATCTGGCAAAGCGTCCACTCTGCATGAACACTTTGACCTTTAGCACTCGCCTGGCTGTGGCAGAACGTGTGTAGCTACTCCTTTAATTTCTCTTTACAAGTTAAAAGCAGCAACTCAATTTCCTATTCAGACACGAACGGATGAACCACGTCCTTTCTTTAGGCGAGAACACGTAAAGGCAATCGGCGTGGAAAGGAAACACATCTCCGTTTGATGAGCGGGGGCTGCGCGGTATTGGAAAAAATAATTCAAGTCATCGCCATTCTACTTCCTGTTTCCTGCTAAATGAAGCAGAGAAAGTGGTTCCAGCTTTAATATCCTTGCTTCCTCCGCAATAAATTCACTCCTTTCACTTGGGAAAAGTCTGTTTTTTTTGTAATTACTGTTTACCCATGTGATGTCCTCCCCAGAGAGTCATACGGCTGACTTTTGACCACAGGGATCTTTTGAAGGAGCCAATAATCTCATTGCACCTTAGAAAGGAATCCACTCACTCCAGTCCATTACTTAAATGCATCTTACGGTGCTAAAATAACAGAGATTAGGCCTCAGACACACGAGCAAACCTCACCGTGGCCAATTTACAAGTGTAGCTTGTTGGCTACAAGATGAGGCTAATTGCTGGACTTGTTTGATTGAGGACGCCGAAAATGAGCAATTTCAGGGTTTGACTTTTCCTGTTGGCGACAATAGGACGCAGCCGCTCGCAGCCAACAGCCTGTTATAAGCACCTCCACTGAGAGAGAAGCTGGCAATGTTTTCCACCCAAAAAGGACGCACTGATGTAACACAGGCTCGGTCTGTCGGACGTGACATTGAGTACCAGAGCCGTGCCCACTCGGCTGTTGTGGGATTTGACATAAACAGTGTCAGGTGGGCAGTCGTGGGGGAAGCTGCCTTCCACATGAGCTGACAGTGCTGGCAAATGATGGGGGGGGGGGGGGGGTGTCTAAGTGCTCTGTGCCAGTTGGCATACAAGTGACAGAATAAGAAAGGCAGACTGGGATGAGCGGGGGTGTCACTGGTGTGGAAAGGGACGGGGAGCGAGCACGGGTTATCTCTCAGGACAAAGGCAGGGCGGCTTCCTTTTACACCACAGCCCTGAAAGGAGGGAGGTCAGAAGAAAATGGGAAAAAAAGGGAAGATTAAGTCGGTCAAGTGGCACAGTTTAAGAACAACAGCAGCACACGCTGTCCACCACAACCGTGTCGAGTTTACGGTTTAGCGTGGAGAAGGGCGGCCTGTGAATGAGTGGTTGCACAATGGTGTGAAGCAGCAGCGCATCCGGAGTGTAATTATGAATAGTTCACCAGATAATTGACATTTGAACAAGGTGTTTCAAGCTGTTCCCTGAGAGGTTCGCACCCACTTTCAGGCATGCTAGATAAATGTGAAGGTTTCTCTAGCTCAGAACAGGAACTCCAAATCACAACACACCTGATATATATATATTTTTGTTGTTGTTGTTGTTGCCTTTGAAGGTGGGAGTTTTAACTATTCAATTTTAAGGTAGTTTGTTAATAATTAGCTGAGACCATATATTGTTTTACTTGATGCCTTCTCAAACCAACCCCGCTGTCCTTCTAAACCTGCATCATTAATACGTTTATTTCTGTAAATCTGACATTTATTTTGGTTTTTTTACCTAATAGCCTCTTCAGACGTTAAGTTTCAACAACCAATTCAAGGACAATACAAGTTCAATTTCCTCGTTAGACAATGATCCGCTGCCAGTTTCATTAACGTGGCGCTGGAAGACGCCTCGTTCCCCTGATCTCAGTCAGCCCTCGTTGCACCACCAGAGCTTAATTAAACGTCAGATCATTAAAACCGGCTCTCCGGCCATTAACGCCAAACCTAAACGACAGCTCGCCAGGCATCACTATTCGATAATCCCAGCCCGTCCGAAGCGCCACCTCGATGAGATTTGCCTCGCGGAGTTCAAGTCGTGTGAATTAGTCACAGAATATCCGCACAAACAGCGTCGTGGTGGATGCTAATTCAATTTTCCTTCGCAGCTCTGAAAGTGTCGTTCAGTAAACAACAACAGAGAGGCCAACAGGCGCAGCCAGCCAAGACGCCGCTGTCTCTGTGATGTGGAATAACCTTGCGTCGCAGTCCTGCAGCACAGCCGGAGCGCCTGGGGTTTTTTTTTTCTTCCCTTTTTACGTCTTTACCGTCATTGACAAAGCCCCAGAAGGCTTCACAATTATGTTGTGCAGGTGCAGTCAGCAGGAAAGAGTAATTGCAGTGGGTGTTTGGAGCTCCCCGAGACGGTTTGGAAGCTCAGGGCAGAGCTGTCAGAAGCTCCCAAAGGACCCGCCGGGGTACACGCGTGTTCTCCTGCCAAGCGCAGGACGAATCTTTGTTTGGCGTTTCATTTTGCATGTGCTGCAAATACACAGCATGCACATTTGTGAGAGAGCGGGAAGCACGTGCACGTTCACCAACGGCGGCCATCTCTCGCCAGTTTATTGACGGCTGCATCAGGCCGACCTGCTGGCTCCGGGACGGTGACAGTGGCGTTCCCGGGACCTGTCAGCGCCGTCACACGTGCCCCCAGGACCCAGCAAGCTTCTCCACGCTCGGGCAGCAGCCCCATGAGCGCTGACGCTCGAGGGACACACCGTGAAGGCTACGGGGTCACGGAAGAAAGAAAATCAGACAAATTAGGAGTCGTTTGAATGAAAGTTTTAATTAAAATGAGCAGAGATGGAGATAATGAAGTGAACGATAATCCGAACAATGGAGAGAATTCACGTGAATTCGGATTAATGATGCTATAAAAGACATCAAAAGCCAAGACGAGAGGGGGGGTTTGAATTCTGGAAATGACCTTTTTGTTTCAAAAAAGGGAAAAGCTTCTGTTGACACAGCCATTCTCTAGAGGACATGCTAATAAAAAGACAACAGTTTGGTCTTTTCCCAGGGGGGACGGTGTGATGGAGGACCCTGGAGGCTCCGGCTGGCTTTGATTCAACACCCGGCACCCTCTCAAATCCTACCAGCCCATCTGAATCACTGTCTGCCTTGATTTTGCTCAGATAAACCCTCGCCAATCCCCACCGGCCCGTTTGAGACTTTGAATGTGTCTTTAAAGAGATTTCAGCTTGAAAGGTTCACTTTTGTGTCAGAATTCAGCAGAGAGCAAAGCAGGGAAGGCAAAGAATGGAGGGAAAAAAGGACAAGCCGGAGTGTTCGGAACTCTGTCTCCAGAACCAGATACGGCACTGCTGATCGAGCACAGAATATTACTATTTTATAGAATAAATGTGGCAATCATTATTTCTGAAGTGACTTCGATTAGCGCGCGTTTACTCCCTTTTTTGGGGCTGAGAAACATGTATCAGCTCAGTTCTTCTTTGCCCTTGATCCGAAAAGATGGTTTAACTGCACCATCAACTTTGTTTAAAGAGATTGTGTGTGTGTGTGTGTGTGTGTGTGTGTGTGTGTGTGTGTGTGTGTGTGTGTGTGTGTGTGTGTGTGTGGACGCCCTTGCAGTCATCATTGTTTAGCAGCGCGGTACAGAGGTGGTGGAATGAGGGGAAGATCTGCAGGCGAAGGTGCCACCTGCTCCAGATGTGGAAGAGGACGCAGATGTCCTGGTTTAATTAGCTTTGCCAGAGGTGCTGCGGCATGATTATCCAGCTCCACCCCAGGAGAATACCTATTTCACCCGGTGTGCGTTTGTGGAAGTTTGACAGCAGAGTCGATGGAGGGAGCGTTGGCTGGAATATTAATGAGCTGCTGTGAGACTTTCCAGCTGGAGTCTGAACTTTCCATGACTGGCAAACAGACGTGCATGTATGGCCTGCGTGGTTACGTGCCTTCCTGGAGCTCGGACTAGTTCCGCCTGCCATCCAAACATGCCTGACCTAGTTGGGAGTGAAATGTGCCATAAAGGAACAGTGTGGGGCGAGGCAGCGCACGGTGCTAATGACACAACTCTGAGCTCTCATCTAATGAACGCCCTCGTGCCAGAAACAGGGGAGGTTTAATGGGTTTAATGGGGGGGGCTCGTTGCTCAAGCACGTCGGCATCAAAACTCTTCAAATGGCTTTTCCTGAAAGAGCAGCGGACGGGCTCCATGAAGCACGTGAATCGGGACGAGAAAGTTGAAGAAAACGTTTGGAGAATTGATGGAGGGAATGTCAAATGGGCTGCGAGATTCGACCCCATTCATCTGCGAATCTTCATGCATCTGGGTTAGCGCTGTAATCATGAAATCTCTTTCGTGGCGGAGAGCTGGTCTCGCTAAGCTAATGTCTGCATGTGATTACACAAGCTGGCACACAAGAAGCCCGGCAGAAAGAAACACACCAACTGTGTCAAACCACAGAAGTTGGGGCCAAATGATGCGATTCAAAGATGTTTGCGTGATGCTAATGCGAGCCAAATTCAGACAGGAAGTTTGGTCACGGGAGAAAGCCTTTTTTTTAAATGCAGTTCAATAATTCACCTTAGAATTGAATCAGGGGTAGTTCAAGGACTTCAACAGTCTCCAGGAAGTAGTTGAGTTGCTGCTGTCATTTCTTCAATGACTGTCGCCAAAAACTGCCTCCGTGGCCACAAATCTGACCCTGAACACAAGGTTAGGGGGAAGTAAAGAGCAGCAGTGTCATAATTCTAAAAAAAAATCAAGGGAGAGAAAGTTGGTTTTCATTCAAACGGGGATCCTGACGAAATGGCTCCATAAAGGAAGAAACATAGCTTCTCAAAACAGTTTGCGTGAGCACAATCGTCCACAGGTGAATTCATTTCCTTCACCTCACAGCAAGACAGATCTCTCTCCCCAAAACACCACAAATAATTCACATTAACACGTCTGAGGACTTTAGCTGCATTGATCTTCTGACGCGACGCTGTCGTACATAAATCTACAGCAGGACAATGAGGCACGGGGCCGAATTCAATTAAAGTTTACCTCATAACTGTGGCATTTGATTTGCATTGCAGTCTTTTATTACGACTCGCCGGCTTGTTTTGAAGTTGCCTTTCATTACGTTCTGCAGTAATCTGAGAATTACACCAGTCAATTGGTTTTCAATATGATTTCAGCGGGGGAAGCTTTATTAAAACAACCCCTGGAATGACATCCCAGCAAGTATGTGTTTATCCACAATGCACAGGCGGATCACCAACGCACGACACCATGTCTTGAGTAAACGGATATATGATTAGGAAAATCTTCTGCACATCCTTGATTGAATCAATCAACAATCTCCTGAAGTTACTTTCCAGCCACCTGAGCTCATCTATCCATTAAATCACATTGTGATGTTTGAAAATCTTATTTTTATTACCAGCAATTGTTTTTTTTACTGCCGCTCACACTTTGCCAGCGTCAGGTTGTTAATCTACTGTTTACACGGGGCGCTAGCTTTTACTAGCATCCCTGCTAATCCTTTTTTTTCCCACAAAATACAGTCCAAAGGTCATTTAGTTACAGTTTCCCCACACGGGTGGGAGTTCTGACATGGACGTAACAAGACAGATAGCAAACTTCTTTTTGTCACCGGTCAGCCATCAACCTCCCTCGTTGTTGTGATTTACGAGCACTCCAGCTGCTGTTCTCTCTTCCACCTGACTTTGTCATAAAGTACGTGTGAAGGCGCTGGTGGCAGGGCGATGCCGATTTATGAGGGTGGGCAGTACGGACAGAGCCGGTTTTACAGCTCCAGATTTATTCCGGGCCCATTCTGTGGCAGCATTTCGTCTTCCTCTTAATTTGAAATGGCTGCATTGTAGCTCACAACTCTTTTGACCTTCACCTGTGACCTTCGCTATTCCCCGGCAGAAAGATCTTTCCTTCATGGTTAATGTTTGCATCGGGAGGGCCAGCGTGTGTGACTCAGACAAACGGGTCCACTTCTGTCCCATAGGAAGGTGATAGAGGCCATAAATGGGGCGGCGCGCAAGTGACTCCTGCTGTTTAATAACTTCACATTAGTGTTTGAGATGAGCAAGCAACTACCAACAAAGCTGAAGTTAATGTTGTTTACTTGGAAAGCTTCCAGCACATATTCCATAGTAAATGCACCGCCCTGCTCTTCCTTAATGGCCTTGTTGCACAGCCGCCTCCAAACATTTGGCCTCTTGGTTGGACTTCTGGTTTCCAAGCGCGGCAGCTCTGCTTAAAAAGACTTTGCTAGCATCAACCTCGGTAAGGAGAGCTAGTGAGACAGAAGGGCTACAGAAGGGAAAATCAATCCACTTCCTCTAAAACATAAAAAGCGGCGGCTAACAATTCCACCCTCGGCGGGACACTCTTGCTCTTTCGCACTCTTGTGCTTCTGTTCTTCCAGCACTTTTTCTGCTCTTCTCCACCTCCACCTCTCTTCCTTCACCCCTCTCCTGCCCCCTCCCTCATCCTTCCTCCTCAGATCTAAGAAAAATAGGCACCTGGGAGCGTTTTAAAAGCACCTCACTCCTATGAAGTTCAAAAGACAAACATCTCCTACGCTTGTTTCCGCCTTTTTCTCAGGTGTCTGGGGGCAAGGGGGGGGGGGGGGGGCAACACAGGACGTAGTGCTTTGTTATCATAAATCACCTCATAAATCACCGTGAAACAACAAAGCTCCATGTTGACTGTTTAAAAAGGAGCCATGCAAAGCAATAACATCCACTATCTTGGGAGGAACGATCCCATTTGATAATCACAGTTATGGTGGGAAAAGGTAATTAAAGAAAGCAGCGAAGCGAAGATGAAAAGTCATTAACCAAAGTTAAACAGCGGAGTCATAAGGTGCCGACACGGTTTAAGCGCGGTTCTCAAAACGCAGAAATAAATGGGAACTAAAACGTAAAATAGATCATCAGAACAAAGTCTCATTATGTGATGTTTTTGTTTATTATTTACTAGTCTGTGTTCATCACCTACTGTTGTCTGAAGTGTGTGTGATGGAAGCCTACAACCTTGGGTTAATCAGGCGTCCAACAAAAGAGACCTCAGTCTCCATCCAAAGTGTTGGACTTCATGATAACTGAACATCTTTTAAGCTCTTGAAGGGCTTTTTATTCCACTTTGACTCTCACATCTGTCCTGGTGGCACACACACAGTGTCAGGATGGTCCACGACCCTCAGGATCACGTCTGAGGCGCAGGTTAAACGCCCCTAATTCTCCAACAGTTTGTACAAATGAAGGAAAGTTTTGAGCAAGAGCTGAAAAGTCTTTGTGAATCGGGAAGGGGCGAAAGGACCGAGAACCAACATCACCCTACATCAGCCGCGGAGGGGGGGGGGGGGGCAGTCCCCTCCCTTCACATCTGAACATCTTAAACATCAACTATGTCATCGGTGATTATGATGCTGTACATTTTCCCGGCTCACTATAAAACTGACTGGGTCTAGTTTGATCAGAGATCCGGTTCGTGCTCCACCAGCTCTTCCTTCAAACGTCTTTTGGCGCCAAGAAAATTCTTTGCCTTCGAATCTGAACCGAAGAAGCAGCTCTGGTAAAGGCCAAGTCATGTTGTTGAAGGCAACGCTTAGCGCTGCCGCCTCGGAGGCCCCCGCATTGTGATGCCGAGGGGGACCGTCTGCGTCTGGATCTGCACAGGTGACAAAAGGCTCCCAGGAATGAGATTGACTGTCCTCTATTCACTCAAGGATATTCAGTCTGTTGTTAAGAAAAGGAGAAGGGAATAGCACAGAGCGAAGCCGCTGTAATCGAATAGATTGCGTTGATGGGCCTCTGTTCCCGTTTCGGTTCGTGTGTGTGAGGAAAGTAATTCATTTATAAACACAGCTGGCCACGTGACCGAGTACCGGTCCATTTCTGAATGGTCTGTTCCATCACGGACCAAAACAAAAAGCTAAACACGTTAATTAGCGGCAAACTGGTAGCGTGTGAAGGTGAGCCAGCTTGTATTTTCTGGTTCTGGTGCATTTGTTATCGTCAGCCTTCCCAGGTTGATGTTCTCTTTCTACCAGAACCGTCACTACAGCGGACAAGCACGTGGCCCGCGTTAGCATCAGGACCTGCCAGCTACCGGAGCCCAGATTCAAGCTCAGATTGACAGCGAGACTCATGCAGATTGAAAGGTGTGAGATTCCCGGAGACGGCAGCTAATTGCAGAGTCAACATGGTGGGTGTCTCCTCACCATGACAAAGGAGCGGCCAGATTGTCCCAGATGATCAAATTCAAAACACAGGAGCACATGTGACAAAGGCTTTGTCGCTTGAAAGAAGGACACGCAATAGACGGTTTGACGGCCAATGACGGAGCTTCTTGGGAATTTCAGGAAGGCTGGATTCAACAAAGGAGAAGAAAATTCCAGTTGTTCCTCCTCGAGAAGAGTGACAAGGGAACAAAAAGGATTAAAAGGGAAAATGTTGAGATAACAATACCTCAAAGGCAACGATGCCAAACTGATCTTCAAGGAGAAACGTGCTTCCTTATTTCCTGGCTGGTCTTTCTCTCCTGAACCCTTCCAGCATTCAGCCAGGCAAAAACGGGAAAAGGACACGAAAACACTTATTTTTGATGGCGGCTTCAAAGGTCATTACTGCCGCCTTTGAAAAGTTACTAAAGGAAGGAAACTCTTTGGAGAGTCAGGGAGCAGAGCAGGTAGGAAGGGGTCAGTTAGGCACCTTTTCCCTGCTCTGTCTTTTCTTCTTGCCCTCCTTTCTTCCCTTCTTCCTCACTCACCCTCCTCACTTCTCCACTCTGATTGAATACTAAGTAAACAAGATCAAGGCAAGGTCTTGATTCTCAGGGACTCCTCCAGGCCCCAGCCAAGGTCTGGGAAGAACACTTAAGCCCAGAGAAAGATAAAGCGATTTTTGGGAAGACAGCTGGCCCAATCAGAGGTTGTTTTCTAGCAAAAACGACAGAACTCACCAGTTTCGAGTTTGTAACGTGCTTCTAAAGCATCACTGAGACGTGTGTGATTCTCTGAACATGTACCGATGACCTGTCGCCATGACCACAGCGCAGCATTCCACAGACACAACCAAGGTCTTAGCAATTAGCAAAGTCGTCCAAATGTACACGCCAACATGCTTTGCTGCCATAGCAACCGTTGTTGACCATATAACACAGCACAACTGCAAACGCTGCGATTGGAGCGGTCGCTTTGAAGAATGCGCGTGGTTTCATTAAAGTTCTAATGAGGAAACGCTCACAATCAAAGCAAAATGAAGAAAACAAGCCAAAGCAAACCAATCTAGCCTTCAACCCTCGCGCTCATTAGAATCTCATTACAGGCCAGACTGAGGAAATCAAACCATGCAGATTTATAATTCTCTTGTTCGGTTGGTTCAGTTGCTTCTGAAGGTGCTCAGGATCCACTTTTCTGCTGTGTCGCTGGCAGATTTTCCTCTTCACATGTAACCAGCCCCACGACTAAAGCTGAAGACCTTTTTATCGCCACGGTGAGGGGGGGCCGGATCCACCTGTCTACACAGTCAGGACCCACGTATGTATCACGGCTGAACAGAATCCTTCGCCGACGCATCAGAAATGGTTAAAAAGCGAACATTTTTTGTTATGAGTAATGGAAATGGGGAAGTTCTGACACGACACTGTCACAAAATGACATTTATTTGCCTTTTAGAGAAGAGAAATGACAAAGCCATTGTTATAAAATGCACTGAAGAGTAAGTTTTAGAAGTGTCAGTTGAAACTTGGAAGCAAATTGAAAATGTCTGCTTAACAGAACACTCCTGTGACAGAAACTGCACTTAGGAAGAATTGTTGAATCGCTTCATAACCCTGTGCTATTAAGTGGCAGACACAAATACATCATCATACATTACTGGAGACGGGTGCTGAAATGTTGGAAAGCGGCTCCATTTTTTGACCCGTGGGACTGCCAAAGCATAAAAACTCCCTGTGCATTTGCAGTAATCAGACATTAAAACCACAGACGGTTCCACACGGTCTCTCTCAGGCTGCCCAAATACAGCCAGGCAGCCTTCATTCAGGCAGAGGGCGGCGTCCTCAGTTGTCAGTCGTTTTTCCGAATCAGTTGCCTTGAAAGAAATGGGCAAACTGTTGATTTCTGCTATCAACAGCAGCCCTGAATTTCAATCAACAGCACAAACACAGCTTGTTGTTGGGGGGGTTTGGCCTTTGGTTTTTTTTTTTGCTTTTTGTAACATTAGTGAACAGAGAAAAGCACCTTGACTCCCCCCACGAATGTCAGCCTTGGATCAGGTGCACGGACCAGATGAAAAGCAATGGAGTGTGCAGGAGAAGGGAAGAAAAGGAGGAGGCAGAGAGGAGCAGAAGAGGGGGATTAGGGCGATGAGGCAGGGAGGAGGAGGAGGAGGAGCAAAGCCAAGGGGAGATGAGCGCTCTGCATCCCAACTCTTCCTCAGAGGAGTCTCCGACCTTGAGGGGACGAGGCAGGGGCGGCGGGATGTCCTGTTCCACTGGACAGAAGAACTTTAATGGCATTATAACAAGAGAGTTGTCCAAAACTCTTGGATATCTCATATTACAGCCATCACTGAGGCCTCAGCCACTGGGTTTGGGTTTGACTGAAGTCGGCCGTTAGCTTATACGCCGTTAGCTTATACGCACTGATGATGCATCAATAATTGAGTCAACGTGCTGAACAGGCTTTGTGGTTACATCACGGGTGTCCTAGAGACCAACGACAGAGATACCAAATAATAGATTAATGCACATCACTGGTGATGAAACGCGCGCAGAGATGAAATTGTTTCAGAGTTCCCACAGACGCCGTCTTGTCCTCAGTTCGTGTCTCATTCATCACGGAGCCGTTCAAAATGTCGACATTAATATCTGCGAGTGGCAGCTTCGCCGCTGCTGATGTCGGAGAAGGCCCGCCGCCGCGGAAGCCAAACTAAAAATCAAAATATCAAACTTCGACGTGGCTGTGGAGGCGCGCAGGTGCCACCGAGAGGCACAGATCTGGGTTATTATATCTGCTGACCGGTGGTTTTAGCAGTTAAAGGTGATTAAAAAAACATCTGCTGTGATTTGAGATGTGACATGGCTGAAATAGAAATGTCAAAGATTAACAAAACAGCTTCTTTAATGACATTTCAGGCCAGACTTGCAAAAATGTGATAGCATCAGCGTCTGATGGGGGAAACGACTGAAATACAAACAGACCAGCTCTCTCTCTCTCTCGCTCTCGCTCTCTGTTTCTCACACACACTCACACACGCTCACACTCACACACACACGCTCACACGCGCGCAGTAGCACCGCGACAGATGTATTATTCGCCGCGGCGGTGAGGGGCGACAGGCAGATGAACACGCTCCTTCATCTCTCTGGACGCTTCACCCATTTTCTCCGTGTTGTTTACACAAAAACCTGTCTGTGGAGATCGGGGAAGAGCTGGGAACACGTGTATGGAGTCGGTACGCGCGACACTGCACATGTAAGTCCAACGGCGCCTCGCCTGGCAGAAGAAATAATCAGATCAGAAGGTGCCGAACGAGGGAAAGTGAAATAATTCATGGTCCTCTCTGAAGCCGACGTGTGTGTCCTCCCAAAAAAACAGAGTGCCTTTAAATCACAGCCCCATTTATGACAGTTTTGTCCTCACCTTGGGTATTACCGAGTCCCAGTTTTCCAGGAGCTCTCGGTTTATGTCTGGGTCATTATGAGTTTGATTGTTAATCCTTTCGGAGGACGAGACGTCAGAACTCGGAAACTGCGTTTTTATCCCAGTTTTGAGAGACGCGGACTTTATTCTATTACATCTTTGCACTGAGGTTTAATTAAGTGAATAAGGGCCCGGCGTGCTCTTGATTAAATTACCCTAAAGAGAATTCAAAATGGCTCGCAATTATCTGTCTGTCTGTCCATCCGTCTATCTGTCTACTTCATGCTACACACGTACCATTCAGGCTGAAGGTGTGCACATTAGCTTTGTATTATAATAAATTTAAGTGGTTCCCCGCCCTTAAAATGTCATTAGCCCCTGTTTACTCGCTTCCCCCCACCCTCTTTCTCCCCTCTTTGCCCTTCCCAATCCCAAAGCCTGGCACTGTAATTAGCTTTATGGAGCAAAGGCAGAGCAAAGCGGAAAATGCTACAAATGATATTACTTTGAGCCTAAATAAGCCCACGACACATGGCATTATCATCAAGGGGGGGATGGAAACGCCGGGGTGCCTATCAAATGTTACAATCTGCATTGCAACACCCCCCCTTCACAGCCGCGCTGTCAGCCGGCTGCCTCCAGTGCTGGTAGGAAATTCACTGATAGGAAACAGTGAATCAAAAAAAGGAAAAGGAAAAAAACACAGTTGTGTCACGTCAGCAGTTCGGCCGACTGCACAAGCACCTGCAGGTCGGACACGGGAACACATATGGAATTAAATTGCATGTCAACGGAGCGGAAATCAGGTGCGAGATCAGCAAAGCCCCGGCTCCAACTTTCTGGAAGGGGCTGGCGCAGGGGTGACTCAAGATGGAAGTTTATGAATGGTTTTTTTAGGTGGGGGGGGGGGGGGGCGTTTCCCGTTTTGGATGGTGACTCCCGGAGACACCAGTGGTCCGGTATGGATGCACCGTCCCACATACTCGTTGATCAATGATAAACTGACCAAGACTCACCGTTCACGGATCTCTGTGGGGGAGGGGGGGGGGGGGGGGGGCACGTTGGTGCGTTTCAGGAGTACCTCCTGTGTGTGTACATGCATGTGTGTGTAAACATGTAAACATCCGGGTGCGTAAACAGCCTAATCTGTTCCCCTTCGCTGCCAATTACCCTGACTAATGAGAAAGGCATCAGCAGGGGGGGGCAAGGGACAGGAGGACAACGGAAAGAAAAAGAAGGAAAAAACAGGGGACAGTAGTTGACAGAGAGATCTTTAATTTAAAGATCCGTGCGCGCGCCTCTGCACGCAGCCATGCGCGTGCACGTCAGAGCCAGATGCCCACACCTAACCACCCATCTGCGAGCCGAGCCCTGCCAGACCACTAATCAGGCAATCCATCACCTCTCTACCTGCCGCCCGCCATTACGCACGAGGCGCTCTCACACACACGTGCACGTCGAGTGCGCGTGTTGATAGGTGTGCGACAGAGAGGCCTTTGGAAGCGGACGATAAACAAACTAATTAGCGGAAAAACGAGCAGCCGGGTCCTTGCACATCAAGGTCAGACCTGCACACAAATATGAAAGCAGATGCTCACAGAGCTGGTCTGTATACCTGCACCGGCCCAACCACTCACACCTGAAGGGTTTCGGGGGGGGGGGGGGGGGAATCACAGGGGTGACGTCAAAGAGGAGTGGAAAAGCAGCTCCACGCTGGCAGGCTGCTCTTTTCTCTCTGCGGGTCGCTGATTAGACGCAATTATGTTGCAGTTGTACAAAGTTTTCTCATTGCTGCGATTGACTCGATAAAAAGGGGGCAAACTTTGATTGATGGCTGAGGTTAGCCGGGCAGGCAGGAGCCGCGTGGCGTCACGTTCCCATCAATTGCCACGCTAAAACTCCAACGCAGGTTCATTTTTACGCCATGAGGGGACGTGGCAAGGCACCCGCCTTTGGTTTTTCTGATGTCAGTGGTTTATTAGCGTGCCACAGAGTGCACATCCTTGTACACTTAGCCCTCGAGAACGCCCCTCTGGATAAAAAAAACAACACTTTTTAACGTAATGTCTATATTAGCCTGCTTTTAGCCTTCATTTACTCTGCCTGTCTTCCAATTTATCTTCTTTAGCGTTTCTGTCCTTCCCGCGTGCTTTTCCTCTCCAGGATGATGCTTATAAAAGCACATACGACTGGGAATGAGTAATAAAGCCCTCAGCCATGTTGCAGACTACACACACACACACACCACACACACACACACACAGCAAAATCCCACCTGTGTCTGTGTCTGTGCGAGTGACTGTCTTAGCCCGCGGCAACGGCTGCATGATATGCTGTCTGATCGCTGCCGTAGAGGCGGGAGGGATTTCATCTGGCTCCGAATGAAACGCTTCTGAAACTAAAGGCAGCAGCCGGTTGCCAAAAGCGCACACTCGGGCGGCTGCACACCACGAGTAAACACGCACTCCGGAAAATAAATAAACAAATCATAGCACCCACAGTTTTTCAGTGAAAGTGCCAGAGGAAGCAACATCCTGCAGGAGCCCTGTGTGGCTCTCTGCTGCACTTCATTCACATAAACAATGAAATTAATATCAAGTTTATTTCAGACCTGGAGGAACTAGCCGAGCTAACCATCCGAAGGAGGAGTTACACTTCTGACATAAACCACAGCTCAGAGAGTGCACCTTAGCTAGAAAGGGGGCATGGGCGCATCACGTGGGTGCTCTGACCCTCATCACGACAGCTGTGATTGATCCGCGTTTCATTTCCTGCCGCTCATGCAGGAATTCAGGGAAGCGTTGGGAATCTCTGGTCGCTCCAAACTGCAACCGAATAAATGATTTCTGCGGCACATCCATCGTGCCTGTGCCGATGCACGATGACGTGGAGGTGTAGACATGCACGGCAAGCGCTGAGCTGAGGAACACCACCAACGGGGGCCGGGTCCCTTAACCGATCGCTGGTGCGAGGAGAGTCGGGACGACATATTGAAGGAGACAGCCTGCATCCAAAAACAAGGGTCCAACGCAATAATGCTGCATAACATTATTCATTACTTGTGGGGGACTGTGGTACTGTAATATATGTATGAAGGTGTGTGTATATGTGTGTGTGTGTGTGTGGTGTGTGTGTGTGTGTCCTCATGGACACATACCGCCATCTGTTTTTCAGCTTGACAATTAGGACACAGAGAGGAAGAGGCAAAGTTTATTGAAATGCAGTCTTCTTACACACACACACACACACACACACACACACACACACACACACACACACACACACTCTCAAGGTGGCTGTGGATTGATGCCATGCCTCTTCCGCCACTCTTTTGCTCAGTACTGAACTGTAAATCACACAGATAAGCAATCCCCTATAAAGAACAAAACCTCAGGACCTCTTGAGTGTGCATGCACACACACACACACACACACACAATTCCCATTGGGTGGATAAGTTACTAAAAGGAGGAGAAGGGTAGCGAAAAGGCAAGGGACTTAAAAAGAGACCTGCAGCAGTGCTCTAAATGTCAGACCTCTGCTGAAGCAGAATAAACACCACACAGTTAACATCATTTAATGAGCGCAAAGTCGTAAATAAACATCAAACAACAGTGGAGGCAGAATGATCTGCAAATAAATCCTCTATACTAGATGTTATCTTACTATTGTCTTCTGCGGCGCAACATTTGACGCACGTTAGCTGGTGGGATTTGGTAACAAGCTGCCTACAGCTGTGGCAGTGAGCGGGCATCACAATGAAGGCTGGCGTTTTACTAATTATGCAGCTTCATGTTAAATGGAAAGTGTTAAAGTGTTATAGGAATGACAATAAACCCTCTGAGGATCCAAAGGTTCTGGTGTAGAATGAGAATGAAATAATGCTTCAAACCAGGCAGTGAAATGTTGTTTTTTGTGTTGTCGGGCTGCAGTCTATGTCCAATCGAACTGCATGTTTTTGGGAGGTGGGAGGAAACCCAAGGTAACACGGTGGGGGGGGGGGGGGGGGGGGGTGACTGAAACCATCGAAACAGGCTGCAAATCCCGCAAATCAAACCTCAACGGTGTCATTTTGCTGCGTTCCGGTTCAGTTCAGCTGAGGTGAGCTGGTTAATAAAAGCGGCCATTAAAGCTAAAATGTGGGTAAATTAAAGTGCCGGCTGGGATTGTCTTCACAAAGCCTCTTAAAGAAGGATGAGGTGGAAGGAACAAAGACAAATCAGATCGGGAAGGAAGCGTCGCTGAAAGGCAATCAAAGTCACTGGATCACGGAGGAGGTAGACAGAGGGCTAAAGAATACTTCAAGAATGGGGGGGGGGGCAGCCTGGGCACACCTGCAGGTTCACCAGGAGGAGCAGCTTGTGCACCAGCAGGACGACTGTCACTGCTGCCTGCCAACCACAGCCCCGCACGGCAAAGCAGCAACCTGCCGCTCCAGACCCCAGCGTGGCGCTCCATTGCTACGGAACGACGCCGACAACGCGCTAGCTCACAGATGAAACGAGATTTGACACATTTTCCTGTCACATTCCGCTTAATTACCACAACTTCTGCATCCGAAACGGCGCGTAGCCCCCAGATAAAACATGACATCATCCAGTGTTGCAGGTACCCGGAGACCACGGGCCAGAGAGCATCTTCTAACAGCCACAACATGACTCACAATAATTAGCCTGTCAGCACGCACACCGAGTGGGAGTTGAGCCTTCCTGGCTGTTAGCACACAAAGCAACAGTCGACAACACGGTGAGTGTGAATCTGTGCACGCAGCGAGGGGTACCATTCTCACAGCCTGTTCTGACCGCCCCACCATCTGCGGGCTTGCCGGGCACCCGCCTGTTGGCCCTCCTATGCAAAGCACTTTGACGGGGTTGCGTGGTAACAGGTCTGAGAGGGCAGCGCGAGGCTGGACCAGCCAACTGCCTTCAGGAAAACATGATCTGAGTGGAAAGTGGGTGCCAAAGAGATGTTTTTAATGTTTTAAACATGATTAGAGGCAGGAACTACGTTTAAAAAACAAAACCCTGCAATTAAGCCCATTTCATGATGTGTCAGCAATGACTGATCATTAATATTCCAGACAATACAATATGACTTTAAAATGAAGGTGTAATTAAACACACAGGAGCCTAAACTAATTGCTCATGTCCCCATGTGAATATTTTTTTTAAAAACAACGTTAGGTCAGCATCTTTTGCAGAACCACACAACAGGATTTAGCATAATAGCATTAACTCAAATAGAAACCAAAGTTCTTAGAGCGATGGAAGATCAACACTGAGCAAACCAATTAGCATAACACCATGCTGCTTGACAAAGGCTAAAAATCCTGAATAAAATTTTAAAACCACATGTCCTCAAGCTAATAGCTCATTCCTGATCAGTCAATGTGAGGAGCGTTGACAGGAGGCAGCTCGCTGCCAGCTCACATCTGGTTTTTAAACACTAAAATATAGACATTTTTTTCATTACAAAGTGGAGTTTTTTTCAAGAAGGTGTTGCCGAGGATGAAATGCACAAAGATGGTGCACGTTGTACCAAATCAATAAACTACTGATACCAGAAAAACTGAAGCATGAATCCTCGCCACATCCTCTCATTTGCATAAAAATGAGCCCATTTTGAAGTTTTGGTGCAGCCCTCGTGCACGGTTGACGAGAATTTGAAGCTGCGCGGCTAAAAGTCTTGTATCAGTCAAAGCTGCTTCAAACCAAACTGGCGTTCGCTGTTTCACCACCGATAACCAAGAATTTGCCTTGATTACCCAGCTAAAGCCATTTATTTACAGGCTTTCTTTTAATAGAGAAACTGTTTCATAACGCGGCAGACTGAAAGATTCCCTGCAGCAGATACTGTTAATTTGTCTTTCTATCAAACACAGTTTATTCCGTTCTTTCTTATCGCTTCATTTCAAAAATATGAAAGAGCATCGACCTTTCACGGAGGCTCCTCAGCTCTCCGTGTGGATTTGTCACTCGCTGCAGAGTAAATCAGATATGAGCGCTGTTAGCCCAGAAAAGATAAGGTGAAAAAAAAAACACGCTTGTGCAACCAACAAGCAACAATACAATTTCCTTTTTCAGTCTCAAACACACAAATCTCCAACTCTCTCTCGCTTACACACACGCTGCCTAAAAGTGAGATAGCGAAACAGTTACTTGATCATCCGTGACTCCATTTTACTTAGCGGCGCCACAGGAAAATTAATTGCACTAATTGAGTAACAGAGTTCATCAAACTGGTATTCTCATTTTCCACATTCATTAGTCACTCTCTTTGTGAGAGCATCCCCGAGGTTACGCTCTGTGCACAGCAGTGGCGGCGGCGGAGAAGGGGAAAGGCCGCAGCACCGCCCCTGGGACCCAACACCACACACAAAAAACTAGTGCCAAAAATTCACTAGCTTTTATCTCCAATTGCCTGGATCTATCAGCGGGTTTTAAGGAGCGTTTCAAGTTGGTTTTTGCGTTAATTGCCGTGTGTTTTTTGACAGCATAAACACGGACGTGTAGACGACACAGCCGCAGCAGCTAAAAACACACTGAGCAGATACGTTTGCAGATGGTTTCCTCTCCGAAAGCGTGCTAGCCATGTTTTGACAGTGCAGAGAGCACTTACGGGGAGCAGCGAGCATTCCTTACTGTCAAGATGGAATTTTATCTCATCAACTGGGAGAACTGGGCCGATCACAGCGTGTTACACAGCAAAATGGCCACGGAAGAAATAACCTGAGTTCAGACTGCAGTGTGATGATTGTGCTCCTGGTTAGAGATAAACAACCTGCTCCAACCACTCCAAAATGGTTATCAGCCCCCACCGTCGACCTGCGCAGGACCAGCGGGCTGGATGGTGAAATTCTTTCATGAGTGTCACCAACTGGACCATTTCTGCTCAAACATGAGGAAGAAGATTGTTTTTACAGCTACTCAGAACCATCTGGGGTTCCTTCAAGCGTGAGGCCGACGCCCAGGGCTGGTTCCCCTAACAACAGCGAGGTCGACCAGTCACGCCCAAACCTCGTGCTTCTCTGTAACATCCTGCCGCATCGTACAAATCATGCGCAAATAGTTCCCACCGAAACACAGGAAAGCGCCACACCAAGCACTCCCCCGCTCCGCTGCCTCATCACGCCCGATTGAGTCAAACGTTCAACAAGATCAATGCTAACACACGACTGCGCTCCTGCTGTAATATCGCACACGACGCCGGTGGACCGGGGTGCAGGTGAGGGAGGGAGAGACAAAGGTGGGGGGAGGCGGCGAGGGAGCTCAGCAGCAGCTCCTCTTAGTCCAGCGAGGAACTAAACGAGGAGAAACAACTTTATCCCTTCAGGTTTACTCAAGCGCTACAACCGTGCCATTCATCCCTGGTGAGTGTAGTTTCCATGTGTTATTTTTGACAACTTTTTCTTTGATTACATGCGCACAGACTCACAAATCCAGCCATCAGCTCCTGTCAAGTTAAACTGATGGGGGTTGGGGGGGAGGGGGGGTGGTGCTGATGACATCACCAGGTCAACCCCAGGAGCCAGCTTTGACTGCATCAACCAACACTCACAACACCCGGCTTTTCGACTTCTGGACACACACTCACACACCCAAGTGAGGTTGGGGAGGGTCGTTCACAGACAACTGCAATTCTCCAGATAATTGCTGTGAGGCCGCAGCTCGCCGCAGGCAGACTTCAGCCGAGGTGAAGAAGGTCAAAGGCGGAGGTAAGGATACAACGGGCTTCATGTGAAGTCGGATTGGAGGGGAACACATTTCATGACAGAACTCAAATCTCATGATTCTAATCTGTCACTTGTCCAGTTCGCCGTCTCCTGACGACTGACTGGGTTCTCCTTCGCCGTTGCTGCTTCACTCACGGCACCGTGATTCTTTTGATTCGCATGATTTTTGGAAACGAAAAAGGCGAACAAAAAACAAGGTCAACAGAAATATTCAGTTAGTCAGGTTGATCCCACCTCAGTAACCATCAGCTGATGTGTACGTTACATCAAAGCCATTGAAAAAATCTGTTGTGTGAAAATTTTGGACAAAAATGTATTAAAAAGCTTTGCCAACTGGAGAAACTTGAGCTACAATGGGGATGCTAACAAAATCACGTTTTACATTTCATCGCCGCTGCCACGATGAAGGATTTATACCAACCACCCTAAACATGAAGAACCCGATCCAGACCTATAATGTGGAAGGGATGATCAACAGAATTCAGAGAGCTTTGGTCAAAGTACATGTCTGATGCACAACAAACACAATCAATAACCTTGAAATGCAATTAAAACACAAATTTTAGACAATTCTTGCTCAAAAAAGACAGGCAGGAAACACAGACAATGTCTCTACAGCATCCATGAGGTTGAGTCCAGAAAACCAGAGAGAATGCCTAAATTATGCCCTAATGCATTCATAAATTCCTCTTTATTTATAATGCGTCTGTTACAATCAAAATTGTCTCCAGGCGCTTTCCAGAATCCCAGGGCCTGACCCCCAACAAGCAACAGTGGCAAGGAAAAACTCCTCTTTAACAGGAAGAAACCTTGAGCAGGACCAGGCTCATGTAGGGGGACCCTCCTGCTGATGGCTGAGAGGACAGTGGGACAACCCACAGCTCACCAAACCTTCCATTAAACTCAAACAGTGCATCCCAAAGAAACAACTAGAACAAAACAGTCCAAGGTTATGTACAAGACACCATGTCTCTCTTATATACATCGGAGAACCAGGACGCTCATTAAATGCAACAAGAAAAGAACATCAAGACCAGGGAAAGAGAGATCGCCAAAATCAGATCACATAAACAAGAAAATCACATCATTAACTGGGAAAAGACCAAAGCCGTAAGAGAATAGTTAAAAAATAACAGACACCAACGCTGGACCATGGAAGCAGTAGAAATTAGAAGTGCTCCAACTTGGCTATGAAAGGGGACGAGGGAGCGACGACCTCTGAAAGGCAGGCAGTATCGAACAGTAATCAGTAACCATTAGTTGATGTGCGCCTCATCGGCACCTCGTGACACCTCTGATGAAGACGGAAGTACACCACTGACGCATGTCACATATGTCCCAAACAAATGACTTGCACGTCTGACACAACAGCAATAAAAAGGAAAGCTACCTGTGAAAGATGAACAAAGACAGCAGTCTAATCTAGAAAAAATGACAAGCTTCGTGTAGTTTTGTGCATTTTGCAAGCACGATGAGTGTTTCTTAAAATATTATTTCACACCACATGATGGTTAAAGAGTGATGAAAAGGTTTTCTTAAAGGAGCACAATGAGTTGTGTTCACGGAATATTTTAACGTACAGCTGGCGCCAATCAGCTACAGCAATCAGCCATGTTATTACTGCCTAACCGCGTAATGCTAAATGAAATTAGCATGCCACGGGGGTGGTCATGGCTTTCTCCTCCATCATTGCTTCCCCACATTCAGATCCAAATGAGCTTACACATTTCCTCCAGCATAACCTTTTCCATCCTCCCCTACTGTACCCTGCGCCACCCCTGGCCTCCTCCCCAGCGTTAGCCAAGTGGAATAATCACCTGATACGCTCCTTGACAAAACACCACAACTGGTGTAAAGCCGGTATGAAGAGTGAATCACCAGAGTGTGAAATCTATCTATCAACCAATCTCAAGTACTCCCCGAGAATTCTCCGCTCGACACAGTTTGCCAGTGCATTTAGCGAGCCCCTGTGAAGCCAAAGAACATAGTGCGGAAGAGGAGAATACAGGCATGGCCGCACAAATGGAGTCGAAATAATAACTAAGGGAGAGAAGACAGCATTGTTACAGGACAACGGTCAAATATGATAATAAATAAATAATAATAAATAGTAATAATCTGACTTTATTCTCTAGAATAACATTTCCCATCACAATCCTTGACTAGAGTTTAAACCTGTTGTGGTTATGTTATTCAATTAAAATGTCATTCATATTTTAGTCATTTAGCAAATGCTTTTGTCTGACTTACAGTGAGAAACACAATCAAGCCACTATGCAATTGTGACTAATGAGAATAAAATATTACGTTACAGTCCTAGACTATAGCATAAGTGCTGCTATCAACAAACGGAGCAGCTCTATGGAGAGGGAGTGAAGAGGGATACAAACAGGAGACAAGGAGAGTGGATGTGAGTAGAGATGGCAGGAGGAAGATAAGTGCTGTTAGGAGAGCAGGTGCTCCTGTGTCTTCAGGACCGTTTTGAAGGAAGAGGGGGTTGTGCCCTCTCTGACAGAGCTCAGGATGTCGTTCCACCACTGGGAAACAGGGTATGTGATAGTCTGGATTGTGCAAGTAAGAGGGAGTAGATCCCGTTAGCTTTCTGTAGCTCAGCATAAGTGACTTGAAATTAATGTGGGCAGCTACATGTAGTAAGCGGTTCTCGATCAGCAGTGGGGGTAGGCCCACTGGGCCCACTTCAATTGGTTGGAGACCAGATGCACCACTGCATTCTTGACCATCCAAAGCGGCTTCAACACATGCCCGTTAGAGCTTTATTGCAGCAGTCAATGCGCAAGATCACCATGGCTGGAAGCGGCAGCTGGGTGGCATGCTGGGTTTGCACACCACTGATCCTTGAGGGACCCCAGTGGGGAGCTGCTGATTAGCTGAAAGCTGACCTTAACGTGACACCGTGAATAAACATCTGGATAGGTTAGATTGAAACCAGGAAAGTTCACTGCCAGTCAAGGAGGAGGTTCCTTGACAGGAAGTCAGCAATTTGCTTCGGAACCACTCGCTCAATGGTCTTTGATGGGAAGAGGAGAAGCAAGACCAGACAACGGTTTTCCACTTGGATCAGAGTGAGGGAGGGTTTCTTGTGCAGAGGTGTCAGTTGAGCCTCTTTGAATGTGGATGATAAGTGAAGGGTGGGAGATACTGTCTGTAAGAGGGTGTCTGGGATGGAGTGCACTGGGCACGTAGTTGGACGACTACGTGTCAAAGGTTTAGACTTTTTTAGGACTTTCAGTCAGCATTTCAAACCTGTCCTGATGTCTGCTCTTGTGCTGTGAGACCCCAGCACTGCTTTTGACACAGTTGACCATCACATTCTCTTACTGAGAATAGAAAAACTACTTAAATTCATTTGGATCTTACCAATCAGATCATTCTTACTTACGTCCAGTTGTGTTTATTTTATATATCACTCAGTAGTATAATCACGAGGCATTTAATAAACTTCCATTCTTATGCTGATGACACCCAATTATATTTATCGAGAGGCAGGCCAAACAGATCAGGTCCTGACCCTCCAGGTCTGCCTCAAAGATATAAAAGCCTGGTTGAGCAGATAAAACTGCAGTTATTATACTAGGTTCAAACCCTTAGGAATATATTTCCTATGGATGTGGCCTTGCTGGGTAGCATTAACATGGCCCCCAGTTCAAGTGTAAAGAATCTTGGTGTCAAGCACATTTCAAGATCTGCCTTTTATCACCTGCACAACATTGCTAAAGTTTGACACTTTCTGTCCCAAAGTTATGCAAAAAGATTAACCCATGCATTTACTTCTTCTAGGCTCGATTACTGCAATTCACTTGCCCACACAAGTCGAAAAAGATTCTACCAGAGGTGCTGACTAAAACCAGGAGAAGGGACCACATCGGTCCAGTATTGGCTTCTCTGCATTGGCTTCCTCTAAAACGTGTAGTAGATTTTAAAATCCTACTCGCCACATAGAAGGCTGTACATGACTTGCATCCTCTTATTTAAGTGAACTTATAACTCCTTATCATCTGACCAGAGTGCTGCACTCTCAAAACACAGGCTTACTTGTAGTTCCTAGGGTTTCTAAAAGTAGGGTAGGGGGCCGAGACTTCAGCTATCAAGCCCCAGTGAGGTGTCTGAAGAGCAGCTCCAAGCAAGAATGGCATCTGTGAGTAGGAGGAGTGGAGATTGGTGATAGGTCGAAAGACCTGATCAGTGACAGATAAGCTGGGGTTGTTTAAGTAGAGGATCCAAAAATGGATGACAGAAGTGTGTTAAACTCTGTAGCAAAATCATCCTGTTGTCCAGGTGGACAAGAGGACAACAGGATAATTTTGACATATAGTCTTTAATTGGAGAGCTCACCAGAACAGCATGATGTTCAAAAGAGGCTTATTTCTGTGAAGGGAGTAGTGGAGCAAATATCCAATATTTAGAAATTAATACCCTGCCCAAAAGGTTGTGGAGCATGGTAGAATGTGTGACTGACGTTTTCTTGAACATCTGAGGTTCAAACTGCTTGATGTCCACTGGACTCAATTTGAGCGACACATTGACTAACTTTGCTACACTAGATAGCCGTGAGCTTACAGTTGAAAAATTCTCCTCTGAAAATATGAATTTGGTGGCTTGTTAAAATGAAAAGGAATTTAGTAAATGACTAGCATGGGTTGTTTCCAACTGCATTATCTTCATGTGTTCTTCCGACCTTGGAGTCAGGCACACGTTTGTGTGTCTTGTAAAAGTTTGTTTTTTGTCAAGTTAACTGAGAAAACATCACAATGTTGACATCTTTTTATGTTGATTTTGTACACAGGCCAGAAATGTTGAGGAACCTATGAAATACACGATCTTGAAGAAAGAGATTATAGCAGAAAATAAGCCAGAATACGAAGATTTAAATGGCTTTAATGGAATAAGGGGATATGTGAATGTCCACAGGCTGGCTGCATCTCTCCACATCAAGGACGTTATCAAACCACATGATAATCCCCCAGTGAATTACCCAGCGAGTGAAAATGATGTGACACACAGCCGAAAGCATGCAAAAAATATTTACAAAAGCCTCATAACTGGTGTGAACGAGTCTTTTTAGCGGGACTCGGGAGGAGCACAATGGGAGGGAAGTGACCTTGCAAATAGAGAAAAAATGGGAAAGGGAGTCAGTAATTACGGGGCGGGAGGGTAAAGAAAACGAGGGAGATCGTGAATGCACGAAGAGGGATGAAGTGGGGTGGAGGGATGCAGCCATCTCTTCCTCCAGATATCCACCAAAATTGCACAAACACGGCTCCGCGGTCACTCACAAAGACTGGACCGTGGCCAAGTATTTTAGCTAAAGGCACACACGCGCACAGCGAGAGCACTTCCTGGCACGTTCAGCTGTTTATTTTTGGGCATCTCTTACTTTCACTGTGATACCCTCAAGTGGATGCGACCCCAGAGAACGCTGGAAGGCGTGCAGATTTATTTTGGGAGGCTGGGTACGAGGTTTGTTCCCGGGTATCTGCGGGTCACATCGAGGTAGCGTTTCATGTGAGGCCGCTGTGACAAGTGTAATCTGTGTGTCTTTGCTCAGCGGGTGCAGCTGTCAAAGATATGGACGGCCACACTTGTTCTTTTATGAGTGGACCCTGTAAGCTCCTCTGGGAGCCAATGTCAGAGAGGAGAGGAGAGCTGCAGGCCTCCAAGGACTTATGAAAGACAATATTTGTCTCATTCTCTGAAGAAAACAGAAGATGTTTGAGTGCCAACAGTGGCTCCAGGTGCAGTAGGTTCATAAATATATTGAAGTTATGAACACTGGAGGAAACAGGAGAGAGAGAGAGAGGGGGAGGTCTGTGGAAGGCAACAGGACAGATTAACATAACAGTGAGAGGAGCTTTTCATGGCATTTAAGTGCTTCTCAAAAATGAGAAAACAAGGCCCTCTAGTGGCAGGTTGCAGCAAAGGTAAATATTTCTCTTTATTCTATTATTTTAAAATGAAACCGGTTCACATTATTTTTCATATGCTGTCTGATAGACCCCCTATTGCTAATGCTATTACTGTACAAAATGTTTTGTTTAGGGAGATTTGGGAGGGAGAGAGCAGCCTCCAGAAGGTACGTCAAAATGTCTGAAAGGAGATAAAATCGACTGTGGCTTGAATTGTAAAGACTGAACTCCTTCACACTTTTGGACAGGTGAAAATGAACCACTTATTGGTTCATTGGCGACACTGGATTGATAGCTACAATTTTTTACGACCATTCCAGGTGATAGCGCTGATTCATCACCTGATTACTGCCCAGGAACTGGGAATGATGGGCCATTCCTCACATGTCCCGCTGCCACAGCAGCCGTGCATTAGGCAAGGATGACGCAGAATTTCTTCCCCACGTTACCCGTTCATCTTTCCGTCTTTCTTTTTTAATTTCAACTCCTGTCATTCCTCCATCTCTCCCCTCACACCTCAGCTCTTTCTTGTCCTTGGGGGGCAGCTGAGCTTTACTTCCCCCGTTTCCCCTCTTTGACTTTGAGTTAATGTACACTGCTGCTAAAAACTGGCAAAGAGAGGGAGTATCATGACTGAGGTCCAGCTCTCTTGATATTTGCGGGACCGCCGAGTGGCAGAACATGCGAGTTTGCTCCTCAGCATGTTTGATGTCTAGACATGGTTCGGAGATAGTGAGCCAAGAGGGATCGCTCTCATAATTCACATGCTAGCTGGAGGGCAACTCACGAAAAAAAATCCTTTTCTGGTCTGGAAATTTCACGAAGGTGTTGACAGAGGCTGAAAGAGAATTGGAAACTAGCTCCTCATGAAATGGTGATGTTCCTTCATTTGATACAGCAGTTTTTCAAATGTTGTTGCCAAATCAAGCATGTCTTTATGCTTGTTTGAGAAAGTGATTTCTGTCATTTCAACTCAGAAACACAGAAGTGCTCTCTCCACTGGACATTAAAATATCGCAGACTTGAAGCTCCGTGATGTCTGACAACACACTTCACAGAGTCGGTGAGAATTCCCAGCAAATGTGCTCCAGCAAGGATGATGTAAAGAGATCAAATAAACAGAGAGGAGAAACCAAATAGATTGGACGTCTCTGAAGAACAAGCCCAACCACAATCAAGGTCTGAGATCATCCTTGAATGGCGGCCAACTGCGGCCATCTGTCCACACACAGAGGTGTCAAAGGGCCAATTTACATAACCAGACACGCAATTTAAGGCATAAGAGTTGTCCAAACACCAGAAGTAGAAGAACTTGACTGAAATTTAAAACAATAGATTTGAACTCCAGATCTAGAAACATGAACTCTGCGCAAATATTAACATATTTCTGATGCTCGAGGGGCCGGTGAGTCATACGATTTACATTTCACTTGCAGATGAATAATATAATTAGGCTTTTGGTCCAAACGTTTAATTATTCTCAACTTGCTTATAAAGGGGTTTCTCAGAAGACAGCTTCACTTCCAGCTGCTGCAGGAACATCTCCCGGGTCACTCGGTGGCTTTGCAAGTTTTCGGCCACAGCATTCACAAAATGTTATCCGATTTGCACCAAAGCTCTGACTCTAAATCAATTTTCTCCTCTCGGGCTTTTTTTTAATATACTTTATCCTCCATTGCACCCTCAGCCTGAACTGTTCGTAAAGCATTGAAGTTAACTTTAGAATTTGATGTCCAGAAGGGAAGCAGTCTGGAATATTCCCTTGGCGCATTTAAAATGGCCTTTTCGGCTAAATCTGTATTATCAACCTTTTTTCTTTTTTTTTTTTTAACCAGAGGCGGGGGGAAAGAAAGGCAGATCAAAGAAAGAGCACATTTTGTCCCCCTTTGATAACTGATAGCTTTGATAACACCCCGATCTTCAGTCATTTAACTTCTAAAACTGTGATTTTCTTGAAACTTTCCATTATTTTCTCATTTATTTGCCATATTTGAGTGGATTTCTGTTGTAATTTCAAATATTTGATGTTCAGTTGCCGTGTCACAATAGAGAGAGGACTGGAGGAAAAGAAACGGCTGGACGAAAGAGATGGTTGGTGCTAAAGGAAGCCATTGGACTTGCCAATTTGTTTAATGTCAACTGTGGGGAATGTAATTTTTCTTTGGGTACAGAATATAACATTCACAACTTATTTCACCCTGTGGGGGAACTTGAATTTCCAAACCCAATTTCATCCGCTGAGCGATTCCATTCACTCCCACAAATGTCAGCCCGATGGTGATGGTGCGAAGGAGGTGGTGGGATCAGCAAAGGCGCTTGAATGGTGCAGCCATGGAAATGTAGAGTCATGAACAAGTGCATAAAGGTGAATGTCAATCCATTGTTTTTTGGTGAAAGGATACAAACAACAAATGAATAAAAGAGAAAGAAAAACGGAAGAAGGGTACGTTTTTCTCAGATGCAGACCTTTGTTGATAGGAAAAAAGGGTCAAGGTGACACTAACATTAGCAAAGATCTTCCTCTGGAAATCAGGAACAAATGGAAAATATTTAGTACCAAACACTGAAGCTTTCACATGGGTACACCCTCCCGGGACCGAAACCTTTGGTTCCTTTTGATAAAAATGGCACACTTTTCATCATGAAAAATAATAATTGCAGCTCCTGGGGGGGTGGGGAGGGTCCACAGGCTGTGAGAAACCCATAGGTGAAAAGAGAAAACAAAGCATTCTTGAACACCATCACTGAGAACAAGTCCAGCTTGCAGAAAGTGAGCAAAATTGAATTCAGCCCAGCTGCTTAGCTCCAAAAATGAGACAATGTAAAAAAATAGATGTGTTTCAGTGTTTAGGCAGATGTTCCTCAAGTCCTTATGTGATGCCTCTCCAATGTAAAAGCCAGGAGAGCCAAGAATCAGACTGTAAATGTGACTGACAGTGACCCAGAGCCTCATTAACTTCCCAAATGGAGCATGGAACATTCACCTTTCAAAGGAAATAGGTAAACGCCTGTGACCAGCCAGGACTCGAGGCCGGCGGCGATCATTTACAACCGTCCAAGTCCAATGAACCTCATATCCAAGTAGATTGAAAAAGGAGCAAATGGGTTTAATACTTTATTGATGGCACTTTTGCAGTAACCCGGGCTACAATGACCCCACTTTGATGGCAACATCAGCGGGGGCAGCCAAAGCTAGCAGTTAATGCCGCGTAGCTAATGATCTAAAAAAAAAGAATGGACCACAGCAAGGTCCTGCGTGTTTATGCCATGTGTTCAGAGCTCACACTTGCAAGAGCGGAAGAGAAAACTCCGTAAACAACGTAAACAGACTAGCAGGTTTAAAGAAGGCTTAAAACTGGCAGCCTTCATGAATGGCTGATGGAAATGCAGGGAAGGGCATTCCTCTTGTCTTCCATCTACACAGAGGAATCTCTATTTCTCTGGCTCCTTCCTGAAATTCTAAAATGATTTTGGCACATGATGGTTTAAGTTGCGATGCATTAATGTGAAGAACGGGGACCTGGAGGAAAAGTCTCCAGGAACCCCAGGAATTATGCAGGAAAATACAGCAGCACAACTCACATTTCCCACAGTTCTTTAACTATTCACCAGGTGAACTGCTCGATATTCTGGACACTCAGAATTTAGCCACACACAAATTTATGCAACATAGTACAGACATAATCTACAGATTTATCCAATACTAATGAGATTTTTCTTGGATTCAATTTCTGGTGACTTTAATGACCTTCAAATTTACACCTAATGTGAGGAGTGGAACCCAGTAAATTCATCAAAATCAGCTAAAATGCTCCTGAATCCATTGAAATCCAGTCATTCTCAAAAAGATTAATTTATCTCTTTCTGTTTACTGGGTGATTGTGGAATAATTTGGCTTAAACCATTATAGGAATTAGCACATTGGGGATGGTGTGAATGGCCTCCCCATGGGAGTTGGGCACCCTAGTGGGCGGCCCTGGCCAAACAGAAAACTCTTCAGCAAAACTTTGAGCCAAATGGTTTTTAAAGTCCCAATAACCTGCAACGCTGATCCATAATTGCAGCGAACCGTAACAAATGAGCCATACATTACTCGTGATCATCGCTGGGAACCTTTCGGCCGTCAGACCAGGAGACAGGAAGTGACTTACCTAGAAAAAAAGAGAGAGGAGGTGATTTTAATTCATTTCCTAACAAGAGTAACAATCAGATGATTTTCTTGGAGGTGTAAAAATGAATCCACGATTCTGGCTAGCATGTGGCTCCTGCGAGAAAGTGACTCCGATCCATCACGTGAGTTCTCCCTGACATGTTCTGCAGCATCTGGAAACGGGAGTTGACTCTGTTGTATTCTGGTTCAACAGCGTTTCAAAAGCAGGAGCCTGCTTCAGACAGTCACGTGATTTGTTTCAGTGAAAGTAAAAAAACCCTCCAGAGATCCAGTTCTGGGTGGAGATAGCAGGATGGGTGCCGTCGACACTCGTAGCATCTAGACATGGCTCAGGAAACACCTAAAACACACACTCCCTCAACCCTCTGCCCCAAAATAAGCCTGAAAGGAAAATATAGCGCTTTGATATTTATGTCAAAGGAAGACATACGATGTTTATCGCGATACGTTCTCAGAAATATATCAAAAAAAGGCTGCAAGGTGAGAACAGAAAAGAATAAGAGGAGCAGGACATAAAGAATGTGTGCGTGGGGGGTATTAAAGAATGACACCACAGGAGTGAGGGGCCCTCGGGGGGCTCTCGCTGTGCACACATTGATTTCTCATTAGTAAATGCAGACCTAGATTTCGTCAGCAGAGCTAACTAAAGCACAGCAGGTGCTGCGGTACCTGCCAGAGGCTAAATCTTCATACTCCTGCAGCTCTGTGATTAGGAGCAGGAAGACATTTCTGATGCCTTTGTGATGGATTCGCACGTGGAGTTTGTTGCCCGGGTCTGGATCGAAGGGCGCCACGAGGATTTTGACCAGCAGGTCTCCGCCCAATTAGCCGGTCCTGCTATCAGTGTGCGTTGTGGCTACAGCTGAGCACTGCTCCAGCATCTGAGAAGGAAATGATCCCGGTGGGCTCAGAGGGCTTGAGTTTTATATCCCATCTACCTGATCCAACTGCTAAACACGCTCGTTCGGACAAAGCTTTTCATTTTCTGGTAAGATGCGATGATTTGGAGCGCGCGCCCCTCCCACGGTTGGGTTTATCTCTGTCAGAAAATTGGACTCTGAAGTGCATGTGTGGTGGTTTCAGGACCCTCATTAGATGGCACTGTGTACTCTGCAGCTACTGCAGCGGGAAAAAAGTCATTCCTCCGCTGCTCGTTTTATGAGGATAAAGATTGGTTTTATCTGCTACGGATCGTACAAAGATAGGAAAACCGAGGCGTCTGTGTTGGCGTGCTTAAAATAAGTTTCAGTGCTTCTGTGATCAGACAAAAGATTCTCCTTCTGTATCCACCTGCAGAGCAGGCTGATCGGTATCTGGGACATCAATGCGCTGGGCAGCGATGAAAGAGTGAGTGTAGGATAAAAGCAAGGGAGGGAAATAAGTGAGGAGAGATGAAAGAGGTCTCACCTGATGGAGTGGAAATATACACGGCTCATCTATGGTCGTCACTTTACCAGAGGCAGACGCGGCCGCACTCCCCCAGCACTCTTAACATTTATTATCAGGCAGATGGAGAAACTCGTGCACCGTCACACAGACACACTCAACTGCTGTTGCTGCCTCTAATTAACTAGGTTTCCCTAAACAAAATGACTGCACAAGCACGAACGGGCACATCTGGGGACGGTGCACTCAGCATCAATCAAGACCACCAGACCCGGGAATTATGGAGGGAAGCGAGTGAGCAGCTGCCAGACGACGGGAGAGGAGAGGAAGAGAAGGTGGAAAACACAAAACTGAACTGCAAGACATCCCTGATGGATGGCGAAATTGTGTCCTGATTCAACAGCTCAGGGTCAGAATGTCCAGGAAAATTAGCCCACAACAACGAAGGGATGGATTCAGCTTTGGCACCGCTGCCCGTGACAAAAGTCCGGAGGAAGTGAGCTTCCGTGAGCTGTTTTAGCAGTACGATGCTGAACTTTTGGCCTCCGTGCCACCGGGGCCGACGTCAGCGAGGTCCATGTGTAAAAAGGTGACAACTGACACATTCCCATCCAAGTCGTTGGACCACATATTAGATGGATATCAGCCAGGTGCCTTTGGCGGAAAACTGGATGGAAACGGTTTCCAACCCACAGTCTGTGAATGAGTGGCCACTGCTAACTGAAAGTGTGAGACTGGGATAAGCTAGAGGTAAAACAACACGTCGACAGAGGTGAGAAAGTGAGTCAAATCATCTGTAGAGCTGTGAACGAGAGCCAAAAGCCGCAGTAAACCGAACCCCAATTGTGGTTAAATAAATCATCTGTCGCCCTGAACATGCTGCCACTGCTTTCTGCCACATTATTCTCATCTCGCATCAACAACTGCCTCAGCCCTGACGCGGGGTGGAGGAGAACAGCAGGCAGACAGCATCCGCTGATCAAAAGAGGAGTTTTTCTTCTTCTTCCCTTTTTTCTGTCCTCTAACGCACAGAGAGCTCACGCTGTACCAGGCGTGACCGTGCACTGAGATGCTGGATAAAGAGGAGAGTATAAGGGAAGTGTGTGTGTGTGTGTGTGTGTGTGTGTGTGTGTGTGTGTGTGTGTGTGTGTGGTGAAGGTGGTTTTTATGCGTCAATCTTCATCAACCAGGCCCCTGCGGGACCGGGGATTAGTGAGCATAAGCACTCGCTACTGTCCTGCTGAATAAACAGTTAGCTAATATGTTAGAGATGTTATTCATCCCCTTGTGTTTGCAATAAAACTGCTTCTGACCGCCTGCAATCATTGACTTGATGTTAATAATTAGGCACGGATGTGCCTTTTTTACCCATCACAAAGCATTGATTTCTTTTCTTTTTTTTTACTCCCTCAGGTCTGTGGGTAGCTGCTGAGGCTCGGTCGTGAAATGAAAATGATGCTGTCTTCGGAGCCAGCCGTGTTTGATTCCCTCAGACTGTGACGCAAGCTGTGGCGTGAATGAGGACGCGCCGTGCAACATGCACGCAGCCATCAGTCTCGGGCGTGGAGAATCGGCTTCCAGCAGCAGACGATCGGCCGAGGAGGTTTTCTTCCAAGTGTCTTTATTTGTCGTTATGTCAGCTTACTGCCTTTCAGGGCCGAGACGATTCATCCGCTAAACCAGTTCTGGCCGGCATGAGCCGTGCTGGCCGCTATCTGTGGGGCTGCGCTGCAGCCCGACTCCAAGCTGGGGCGGACGTTAATCTGACGGGCCGTGTCAATTTTCAACCAGCTCATCAATGAGACGCGCGCAGTGACATCTGAGCGGGAAAACTGGGAAAGGTTTACGGTCTGTGGGTTTGGTTATTAGGCCCCAAAAGTAACAGAATAGAGGAACTTGCATCTGTGCTGGCAGTAGACGCGCACCTCCTTTTCTTTCTGCTTCTTTAGCACGACTGCAATGATCAGCAGGGAAGTCGTCTCCACGTGCACCTCCTTTGAGGCTGAATCAGCAGATTGTCAGATGTGACACTGGGCAGGAGAGCGGGATGAAGACCGGAGGGCTTTGCATGTGTTGCATGTGTTGCATGTGTTGCATGTGTTGCATGTGTTGCATGTGTTGCATGTGTTGCATGTGTTGCATGTGTTGCATGTGTTGCATGTGTTGCATGTGTTGCGGAGGCCAGCGCTTAAAGAACGATGAGCCTCGCTGCTCTGGAGAGTCTGGTCCTAAATACCCTTATGGCAAAAAGTGGTATGCAGCCTTCAACATGCTTCCTTTGAGTTGAGTTTCCTTTTCTAGCTTAGCTGCAAGTGGGCTAATGGTTTGAGGAATTCTGAGCTTCAAGACGCGGAAGAGTTTATGTTGAGTATCTACTAAATTCCGCGTGAAGAGGTGATAAAATCGAGTGGCCATCTTTCCCCGAGACCTTGCTGAAGCGCAGAGCCGCTGCCGTCGTTACGCAGCGATTTACCGGGACATTGGTTAAATATTACCCACCGCTACATTATAAAAATGTAACGTGGCCGTCGGTAATGGGAGAGGAATGGGTCGGAATTCTTCCTCCCAATAAAGCGCGGCGGATAACGGATCGCCCGGGGTCGGACTTGGAAATGAAGGGGCTGCGGTGAAGGTGCCCTTCAGAGATCCCTGCGTGTTTGCGTGGGTTTGTGAGGCTGTGTGTAACCCAGCGGGTGGGGTAGGGGAAGTGGAGGGAGGTTTGATGTCTCCCACACATAAACCATGATTAACACAGCTGGGTTTCAAAGGTCTGGGCAGCGCTGGCGCTGGCACACGTGAGCACACGCGAAAAAAGAGACAAGACAATGACGGCCGCATCGCGTGTCTTTAAGCACATTACAAATCATTACACTCGATTTGCTCCTTCTCTTTAGACAATAACTCTCACTTCACACAATTACTGTCCAGCCATGCAAGCGCTCCGTGATGAAGTGGCCCCGTTAGTTAAAACGATGCTGATGATTTATGCAAAGACTCTGGAGAGCCACGCTTTTCAACAAAAGCCAATTGACCCCTGCCCACCCGCCGCTAACCCCTGCGTCCGCGCCTGTGTGATTGAATCGTGGCAGAGTCTGTCACTCAGTGCACAGCGGCGCCAAGATTTCATTACAATAGGAGGCTAATGTGAGAAAAGCAATTATGCACGGCGTTAGCTCAACGGTGACCTTTCCATCTGTGATTGCTCAATTTTGGAAGAAAAAAAGAGCAGATATCCATAAATAAACATTGTGAATATTTCATCTCACCTCTCGGCTTTTCTACGTGAATGAAAGGTAAAGAAACTCATTTAAGTTTCTACCATTTCTGTTGCCCGAACAAAGAACGCGATAATCAATCAGTGAGGCTCATCTCGAAGATTTTTTTTTTTTCCTAGCCTGTCTGACAGCTCATTTTCTTCCCCCGTTATGGGTAACCAATACAAAATATTCATCTTCTCGTCCTCAAATGTTACCATTGGTGACACTGTGGAGAAGATATCAACATTTGATATGATGTTGAAAAGATTAAAGCAGAAAAAAATACGCCGTTAAAACCCTTAACGGTGCCCTCGAGCAGACAGATTCACTCCGCATGGACGTCACAAATACGCTGAAAACTGCCTTGAAGAGGAAAAACAAGAATCTTTGTCTTTCCTGCAACGATAGCCAGAGTCAGGGGAAATCAGCGATAAGTGAAAGGAACTTTAGACGATGAAAATGTCTCACTTTTGATTTATGTTTCCCACAACAACGGCTGGTTTTATAGGTTGATTTCTGAAATCATAACGATCATCGTGATGCTCCCCGGGACCGCGCTACATTAAAAAGACAAACCGAAAATTTCTTCCACATCTGAACCGCTCTCTGATCCCTCACGTGGGGCCTCCAGGAACAGATTTGAGATCAGATGTGAGTTTGAGGAACTTCGACGCCACCTCCAGGACCCTGGGGACGGCGGAGCAGCGTATGTCGACAGACCGTCCTGCCGAGGGAACCATGAGGGAACCATGAGGAATTTCCATGCCTGAAATGGAAACTGGCTCCCTCAATGGGACAAAACTGCCAGGTTTACCGTGGGTGCGGAGCATCAGTGAACAATGAACCCAACAATGAGGCAAAGCTGGACATGGAAGAGCACCAGTGTTCTATCCAAACACTGGTGCTGAACGTTTAAACAGGAACCGTCGGATAAACGCTGGAGAAAATGGGGCTGCCCCCGCCGGCTGTGGATGCGAGGCCCAGCTCTCCCTGCCTCAGCCTGCATCTGAACTCGGCTCTTCCCTCGGTGTTTGTGCTACCCCTCGCTGCGTAACCTCCTTTTCCTCGTTCTGCTCTCCTCTGTTTGATTTCTCGGCGCTTGTCATCCAGGGACTCGGCTTGTCCAAGAGTCTCAGCACCATTAAATATTCATCCGCTCTCATCAATTGCTCCCGGAGTCCTTTTGGTTGGGGGGGGGGGTACGACATTGAATTATTCAGGACCCAATCAGAGCTATTTCTGGAAGCTGCATTGACTTAGATGAGCCTGCACAGCGGGCTCCAGCGTTTGTGTGTTTTTGCTGCGGCGTCTCCGTTATATCGGTGTCTATCAGCAGCCATCGTAATTGCAGACATTATGCGGAGGTCACCAAACGCATCATCTGACCATCTTCACTGATGTGTGGCTGAAAGACTTCAATGGAGCAGCGAAATTACTATATGACACGGCTCACAAAGTGAAAACAAGATTCATGTCCGAGAAAAAAGCTGGTTTCATCATCCAATCAGAAAAAAATGATTTCCTCTAAGCCAGAGAGAGAACTCACTGAAGAGCAGAGGTGGAAAGGTTATAAGAAAAAAAAGCTTTGCTCATAAAAGGAACCCAAATTAGCATCTTTGAAATTCTAACAGGAGAACACAAGTCCAGTTTCTCTGGATTGAAAGCACTTAGCTTTTAAAACGAAGCGAACACTCAGCCTCAATAACCTGTTTAAAACAGACAGCCTGCAGATGATCTTTGCTTTGAGCTCGCGGAGCATAAAAGGATAAAAACTGCGATGAGAAGGAAGCACAAGGCAGGGAAAAGGGAACCGAATCTCCTCCTACACAGCCGAGGTGAGGAGGATTTACTCTGAGGGGTCACAGAGATGTCACTCCCCTGGCCACACATAGTAATGTGTGAGACTAATTTGCCCAATAAAAAAATGTCACTTCCAGATAAGTGTTATGAGCAGCATGCTCATTACGCTAAAAGGCTAAGAATGGGCACCCGAGTGTGAATTTTTAACACCGACACCAGACGAGGGTGGAAAGCAGCTCTGCCAAGCGTTTAGCCCCGAGACCTCCAGCGACACCTACGAGGGTGACCCGTGATGACTCTTTTAAAGAGACAATAAATTCAGCTCACCTGTGCATGTATAAGCTGGCTTAATTACGTAGAAAAAGAGCGGTTTTAAAGTTAAAGGAGTCAGAGTTGATTCTGATCGGAAGCAGACGGATGGGGGGGGCCCTGTCGCTGCACCTTCCCCTCCTGCTGGGAACGTGTCGATACCTCGTCACCGCGGGTCATCCCATTTAGTCATGATATCAACATATTTACGGCTCTGCTGCGGCCGGATGATTGCACGGTCGTCATTGCCCCTTTTATAGCAGTTAAGAGCCTGACAGGATCGGCTTGTAACTGCAATTCTGTGCCCTCGTAAGTGGCATTTAAACTGGGAGAGGGGCATCATGCACCGTTACGCTCCCTCCCCCAGCTGCAAATCATGTCCAACCACGGAGTTAATTATTTAACAGAAGCTAATGCTGCCGCTGCGGAAACATATTGAGTCTACACCAGATACAACGGAGGTCATCTGCGGGTCAGAGATCCAGCAGATTCTCTATCAGAGGAGGTCACATGGTACGACTAGCGATACCATCTGTGGGCTGTGTGATGGAGAGGTCATCTTGTGTCACTGAGAGATACCCCCCCCCCCCCCACATAGAGCAGGCCTACTCCTGTCCTGACTAATGAAAACAATTAACATGTCTAATTACCATCCTCAATCAGCGCTCGACACAGCCGCCGTTGACTTGATAGACTGCCTGAGTTACGACCGCCAATCGAAGTGTATAACAGACTTTCCTGCGTGGTGATTTCGCCCGCCAGCCTCGTGCCGGGGTAAATAAATCACATCAATCTCATCAGGAAACCCAGTGATCAAATCCACACGCTCCGCACGGCCACGTTTAAAGGTAAACGCCTAATCGCTCGGCATAATTCATCCCAGCGCTATTCATCACAGCCACTGATGATATTTGGAAATACCACGTTTGCTAATGAATTAGCATCTTCGGCATATGTCCGCGCTGATATGAAGGCTTTAGTATTCAACCCTGCAGGTGGGGCCTTGACAGCAGCGGAGAAAAGAGACTTTTCAACAGCCCCCGCGATAAATCTGTCGCAACCACGCGCACAAGTCATTTGTTCACTTCTTCTCCTGCAATGTGGGAACCTCTAAATGGAAATCCGGACTCTAGCGTAACGACGCGCAACGCCATTCGACCTCAGATTCCGTTTGCACCAAAGGTGAAAAACAGCAAACACCAAGATGCCCCGATGACTCCTCATGTGTGAAAATCTTTGTGACCAAAAAGGCCTCCTCGCCCTCCATATCCGCTGCCTTTGTTGTCTCTAATCACTTGCGCGCTGAAAGGATTATGCATTTTCCCGTCGTGCAAACAGGCACAGTGGGACATCTGGATCACTGCTGAGTCATGTTACAAACTGGCGAGAGTTCTCAACTGGAGCGCCATTTAAGCACATTTCTATTTTAGCATTAAAGCACATTTGATGTCTCATATCAACAAATTGGCACCTGTTACACAGCTGATGAGCATAAATATATCTCTTCCATAAGTTGACAAAGGCACAAAAGCTCAGGAATACTAATTAAGCTCGTTTAGCTCCCTCCAAATCAAAAAGGGAGCAAAGGAGCAGTTGACAGCGAGTGCAAGAAGGAAAAACTCCTGAGAGGTGAAAAAGGAAAGGAAAATGAATTTTCAGCAAAGATTCCACAGCTTGAAGAGGAGACCCCCCCCCGGCTGTCACCTTCAGGGACGAGCAGTAATGTCACAGCCCCTTTTCCCCAGTTCCCTCCTGTCCCAGTACTTTTCCACTGCCCTGCTCACGCCACACCCTCTGATCACCACACCTGCTCTCAGTCACTGATCACACACCTGCTCTCAGTCACTGATCACACACCTGCTCTCAGTCACTGATCACACACCTGCCCTCACTCATCAATCAGCTCACCTACCAGTGTATATATTCTCCAGCCTCACACTCACTCAGTGGCAGATTGTTCTGCGTTCATGCGAGACTTTCCAGCGTTGTTTCCCTGGATTACCCGTTACCGACCCTGCCTGTCTGCGTTCTGCCTGCCTTGCCTGTTCCCCGGACAACCTACCTGCTTTCTGCCCCTGACTACCACTTCTGCCTCAGCGTCTCTGGTTCCTGTCTGCTCACCTGGTTTAGACTTCTCCGCCCGGCCCCGACTTCGCTGCTACTCGTCCCGCTCCCCGAGCCTGCAACCCATAGACTTTGTGTGGGCCCAGAGCCTGAAGAACGGACTATTTCCTGTGTTTCCTGGTCTGCCTGAGTTCCTGTTTGCCCGTGTGTTAATAAAAGTCATTACTACGGTCCAGCTTTCCAGAGTGCTGCATTTGGGTCCTAACTGCACCCGTCACAAGTAACTCATTAAAAATATCAAACGACAGCGAGTGAGGGTTACGCAGAAAAATTGGATGGACGGTCACTTTGGTAATGGACAGATGTGTTTGTGGAGGACAGAATCCTAAACCTGGAGTTCTGTCTGTCGGTGAATCCGTTTCTCCCCAATGGGAATCACGAACTAACTGACAAAAAGGAGAAGGAAAAGGCAACATTTATTTATTGTAAATGGTGCTTTTTGCCCCCAACCCAAAATAGATCATTTTCAAAGTTAGCTTGCATGAGCTAATGCTAATGCTCGTATTGGCTTAACTCTGTTGTCGGCCGTGTGGGTTAGAGGAAGATTACAAACTGCACCAGTTTTGTCAGACGCTTGAAGCACCGGGAACGTTGATAAGAAGTAAATTCTGGAGTGTAAAAACACCGAAACCTGCCTGAAGACAGTCAGATCATCCGGACGCTGGACGCACACAAACTGGGACCTCTGAGTGATTCAAAGGGAAAAAAAGGGCAGCTTCTGTCAAGCCTTTCATCAGCACCCCACCCACGGGCTCCCAGAGAAACAGCTGTACTGGAAATCACCCAGCAAATCAAAGCGGGCCCCCGTGTTTGCTTCAGAGGGGACGCAGGTGCCGCAAACGCAATCTGATCCCTGCCAGACTTCATATCTGTAATAGACTGAAACAATAGACGCTCGCAGACAATAAAACGGCAGAATTATGTTTGTGCTCGTCACATCGCACCGGGCAGGGGAGGGGTGGGGGGAAAGCCTTTTTTCATATTTGAGGTCCAACTACTGAAGCCCTTCCAGACTCTGTGTTCTCCCGGGATCCATTTTAGCTGCCGCGGTTTATTTAACGCTGGTTTATTTAACCTAAACCTCATTTCATAGAGCCACAGATCAACTGACTTCGCCTCTCGCCGTAACCTTCAACGCCACACCTCGTCCCAAATTAGACCGCAGGGTGGATTCTAAACTGGCAAGGGCCTCAGCGTTCAGCGGAAAGTTAAAACGGGACTGGCACACGCACACAAAACCCTCGCTACCCATGTTTACTGTAGAATCTGTACGGTTGCCGAGCAACAAAAGAAACTTTGCCGTGCCAGCCTGCACTGCCCCCATTTCCCGACGAGGGAACCGCGGATGATGGAGGGCAGATAAATGCTCAGGTAGCGATAGGCACATGTATCCTGAGCCTTCGTAACCCCGGTGTGTTTATGGCGCCCTCCCGGCTCCTTTTCTCCTGGTCCTTGGTCCTGGCAATTTAAAACTGCCCAAAAGAATTTTTTAAAAAAACACATTTGCAAAGCCTTGAGCCAATTCGATGCTTCAGGAATCGTTTCGAAAACTTTGCTCGAAATTTTGAAATATTGATCGCTCGGCCGGCCCGCGGTTTAGTAAATTGGCTACGGAGCGGCGAGTGAGAGCGGCGTCACAATTAGTCGTGTGCGGAGGTGGACCCAGCTGCTGCAATCTGAACCGTACTTTGGGCAGCAGCTGGGACCACAGAGGGGGGAGAATATTGAAAGACTTCCATCAAGCCTTCACCTATACAGCCAAAGGGTCCGACAACAAATAACCACTGTAGCTGCATCAATATCTGCCGAGTATTGATCGGTGACCACCTCTGGCTCTCTTGGGCAGAATAAACAAGCAACCCTGGCGCCGCTGCTGTTACCTGCAGGTATTCTTGCGTCTATATCGGATTTTTTTTATCTAGCGGTCCGTTCTTGAAGAGAAAAGGAACGCAATTATCCAAAAGGACGCACGACACATACTTGGCGTCTACCCTCCCCTCCCCCGTCACAATTATTCAACAGCTGACGGGGCCGAGCAGGTGACACATGGCGTTGCGGTTAGCATGAGTGCACGCGTGGTTAAAAATACACTGACCCTGACACTGGCCCCAGTGCTCCTCGCATAGCAGAGATAGTCCTCAACCGCGTCGCCTCCATTCCAGTAAATGCCTGGTTTACACGCAACAGTCCGGAGGACACACTTGGACCCGGGAGGGGGGTTATTTCCAGATTTTAAAGGGGTAACCTTCAGCATCAATATAGCATCAGTACAGGATGGTGGAGTCTCCTGTGGAGAGAAAGCTTCCGTCTCGCTTTGGCGCGAAGGACCACGCTAACTCTTAAGCTAGAGCGCCTGACGACACAGCGAGCCGTCCGACAGCAAGATCCAAGCAAACAGGGCCCGGATTTCTCTCCAGAAACTGTGGAGTTTCGAGGGGCTCAATGAGGCTCTTTTCTTCTGGTTGTCAGCCAGAAAGGAGGTTTCTGGTGGTGTTCTTCCCAGATCCTCCCCAACAGACGACTTCCTGAAAAGCCTCAAACTATCTGATGCTAAATTATTCAAGATTGTTAAAACCCCAAATATGGATATGAATGAAACGCCTTCATTAGCTGGTCTGTAGCCCTTATAAGCACGTACCACTCGCCAGTGTCTGATAACGTACATTTTGTTTAATATGATGGTACTTTGATTTGGAAATCTCGCAGGGGTAAATTATACATAAATACTGAAGTAATTCAAGGTCTGTGGAAACTTTCAAAGCCAGAAGATTCATATAATACCGAGAATTCATGGAATATCGTAAAAATGGAGGTAGCTGCTGTGGGACCGTGCACGAGCAGGTGCAGAGACGGGGAAACACAATAGCTTATTGACCTCGGTGGTGATGGTGTCGGTGACTCAACATGAAGTAGTTCTTTATTTAAATTAGTCTCCCGGCAGCAGGCCTCGGATGGTTTGTTTGTACTTTTATCCCCTTTCCTCCGAGTTTTTGGCTCCGTGCTGGAACAGTGGGTGTACTTTAATACACTTTGAACTTAATGCACGTTTGGCCAATTTTGGTGTTGATTGATTTGTGTCGCTCTCGAGTGACAAATAAAGTCAGGCGCCCTCCCAAATCCTGACGGGATACTGGAAAGATTCCTGCAATGTTATCTTTTTTTTGTCTTACCGCAGCCACCTGCCCGCACCCCTCTAACACACTCACGGTCACAGACATTAGCAGTTCTGCTAAAACGTCTTTTTACTGTCCAGCTGTCGTGGACCGTAAGGGGAGGGCAGCAGTAGCTGTCAGCTGTCAGCGCACGCTTGTAACAAAGTCCACCGTTAGGCTTGAATGTCGCTGGCAACACTAAAAAAAACACCAAATGACTCAAATTAAAGTCGGATTAATAGCATGAGATTCTTAAAGGCACCTAGTTAGCATATGTTAGCATAGTGTAACTAAACACATTAAACCTACAGAACGTTACTGAAACAGGTTCAAAACCTTAGTCAGAGGTCTGAAATCGGGGTCTCGGGGTGAACATAGCAGGAGGAATCCTGCATGTGGGACCACAGCGTAACACAACATGTGGCCACGTCACGACAGATCTACATTTTCTAAATTCAGCGACTGCTTTGTGAACGACACAGAGAAAACACAAAGCTAATTCGATGTAAACATGTTTGGAGCTCCAGTAGATTAAAATCCTGGACACATTTGAAAATCCACCACATTAGGTCTCACACATTAGGACTGAAAATAAATGTCTGAAGTGAACCTACACGCTTGGTTTATGTACGTCATTGCAAACTCTGTGGAATAAACCAAACCCGCTTGGAGCACGTGCGTGCACACGCTCAGGCGCCAGAGACTCTGGCACTGACTTCCACCGAGCGGGGCAGGTGCTGCAGGCCACCGTCCATCTGGTCCTGGAGGGTGGGACAGGTGCTACCTGTCAGCGTTAACAGTGAGAGACGGGGCTGCTCGACTCGCGCGCTGTGATTAAAAAGCCTCAGAATGCAACAATGAAAAGGAAAACACCATTATGAAAATCCTCTCATGCACGCACGCACGCGCACACGTCATGCTAATGCCTGAGAAAACATCTAGTACAGATGTGCACATACCAGAATAAATCACCTAATTACATTTGTGCTGTCAGCCAGGCAGGTTTTAGAAAAAGAGGCTTGCTGAGTCCAACCGAACTGGTGCGGAACAGCAGAGCTCAACAAAACTGGACACAGAACTGCCAATCAGCAGAAAAGCCTGGCTCACACACACCTGTAGGCTGACCTCCGCGACCTTCAACCTGCCTTTGTTCATTTGTGCGGCACTTCTCCATTAAGGCGGCCGCTGACGTGGCAACCCGCGGCCCAAAAACAACGGCGGCGCTCGTCAGTGCCGCTAACCGATCTCACGCTGGATGAGCCTCACCCCGGAGAAACTGGCTCGGCCGAGCAGGAGAGAAACGGCGGCGCACGGCAAGTTCGCTTTACACGGCGTGCCGCGGCGCCGGGCGGGTTGGCAGCTGTCAGGCATTGTTTTGCCTGTTCAAGCTATTTTCCAGAAGTGCTTCAAAACTGCGCTCCAGTCAACACAAATGGCGCCGTGAATACATCAATGCCGCTCGCCTGCCAGACGTTCCGCGGAAAGGCATCATCTCTGACTCGCGCAGGGGCGCTCAATCTATCTTTCCAAGGACTGAAACAGACACAGCGCTATCAGTGAGCATCTCTGCTCGGCATCCATCAGCAAGCTGCCGTTCGCTTACCGCCAGCGAGCGGCGGGTGACAGCGAGCGGCGCTTCCCCTTTTATTTTTGTGCGGCAGGCAGCGGCGTAGCAATTTGCCTCTGATTGTTTCCCATTTTCCCCTCAGTGAGTTCAAGCTTGGACGGAGGATGGATGGTTAAATGGAGCGCACGCACAAAGATTCACACACAAACGCAGAGGAGCTCGCCGAGCGCGCACACACGCAAGCAGAGGCAGAGCGGCGTGAGGCCATTTTTCATAGTTATTATGAGCGGGCCGGGGAGCGGAGCGCTAACACCGCTGACCTCCACAGCGGGTCCCCATTAGTGACGGAACGAGTGTGTGTCTGAATGTGGCTGCTTGTTGTTTGCTGCAGATGTGTATTTGCACATCAGAAATTGTTGTAGGAAGTGACCCCTAGTTAAAGGTCACTTCCTGTTGCGTCTGGAGTTTAGTTCAATGCCAAGTTGCGTATTCAATGAGTGAGGTGATTGAACTGCGGGTACTTTTTATCTGTGAATAACTGGTGAAGATTTTTACATATTTTCAGTAGCATGAATGGAGATAAAGCTTGCAGCTCTGCCAGTCTCGGGCTTCTTTACAAGACTAATCCACCTATTAATTCAAGATAGAGCCAGTAATTCCTGATCAGAGGATTAAATTGAAGCACCTAACGCCTGTATCAAACAGGAACAAAAGTTGGTTAGCCATCAAGGCTTTGGGTGGACAAAAGTGCTCACATTGTGGGCTAAATATAAGCCATGACCCCCACCCTCCCCCCATCCTTACTTACCGATCAGTGCAATAATAATAGCCATTGAAAGAATTGTTAGCATGTCTGTTCAATGAAACAGGAAGCTCTTCAGGTCTGTTGTGTTGCGGGAGCAGGCTTTGTTGTCCTGATAAACACAAACACGAGATGCCAGGAGTTTTAAATGATGCCATATGGGAGAGCGCGTGTGTGTGTGTGTGTGTGTGTGTCCACAGTCCCAGCAGCCTTCCCAGTAAGAGTCTTTCAAGTCGACAGCCAAATAAAGTTAAAGGCGGTTAGATAGCGAGAGCGGCACTCTGCCAGAGGTCACACTGCTTTGGACGATTATCTGACTGTTTTTCTTCTCCCGCTTTTCAGCTAAACCACCTTAAAAGGAGACGACTCGCGCAGGGATTATTTATCCAGCAGACGCCATGGAAACGGTGCTTTTGGTTGGATTAATGACACCTGAGAACAAACGAATGGCCCCATTTTTGCCTTTCTGGTCCTAATAAAGACGAATCTGCGCTCGAGTCGTGGCGGCAGAGTTCAACGTTCCATTCAAACAGAGAGAGAGGTGAGAGGGAGCCAATCAGAAACTCATTTATCCCAATCAGCAGAAAAAACAACTTAGGATCCTTGATTTTAAACCAAAAATCTTCTTCTTCTATACAGCTCAGATCCTGGAACCCTGTGCAGGTCCATACTGTTAGGATGTCATAAGTATATCAAGTACAATGATTGACTTTATCCTTCAAGGTGCTGCTAAATCAACCACCCGTCCCCTCATACATAATGTAGGCCCGAGTCAAACCGCCATCGGGTTGTATAAAATAATACTAAAAATGTTGTCACGTGTGATAGAAATCACGGTGGAGGTGTTAAACATCACCTCATCTCCTCAGACGCGCCAGGAAGAGTAATAACCAGTTACAAACACAGCGAGCCTGAGAGTGTGTGTGGCGTATATCACAGCAGCCAAACGCGTCCCATTGTTCTACAGAATAATGAGCGCTGGCAGACCAAATATTTTATGCATCACCATTGGAAATGAGACATCTTCGAAGACAGCAGAGCTAAAAAAAAAACTAAAAAAAAACCTCCCAAGGGTATGTGCAAACACACATGTACACCTACGCACACACCCCAGGAGATGATGCAGGCAAGTGCTCACTGTTCTGTTCCATCTATAAATTCCTGAGCTGTGAACGCTCCCGCCGTGCTATTTGCCGCCATCCATCATGTCCACAACCCCGGTGTCCCTCACCCTGTGTCCTCCAGCTTTAACCCAAGAGAGGTTTGAGATGCATGGAGCCCGACTCTGGTGTCCACTTTAGTTAATAAAAAATAAGACATTTGCCTGAAGTGAATCAATTAGCTCGCTTGAATGTCTTTAAGCAGAACCCCATGTTGGATTAAAAAAACGTTTCTTTTTTTTTATCTGAACGGAGTGGAGAGCAATCCCAGCAGCAGATCTCCGCCGTCACACATTAACGTCACGGCTGTGATGTCACGCTACTTTAAGCAGACGATGCTCCAGTTCTTGTAGGTCCTGACACTTTCTGTGCCAACCAGACCTGAAGGTTCATGGAAGGTCAACGCTGCCGCTCAGCATCTCTCTGGACTTTTTGAGATCTTATCTGCTGCTCTGACCCATCCCAAAAGCTATAATAATGTCAAACTTGGCTGAAAGTTTCTCTGCATATTCTGGAGCTGCCATCCCACTCGAATTCCAGGCGGTGCGTTCGGAGAAAGAGGTGAGAGTAAACACTGGGAACAAGAACGCTGGCAGAAAAACATTTCTGTTTGTGTGAAACTTGAACCTGCGCTGATCAGAATCCACACGCACGCAGCAAATATAGACACACAAACACGCCCACAGCGCCTCTCAAAGGGAAAAGATAAAGATGGGTGTAAGAATATCACTGTCCAAAGAGCCTTCGGGGTTTTTTTGAAGGAAAAAGGCTCCAAACTTTTCTCCCTGAAAAAGTCCGTTCTGACTGGACTGGCTGGAGTCCCTAACTCTGCGTCAAAGTTGCTGAGTCACATTTGCCTCACCCGACCATCCTGCTGACTGTCCCGAACAGCTCTGTTGACAAATTGATATCTGATCTGTGCTACAACTGGCCGGGGCCCAGACTATTCTTGTGTTTGGGGGCCGCCACTGCCAACGGCAAACAGCTGAGGGATTAGCTGCGGGATCTCCGAGGCTGGAATCACATTGTTCATTTACGGGGCGAGGCTGAAACTGACTAATGGAGCAAAAGTGGGAATTGTGCACGAGGTTAGAGTCAAAGGTTTTAAGCAAAGGGGGGGGGGGGGGGGGGGGCGAGTGTGTGCGAATGTGCTCAGAAATATGCACATTACAACTCTGTGTTGTCTGCGTATGTTACGTCCACAGAGGCCAGCTGAGTACTGGAATGTAATGGAAGTGGCAGCAGAGCTATTCTGGGTGCTTTGCGTGTGTGTGTGTGTGTGTGTGTGTGTGTGTGTGTGTGTGTGTGTGGTGTGTGTGTGTGTGTGTGGTGTGTGTGTGTGTGTTGTGTGTGTGTGTGTGTGTGTGTGTGTGTGTGTGTAAGAGAGAGACAGAGGATCTTGATACAGATTCCAGCAAATGCTAGCATGCCAAATGGCCAGTCCTCTTTCCACTGTGTGCCACAGTTCTGTTTGCTCTTCAGTTGTGCTCAGTTCCTTGTTTGGAGCCGTGGAATATCGATATTCCTTGCTCCGGTTTTGGGGAAATCTCAGCAACCTCCACAAGGCTCCAAATATACCCTGAAGTATTTTCCAGCTCAGTCTTTCCCGTCACCCTGTCGTGAGCGTCCCCCACACTGTTCCTGTCTGTCAGGAGGAAATCTCAGCCTTGAGCAATGTGCCACATCATCCCCGTCCAAAGAATCTCCGGGACAGACCCAGACGCCTTCGGAGGAGGAGGAAGCAGACCCGAGATGCATCAAAAGCGCACACGTCAGCCCTCAAAGAGGGATTTTGTCGGCAAAGATACCAAGATGACTCACAACATCGCTCTGCCTTTCAAGACAGGAAAACATTCTGCAGGAACACCAAAAAGAAAAACGAAACCATTAAAAATGCATCAAGAATTCCCTTTACAAGGGTTCCACCTGTATCAACAAACCCTGGTAGCTGCAGATGAAATTAGAAATCTGCACCAGGCATCAAAATAAATGTATATCAGCACTTTACTGCTAAATATAGACATTCCACCCTCTAAATATTGGTTTCAGCTCAATTCCGGAGACTTTTCAGAAAGCGAGATAGTGCTCTGACAGACACGGCAGCGGAAGGCTCTATTCTTCCTGACACGGGAGCAAGAGAGGCATCGATTGGCGAGTCGGAGCAAACACGGGCCCTACATTTACGAGACCTTGACCAGGTCCTGCGTTCATGACAGGCAATTCCATTACTCAGAGTCAGGGCGATAGGTCGAGAACTGATCAATACCCAGAGGATGCGGAGGCAGAGCCGGATAAAAGGGACTCCGCGAGTCGCTTTGCTCGGTTTGACCCTCCTGCAAGACACAATTTCAGAGAAACTCGGGTTCCCACTGGCAGACTGGTTGAGACTAGTAAGATGGAAAACCAGCAGACGTAAATATCTGAAGTCTGATCCATTTCAAAGCATTTTGTCTCCCTCTGTCTCAGCGCAAGAAGCTTTGAGTAATCACAACAAAGCTATGATTCCACTCTTCAGTCAGCCTGTCAATCACAGCAACCAGCCTCACACGCCCAGTCCCAGCTCTGGCCTCTGTTCTGCTGCACTGCCAGCAGGCGTTTCAAGCTCTGCCCGGCTGCACAGCTTCACAAACCTAAACATCTCCCCAACCAGCAATTATCATCAAAAAATGGGGATTTTGTTTATGCGGGTACACACTGTTTGTTGTTTAGTGTCTTATAAGCCCATGAGGGCTGCGTGCATGCCGAGACAGCTAAATAAATGTTTGTTCATTCAAGACTGAAACCAGGCTGTCCACTTTGCAACAATCCCACCGGACTTGATGGGATGGGGGCTTCGGATTTAATGCATCGCCTCCTGGACCTTCCTGCGGACTGGCTCGTTCCCGTGTTCGACCATATGAATGCGTCCTGTTCCGAACTGGTTCGCGCAGGCGCGACCGTGCTCAGAACCGACCTCTGCTGACGCACAGACGAGCGTTTACGTTTGAAATGTCAGCTTCAGAGTTCCATCTCATCTGACGAAATGTTGCGTCAGGCTTTCCACACCATCGCAAGAATCTCAAGCAGAAAAAAAGTATAATTATTTCTAAAAGAAAAAAGAAAAATAGAGACTGTTCCTTTCAGACGTGCCCGAGGTGCTTTAAACTCTCCGTACAACCGTGCAAAATATGAACAAGAAGCTTTTTTTGTTTAGCTTTTCATTGAGCTGACTGCTGAACTGAATGGAGACTCAATGATGCATAGAATTGGGCCCCTAAAACACTCCCAGGCCCCTTTGTTTTGTCTCTTAACCCCCGCTAGCCTGTGCACATTTTCACCCTCTGCGCCCCTCATCTTTGGAGGATTAGAATAAGGGCCATTACCCTCTGCAGGGGCCACTCCTGCAGCCAAGACAGACGAGTAGAACGCTGACTTTTCCCTCCATTTGCACCCACACAAGTGTCATAAAAGCGCACTTGTCTTTAGTTTACTCTGGTTCGCAACGTTTTCCTGCGCCTGCAGATAAATGTGGTTCTCACAGCTTACGGCTCCGCTCCCGAGACCCCCGGCAATGCATGACACCGCACATCCATAAAAGAATCAAAGGTCCCTTTGTTGTCGATGGGTGACAAAACTTCCCACATTCTGAAGATTTGTATTCGTCGCCGACACCAAAACCTCCCGCTGTTTCTGCCTTCCCTGGAAGTCATCTAAATTTATCCAGAAGTCAGGACAAGATGAAAAGAGGAGTGAAAGAGGGCATCTTTTGTCCAGAACAGGCTCTAATCCTCAACGACATCACAATTTTCCTGGGAAAATTCGGCCCGAGTCAGTGGGACGGCTTTTGAGAAGAGGGGGCGCGTGCTGTTGTTGCCGCGGCGCCCGGCTGAAATTCCGGCCTTGAAGACCAAAACAATGGGGAGGAAGAGAAAGTGGTTTGTGGGCACCAGCGCGGCGTTACGAGGGTTCCGAAGCGAGAGGAGGGGTTCTCAGACATTCACAGAAACAATCTTCCTCCGCCTCACTTTGTCTCGCCCGAACAATCTCTCATTCTGCTCCCGTGGGTCATTTGCTCTAATCTGGATTCCCGCTGTCTTCTTCATTACTGACAGCGCATCAATCAGCGTTAAACACTTTCACGGCGGAGGTGTGTGTGTGTGTGTGTGTGTGTGTGTGTGTGTGTGTGTGTGTGTGTGTGTGTGTGTGTGTGTGTGTGTGCAGAGCAGCCTGGGGTTCCCTGACCACATGACTTAATCCCTTAAAAATGTCCCGATTGCTGCGGATGCGTTACGCTGCTCTGCGAGGCGGGATAGCGCCACGAATCAAGCCGGGGATTAGCATATATTTCAATTGCCCTTTTGTTTGAAACACGTCGGGTGAAGGCGAGGCTAACTCTGCTTCCCTCATGTCAACACTCGCTCTCTTCTGTTTGACGAAATGCTTCACAAAACATTGAAAACCTTCCGCCTCGGTGCCGGTGGAAGGGCCAGGACTCGTCACACCTGCTTTACCCTCGCTGGACGACCAGAGACCCCAGAGATGTACTGATACCTCGTCACCGTCTCCCAGTCATGCTGAAGCTACTCAAACTAGCTCAATATGCTGCGTGAACGTGCACGTTCTAATTTCAGTGTTAGAACGTGCACGGCCAGACATGATTCTGAGGAGGGTCATGCAACCTGATGCATCAGACATAGATTTGAAGCGGACTCGCTCCCGTAGGCCCATTGTGGCAAGTTGTCATGGTGATTTCCAAGCCTGACGTTTGGGTGAGACACATTATCGCTGCGTTTCCGACACTTCCTGTGTTGGCGAGGAGCAGCGCAGATGTCGATGGCGCCTTCGCTTCAGCGGGAAAGACCAACTTTGATGGAAATTAACAGGAATGTTTAGCGATTCATTCCAGTCAATTTTGTCACCATAAAAATAATCAGCGCAGGTGAAAGCAGGTGTCTGCTATACCTCAGCAGGTATTAATTATGGGATGGCAGGTGTTTGTTCCTCGGTGACGGCCAGCAGGCGGCATATCTGACATTCATGGATATGCTGGGTTGATTATGAACAACAGAAAAAGGCAAACTTTACACTCTGCTGAACGGGTCTGAGAGTTGCTGTGTATCTCTTCTGAAAGCAACGATGACCTCATGCTCAGAAGATAAATCCAGAAAAGACGTCACACTGCTGCAAACAGCGATTGTGCTCGACGTTTACGGCCGCACAGGAGATCATAAAAAGACGAATTTGCGGGCCAGAATTTACAGAGGGTGCCAAAACACAACTGGAAAGATGAGATTATTCATAATTCACATCATCGGCGGCACGGCGAAAGCAGACCACCGTAAGATTTCCTCCAGTGACGTAAAACGGGATCAGATGAAAACAAACATCCTTGTGTTTTCCAGATGACAATTCCGGCGGCCTTTTCCTCCGTTATCTCCCTCATATGTGATTCCAGTCAAATTTAGTTCGGCAAGGTTGGCCTCATGTTAGCATGTTCAGCTAACACCCTGAAAGAGCTACGCTTTCAACCAAGGAATACAAGGACATCATCCAGCTGGATGACAGGAAGCCTTTGTACCGAAGGTGGTTCATGCCCCTGCATGACGGCACGCCATCCTCTGCCATCCGTGTGTCCCTGCAAGTATTCCCCTTTGTTTCATCCTCTAATAATGGGAGGAGGATGAGAGGAAATGTCTCAGTGTCAACAACCCGACCACCGAGATTTCATTATTACACCCATAAATCCTGCCCCCATGCCTCGACCTCCTCCTTTCTGTTCCCGTTCCGTCTTCCCTGCGCGCCTGTTTGGATGACAAAACTTGAAACGCACATATGTTTGAGAGAGATAGCGCCTTCCCGTGAAATAACCGTCCATCACGGTGTCAGCGGCAACACCTCTGCTCCCCCGGCGCCGCTCTAACTACTGTCATTTAAAAAGTGTTGGCGTGGGGGCCCCTTTGGGCTTTTGCATGCATTTGTGCCATTTAATCACAGTTCATCTAGCTCTGTATTGTCCACCAGAGTCTTTAAATATATGTTTTATGCAGGTGTGGGTGTGCTTATGTGTCAATAATGAAACCTTTAATGAAAGGGCCACTATTTTCACTCATTTCTGGAGGGAGGAGGTGGAATTGCTGAGTAGCCTCTGATTTAAAAGGCCGCTACATCACAGTAGAAGTGGCGCTGCAGTTATGAGGCCTGACCGGACCTAATGCAGACGTGCTGGTGGAGATAAAGGAAGGTCCTCCATGAACTAGATTTGCAACAGCCTTGTTAAAATAACTGGACTGTGAGAAATGAACCTGCCTGGAAATCATAACCAAGTGGGAAATAATTGGAAAAGGGCATAAATTTAAAAAAGAAGAATAAGAAGCAATGGCTGCCAAATAGGTTTTCATTGAATGGCATCAGGTTTAATGGTATGATTAATTAGCTGGGGGGGGGGGGGGGGTTCAATCTGCAGGAGAGAGACTGAACATTTTGGAGAAAGGAAGTGAGTCGACCACGAAGGCGAGGCGCAGTCCCTCGTTCCATTCTGCACGCTGCACATTGTTTACATCTGCCTAGCTTCGCTCAGAAAATCCAGAAATAAAGAGGAAACAGGGAAAAAAAAGTTTCAGTCACAGCGTAAGTTACTGCCTCATATCCTTCTGACTCACAGGGTTTTCACTTTTATTGCAATTCCAATATGAAATGATGGAGAAATAAGCCAGAAACTGCTGCAGATGCTGCTAAGTGTTGCAGTAAACTATACTTAGCCGCACCTTATTGAGACTGTCTAAGAAATAACTGTTATTGGATAAACTCTGTGGGGCTAAAAGCAGTTATTTAAGGAGTCCACGAGTAATAACTCGAAAACGCTCACAAGCTCACTTTCTAGGGGATTTTTCTGAAGCTTTTATTGACTTGTTATTTTGTAAGAGGGAAAATGCTCCACCTGCCCTCTGACCTGCCCCTGTGAAAGGCTTAAATTTAGCCTCACCTTTCCACACGAAAAGGCAAAGGCATGTGGGTTTTTTAAAATATAGGAAATGAAATACATTCATTCAAAAGATGGAAATGGGGGCTGTGGTTTAACTCGGAGCTCTTTGGAGATTTTGCCTGAAAGAAGACTTGTTTCACAACTCCAGTCGAACTCGAAACAATCGTGTTAAACTTGAAAATCTCCAAAGTGCATTTGTTGCCTTAAACATTCCAATAAAACAAACAGTAAAAAAGCCGTAATGCTGCATCTGTAAGGCTAAAGGAGAATTTTACAGAAGCCATCGCAGCGATCTGGGCCCAGAGCGTCAACACATCAGCCTCTTTCAGTCTCGCCGGCTTCGTCGGAACCTTTTAAAAGAGACGCAGAACCAGGGCGTTGTCTCTCAACGGGAATGCTGCAGCTCGAAAAGCGTCTCGCTTCGGAGAACCCGCAAAAGAGCAAAAGTGATGCTAATTTCTCAAAATGAGATGGTGACTGTGGGCGCGCGGTGTGACATCAGGAAAAAAGCAAAGTTTTCCACCTCATGTTTGTTGTCAGGAGCCGTCGTCTTCTTCTACGATGCGTCTTCTTGAAAACAGCCACCCCCTCCCTCGCTTCTCTAAATTCCTCCCCCTTAGTTGGTACGGGCTGGTCTCTAATTAATCCATAGCCGTCAGTGGGGAAAGGTTTGCTTGTTTACTCTTATTGAAATTAGCAAGGCATGCTTCCCCAGAGATGCAGCGTCAGAAGCACAATTAGCCGACACTGGACTAATTAGGACATGGCACTAATGACACCTCCATGGTTTCAGGGGTGAAGCCAGAAAAGGGGAGGAGGTGAGGGAGGAGAGCAGAAATGAGAAATTAAGGGGGAAAGTAGGAGTAGAACCTCAGCAGGTTTTGGATCAGCAGAGAAACCCAGAATGGTGATGGAGCTGCTGAATCTTTTAACCACTTTACATAAGGCTCTGTTCCACTGAACAGTAGCAACTCGACACGGTTCAGCTCGACACGGTATGCATTGGTTTTCCATTCCAACATGGTGCCTTTTTGACGTGGGTGGTCCGAAACTCTCGTGATGCCGCTAGCACATAAACACAACTCCTTCTTCCTCTCTGGTAAAAGTTTGTTTCGTAGAGTTGGCTCTTCTTAACAAAAAAGTCTTAACAAAAAAGGCAGAAATCCTGATCCAATAAATTCTCTATTACAGTCAGAAATAAATAGCATCAATTGGATTAAATCTCTTCCAGTGCTTTCTGTTAAAAAAAACCTCCAGTTTGTTCCACTTCATTCTTTGATCATCCGCTAATCGTCTTTCCTCAATACCACCTTTGTGTCTACTGGTACGTCTACTGGAACACCCATCGGAGACCTCCAGGTAGACCTCATTTCAGGTCTCGCCATGTGGCTCCATCTTCTCTCACACAGCTGAACAACGCCTGCTATTTTATGTAGCCAATATTTTGCGAAATATAGAAATACACGCCGTCACTATTGCAAGACTTCTAAAGGTGGCAGGTTTGAGTTTTTTGAAATTCTTGTGCCTCAAGAGTGCCGTCAACCAAAAAAGCATGAACAGACCTACACTAATATAATAGAACCTACTCAGTGGCAACCCCAGCCAAATACTGTAGGTCCCTAAGAGTACCGGCCCTGGCGCCCCAAAAGGAACGCACCCACACACAGAAACCGCCAGTGGCAGTTCTCATAAGAAACCCCTTCGCATCCTTCAGCTCCTCGGCACCTTAGCAGAAGGCCAGCCTCACTTCCGCCATTACAATGATTACCACCTCTGTCCATCACATGCTCCATCCCCACCTCACCCTCCCCGAGGGGGGGGACACAGTTGGCCAATTAGTTAGGGTGGACAACCTCGCAGCAGAGAGCCAAACACAAAGAACCGAGCGGGAATGAAAGCTCCAGGGTGAGATGTGTCCTCCGCTCTGACAATCAAAGAAATAAACAACTGTCAGAAACGTTAACACAAGGAAAATGCGGATTTTCTTGGTAATTCACACCGAGTCCAGGCTTGAAAATGAAGTGTGAAAGTCGGGCAACACATATTAGTCTGCACAACTAAGAAGGTCGCATAGTGAGGGTAAACAAGCTTTAAACGCCAGCTTTGATCTTTTGTAAAATATGGAGGCGGCGGCCCACAAGATTGGGGTTAACCTCATTAGAATGGGGTGATACCATCGGTGCGGTGAAGGAAAGATAACACCAGCTTCTCCAGTGAGACAAAGATCAAACTGTGACCGTTAACGGCCTCCCTGGCACATGACTCCCATCCATGGTGGAAGGATCCTGAGTTCGGAGTTACTTTGCACAAGTTTGCTCATCAAACACTGGGAATTTCAGAGAAAACATGCGGCTCTGATCACGATGTCCGCACCACCGCCGCTGCTCGTTAGGTTGATAAAAGTGGCTCATCAGGCTCTGCTGAATTCTTTCCAAAGGGAAAGCAACAATTTTCCCAACTTGTCTTACCTTCCCTCCACCATAACTCAACACTGGGAGCAGAGATTTAAGACTACAAAAGACCGGATCTTCAGAGAAACAGAACGCGGTGTTGCGGTGTGGAGGGAAAAGAAAGGATGAAACAAGGAATTCAAGGTCGAGGGAAGTTGTATAAATCTCCCGTCTCAGTTCATGAGAGCAGCTCAGGAGATGTTTCTCAAGACTTGACGTGAGCATCGAATCCCCGATACAAAAGGTCGGGTTTTTTGAGGTTATTTTAGCGCCGGTCAGGTCCTGCAAATGACCACAGACGTGTTGGTGGAAACAACTGCACAGCCAGCTCGAACCCCTTAAGATGAAAAATAAAACTCCACAGCTCACCAAACTTGGCCCGGTTTTCTCAGGACTCTGGATTATCTTCCTAGTTTCAAAAGCCTGCTTCTTCCTAATAATTTTCAAGTGGCGCATCAGTGAGCCCTTTTCTTTTTCTTCTTTTTTTAAAAAATCTGACGCTCCCAAGATATTTGAAAAGCACTTCAGGTCTAAACTGAGAAGTGGTTGAGTCTTGATTACAGAGCTGGGAAGAAGAAAAAAAGAACCTGTCCAAAGATTCTGATTTAAATAAGGTTTAAAGGGAATGGATATTATGGTCAAGAATGCACTTGCAAGACTGGAAGTGGGGTCAGGGCTCATGGAATTACACACAGAATGAATTCTTTCCAGTATTCAGATGGAAGGAAAATGACTCCAGGGAACGTTACTTTGGATATTACACAAATGCCCCCCCCCCCCCATAAAGAAGAGGAAATTTGTTGGACATGTCCCAAATGCCGGCCTGTGCCACTTGGCTGAGGCAGTGTGAATGGGTACGACGGTGGCAGATGGAGCTGGCCGTCCAAGTGTCCTGAGAGGAGGGGACGAAAAACTGGGAGAGGTCACGCCAGGGGTCTGTTCCCCTGACCTGAGGCTGATGCTAAAATCTGTGGATTTCTACATATGAAAGAGTTCATTTCCTGCACGCATCGAGTGTGTGTGTGTGTGTGTGTGTGTGTGTGTGTGTGTGTGTGTGTGTGTGTGTGTGCGTGTGTGTGTGTCCCTCAGGATTTCCCAGAAGCCACTGCTGTTCCTGTGTGTCTGATGAATGAAGCCCGGTAAGAACCTGGGCACTCCCATTTAACACAGCATGGAGCAACAAACTGCCAATGAAGCAGACAGCAGTAGCAGGGGAATACACACACACACACACACAGACACACACACATGCACACAGACACACTCGCACACTCGCACACACAGCCTGTGGTTGACTGATGTCACTTTAAAGCTTCTTAAATGGCCGATAAACACAACTACAGTATTTGTTATCCTTATCACAATTCAATTTTAATGAACAGCCTTCAGAACAATTCCTTCATTCTGCATCCTCCCCACTAGGTGATGCCAGATATCACACACTCAAGTCACAAACTTCTTAGTCTATATAAAATGTTTTTCTCTGTAAAAGCTTTTGTTTCTAACCAAAAATTTTAGCAAAAGATGGTTGTCCTCCTTTCCTGTGTTTCACTGGAACTGATATAATGAACTGTCAAGTTGCACATGCAACCCAACAGTGCCTGGAGCAACTCCAGGACTGAGGAGGCACTAATGTCTCTCTGGTTCTCCCAGATCCCTCCTGCAGGATTACTCACTCAAGAATAAGGCACAACTATACTAAATGCTCATTCAACATAATGTAAAAAATAAAAATAAAAAATCACGGCCAAATGTCCATTGAAGTGAGGAACTGACAGTAAAAAGCAAACAGAATGTCAAAATTGCTGTAACATTCAGACAAGGGAATGAAAACACTACAAACACAACATGAAAGAAGAAGAAACACGTGTGTTTGCTGTAGTCAGAGTGGTATTTAATTAGGAGACAAACATGTGGTATTTTTATGGTAAATTAACAAATTGCCTGTGTAGGTCCAAGCTGCGGCATGAGCAGCACCCCCAGAGATGTGCACACACACAGTAACACACAGACGCACACCCCAGTGAGCAAAGCCATAACAGCACGTAGTTAATTACACTCATAATTAAGCCTGGAACTCTAAAGGCCAGCATCATCACGCACTGCGCGGACAACTGCACGCCAATGACTTTCTCCTCATTTGAGGGTGCATTTTATGTGTGTGTGTGTGTGTGTGTGTGTGTGTGTGTGTGTGTTGTGTGTGTGTGTGTGTGTGTGTGTGTGTGATTTGGGAGTCTTGGGCCAAAATGAATGTCATTTTTCATCTTCTAATAAATGAAGTAATTTCCTCATCTCTGGGTATGCGCGTACTCCATGTGTATATTATATTGTTTCAGTTTGTCCCCATTAGTGAAAGTTGTATTTGAAGGTACATTTTCTCACACTCCATTAGTGCTTTCTGCGTATGCAGGTAGGTAGAAGTTCATTACGTTACGCGAGGAGAAGTGGGTGAAAATGTCAAACCACAACTGTTGTTTTGGTTGATTGGCTGGTTGGACTACGTTACAGTTTCAAGTAAACTGGGGGGGGGGGTGAAACAGAATGGGGCAGATGTGAAGGGGGCAGACGCAAGAAGCTTGATTTCAGAGAAATGAAGCCTTGTGCTCACTGACGGCTGGTCTTCGGAGCCCGTCGAACCATTGTGTCGTTCCGGGAAAACGATGCACCAGAAAGGAAGAAAATGACCCCGGGTAATTTATGCCACCGGCATCCTGGCGGTGCGTTTACTGTCCGCCCTTTGTACCCAATTGAAGTTCGTGATTTAGCACACTCCTGCGAGGTTTGGATGGCACCCGTCCGTCTGTCAGTCCGTGCCGAACATGTGTTGTAATGCAAATGAGGCCTGCTGCCTCTTCACCGCAACACCACTTTTTAATTGAACCATTTGATCTGTGGCTAATTTAACTAATTAGAGGCACCATTCTCCCAGCAGAACGTTGTTGTTGGGTTTTTTTTCCCTTTCACCCGTGTGTTTGCCCGTCTTTTACCTCCTTTCCCTAACTAACCACCGAGCTGATTGCCATCTGCCGTTTAAAAGAGTTTCCAAAAACAGAACAGCTTCTCGCTTCATCTGAAGCGTAGAACTGACAGGTGCACCGTTAAAGGTAATAATGTTACTTTAAAAAAAAGAATGCACAGATGCTCATTATACAGGCGCACGCAGGGAAATTAGCAGTAAGTGTTTTATGTGCCCGTAGTTTTATATCTCCATGGCAGCGACTGAAGAGGAGGCAGCAGCGGCTCCGTGCTGACTGTTTTATGCACTTGGCACTAGCGTAAGCACTTTGATCTGCATCTATATAAAATAAATTATGCATCTTTGATCTGCGTTTACATTCCTTCTGACGCCGAATGTGCACTATAGAGGTTGTACATCAAAAGAAAAAAGCTCACTGTTCCAGATCCTGCTGGTTTTTATGGAGTGTTATAATAATAATAACCGTTGCTATTATATTATTATTATTATTATTATTATTATTATTATTATTATTATTATTATTATTACAGGTGGAACCGGTCAGATGAGTGTCACAAGAAGCATGACATCATCTGCATACGCCAGTTTACATTCAGCAAACCTGGCGAGCTGTTTCAGGCTATCACACAGAAAACGAGACACTCAGCAACCAAATCCTTAGAATTGGAGAAAAATGATTTTTCTTTGTAAAGAAGCTCTTTAAAGCCATTAAATCTTCCTCCCACTGGTTAAAACTCTTCAGAGGTTTGATTCCTGGGGTACTGGGGAGCTAACTCAGGTCATAGGCAGAAAAATTAAAGCGTGTGAGAAGCGTGGGAGAGGAGTGTGGCACAGCTCTGGACGCTTCCAGAGGTGATGAAAAGGTTTCATTACGGATTCTGCAGCTGAAATTTAAGACGCTCTTAATGTTCCTCAACTTTAAGGGTTTTCGTGGTCTCCTGCGATGCGTATGTCACTGGAGGGAGGGCAGTTGTTCTCTTCTCTGTATCGGATGTAGAACAACCGAGAAAACATAGAAACACATCAGGTCCATCCAGCCCAACCCTGACATTTCCCAGTACGTTTGCTGGTACTCGGCTAGCTCCTCAAAACAAGTAGCGTCGCGTGATTACAATCTGAAAGGTGGCAGCAACACTCAAGTCAACGAGTGATTATGTCGGCTTTCCTCATCACACTCGAGAAATCACTTGAACGAGGCAGGGAGCCAAACAGCCGGCCGTTGGGCCCGTTGTTGTTCGGTGAATGGGAACTCAACTGGGACCAGTCTCGGTTTCTGATATTGGGGAATTGGGCAAGAGCCCAGGGCAAAAAAATTCTTCTTGGCTGGTGAAGGGCGTCACAAAAAAACGTTAAAATGCCATGACGATCCAATACGATTATCCAGCTTCCTGTTGGTGGACTCTGTTTGCTTATTATGCGGCGGAGCCGTTGTGTGTAAACGAGAATGTCACCGGCAAACTGGTGCTGGAGCCTATCACAGCTGCATAAGGGCAAAGGCTGGGTACCCCCCCCCGGTATCCCCACCCCCCACCACCATCCCTGAATGAGTCGCCAGCTCATCAGGGTCCTAAACACATATTTTTCTCCACTTAACTTATAACATACTATTATGTTTTCCCCACAGTTTTTTACACCTCTTATTTAGCACATATATGTCTTTATAATAACACATATAATAAAACAGTTTGCTTACCCAGTTGGGTTTGTTTGTTTGTTTGTTTGTTTGTTTGTTTGTTTGTTTTTCCAGGGGGGGGCAGGGTGTCCACCAGTGCCCGGGAGCAGTAATGAGTACAGAACTGTGGAAACGCTCTGTGATACCTCAGATAAACACTGAATTGTTTGCATAATTAGAATTCTCTAAAGGTTTTATGAGGCATTATTGGCAATAATTGACTGTCATCTCATCCGCGCTAAACATCTGCGTGACATCTGCTTGACCTCTCAGCGGGTCGGCGTTTCAAATGCCACTGCAGTTGTACACAATTATGGCATCGTGGCGCGGGAGCGAGCGCCAGCATTCGGTGGCGTGCTCTGCGCAGATGCCATTTGGGAGCGTTGGCCTTGAGACACGGCGCTCTCATTAAGTAAATGAGGGGATCGCAGACACAGATGGTGGGAAAAGAAGGAAAACCAAATAACCGCACTTCCTCCTCATTCTCTCTGGGAAGCCCACCAGGCTGCAACTGTTCCTCTCACCTCTGCACACCATCCTTCCCCTCGCCTGCCGTCACACCCCCTCTCTTCATCTGCTGTCCATTTCCCTTTCTCCCTCTCTCCCTCCTGTCAGAGTGTCTTTATGAACACCATCACATGTCCTGCAGGTACATATTACAGGACTGGAAACAGGAAATGAAACCTGACAGCCTGCTAGCGCATCTGTGTAGCTAATATGTTGAAATATGGACGTTTCTGTGCCTACACGCAGCTGTCGAACTCTTAAAAAAAACTTCAAATCCTTTTAATCCCAGTCTCCACCACCTGCACTGCCATCTACTGACAGACTCCGTGTCTTTAATCCGCGACGACAGACCCGAGCACTGACGCTACCAGCTAACCCCTCCATATGTACCTGCACCGCGCAGCTCGGAAACACGATTTCAGGGCTGTGGGAGCATTCGGAAAACGGGATTCTCAAGTGGAACACAAGCTCACACAGACAACTAGAGGAGCCGTCCGTTGCTGCCGTACCATCGCGGTGGGAAACCTCGTGTTTGTCTGTTTTCAGACAGAACATTTTCCCACAGTGCTTATCGCTGGCACGACACGTGAACGCCAGCGTCCACTCTGGAATTGAATGGGCCTGGAATTAACATGACCTGCAGTCTTGTGATCGGGAATCATGGTTTCATCGGAAAAAAGTCCGGTCTGACCAATCACAGCACGAGGAGATAAAGAAGGGCGTAAGCAAGGAAATGTTGCCAAAGAAAGATCTATTATTGCTGCATCTCAACATTAAAAGTGTGAACTTTTCAGAGCAAACAGTTTGGACATCCCTGAATAATCCAGTCGGCATTAGCTTACAAGCCACTATGCATTCGCCCATGCAAAGTAGCCACATGCGACTTCATTTTGAGGACATATGGTTGACAAGAAACCAACATATGAGCTCACGCAAAGTCCTTGTTCACCATCTTTACTCGTCTGTTCGGTAAAAGCGACCAACGACAGTGCAGCAGCATTAGCGATATCCATGGAGACGAGGCAAATCAAGGCTGCGCATGACGGCGAGAGATGTAAATACACAATGAAATGCACTGCAGACCACACACACAGGCACCTGCACACACAAACACACATGGAGGGAGAGAGAGAGATGAGAGAGGAGAGAGAGAGAGAGAGGGAGAGAGAGAGAGAGAGAGAGAGAGGCGGGGGAGAGAGAGAGAGGGAGAGAGAGAGAGAGAGGGAGAGAGGAGGAGAGAGAGAGGGGAGAGAGGAGGGAGAGAGAGGGAGGGAGAGAGAGAGAGAGAGAGAGGAGAGAGAGCGAGGGAGAGAGAGAGAGAGTGAGAGAGAGGGAGAGTGCCAGTGTGGCCTGTGTTGATTAATTGGAGTGTTCAGCAGCAGTGATAGCTCTACCCCTCAGAGACAAAATACTGTCTTACACTCCACCTTAACCTCTACCAGGCACACACACACACACACTAAACACACACACACACCAACACTAACACACTTCGGTCTGTGCAGCTATCAGCATACTGTGCTGATTTCCAGTCTTTTCCAGGCAAACTTTACTTCACTCAGCCACCACACACACACACACACACACACACACACACACCACACACACACACACTCACACACACACGCAGGCGCCGGCTCACGCATCCCACACACACCCTAGCCTGACCAAGAGCTGCAAGTTTTATGCACCTTTAAGGCAGCCGCAGGAGCAGCCATATTTCTGCTGGACTGCAAGGTGACTCCACGCAGCAGGAAAAGAGGAGGAGCGAGGAGGAGAAAGAACAAGCGAGGAGGAGAAAGAACAAGCGAGGAGGAGAAAGAACAAGCGAGGAGGAGAAAGAACAAGCGAGGAGGAGAAAGAACAAGCGAGGAGGAGAAAGAACAAGCGAGGAGGAGAAAGAACAAGCGAGTCTCCACCTGTGGTCGCGGTATTGTTCCACACTAACTGACCCACAATCCCTCACTATTGCCCTTTCCTTTGTCTGGCACTCGGCTCCTTATCTGTCCTTTGAGACTTTCCATCTCGATGTTCGGCTTTGTCTCCCCACTCTGTCGAACACGCGCGCTCTCCTTGTCGCACGCTCCTCCACCTTTTCTCCCTCTCCCCTGCGCTTTATTCCCTCCTTCCCCGGTCAGCTGTCATGGCTGCCACTTCCTCGCGCCCACTCATTTATTACAGGTCACCGTAGCAGAGGGGACCGTTTAAAAAGGACAACATGCTCCATCTGAAACCGCCCGCAGCCTCAACCGCGGCTGATTTGCAAACATGCAAAAGAAACCTCCGTGACCTTTGTGAGCCAACACACACCGAAAAATAATAATAAACCAAAGTGCCACAACAAAATATGCCTTGTTGTCATTTCACCATCTTCCCTCCTTATGAGCGGAATGTTGGAAACATTTTCCTTGAGGCAGCGTAAGAGTTAACTCTAAGGCCATTTGGGGGGGATTACAGAAATTGAAGGGATTTCTGCTTACTTAAGTCTAAAGGCATTAAAGCGGATAAGTAATTACAAACGATATTGAAATTAGCATAATTTTCTACAGTTTAGCACGGAAACTGTTGCCAAAACCGTTTTTTTTTTTTACATTTGACGCTCGCTGACGTCGAATGAACACACATGACGCGTGGAGACGGGCGGCCGCCAACAAAACTTCGCTTTCCACTCCTAAAAATGAGCACGTTTCCGCGACTCAAACAGATTCAACCCCGGAGTACTAGCTTAGCACAAACCTAACGCTTCTGCCGTGGCTCTGAACTGGCATACTTCACCTTTCTCACATGTACAGCTTAATTTCAGTATTATACTGTTTGGTATATCGCCCCTCCCCCACCCTTTTCTGTTCACAACTTAATTAAAAGCCCTTCTGCCTCTGTAACGCACATGGAGCCCTGACATAGTGCCTGTCAGATTAAGGCCCTGATTATGGCAGGTGTCACATACAAGCCTTGGGAGAGTAAATATCTGTAATTTGTGCTACAATTAAGCAGATTAGCTACTCTGAATATTTTAGCAGGGATTAGCTCACACACAACAGGCCAGGCATGCACGCTGGCAGGGAGTCTCGCTTAGCCACATTTTTTACAGCCATAAGGAGCAACCTTGAAACAAGTGCGTCGTTGTGTAAAGGTGTGCGTCCAGGGATGTTACACACGGAAGCGAGAGGAACAAATTTTAATTCATACAAGATGGACTTGAATGGGTGCATCGAAATGCAAATGAGGGATTACAAATGTGTGATCGGCTTTCTATTCAAAGATTTTCCTTGAAAACGGCGGGCTTTGTCAAGGTTACAGAGGGGAAGACAGAAAAAAATCTTTTGTGATTTTAATGCTCCCTATTGTGCTGCGCTGAGAGGGGAGACAGAGAGGAAAAGGAAGCAGAGTGAGGGACGGTGAAAGATGCCGGAGAAAGACCTGGCTGTCAGTGAAAGAGTCAACGCTACTTCTGCTTTGTAAAGAGCTACTGCCAATCAACGTCTCCTCGTCCTCTTCTTCCTCCTCTTCTTCACCGCTTTAGCCTTTTTTGGCTTTGTGGCTCATAATGCTACAGTAATGGGTCTAGGTTTCTTTATCAAAGGCTATGCATGATGAGAAAATTGGGCTGTGTTGCAACCTCTGGGTGCACATCTACTATATATGGACATGTACTTGAGGGGGGGGAAACTGCAAAACATGCTAAGATGTTGCTGTTTGCTAGTATGTTAGCCATAACTGTTTATGTTGACCTCAAGATTCAGACCTACCTGCTGTCCTCTCGGGTCAAACTGACCCCGTCTGTCCTGGTTATAAAGCACGAGTAATGAAAAAAAGCTGTGAACTTTTTTAACTTTTTTTAACATCTCCTCATATATGTTGCATTCATGTTTTGTAATATATGGTAATTTGTAATAACCTAATTTGCATGGAATTAAAAAATATTGAGCAAACAGGAAGATCAGAAGTTGCGATGAAATCGGGTTGTCACATCCGAGCATGGAAAGGTGTGTGTGTGCGTGTGTGTGTGTGTGTGTGTGTGTGTGTGTGTGTGTGTGTTGTGTGTGTGTGTGTATGTAAATGTGGCTGGGAGGACCACAAATTCTATAAATTTTAAGAAAACACACATAAAAAAACAAGAGGAAGGTTCAGGCAGTAGCCTGATTATTTATAGTCATTAAATAATAAATCAACACATGAATTTTTTTATGTTGCAGTCAATAATTGTCAGTCAAATGGCCGCTGGTCTGTCGCATTAATGCTGCACTCTGCACTCTCAGGCAGATGACAGATTAATTTAAACATAAAAATAAAAGAGCAACAAACAGATACTGGGTTACTATGGTAATATCATCTCATTTACACAAAATTACTAATTAATTTGAAGCGACTTTTTTTTTTTAAATGTTTGTCCTTTTACATTCCATGAGCTGATTAAACTGCATTTATCAAATTACAACCACAACGTTTATTAATCTTAATTTCTTAAATGTGTTTAAACTTGTCATCTTTGACGGCAGCATTAATTTCTTAAATCTGCTTTTAATCTGTCCCACACTCTCCATAATTGTCCCTCACATTACGTTTAAAGAGCAGTTACTTCAAACAGCCCTGCGTCTTCCTGCTCAATTATGGATTAATTGCCATTTATCATTGGATGTGCAGTCAACTCACATTTCCAGGAATAAAAAATACACCCACTTTAAAAACAAATGCATCCCGACACTTATCAACACACTGACGATTGTTGTTCTAGAAAAACATGCAGCAGAAATTAGCATCAAAATTCCCTCTCTTTAGTGGCACGCACACACACACACACACACCACACACACACACACACACACACACACACACACAGAGCGCCCACAGCATGTTGTCTGTGGAACAAACTGGGTGTCATCATTAAAGGAGCGCTAAAATTAGCTGCCTTCTCCCTGTGTGAAGAGAAGGATGGACAGAGGAGAGGAAATAAAATAAAAGCCGTTAAAGGTGGAAAGAAAAGTTGAGCCGGTGAAAGGTGATGCAGGGGAATAAAGTGGAAAATGCCATGGAGAGTGTGTGTGTGTGTGTGTGTGTGTGTGTGTGTGTGTGTGTGTGTGTGTGTGTGTGTGTGTGTGTGTGTGTGTGTGTGTAGGAACCCTCTCAGGATGGAGGCATTTGTCTCTGAGTGGAATTACAAGTGGCGGGCCAAACAAACCCTCCAGTGGTCTAGAAGAAACAGAACAGGAAGAGAGCGAAATAAAAAAGATTTCTCTCTCTTTCCTGTCCTTTCTTGTTCTCCACTCACTCGCCCTGTGTGCGCGCGTGCATGCGTGTGTGTGTGTGTTTTGTCACACTTGAAACAAAAAAAGCAGAAAATGGCCATAATTTAAGTTCGATCGGGACACTTGAAGGGCCCTCTGGAGATAGCAGCGTTCGAGATTTGGCGGCATCTAGTGTTGAGAATTCTGGGAATGCCCTTTCACCTGTAAAAACCACGACTCTGTGTGCGTCTTCAATAGAAACAGCCAGTAGAGAAAGAAACGAGAAGCGTGGGCTGAGAGAATCTCGGCGCTTGGGAGCTCTTTTTCTGTGTGGGAGTGAGATCTCAGTCCTCCTGAAAGGGGACATCTGTGCCAGGCTTCCATGCCTCCTGACCAGTAACTCAGACTGGGAGCTGGCACCGGACGCACTGCTCATCATTAGGTGGCAAAAGCAGTGGGGGTGATGTGGGGGAGGGGAGGGGAGGGGGGGGGGGGGGGTTGCTGGTTGAGAAAGTCTGTCCTGCCAAGCGCGCTTGGTGCCAGGGACGGAGGGGGGCTAAGAACCTTCAGGGATGATTACACAGGCCAATAAATCTGCTGTTTTGCACCCAGGCCTCGAATGTTTCCCCCCCCTCATGCTGAGCAGTTGTGACTCCGCATGTCAATATTTGTGCCGTTCCCAAATCGGGATGAACAGAAGCTTCTCTGTACAGCCGACGGCCAACAAAAGTCAGAATACGGGCTCGTGACGTGGCCCCGTCTCCCTCCCCAGAGGCCCCCGAAACAGCATCATCTTTGTTTGGCACGGCGCTAATCAGAGATGCGGTCTGGGGAGGGCCGCTACACTCTCAGGCCATGGTGTTCCATCACCCCCCGCCCCCACACACACACACACACACACACACGGATCGTAGCATCCCCTCGTGGCCCGCTGGGAACGTCCAGCTGTGACAAAGTGAACAAATATCAGCCCACACCTCAATGTCACCCTCGCCAGATCGCAGTCGCTATTCTTTTTGTGGCAACGGCCATATGCAACCCGCCCCCCCCCCACCACCACCACCACCCAACCCGGACATGATCCACATATCTATCGGCTCGTCAGAAATGATCGCGGAGCGTCTGACGCGCGTCCAGCCCGAGCCTGGCACGGGCAGATAGCGAGTTATGATAGCAATGTTGACTAATTTAGAGCAAGATTGAATTCCTTCACCCCCCCCCACTCATCTCTCATGTTGTCAAATAAAGGCTCAACAGTCTAGACTGATGCTATCGGAGAGGGGGAAAAAAGGAGCTTAATTAGCTTGTAATAAATCCTCATTTCCGTCAGTCTTCTCCAAAGCCTCAGGCAGTTCGATGTGTGCCAGCTGACAGACGCCCAGTAATTTGATAGTGGCATTCAGCGGGTTTCCCTCTGGCCGTCCCCTCTCTCCCCGAGGCCATTTCACAGGAGAGTACGTCTTTAAATGTCACCCCCCCACCACACACACACACACACCTAGAGATCCACATGTGGACGCAGCCGTTGGAACACACACGCAAGCTGAAAGGTTTCAGGCGGATGCAGAGAATAAAGGACGGTCAAGCTAAAGGTGCTAACATTTCTAAAGTGTTATTTAGCTGTTTCTACCATAAAGGACACACATACACACTCACACTCTCTCCCACACACACACACACACACACAAAAGACACAGACCTTCTGCCATGCTCTCTGGAGGAATTCAATATCACTCTCTTCCTTTTTTACCCTCCAAAGACGATAAAATATGAACCTGCGAACCTGAGCTGAACCTAATCTGGGCCGAACCTGGGAGGAAAACAGTGGTCGCCGCCAGATTTGTGCACGTTTACGTTGAAAATGTGACAGGTGAAAGGTTTTCATTTGTCCCTCGTGTGGCGCAGACATGACTCAGCAAAGATGCGTGTAATCTGCGTTCTCGTCACTAGGAGCCGACTCTTGCACCCCAGGCCATTGAGGTCAGAAAGATCTGCTGAAGGCTTCATTTCCTCCAGGTACCTTAACGTCATGAGCATTAACATGAGGCGTCCGCAGCCAGAGCTCACGTATGTTCCATTTCTGATTGCAGACGTGAGCATCGCCTTGACCTTCTTGGTCCACAGGTGCTTTTGAACAAACCTGCCATCAGCCATGTGCATAAATCACCTCCACTAGGCGTAGCCCGGACCGCCGGGGCAGAAACCCGCATGGCAGATATGGACGGGAGTGGATGTGTGTGGAATTAATAAAGCAGCGAGGGTGTCCGTGCATTCATTCAGCCCCTGTTTCATAAAATCCTTTCACCCAAAATATGGGCAGTTTGAATTTAAGCTGCTCGTAAACCAAAAGACGGGAAAACCTGGAGCCTGTTGTGTTCATCCAACGCCTCCCACTTGATGCCTTTAATTTTTAATATTTCCCCAAATTTGGAAGAAATTTTACACGAGCGATCGATTCAGAACAGTCCCTGAGCTCCAAACCTAACAGAAGACCAGATCATGGTAAAGTCTTCTCTCATCAGTGAGGAGGAGCTTGGAGCAAATTCTGCAAAAAGTTCGACATCAAACAAGCTTCCAATGGTCTGAACTGGTCGCGGACAGACTTGCACCCCGGTGATTCTGGAGCAAAAACACAGCAAAACTGTCTACAAATAACCTCCAGGGGGGGCAGAAGAATGTCTGCGTGCAACACGTCAATAAACGTAGAGTTGCCCTCGCAATAAACTGGCGATCGATTAGCATGAACGCATCAGAGGTGTTTACTGGGAACGTTGCAAAAAGATTAAAGTGATTTTCATCCAGGGACTGACACCACAGGGGTCCTTCTGATGAAAGGGAGATGTTTCCCCCACAGTGGATCGGCTACATTTGAATTATTCAAAGACACCAAGGAATCAGAACCGCGCCACTGGTGCAACCGAGCTCAACTCGGATAAAGCGGCGGTCCTCGATCTGTCACTGCGCTGGAGGCACTTCAGCCAAAACGGTGGCGCATTCACTCATATTTGGGCTGAAGCCCCTGTCTTTGCAGGGACTTCTGAGAGCCGGTTGGCGCTGGAGCTCAGTCAGAGGAGAAATCAAACCAGTGCGTAATGGGCGGATAACTGCAAACATGCGTTCGGGACGCTCTGCGTGTAGTTTCGGTTGGTGCACAGGCGACCCGTTGGCACCTGAACGCCACATGTGCTGGGATCAGTCCCGAACTGAAAAAGTCCGGTTCTGGTGGCCGCTTCGGACGCACAAGCAGCGCAGCGACGCGCATCAACTCACCTGACTGTGCTGCGCTGGAGCGGATCACCGCCAAAGTGACGAGGACGCAAACCGGGAACTTCATCTTCGGAGCAGAGAGAGAGGAAGCCTGCTTGTCTGGTTAACTGTCGTAACTCACATGTCCACTTCAGATATCCTCAGTTTTGTTTGGTTTGTTTGGTTTTCCTCACGAGCCCGTCACCAAAATAAACAAGGAGAGGAAGAAGAAGCCCGTGCGCACTCCGAGGCGGCGCCGTGGAGAGCTTTTACGCAGCGCTCGCTCTTGTTTGTTTATCAGTTCCCGGACTCGTGTTTAGGTCAGTTTCCTCCGTGGTTTCTCTCAGCCATTTACTCCCCACACTGCCATACAGCCGGTGGCGGGAGGGGGGGGGCTGAGGGTTGGGGGGGTTCTGGTTGCGCGTGTGTTTGAATTAGGATTGATGATTGGGGGGAGAACACGCCTCCGGAGCGCGACTGACACCGTCTACATCCAATTACAGCGGACATCCCAAAAATATTTTGAGGGTGATTTTTGTTTTGGGGGGGGGGGGGGGTGGCTCCGCCCATCTCACTAATCACCTGCTCTGATTGGATATTTGGCCGAACAGCTGTCGTCTATACACCTGTCACGGCCTGCGAATGTGTTGGACGCGTTCAAAATAAAATCGAATTATCGATACCGACTTCGATGGCTTCGTTGAATATGTTGTTTTTTTATTTTTAATGTTCCTGCTTTGAGTTTCGATTTGAAGATGAAAGTTTTCTTGCTTATTCTCCGCACCCCAGCTTCCTCTCCTGCTGTCATCCGTGGATGGTTGAGCGCGTCCTGACGCGGCCTGTCCGAGCAGATCCAAATTTGTGATCCGTGAAGGCTGAGAAGTCGAGCGCAAACTGCTTCCATCATAAATATGAGGCCGCGGTGAAGTGAAGCGCGCTCATTCATTGGCCTCTTCTGCCCTCTAGCGGACGATTAGCCCAAATTTATTATTTAGTAATTCAACTTTTTAACGAGGGCAATTTTTATTTAGTTTGCTTGTTTCCGTTTTTTACTCACACAATAAAGATTTATTCATTTCCTTTGTTAGCCTTTGTTGATTACAACTGTATGTTTAACTTATTTTGAAATGTCCTGTCCTTTGCCTCATTTGTTGATTGAAAGCGCAGTAAATTTAGCATATTTAAGTTGGTAAAATTATATTTTTTCCTCCCCTGTATGTTTACAAGAAATATGTTTATTAACTTTTTTTTTCTCAAGGAATTAGAGATATAAGCCCATCAGTGTCCAGGGGGAGGTTGTCTTCAAACGAAAGTTTCAAAATCAGCGTTGTTTACTCATTAAAAGGGCCCTTTGCAAGCACGTTAACCAGTGTTGAATGATGTAAAAGACTCTAGAGTGTTGGGAAAATAATCAAATTAGCGCCAGCAAACAAATCTACCAATTAAAATATGGACCAGAGGGAAAATGGCTGTCAGTTCGCACACCAGAGCAGGAGACACATGAAAACATTTATGTGAGTCGTGGGATTTAAGCTCCCTCTCTCCTTCTCGGTGGCAGCACAACAACAGCTGAGCAGCAGTGAGAATACTAATCAACCGTGGGTGTGCACAAATCTGCAGATAAAACTACTAGACATTAGATGTGAATACCAACGCTAACTCTGGTTATCGGCAACAGTCCTCCATCACAAATAGAATTTAAATACAAATGTCAGTGTGTAAGATTTGGCGACATCTAGTTGCAAAAACACAGGTTATGTGAACTGACTAGCTTTTATCGCCATCTCTTTATCAGGCCTCGAAGATACAAAATGGCATTTCTTGCACGTTCTGAACAGATGTTTCTGTTCTGACATGACAAATCTAAATATAAGAGTCATAGAATGAATTCCAAAGCGATATGAAGAAACAGTCATTTACAAAATAAATTCAGATCGTCCTTTCAGGCTCTCGTAGAAACGTTCTAACACATGGAGGGGACCCTACTCAACATTCATTTACACAACCTGAAAGTGGCAAACACTATAAAAGCATGTTTTGTGTGTATTTCTTTGCATTTGGAGCCGTAGGTTTAGAATCCCACATGCTGGACCTTTAAGTCATGCGGCGAATTCACTGGCAGGAGGTCTGTCATCTGTTTTGTCCCCAGTGTGAGCAGCTCCACGCTGTAGAAGGATCAGATGTCAGTGTCTATGATTGGCGCTGCGCTGAGGGAAGGAGGCAGCCACAGTGGAAGGTCAAGGGGCTCGTCAGACGCACGCCACGAGCTGTTTTGAATAGGTTTGCTAGTTAGAAGAATGAGGTGTGCGTAGCTGAGGAAGGGAGCACGGCCTTCAGCATGGAGAGAACGTCGCTGCTTAAAGCTGGATTCATGTTGTGGATGGCAGGTGAGTATTCGCGGGAGTGAGTTAGTTCTGTCCGGACAGCTTGAACTTTGCTAAATATAGCTCACTTCCATGGCGATGTTTCATTCTCGGACGCTAAAGTCAGAAATGTTGTGATTAATCTTGTGTGTGAATGCAGTGGAATGATAGATTTGTCAGGCCCCTCAAAATAAATGTGTGCTAATATTAGCCAAGGATGCACTGTGATGAAGAGGGACAAAAGGAGTGACAAATAGTCCTTGAGCGTATCTAAAATAAATAATCAAATATTAAAAAGATTGTGCCAACATGAGTGCAATTAAGAAAATCCAAAACTGTTCCTGTGCCTGCAAATCCTGTTGCATTCAGACATGTTTACGGTGTTCTTGGGGTACACAGGCTGATCATGTGACCCCCTCCCCCGTCTTTGTATAGCCTTTTATTGAGGCTTCCATATGCAACCTTCCTGCGGGCGCTCCAGAGCGCCATCTGGGGTCGACCAAACACGGCGGGGCCTTATCACGGCGGCGCAGGTGCAGATCCGCCACCTTTCTCCGACCTGTTTGTTCCACGGGGGGTCTCCCAGCTTAAGCTGCCTCTCCTGGTGTTACATTCAGGTGCAGGTCCGGCAGGGCGAGCCCGCCTCCATATTAGGACGGGGTTTAGACGCATTTGTGATGGGAACAAATGCGATTGTGACTCCTAATTAAAATTCTTTGTTGGAGCCTGATGGAGGGTCTGATGGGAACAGCCAGGACTTGACCTTGTGTGTGGGAATGATCCAGATTGACAGAGCGGTTCTATTGGATCTCTGCAGACGTTGAATGTCTGAGTTAGCGTTTAGCTCCCGGGCCTTAAATTGTTGTTTTTACTTTTTTATTTTCGACTTTTAGCTCATGTTCTTCCACTGGTGTCTGGCTGCAACAGAAGTCTGTATGAGAGGACGATCCACGATCTCTGCCTGGCCAACTTCAGGTTGGACTTGGGAGGACTGGATCCAGGCCTGTGGTGCAGTTGGCCAGACACCATGAAGTGAGTACAGTGGAATTCTCAGAATCATCCTTAAAACCTACCAAAACCAGAGGAATAGGTCTGGAGATAGCTTTTAGATGTTTTGAACCTCAGACCAATGGAAAAATATCGTGCTGGTCGAATTCAAGCTAATATCAGGTCCAATTCGTGATGTGTTCAATTATTTCTGTAAGTGCGTTTGTAAGCCTGATGAGTCACGTGGATTTATCTGAAATGAAAGAAGGAAAGCCTCCTGAGCATTAGGCCACCGAGAACAGGATTCACCCTGGTATGAAGGCAGCAATGCATGAGAAGACCAGAATGTATTTAATTTCCCCTGCCCTCGACCACCTATCGGCTATATTTAGATCTGGTAAGTCCACTGGTAATTTTAGAAATCCCTTTTTCCGACGACAGGAATCCCCTCACACTCTGAGAGGACATTTCAAAGACACCCGGAGAGAGTTTCAGTGACAGGAGACAGCCTTTTTCTTTCAGACGCATTATTTAGAGCTGCGTGTTGTCGCCCCCTGCAGGATATACGAGGACCTGACAAACTGCACCCACCAGGTGGCCCACAGGGTGGGCTGCTTCTGGCCGAACCAGATGGTCGACCGCTTCTTCATGCAGATTCACCGCAGCTACTTCCACAACTGCGCCCTGACCGGACGGCTCATCCACGACCCACCCCCAAGCATTCTGGCGCCGTTCATCGCCGTCCCAGTGCTGGTCACCCTGCTCATGACGGCCCTGATGGTGTGGCGGAGTAAACGCACGGAGGGGGTGTTGTAGGGAGCAGATTCTGCGTTACGGCTGCTTGTAAATAAGTTCTAGGTTTGGACTCGTTGCAGGGACAGAAAACGTTGCGATTAAGTCACGACATTACTGACGCGCCATCAGAAGGCCGACGCTAATCCGGCGATCTGTAGTAAATTTGATGCACTTACCTGAGACTATTTTTTATCATTTTGGCATTAGAATTAAACTAAAACAGAAATAAAGACAATGTGAAGGAAAAAAACACACGTAAAACCCTCGTTCATAAGTTGCTTTTACTCTTTGGGAACTATGGAATTGATCGGGGAAAACTGCCATTGAATGACGAACCGGCTTTTGAACTTCATTCACAGTTTGGGATCACCTTATTATTATGTATTATATTGTTATTCGATGTGACAACTGTTTGATGTGTTCTTGAGAATCGAAAAGTGCTCAACATGGGTGTGACATTATTTCCCATCTCTGATGGGGACGTCGAGCGATCGTCCTAAAACGTGCGCTAACAAGATGAGTTAATAGCTACCAGCTACAGATGTCACATCCAAGCTAAGGGAGAATCTTTTTTTTAGTTTTTTTTTTAATCTTAACTATATATTATTTGTAAGACGTTTTGAGACTTTTCCAGGACTTCATCAGTCAGATGAAGGCTTCCGTGCAAACCAGTAGAAGTACTTGACAATCACCGTGAGCTCGGTGTCAGGAGAAGACACCTTCATGGCGGACATCAACCTGAAATGGCAGAGAATCGTAGGCAGGGACGGTTTGGACGCAGCCCCCTTTCCCCCTCCGTGCGAGGGGCCCGACTCACCTGCTCTGGATGTCGTCCGAGAGACCTTTGGCCTCAGCGGGGTTGTTTCGAAGCATTCTCTGGTAGGAGGAGAAGGTCTCCACCATCTTGATGTATCCACCCAGCGTCAAGGTGTTCTTAACCAAGAGGCTCTCGTTCCTGGAGGTGAAAAGAAACAATCAAATCCTCCATCGTTTCATCAGAGCTGATGGAGAAGAGGCGTGGAGGTCGCGTGGAGGGGGGGGGACCTCGGTGTGACTTCAGTGTGAGGCGGGGGCACACTGAGCGAGACACTCACCACTCTTTGTCTGGATACGAACAGGAGTCAAACATGTCGGCGTAGATCTTCTCGGAGCTCGATCCAAGGTAGGGATCTCGGAAAGGAAGCAAGGCGGCATAAAACTGAGGGGAAAGTGAGCGGTGGCTTATCTTTGTCTTCAGAAAGTTGCTAGAGGTTTGAGACTCGGATGTACCTCTTTACAGATGGCATTCAGCTCGGTGGAGACGTCTCCGTATTCTAGATCCATGTTCATGGAGTAGCTCAGGAGAGCCAGGCAGCCTCCGGGCCTGAGCACCCTGTCGGCCTCCACGAGGAACTTCCGTCGCTCGAACCAATGAGCCGCCGTCATGGCCGTCACCAGATCCACCTCACCTGGACCAAAAGGGAGCTCTTCCGCAGGACCTTGGCTGAGGGACAGAGGCCCACTTTACAATCATCTCATAATTATTGTCATTATTCAACACAATTTTTAGAGAAGGAAAGTCTACAATGTAGACTAATTGGCGTCCTCAGACACATTTAACCTGTATGACACATTTGGAGGGTTGGTTTTGGTCAGAGCCATCTCCAGCTGGGCGGGGCTGACGTCGATCCCGACTACCTTGGTGAAGTACGGCGCCAAGAGTACGGTACCCTGGCCTGGACCGCAGCCCACGTCCACAGCAAGCTGGAGCCGTTCTGTGGTCTGCAAGGACGGATTTTACGCAGGCATTTTAATATTATGGGATGTTTCGCGGTACTGATAGTGGTTTGCAGGAGCGCTGCAGATGTGACCTGTTGGAGGGTTAAATGGTTGTCATGGTGAACCAACCTTGCAAATAGGCTGATCCTAGTGGGCAAAGTGTCTACTTATACTGGTTATGTATAAACACACATAAATATTAGCGCGCTTACCTTTGAAACTTTCGGGATTTGTTATTAAAAGTTAATATTACATACTGCATCCCGAGAAAATGTCAGAAAAGTCATTCATTGTTGTTGTTGTTTTTTATCGTGTATGATTTTTATGCTTGAATGCTCATAGTAATAATGATGCAGCAGTGCGGTAGTTGGGAGATTCGAGTTCATTCGAGTTGTTCTATGTCTTTACCTTTTGGTTGACGAACTTCAGAATCCTGCTGATTAGGTCCTGCGGTGCCACTCTGAACTGCAGGTACGCAGCCGCGTGATCTTTGCCCTCAAACCGACGTACGGCCATAATTCTGACTGACCGTCCCAGTCCGGACCAGCACTTGCACGCTGTCACCTTGTTCACCCTGCGAGCCGGACTGGGAACAGCCAATCAGACGTGGCCAAAGCTGGGCAACAGCTGACCGGACTCTCGATTCTGATTGGCTGATGAGCCCAGGGCCCGCCTGTGTGCCCGAGGCTTCGACAGGAATTTAAATTACGAACCTTTCATATGGAAATTTCGATTGTTCTTGTGACGGAAACGCCCCATTTTTGTTAATAGGGACAGAAACCTCCGGGTTCTTTTGCTTTTATTTTGTGTACACGATGTCACGTGCCGTCCAATTAAAAAGTCCGTCAAATGTGTCAAAATATCTGGTCTCAGCAGAAAATAAGAAACAATGTTTTTTCCCCCCAGAAGAACCTGAACCACACCTGTATCGCAGCAGGTGGGATTATTGTCGCATAAATATTTCGCATAATGATTTTGCTTTTGGGGGGCAGAAATACTCTAGAGGAAATATTAATAGCTGCAGTCCATCAACCTATTTCTTAAAAGGAAGTGTTCATTATGCTACTTCGAGAGAGCAACTGATGGAGGATGACTTTTCAAAGGAAATATTTATTTACGTGATAATGCAGGACATGTAAAGTCAATAGATATGTCCAGTACTGCTAAGGGAGGAGCTGCAGGTGGTGACAGACTCCACCCAGACCTTTTCTGGGATCTGCTGACCTGTGACCAGGAAGCACCAGCGATATATCGAGGAAGATCTGGAATTAATTTTTATTTGTTTGCACACAAAATTGTGGCAGCCACCCATAATAAAGCTGCTTTATTACTGTTGTAGTATGATGTGAATTCTTCATACCGAAAAAACAAGCACCGGGAGAAAAGGGACAATTGTTCCAGCTGCCTACTGGCTGCAGTACATTCAATAAAATCACGGTAGGAGGTTTGAATCACCATGAGATTATTGCCTAGTCAAATATTCCTGATATGCCACAATGCTGTACAAATTTTCTTTTATCTGTTGGTTCGGGAATCTTAGTTTAAGTTCTAGGAATGCTCTTTCCAAAATAGTGAACGTTAGTAGTAAAATTTTGGGTGTCCCGCTAAGTAGCCTCACTGACTTGTATAATAGAGAGGTGCTGAGGAAGGCCAAATCTATACTAGCAGTTGGTCCCCACCCCCTTCACTGAGTTCCAGATTCTTCCTTCTGGGTCTCGGTTCACATTTCCTGCTATAAAGAGCAATAGATTTAGGAGATCATTCATTCCCGCTGCCATTTCCCTGCTAAACTCAGGTCCAGGAGGCAGATAGCAGCATTGGAATCCTATTGGGACTACTGTTGTAAATGAGGATGATGACGGTCACCTAGGGTTTTGATGTGCTGGTGATTATGATGATGGTGACATAGGTGTTGATGGCGTCTTTCATGGTTCTGACTATTGTACTGATCTTGGCTATCTCATGTATTGTCTGATGTCTTTTTTTGTTGAACTGTATAGGTAAATGTGTGTTGGGGTTGTAATATCAACCTGCCATTCTTTATTTTCCAATTTCCAAATATAGTTACAAAGATAAACTTTCACGCGCTTAAACTAAATTCTTCACCAACTATTACGTGTAACACGTGGCCAGATTTGATTAGCTGCCACTTGAGTGAGTTGTGTGTGTAAATGCACTTGAGGACAATTACCAACTGGAATGATTTCCTTTAAAGTTCTCACTTTTTTAATGAACAAAGGTTTGAAGTAGATGAGACACACTTTGTTACATTCTGTCGTGCACCGATCAACATCATGCAACACGTGAGCAAGGATGCAGTGTCGTTACAATTGAAATGTAATCGAATCACACGCGTAACTGCAGGAAAGCACAAGTTTAAAAAAAAGGTTTGTATTTGTTCAAGCATAAAATATTCATACAGTCCGCCATTTTTAAAGAGTTTTAAATGATGACGGTAGTTACTCATTCAACAGCTAAGTCCAAGTTACAACAGTTGTGTTGCATTATCACGTTGTGAGGCAACAGCGCAGTGATTAAGTTTACCCGCTCTTATGGATCTTAAAAAAAAAAATCATCAGAAGCTCAACCGAAGTGTAATAATACCGCTTTAAAAAAGAAAGCTTCATCAACAAAACCCCATCATAGAACCTCATTCGTCAAACTATCGTAAGGCTGCATAAATACAGAACTGTCAACTGTACAAGAATGTGCTTTCACTGAAAAAAAAAGGATCAGCACTACAAAATCTTGTACGTTGAGGCTTTGTGAAGGTCATGTGAGGGATCAGAGGATGTGTCGTTGCTCTCCGTCTCCCTATGTTGCAATGTCTGCAAATCAGTGCCCACCAATAACCATCAACCACGAGTGACGACGCACGCGCACATTCCTGAAGCTGGAGCAACATCCAAGGAGTGAGGCAACTAGGACTTGAAGGCAGAGTTCTTCCATAGTGGTTTGTGGTACATCCAGCCTTCCCCCTGCAGAAGGAGCAACGTGTCAAACCCGTTTTCACATGATCAATAGCCCCTAGGGGGCGCTTCTGGTAGTTTCTCCCAATATTATGGTTATTTACACTTTGACTTATACTGTCTAATATGAATTGCAAATCAATCAGGAAAGCATGCACAGTTGTGTGGTGTACTTTTATAGGTACGTTCACAAATTTACAACCCATAACATGAGGCAGGCAGAGAGGGAGAAAGTGATGGTTTGAGGATATTGAGAAGCAGAGTGACACGGTTTGGACATATCCAGAGGGCCAGTTAATGTATTTGTAGAGAGACGCTGAGTAAGGAACTGCTCAGCAGGAGACCTAAGACTAGACATGTGCACCTAATTAGATAGGACATGAATTATGGTGAGAAAAGAGGATGTCCTCGGGGGAAATGCAGGATGATACGCTGTGGCGACCCCTTGAGGAAGAAGCTGACAGAAGAAAACAAGTAATATGAGGTTCTTAGAGTTCCCATTAATTTAGATAAAGTGCTCACGTCATTGTCAAAGTGTCGGGTCCTCCAGGGGGTTTCAGTCTCAGCACGGTGCCTCTCCTCCGTCCTCTGCCTCTCCTCCAGAAGCCTTTTGTGCTCAGTGGCTTTCTCAATGTCCTTCTCCCGTAAAGATGCGGTCACATTCTGCCACAGGCGCCTGAAACGCAGAGAAATTGGTTTATTGGTAAGAAACCACAGAACACTCGGGCTTTGGATTCTTGCCCCGCAACATGATGAAAGGAAATCCCTCCATTGCTCTGACCTGGACTCTGTCGGGCCCTGCTTCTCAATCGGCCTGACTCTCTTCTTGGTGACAGGCAACTTGGTGACATCCACCAGCTTTGTCTCCCCGCTGGTGTAGCTGAACTCCAACACACCATTCCACTCACCCTGCACACGGCAGAACACCGTGTTGGTGCTGTTGTGCCTCACCTCCGCCGTTACCCTGAATTAAGTTGATAACAGGGTTACATTTGATTGGAGCAGGTGTTCGAATTTGTAGCCGAGGCTGCGGAAGACACGAGCCTGCCGGGGACTCACTTGTGCAACTTGCCACCATAAAATGGTTTGGTCTGGAAGGTGATGACGGCCGAGTAGCCCGACTTGGCGCAGGTGATGTTGACTTTGCCGCCTAGTTCTACCCAGGGGACGGTGAGGATGGAGCGGGCGTACGCACAGGGTAGCGTGAACGTGTACTCCTCATCGTGCTCCAGCAAATGCAAACATCCTGCAGATGAAGCCAACCGACAGGAGGGTGATGAATCAATCGTGAAAAGTATTTACACCTTTAATATACAACTGCTCTACTTTATTGACAGACACTTGCTTTCACACTGGAGCGCTCGAATAAAAGACAATCTAAAATCCTTTTTATGTCGTTCGCTGACTACATTTTCCTGAAAGAGACTACGGGACATAAAAAGGCTAACCTTCTCCGATCATGGACACACCGATGGACATTCCCATGAACTTGCTCTTGGTCCACACGTGTGTGTTCACACACATCCGCCTCTCCTGGCATTCAGCATAGAATCCAGAGACGGGTGGATGGTGGGACACCTGCTCTGCCACAAAGCGCAGCAGATATGGGTCCTGGCTAGAGGCTGTGGCAGATGGGTCTGGACTTCCTTGTAAGGAATCCTTGGAGCCTTCCATGTTCCTGGGGACTGTCCAGGAGCAGTGAAAGGTTTCTCCAATTATTGGATTGTAGGGCTTCTTGGCAATGGAGCCCTTGCGTCCTTCGTGGAATGACGTGAGGTAGTACTCCACAAAGCGGACCATGCGGTCCTCTGGGGTGCTGCCGTCCGTGATGGCCACAAAGAGGTCCGGGTGTGACATGAAGTCAGCGTACATCTCCAGCAGGGAGCGCTTCTCTAGGATGAAGGTGGGGAGGACCACCTGGATGGTGAGTCAAAACAATCCAGGAAACATGATAACTGTTAGCATAACATTAACTAACAATCTAAAGTCCATTATTGTCGCGGTATTAAAACCAAACTGAACTGAATAGATGTTTCTTGATATTCTGCTGTACCTTGTCAAAGAAAACCTACTGCCATAAAATTCTAAAACGTTCACCTAGGTTGGAACAATTCAAGTCACAATGACCAATGAGAGAAAGTTGTTGGAACCGCTGGTGGTGCCGGGGGGGTTGTATTGCAGTAGCTTTAGGTGGAACTCTACCCACCCGTGTGAGGTCCATGCCCAGCTTCAACTGTGACAGCAGGTGTAAGATAACACTGCGCTCTTCCTCCACAGCACCCAGGTCCTCCTCCTCATCCGTGAAACTGTCCTCCACTTCATCTTCTGCGCTGATGTCTTCCTGTTCCTGAGACGAAGACATGGTGAGCAACAGGTGAAACGCTGAAAGTAACCTGACACACAGGGGACAATCATTTCTGCAAACCATCTCGACTTCAACCTCTGGATCTGCAGCTGGGGCTTCTGTGTTCTTACCCCAGAGAAGCTGGAAAACTCTGTGCTGTTCAGGTCCAGGCGCGTCCCCTCCAACGCCCCCTCATCTGTCGTGAAGCTTCCCAGAGAGCCACTGCCGTTCTTCAGGAGGTCCGGCAGCTTGGGCTCCAGCCACTCGATTGTAGGTCCTGCCATGGACAGAGAGCACACAGCAGCACTTTTAGAGGTCCTTAGGAACTCACCCGCCACCCTCCGAAGAACTCTCAGTCATCCGTGGGTCTGCACCCAGCCCTCCATTCACCCAAAAAGCCTCACAAAAACTCGTCTGGTGGGTGGCCAGATGGCAATTCTTCAGCCAGCTGCCCTTAAATGTAACCTTACTCCTCCTGCGATCAGAGTATCGGGATACTCTGTCTCAACTGACGGAAGGGATCCACATGCTTTGATTGGTTCAACCTTTTCCGTATGTACGTGACAAGGTGGGCTGAGCTTATACACATTCACCTGGATCGGATTGGTTACCGAAGTTAGCCGGGCCTCATGAAAAATACATAGTAACGAGATCTGTTGCGAAAAAGTGGGCCACGGCTTTGACATTTTCCGATTTAAAATCATTCCTAAAGAGAAAGGCTCCAGATAAAAGAGCACCTGTTAATGATTACAAACTCTCCCTCATGATCTGTAGCTGCCCTCTGTTCTGTTCTGCCCACACCGTGTTGCAAATGGACATTTTAACCATGTGATGTCTTGTTACCAAAAAAAGCAGATGTTACAGATTGCTACAGTTTACCTTCAATACAGCAAAACAACTCCACACACTGAGCAATTCATTGTTTGGTAGTGAGAAATTTGCTCATTTACTCTTGCAACCTAAACATAAAAAAAACTCATTTCACTGACCTCCGAGGGAACTCCTCTGCCTGGCAACCTGCTGCAGGTGCAGGATCTGCAGGCACTCGTTAAGGCAGTTCATCGTCGCCATGGAGGTGGCCTTGAGCATCAGCAGATCCTGGTCTAAAGGGGAAAGGCCCGTGGATGACGGCAAGCCCTCGATACTCTGGATCAGGTCCCTGTGCTGTCCCTGGGCCTGGCTCATCATCTGTAAATCAATATCATCGGAAACTCAAATTCGACACACTCACAGTTATTATTATTCATTTTTGTTAGTGGGGAATTTGGGCGAGCGCCCTCTTGTGGACAACCTTACAAGTGTCAAAATGAACCCACGTGTTTGTTTGCAAAACACCTCATGTGTCTTACGCCAGCTACCAGATGACTTGCAGGAACATATGTTCTGTCTTGCACCCCACAATACTGACTGTAAAGGCTAAACATTAAAGGAGATTTTGCTGTACCTCTCTGGCCTCCAGCAGATGGTCAGGCAGCAGGGACCTCTTGCTGGAGTACAACGATGACCCCTTGTGGGTATGTGACCAGCTGAATAAAGAAGCGGGGTTTTGGTTGGACCGGTGTACTAACATGGGGGAGCTGCTGCTGCCCTGAGACGCCATTGAGTAGCTCCGGGACTTTGGAGGGGGGTTGCTCTGTGTGATGTAAACATTTTTGTTAGAACTTGGACCTTTGCATCTATGGGCAACTTCTACAAAAGGATGGAGATTATGTTTTAAGAAAACAGGAAGAAAAACTTTTCAGGTCTTTTTCCACCTATCTGAATAAATAATAAGTTGAGTTTCTTAACAATTAATGGTGGTAATTAAATCTTTTAGATGCAGTATATGAGGGACAAGCATGCATCTAAAAATATATGATCGTTCAGACCCATATCTATTCTGTTCTAAGATTTGTATTTTGCACATTCTTAAACTGTCAAAACAAAATGGAACTGAGTACAGCAAAAGAACGAAAGCGAAGGGATCAATAATGGACATTGTGCCCAGCTGTAAATATGCCCTCATGAAAACATTCAACACACACCATCATACCTTGCCCATGGCCTCTGTGTGGTGCTGTGTGCAGATCTGCAGTCTGCTCACCCAGTGTTGCCTCTCTTTGGCATCAGAGGCTGTGAGACAAAAACAAAAAAAGAAGAGCATAAAAAGCTTATTACCCTTGCAAAAGGACAACCTGACGCCGCATCAATTCCTGAATGCCATCACAGAAGCGAGAGCAATACTGAGTACATTTGATGGACAGCGGTGAGTGTTGAGGCCTGACGGTACGGCTGACGAGTTACATGAATGTTGGCAGGTAGGTAGCACCCACCCCTGAGCTTGTACTGTTCCCCGCTGATGGCATTGACGGTGAAGGTGTGTGAATCCTCGTCGCTCGGGGAGATGACCGCCCCAGCCAATGGGAGCATCCCACGTGGTTTCTGGGGTCGCGACTGCTCATTGACGAAATACTCCAGCAGGCCGGACTCATTGTTCAGGACAAAAAACCTGAAATCATCCAGCAACCATCATGTCAGCATCCCTCTCTGATAAAAATAAAATAAAAATTATATCTATATATAAGCACACCTGTACTGCCAGCCTGTTACAAGATTGGTGTATTTCATAAGGTATCCATCAATATTCTCCATGTGGTCGCTGTCAGGCAAACAACAAACAAAGAAACACTTGTTAAAATACTTTCGTTGACACACCCAGAAACATATTAGCTGCACTCCTAATTCAACCTTGGAACTTTATTGAGTGGGGCTCTCCTAGATTGAGCAATACATTTCACAACTCGAATAAGTGAGATAATGAAGCCAGAACAAAATCACAAAGTGACTAATATAACAAAATAACTGCGGTGACACATTAACAACGTAACTGACACACATGGAAATAGAGGGGGCAAACTAGCCTGGATATGTGCGTTAGCAGAACAATTACTCACCTGTACTGCCAGCTTTTAGCGGTTGCTCTCCCCGAGCCTGGGGTCCTGTTTTGGGGAAACACATCCAGCTTGCCTTCGTTTTCAGCGGTCCGTAATGTGGTGGATTCCCCTTGCATAGTCAGAGGCGACAGAGCCTGTCTTCAGTAATAACTCGGCTAGCTAGCTCTAAGCTAACCTGTCAAGCTTGTTAAGTCACCACGGATTCCGTGTTAAAGTGGACGCGTCTCTTTTAAAACAGGAAACAAAACACCGGGTCCATAGTTTGTTGGACAGCTATCCAAAGCTGGCTGACAAGAGCAAATTTGAGGTGATAAAACATTGCATTATCTGACAGTTAAGCGCGTATCAAGATAGCTTGTTTGCTAGTTGTGCTGATATTTACTGCTTCGGCAACGATCATGTGACTCGCTCGCGAGGTCACACCTCCAATAGATTAGGTGCCTATTAAATTAATAATAAATATATACCAAGGTTTTAAAAAATAACTTTGTTGATAATCTTCATGAAAGAAAATGAAAGTCCTTTTAGAAATTAAAAGTGCTGAGAGTCTGGCTGCGGACCTCCGGCTTCGGGTCACTTCCGGTGGAGGCTCCACGCTCAGGCCGCTTCCGTCATCGCCACAGATATAAATGATGATACAAAATTAACGTTATCATAAATCAGTCTTCAAACTAATGATTTTCCTGTTTTGTTCCTAACAAACGACAGACATGACATAAGTAGGTTAGGCCCAGTTCAGGTATAAATTGCATTTGAGTATAATTATATTATTGTTATTCTTATCAATAACATTATTATTATGGCTGTTATTATTGTTAGCAGTTGATCCTCAATGACCAAAGCTGCCGGCTTTTGTTTCACCACTGTTTATTACTGAACCTTACCTTGGGCTCTGCCCTGGTGCAACCTGGATAACAACTATAAGTTCATCACCTCTGTAACCTCTAAGCTTCTTACCCGATCTCAACTTGGAATAATGTAAAATCCAGCCGGACCCATCTGCGCCTTCCATACTACCATTGTTATTGCTATTAGAGAAGAACATGAATAACGCTGTTCACTATTCAATTTCAATTCAATTCAATTCAATCTTTATTTATATGGCACTTTTCATACACTAGGTAGCACAAAGTGCCTCACAAAGAATAAAAACAGCAAAGAGAACAAGAGAATCAAGAAAAGGACAGACACACACATGCATACAACACACTTACACACACACCCACACACATAAACAAGCTGAGGCAAGCTGAGACATGGCTGGGCACCGAGACCTGAGGCGAAGGAGACGCCACCTTTGGAGGTCCACCAGGCCGAGGGAGGTCACGGTCCGTGACCACAGGTGGACCGGAGGCTCCACACCAAAGCACAGAGCCCCCTAACCACCCAGGCCAGAGTCGACAATGGGACAGCACCCCCAGCGGTAGACCGGAAACATCTCCCAGCCTGGCAGGCCCCCATGAGGAAACACCATGAGGAAACACTGGAGCTAAAAACTGAAGGACTGAAACAGTAAATGGGATAAAAGGTATAAAAGCTAAAAACTAAGGAACTAACAATTGAAGGAGTAAAACAGTACTAAGACTAAAACAGACTGAAACAGTAAATGGGATAAAAGGTGTAAAGACTGAAAACTGAGAAACTAAGAACTGAGGGAGTAAAACAGTAAAAGTATCAAGTAAAATAAGGATAAGACATAAAAAAGCATGAGGACATAAAAGAAATTAAAAATAATCAGAAAATCAGTTAAAGGCCTGATTAAAAAGGTGTGTCTTGAGCCTCTTTTTAAAAATCTCAACAGTCTCTGCGGCCCTGAGGTTCTCGGGCAGGCTGTTCCACAGGACCATAATAACAGAAGGCCGCTTCCCCGTGCGTTTTAGAGCTTACTTGTGGAATGGTTAAAAGGCCGGTGCCGGAGGACCTCAGAGTCCGCGAGGGTTGATAGAATAAAAGCATGTCTGATAAATAAGTCGGCCCAAGACCATTAAGACATTTAAAAACTAATAAAAGAACCTTAAAATCGATCCTGAAATGCACGGGTAGCCCATGCAGCGATTCTAAAACTGGTGTGATGTGCTCCCGCCCTCTGGTCCTCATCAGCACTCGTGCAGCTGAGTTTTGTAATAATTGTAGGTTAGAAATGCTCTTTTCTGGAAGACCAGAGAGCAGGGCATTACAATAATCTAAACAACAAGAGATAAAAGCGTGCATCAGCACCTCCGTGCTGGCCTGAGAGAGAAACGGGCGGACTCTGGCTATATTCTTCAGGTGGTAAAAACCTACCTTTGTTATGTTTTTGATGTGTGGGACAAAGCTAAGCTCAGAGTCAAGGATCACACCCAGATTTTTTACAGATTGAGATGGCTTAAAATCTTTTAATTCTGGTACAAGTTTCTCTCTCTGACCTTCAGGACCAATGACTAAGACTTCTGTTTTGTCCTGGTTGAGCTGTAGGAAGTTTTCTGCCATCCATGACTGGATATCTAGAATACAGTTAAAAAGGGCATCAACTGGCCCTGTGTCATCAGGAGCCACGGCGATGTACAGCTGCGTATCATCAGCATGTAAAGATTAAAAAGGGTTGGACCTAAAATTGACCCTCGGGGAACCCCACATTTTGTCTCATGGATTCTCGAGGAGCATGTATCCATACTTACAAAGAAGCTTCGATCAGTAAGGTAGGAGGTGAACCAGTTAAGAACAGTACCAGAGAGGCCGACCAGGTTCTTTAGTCTATTCAATAAAATATGGTGGTCTACTGTATCAAAGGCGGTGGTCAGATCCAGTAGAACCAACACCGTGAGCTTTTTGTTATCTAGGTTACACCTGATGTCATTTAAAATCTTTAAAAGGGCTGTCTCTGTACTGTGGTTCATCCTAAAACCAGACTGATGCCTCTCTAAAATGTCGTTTGAGTTTAATAAATCATTCACTTGGTTAAAAACTAGTAATTATTGAGCCATGTTCACTAGCAGGCTCTCTCCTGCTTTGCTGGAAGTTGACCTTGATAATATACTTACGAAAATGTAAGAAACATAATACTTTTTTACAAAAAAAAAAATAGCATCAGAGTATCAAGTGCACTAAACTTTATTCTTAAACATGCAGACAGAAAAGTTTATTAAACTGTGGCGTTAAGTAGCTATCAAACACTTACGGTACATGAATCGTAGAAAGGTCTAACTGATCAATTACTGCACTCTATGGTCTGTTTTTCTGTGTAACAGGCCCTTGTTTGGGACCGTTTGACCTTTTCCATTAGTTCTGCTTCCAGACGTAGTTTATAAATTCGTGATATTTAACCAGAACTCAAAGTAAGCAGCTCTGTAATAAGTGGCATAGAGAGCTGCTGAAGAAGAGAGCTCTTGCTCTAGGCTGCACACCGAAACCGAGAGTTTTAGGCGGTTACCAGAGTTTTTCCATCTAAAAAAAACGTGATTTCCTGGCCTTACAGTGGTGTGCAATTACTATTAATAAGACTCAGAATATTTCTCAAAAGTTTTAAACACGTTAAAGGAGAAGAACGTGTGTTCCCGATTTTCCGTTTCAATGAGTCAATATGCATGTATATAATTAGTTAAATATTTGGAACTATCGTCCCTTATTCAAGTAACGGCTGAAGTGAATTTAGAAACTTCTCGATTTTGTCGTCAAATAGAGGAATCTTTTTTTCTTCCTGCCATTGGGCTCCTCCCAAACATCGCGTGGTCAAGGAAGTGTTCGATATTTGTGAGTATTGTAAAACGACATCAGCGTTAGTGTGAATAGCCACAGAAATACTGTAAATTAAATAATGTACGGTTTTTATTCTTATTTATTTTTGACGAATATTACGATTTAAACTAAAATCGTAAGAACGCCGTTTTGGGGCATTTTGGTGGGGAAGTAGTCTGGCGTATCCGTTGTGTGTATTAATTCTGTTTAAGTTATCGAATCTACTTTCTAGGCGCTTTGGTTAAGGCAGCGCCACAGCTACGACGATTATTTCTCAGTTTTAAAACGAATTAACTGTTAAAACAATTAAAATAGCATTTCCGGTGTTTCCGGAAACACACGTTTGGTTTCGTTTTAGCCACGCTACCATTTTATAGCTTAGAAAGATAGCTTATAGCTTACTTTCTGATAAAAACCAACTGTCCGACGGTCGAAGAGGCGAAATCTGTGCGTTTATTAGGCTTTAAAACGTTTATTTTTCAGGGGAAAATGCAACTGTTGATGTCACTGGTATGGGCGTGGGTCCTCTTCGGTGTGGTCGAGTCTGGTGAGTCAACCCTTTCTTTTGCCATTACTGCACTTAGTTGTTTTTCTTCTTTTTAGATTTTATATATTTTGTTTTTATTTGTCGCCATTTCCTTTCTCGTTCCATAATCGCATACTCAAATGTGACGCAGTTCTCCGTCCCCACCCGTTGCCGTTTGGGTTTTACCTGCGTTATTTGTCATATGGGCGAAAACGTTTAATCTAGATAAGAGCTCAGCTAAGGCACCGTGTTTTTGTGATGGCGCTGTAAATAAGCAGCGAGGTGCTCCGGACAATGCTCGGGTGAGCATTGCTAAACACGATGGAGGGCGTTCGGCCTCCCAAACGGTAGGAACGGTTCGGCCTGAATCGGTTCTCCTCATGTGTTTGGTGTCAATATGACAATTTGTCCTCTCCGTCCTCATGTCAGCTCACAACCAGTGGATGCACTGAGGCAGGAAGTGGCAAAATGCTGCGTACAGCTAAAAATAATAATTCCGTTTTAGCAATGTCAGCAGAGCTGAATCTTCAATTAGAGTTTCCAGAAAAGAGAACCACTAAACTATACATTGCAACCCAAAAAAAGTAGATATGAGAGAAAGAAAATCGGTTGCACTCTTAAGAAAAACTATTGAACTGGAACTGTTTTACTTGCGAATCTAGCTGTGTTTCTTGGGCAGAGCCCAGAGAGAAGTTGGTATTGGTGGGATTGACCTGGCTCCAGTATGGGCGACACCAGGGGTCAGCAACCCCTGGCACTCGTGTCAGGGCCCTTCCCATCACTAATACCTAAGGGCCGTTCACCGACTGGGGAATGGTGCGTTCACAGACTGCAGTGTAGTCATTCGCAGGAGATACAGCTTTACTTTGGCTGTTTCCGGAACCACACACTCCTTCCCTATTTACTACTCACTACATGGGGGACATGGATTGAGTGAACTACGTAGCACACTCAATTTAAAGTTAGTATTCAGACAACGGCGTCATTTACGGCGCACGTAAAGTGACGTCATGGTGTCGCATAATAATTACGAACCGGTCGCCGGAAAAAGTGGCCAGGTCCATTTAATTATTTTAGCCCATCAGAAATACATTCAGCGGTCATTTGATGAAAATGCAATATTTTAACCTATTATTAACTTTATATAATAAAATGAAATATTAATGTCAATAATAATACAATAATAATTACCTATTACCTAAAATAATGAGTGTCCCTTGACATTTTCAAGCCAAGACGTGATGGAACATTCCCAAGTCATATTCCGCTGTAGTGAAAACATTTAATAAAGCAATTTTTAATCAAAAAATGGATCCAGAGCTACTTTTCATCTTTGTAAATATTCTTTTACTGAGATTCTGTCGCCTGGTGAGGAACAGACGATTCTGAAGAACAGTTTTAAGTGAGGGGCGGGGGGATCAGTGAAGATTGATTGATTTTTTTATTTTTTTTTTACACATTTATGTTGTAATATTTTAAGATGATCATATTGGACCCCTACTGAAAAAAATTCTTATTTCCAAAAATTTCATATATCAAACCGCACAGTAGAAACTGCGTTAAAAATGTATCCCGTCGGTATCACGTGATACCGTCAAGGCTGATGGGATACATTTTCCGTGTTAGGGCGCATCGCTTGTACACTACTTTTCGCAGTGCATTGTGGGATACATTGAGTGCACTACATAGGGTACAGCGATGCTCACTAACATTTCAGACACTATTTCAAAATGGCGTCCACACTCTTGAGTGCACTATGTAGGGTATGGGGGTGGTTTCGGAAACAGCCTTTGAGTGGTATGCATAGAAAACATGGTATACGCTAAAAGGACTACACAGTTAATGTGAGTCCAGTGAAAATGCTGCTATATGAATGTTAAAAACACAGTGGCAATCGTAAAAGTATTGCCATGTTGGCTTGTTTGTGCTCGCTACAGGGCCCCATGTTAGCGTTAAAGCAGTGGTTCTCAACTGGTCTGGCTTCAGGACCCACCATCACCCTTGATGACAAGCCGCGACCCAAATCAAGGAAAATTTTTAACTTCTCAAATTTATTGAATGAAAAGATCGTGCAGTTTGAATCGGAGATAGTAGAATAGAATACCACAGAATTCCAAAACCAAAATGACTTCAAGTGGTAATAATAGAGAGGGAAATATTCCCTTTGATGCTCAATTAGCTGCATTTTAATTAAATTAAAAACACTTAACTTCAGTAACTTCAGCCTTTTTTAACAGACTCAACATGCACAAACATGAAATAAAAAAGTGCAACCACTGAGCAGTAGTTTCAAAAAGAACTCAAATATGTTGCGTTCGCTGAGTACCCACTTACTGAATATATAACAATTTCCTATTAAAACTATTTAGTCACTTATTCAAGCATTAATCATAAGGCTGACATAACAATCAGAACATTTCAGTAACAGCCATTTTTAAGACTCAACAGTGCTTTTATGTACAAACATGAAATAAAAAAGTGCAACCACTGAGCAGTAGTTTCAAAAAGAACTAAAAATATATAGTTTTAGCTGAATAACCACTCACTGAATATTTAAAATTATCTAGTCACTTATTCAAGTATTAATCATAAGGCTGACATAACAATCAGACCATTTTAGTAACAATCATTTTTAATAGACTCAGTTGGGGTCTTCATGCAAAATACATGAAATAAAAAAGTGCAACTACTGAGAAATATATATATATATATATTTTAAAACAACTCAAATTATGTAGTTTTAGCAGAGAATCGTCACTCATTGAACCTCTACAATCAACACTGCACTATGAGAAAGAAATCCATTTCCTCAGGAGCAGTTTTTAATCCACAAACTCAAAATAAATTAAACAAAAAGTGCAATCCAAAATGATTCAAGTACACAAAATGAACTTTCTTCTGATTAGCTTATCAATAGGTAAATACTGAAAAACAGTGTGCTTTGAAGAAAATTAAGCAGCACTTATTTCCACCTTAGGTGTAACACTAACATCATAGACCTGAGTTTGGAGGAATTAATGGGAGAACTGGGCATGTTTTTTACTCCCTGACAAGAGTCTCAAAGTCTGGAGTTACAGTAGACAAAGCAACTCTGAGGTCATGTTCAATGTCCAGTCTGTTTCGATCTTTACTGCTCGAGTGGCAAGGGAAGGATACTCGCTCATCACAATGCTGCACCAGAAAAGGGAGAGGCTTACCTCCATGAATTTCTTTTTCAGCGTGCGGTCACATGACAGCTCCACCAGCATACTCTCTTCGTTGCTTGGCAACGTGATGCTTTCCATGTCGATTCCAAAGGGGTCGCGTATCCAGTCATCATCCCTCTGTTTCTCGGGAAAGTAGCGATTAAACCGCTCCAGAAGTTTATTCAGATGTGTCGTGATTGTTTTCGACATTGGGGAACATGTCAAGCCGGTTTTTAGAAACATGACTTGCCCATAAGGAGATCTTTTATTTGAAAGCTTGGATTTTGTCATATTGTTCAAAAATGTTGTGCCCTCTCCCCTGTACAGACACATTTAATGCATTTAACTGGTCAAACACATCCGCAAGATAAGCAACGTGTGCGAGCCACACACTCTTACTAAACAGGTCTGCAAGAGGCGAGTTGTTCTGGGCAAGAAAGGCTGCGATTTCACCTCGTAGTTCATAAAAACGGGACAGTACCTTTCCCCTCGAAAGCCAACGTACCTCGGCATGATACAACACTTGTACATGCTCACTACCAAGATCTTGGCATAGTTTTTGAAAACATCGGGTGTTCTCTGCACTCCGTTTAATGTAGTTTACCACTTGGATGACATCTTTTAATGTTCCATGAAGCACGGGTACCATATCCTTTGCTGCTAGGGCCTCCCGATGCAAAAAAACAATGGTTCCATGTTGCATTCGGAGCTTTCTCAAGTATTCTCCTCCTCCTTTGTCTTCAAGATAAGAAAATCCATATCTCATATATTCCTCGTTGTATCTGCGTTTCGCCATGCTCGACATATGTAAACAAACTTTGCAGGTCTTTTTCTATGGTGTGAAATGGCGCATGTCAACACCACCTACTGTTAAGGAGTACGAATTACACTTAGTTATTTGATTTTTTTTAGCATTTCCTTCCCCAGGCAAAGGCCCACGACCCACTGAAAACGGGTCTGCGACCCACTTTTGGGTCGCGACCCACCAGTTGAGAAACAGTGCGTTAAAGGGTTGTACCTGAGGTGCTTTCCTGGTATCTCCCCCCTGCTATCGGAACACTTTTGTCTGCTGTCTTTAGGGCTTGAATGGAGAAGCTTCCTCTTCTCAGCTGGTCCTCTAAAGGCTGAGCTGCGACCGCCTAAGACAGGATCTTGGTGAATGCAAAGCTGGGCGGAAATAATTCTTGTGACATTGCAGAAGCTTATTGAAAGAATGTCACAAAGAAGGCCTGCTGTAATCAAAGAAAAAGCTGGCCAGGGAAGTGTTCATATCTGGTCTTTTTGGGGGAGTATTCCGAATCAAAGTGTTTGCTTATTCCTTTATCCAAAATGGACTTTGAAAATTGAAAGCCAAACCGTTAAAGCTGTGTGTTTTGAAGCTTGTTGTGGACAGCAGTCAATTTAAGAGGAGCAAACAGAAGCAGATAAAGTTCACAAAAAATGGTTGTCATAATTCATAAATGATACACAGCGATGTGTCGCTTGGTTCTTGTAAACTTTACAGGCAAACTAGCTTAGCTGTAGCTCGTTAACAGCTGTTCTGAATAGTTTGTCATCCCAGTCAGGACATGATCATGTACTCAAGACAGTTATCGTTCAGCCACAGCGAGGTCCGCCTTGTCATCGGTGCCCACAGACTTTGAACAGCTATGCAGGAACAGGCTTTGTACTTTGTGCTTCATGAAAAGGTTGCCAGTGTTAAACTTAAGTGATTATCATCATATGTTGTCACCGTTATTTACAAAATATTGCTAATTTGTCCTTTAGATGATCCATTGGCCGGGAAGTTGGGCAGCGAGGTTCTCCTCAAACCGAATGCTGTCACTTCACCAATCACCAGCATCACATGGAAACAGGGCCCCAACCTCGCTGTCCAGTGGGATGGAACAGCCATTCAATACTATCGCCAATTTAGAGGTCTGTTGGACGGATCTCTGTGATATTTCCTGCCGCTCTGTAAATTGCCAGAATGGTAACAACATCTGTGTCTCCTTACAGACAGGAGCAGTCTCGATGTTGAGACTGGAATCTTGACCATCAGTAACCTGAGTTTAAGTGACAGCAACAACTACACCCCAGAAATCAACAACGTTCTCCAGAAAGAAATCGTTCTGAAGGTCTACCGTGAGTGGATGAGTCTTTTAGCACAGTCTGGTGTGTTTGTTAGGGGGTAGAAGCTTATAATGAAATGTTTGTCTGATCTTCATGGTGACAGGACCCGTCCCAACGCCCACAATTACAGTACTAACGACTCCAAATGAATACTTTGAATTGACCTGTGATGGAGACATCACGGATGCTGAACCAGTCACCTACTCTTGGACTAAAAACAAAGTGCCGCTTCTAGAAACTGAGCGAAATATAATCCAAAAGGTATTTGTGAATCTCTATCTAACATCTGTATATCAGAGCGTGAAATTCTGCATTCCGTCGTCTATACAAATATAATGGCGCTGAAGATAACATCTATAAATGATCGGTGGTTTTAGGAACAATCCTGCGATTTTTAATTAAAAAGATGAAAGGCAGGCTTAACCGTGCACGTCCTGTCACGCCAGGGACTTTGATGCGACCAGCAGCGGTGCGTTAGAGTATTGCTCTGCAGTCTTGAACAGGATGAACCCTGATTAAAGGAAAAAGTTATTCGATGTAATGAATGTGAATAAAAGTTTTGTGCGATTTCTCTTGTTATAGTGGGAGGAACGTTTTAAAACCTACACATGCACGATGTCAAATCCAGTCAGTACGATGGAGAGCGAGCCAGTCACACCAGTGCCTCGTGAGTTACAATAGTTCCCTTTTCAATTGACTTCACTTACATGTCAAAACAATGTCAAATCATTTTGTTGTCAATTTTCAGCACCCATCGGGGTGGCAATAGGTTTAGGAGTAGGGGGGGGGCTTATCGTCTTGGTCTTGGTCTTGATTATAATTCACAAAGTCTTGACAGGTGAGTAACTCCTGATTAGAATCCTCATGTGGAGTCAGTGGCAACCTGCTAACCACTGTGTTTACCCTCCCGCAGGTGTGTGGTTCTTCCAGAAAGGTGAGACTGTTTCCTCAGCTTTTCACCAAACACAAAACACACCAACACGTTCACCTGACAGCAGGTTATCCCAAACTGGAACTTCCTGCGTAGCAATTTTAAAATAACCGGCTCATTCTGGAAGCAGAAATGTCAAATCAGTGACAATAAAAGCTGCTAAATACCACAGTGGCAAGCAGAAAATTATGAAGCCACTCCTGTTCATTTTTAGATTCTTTTTTTTTTAGGTTCTTTCAGTAAAAAAACAAAAACCAATCAATTCTGAAGGCTTGCCTGTGTTTTCTGTCCCTGCAGACTCAATGTGCTGGACGCCAGGTCAGTGTCTGAGCGTAACTGCAAAACTAGCAACAGTTTTTATACTGAATGTAAAATCTATCCTCTGTTTTATCTAATTCATCCCCTTTTTGACCTAGATTTCTGGAAAAAGTCTCCAGATCAACGTAAGTCTGACTTTCTTGTCCCCCGGATCATTTGTCTTTTCTGTGAATTGATTTTCTGATGGACATCTATTTGTATTTATTCCAGCTGCCAATGCTGAGCGCAAAGAGGGTAAGATACAGTCATTTTATTACGCCTTTTCTTTGATTCACTGCTGGCCAATTGATCATTTTGTCTGTCATCTGGCAGAGGCAGAAGGGATGGCAAGGGACAACAACTGAGGATAGTCTCCAGATTCCAATGAGACAAAGTCATTGTTAGCACTGTCACCAAGATGGAATATCCTACTTTTGAAGTCAAAATGAATTGACACTAATTTAAAGTGGACAAGGCTGCAGGCGCCTGTTTTCCTGTCAGGATCAGGATTGGAAGGACTATAAGGGACGGGTTGGTGTCATCTTCTCAGCCAATAAGAAATCCCATCATACTGCGTGTTTTTGTATCCTGTGACACACTGCTTTAGTCTGACTTGTTTGCTAGCTTATTTTTTCTTCTATTTTATACTTGAGCATTCAGGTGAGGTTGAAAGTTTCAGTTTTGTTCTTGAATAGCTCTTTATTAGTTACAAGTTACACCACTGGAAGACTGGAAGTATAATCCACATTCTGTTTTTTTTCTAAATAACTGGTCATCAGATGTGTTGATGAACAAAACCTCTGCAGAGGTCTGCCCCCTTTCAGCTGTGGAAACAAACGTGCTGCAATCCACAGGCGCAGCAAACTAAACAGCCCTTTACATCTGTGACAATATAAAACAAGTTTCTGTGAAGAAGCCAACGACTTCTTCTCTTAAAACTGCTTTTGCCTAAGTGTAACATATGGGTGAATAAAAATCTGATCCAGTTTTTTTGGGGTTTATTTTTCTTTATTTAACAGCATTGAGACCTGTCAGTCTCAGCGAGTGGCATACATTCAGATTCAAGGCAGAACATTTTTTCACATTCGAAGAAATGTCTTTCATGGAGTTTCATCCATTAATACTGTGTTTCTACTCTGGATGTTCAAGCCTATTTTTGTTCAAGATGGTGTAATCTAGCGTCCGCCAAGCCGATGTTGATGTTTTGACCTCCTTAGCCCAGACCTCTGATATTTAGTCACATTTACCAACTGAATTATTCGCGATGTGTCGTACCTCAGTCACAAACCAGGGTGACTGTTGACCTCCCTCTATCCAGGAAACTTGGTGATAGAGATATCAATAAATTAATTTGGAGTAACAAAACAATTTAGAAAAATCAAAGTGCAACAAATTCTTGCATAAACCGGGGGAAATGGTCGTGTTTATTACGGAAAAATAAATGTGAGCTCTCTGTGTAAAATTAATGGTGAAGTAAGAAGCGCAAGGTCAAATTAAAGCGACAGTTTCAGTTCGTGGTCCCCGTCTGTCCTGATTCATCACTGATGGAGACAGGACCGGTCAGTGTGTATAATAATTGTATGTCCCAAGAGCAGCTTCAGGCACATCCTGAGCAAGACTGAACACTGAACAGACCTCTGCTATAGGGCACTCTCGAGTCGGTGCATCCTTCCACAGGCACCTCTTGAACCAGATGGCTCGCCACCCTTGTCAACAAGCCTGTTGGACGTCGTTGGACAAAGCCTCTGTCTCCGGGTTTGTCCCCGCCGGATGCAGTTCGACAGGCTGTCCCACGGTCTTGACTCCTTCCCTCGGCTGATTTCTGTAGTGACGGAAGATGATCACAGCGGCACCCACAAAGTACATGACGGTAAGAAGGGTGAAGTAGATGAAGTAAACCAAGAACTGTGAGGAAAAAGCAGAACAAATTGTAAATACCACATTTCTGTCGGGTTTTCTGTAAATGTTTCTTGTGTGTCACCATACTGGATAAGGTCAATAAAGGCCATTCTGATGCTAAACAAGGTCAAAGACGTTATAGTCTGAAGCCATGTTTTTTACCTGGGAGCGAACGTCCAACGCCAGGCCTCGCTTGTCAGCAAATATCAGGATAATGATGCTCTTCAGGATGGTGGCTAAAAAGGTGTTGATCCCAAACACCAAGGCACACAGCTCCTTGGTAAGGGAGGAGGCGATCTGGAAACTGAGGAGACAAAGGGAGGGAGTGAGTGTAGGTGTTTACAACCAACACAAACACAACCTTAATCACATATTAACCGACACTCACGTGGCTAAAGGCACCAGGAACTGGTAGAATCCCCTGAAGACAATGTAGGAGACATAGCAGAGCCAGATGTTGTCCGTGGTGCCCATGAGAAGAAGCAGTCCCGCCTGCACTGCTGTGATCACAGCGATGACCAGCTTGGACCACAAATCCCATCGAATTTTCACAAAGCCAGCAGCGAAGGACGTTAGCGTACCTGGCGGAGGCAGATGTCACCATGGTTCAAAATTCTGAGCCAGTCCTTCATTCAGTCTGCGTTCTTATTATCACTTCGACTCTGTGTCCATGTCTGGCCTCATCAATTATTTATTTTCTTTGATGGGCAACTTTTACTGCATGCGTGTGACGTTCAGGTTACTTGATTGTTGAAACTGGGCTCGAGAAGCAGTTTGGGTTGTTTTATGGAATCATTATTACTGAGTTTACTTGGCTCAGCAAATGGGAAACCATATTGACTTTAAATATGTTTACTTACTGACTTTTAGAAACTAGAAACAGCTGTCTTAAAATGAATATACTGTGGTTTTTGTATTGAAAATACAAATGTCTTACTCAGCAGAGTGGAAGCGGCCTCCACTGCTCCGTTGTAAACGTGCTTGTTCTCTGTCGCCAGGCCCACTTTGTTCCACAAGATATGAACGTAGAACAGCACCAGATAGTACCCCGTGGAGTTCAGAACCCACCACATGGACCAAAGTCTCAGGTTTGGCTGCTTCAGAACACCTCGCACCTCCAGCAGCATCTGGACAAACACTGAATCCTTCCAGCGAGATATAGAGCACAAGGGCGCCGCGACGGACTGTGCGTCGTCTTTCGGGTTCATGTGGTCCATTTCAGATTTGGTGGCCACTTCTGCCAGCTCCTTTTGCTCTTGGGTTTTCACCCGGTTGAAAAACAGGGAGCGTTTAGGCCAAGGGAGGCACAGAGCAAGCACCAGACCGAAGCTGACGAAGCCCAGAGAAATACTACTGAGGGTGTAGTAGGTAATGTTGCCTAAGGACAGGCACAGCTGCCCCACCACCGAGCTGGTGAACACCCCCAAGAGGACTGAGGAGCGCGAGTAACCAGCCACGCGCTGGTACTGGCCGGGTTTGACCAAGGAGAAGATGTAAGAAGAGTACGCCACACGGCAGGCCATTGTGATCCCATAGAAGAACTCTACGAACTGCATCTCCAGGAGGGTGGTGCCCAGCAGCAGAATGATCCAGATGACCACCTGACTGAGGCCCTGGATGACCAGAACTGGCTTGTAGCGCATGAGATCTGTCAGGAGGAAGGTTGGCACCAGCACCGCCATGTAGGAGTACGTGAGCACCGGTGTGATCTCATTGGTCACCTGCAAATGAAGAATGACACTTGGAGAAAATGCTATCATGACACCATTAAATTTAAAATAACCCACATCCAATCTGCTTCTCAGTACAGTTTGTCATTAAAGATAAAATTACTTCGAGGTCAGCATGAGTTATCATTCAGATCCAGCTGTGATCTCAATGGAGGAGATAAATTTAAAGAAAACAAAATGTATACCTAAAAAAAATAAACTACTGGTAATAACTGATGCCAAGATGAGGCTACGTCTCCACGGGGTTATTACAATGACCCAGTTTAGAGGAATTTGAACTTTGACCAGTTTTAAGACGGCTTAGCAACCTCCCTGTGGTGGCTTTTAAAGTCTCCATTAGGAGTTATTTTATTAACTTTACACAAAGAGAAACAAACCTGCCTAAAATCATTCAGCAGCAGACACCACTAACCTGTTCCCTGGTGAAGTTCTTCTCCGAGCTAAGAAGATACGGCGTGATGAAGGGCTCTCCTGGCTTTAACGATGACATAAATCCATAGAAACACAGGAACACAACAGCCCAGTTCACCTTTCTGGACCCACTTGGTTCCACCTGAAGACTGTCTGAGGGACACCCTGCCGTCCCTGCATCTTCTTGCAAATCCTTTTTTTCACGTCCCTTTCGGTCCATCTCGTCGCCAGTTCCTGCCGAGTCCTCGGCTTCCATCCTGTCAAATGATCACTCAGCGTTCTCCTCCGGCAGGTTACCAAGTTTTTGTATGTGTGCAGCAAACACCCGCCCAGTCAAATCAGACTGTTGGGGACCCAAGCGGTGATCTGGTCTCAACCTGTGCGCCCCTCCGTGCCAGAGCCCACTCAAATATTGACAAGCGCAGCATTTAACAGGTTGATGACAATATAGTTGGACAACTGCACGCAACCATTCCCACGGGTGAGAAAAGGTTAACCTTTGCCCCAGTCCACATTGAGGTTTGCTGAATGTAAGCTATCCGGAGCCTGGTGTCATGGTAACCTGGAAAGATAACAACGTTAACTCTTATTGACGAATATTTTGTCAAATGGTGGCTTATAATTAACCACTGCACTCTCGCTGTTTTGCTAGACTCAGCACTGATCATATAGTGATCCTGGTGACACGTGCAAACCGTTGCATATTTACTGGAAATATTTCTTTCGTCCATGCAGAATAAGGCGGAGATGATGCGTGCAAACGGGGAAAGTTATTGCATAATATGGAGCTGACTTTTGAAAACAAGGCAAGCAGGCAACAAAAGCCTCACTCCGTTAGCATACCAGTGCTTCCAGTGACACGTAGCCTCCGACTAAACCCGTGCTGGATCCCAGGGCTGCATCTACGACATATGCGTAAAAGTTAAACATTTACTGCACAATTAACCTGCTAGCACGCTGGCTATCGTCTTGTAAAATATAGAAACAGATGCACTTGCCAAGAGACGCATAGCAAAAACATATTCAGAGAGAATGTCTGACATCCTCCGCACCAAACAAAGATAAAAGGGCACAGTTTGATTTTATAACGACTTTATCATGACAAAAGAAGTTACCTCGTGCAGCTCCTCAAACCACTGCGATTCAGCGAGGAAACCAAGCTGTCGCCGCTTTGCATTCCGGGAAATGAAGTCCGAGTAATGGAACGCGTTCAATATTAACGAGGCCTGATTTATATTTTGTTCCAACACTTTTCACGGAGCGCCATGTGGCCCGCGTCTGCCATCAGTTGGACAAATTGTGATACTGCTGTTCATCAACATTTCACGCACAGATGGATGGATGGATAGAGTCATGTGTTATTTTTAAATTGATTTATTTCTCTGGTACAAATGAAACAATAACACAAACATTTCCAGTTCAATGTTTAAGTATAAAAAAGAAACTAGGCAGTGTGAACCAATCTTTCCAAAAAAATCGAGATACAGTATTTTTTTAACGGCCGATTAATTAAGCATTACTTCCATTTGATGAACCACGATTTCTTTAGTTCTTCCATCAATTTAAAACTTTGGCAAGTCTTACCGTGGCCCAAACTACAATCACTATGCAGAGCTGAGCATTATGAACATGATAAATGTCCGCACATTAAGCTAACTTTAATAGCAACAGCATGTTGAGATGGCACTGAGATTGAAATGATTTGATAGGTGTGAAGCAACACAGTCTGGGCTTTAGACAAGAGCCCCGTTGCCCTCTGATGTCTGGGATGTCGACCGGCTGATCGTCCTCTCCTGTCGGACTTTCCTTCGGACAAGATGGGACATATTATTCCTGAACTTCTGCCCGACAAAAGCGTAGAGGACCGGATTGATGCAGCTGTGGAACAGAGCCAGGCTGGAGGTTACATCCAGCGCCGTGGTCACGGCCCTCCTCACACCGCAGTCAAAGGGTATCAGATCAGTCCTCAAGGCGGTGTCCACCATCAGCGTTATGTGATAAGGCGCCCAAAGGAGCAAAAACGCGACGACCACAGAAATGATCACTTTCATGGCCTTGTGCTTCTGGAAACCTCGAGTGCGCAGCAGCCTCACGACGACGATGCTGTAGCACGTGATCATGACAGCCAGGGGCAGGAAGAACCCAAAAATGTGGAGAAACAGTCGAGTAGCAATCCTCCACGAGGTGGCGCTGCCCACGTCAAAGTCTTTTGAGCAAATCATCCTTTGTGGGTCCGATTCTAGTGTGTCTGTGTCACTGAAGAGGGCGGGAAGAGAGAGGGCGCTCCCGAGGGCCCACACTGCAACGCAGAGGACCCAGGTGCAGAGTCTCTGTCGGCTCTTGAGATTCTCATTGGCTCTCACGATCACAAGGTACCGATCGACGCTAATGCAGGACAAGAAGAGGATGCTGGTGTAGAAGTTGGCTTCAATGATAAGGGTGAGAAACCTGCACATGACGCTTCCAAAGATCCATCCTTTGACCAGTGCCACAGCCAAAAATGGGATGGTCAGCGCCATCAGACCATCTGCTACGGTCAGATGGAACAGGTAGATATCGGATGGGGTCAGCATCCGTCTGTGGGCAAAGATCACCCATCCTACAATCAGGTTTCCAGTTATGGCAAGAAAGAAGATGATTATGAGGAGGAAACATGTGGTCAGAGCAGCTGTGGGACCCATCAGTTCTACCTCACAGGTCAGCGTCTTTGGGTCCACCACATAGGGGGTGTGGCTGCTGTAGATGGTGTCATTGTTTGAGAAGTAGTCCTCAAAGTCGAAAGTGAATGACATGTCTGAATGAGGAAACAAAGTTGTACAAAGACAAACATTAGACAACTAGGAAGACTGGATCCCAAAATCCATTAGGGAAAGGTTAGATTTTCTGATTTCATGAAGTTAATCTCAGAATGTTGAAAAGCACTAAACTATTTGATTCCCTCCCTGAAATACTCTGAAATTCAATCGGCTAACCAATAAATTTGTAATGTTTGCAATTCGACTCTTAACACAAATTGATGAATTCTAACTTTTGCAATCTGATACAAACCTCATAAATCTCATCCGACAGCTGAAGCTGGTCGGTAATACAATGGTCTTATTTTGAAATAAAGCAAGTATACTGATGTTCTTCTTCAGTAACCTAACTCAGATACTCACCCTCGTCTCTGCTCCGCTGTGGCTTTGATTAAGACAGTTTTACACAGAAATGAGCATCCCTTTATGTGTGGATCCTGTTTATGATGTCGTATGTACCCAATATTTCATTTCCTTCCTGAGGATGTTGACATGTTCAAAAGGTTGCAATAGCATATTACAACACGGGAGGACAAATCACAGAGGATTTCAAATATTCTCCATCTATGGACTAGGACAAATAACTATTTTAAAATAAAATGTCAATTATTTTAGCTTTCTGAGACTCTCAATAACCTAATAAAGATAAACCAAATATCTAAATATCTCTCTGCCATCAGCTCCAAGACAGTAGTCAAGGAAAGATTACATCAACACAATTGCATTATTCAGAACTGAACACCATACCTGAAAAATTACACCATAACACAGGATGAGATCAGTTTAATCACAGTGGAGAAATTACTGTAAAAGCAGTTTGAAAAACAATTAAAGAACGAGATCAAATAATAGAAGCAGTATAAACACAAAATTGATGGATGGATGGATGGATGGATGGATGGATGATGGATGGACGGACAGACGGATGGACAGACGGATGGATGGACTTGACTGAGTCATGTTGTCGTCAGATTTATGTGGTTGGGTGTTCTTTTTTTACAAAGGGTGAAACTTTTGGGAAATGAAATATTTTGTTCCTTCTCGTGATGTTGCAATGTTCCAGGGCTGTTCTGTTTTTGTGTTCTCACGCCCTAAGGTTTGAAATAAGATTCAGGTTTTATTGTAAAGCTCATTGCTCTGAGACGTTGATAAAGTCACACTTAGAAAGAAAAAATGTGGTTAATGAAAAGGGACAAAGTGGAGTCCTCCATCTCTTCAAATGTTTTTCCTTTATCTCCCCATTTGTCTCCATAAATAACACAAATAACTCTCAGCTTCACTCTAAACCATGTTGATTCTGATCCATCAGCACTGCAACACAAAGGCTCCACAGGGACCTGTGACAGTATGTTGAAAAGAACTGCGCATAATTTATTAAAAAACCTTTTTTTTAAAACGGTGTATTTTTTTAAGCCTGAAATATAATTACAAAATCTATAACAAACAATTATTTTCCTGTCATCACCTGCTTTGATTTCTTGAATAAACTAACTTGTTTTCTTCCTTTAAAAAAAATAAAACGACTGAAAATACTAGTTCAACGGCTGCGCTGGGAAACATGCCAAAATAACTCATTATCGTACCACTGCAAAGGAGATTATGAATTCTATTGGTTAGTTGACTGGTTGAAAACACGTTATCTTTGGGTAAACGTTTGTTATTTGGCTTTTTAAAAAACACAACAACAAAGCTAAATGCTGCATTTATAAGCCCACCGGAGTGGTATATTTCTATTTACATACACACTTATGACATATATATTTATCTCTCAGGCAGCGTTGTGGCCAGCTTCATCTCATGGGGTCTTCAGTTGAAAGTACGCGGAAGTGACAGGCGGAAGTAGCCCCGGCGGAAGCGGTCTGGTCAGCTAAGGGAGGAAGCAATTGCTGAATTTTCATTTTGTCGCATAGGAGTTGATTCCCCCCTTTCTTTGACACCGGCTCCAGCTGCGATGATCCTGTTAGAAATCAATAACCGCATTATAGAAGAGACGCTGTCGCTAAAATTCGACGGCGCATCCAACGGGTGAGAAATCATTGTTGCACCTGGCTAGCATTGCTAACTCAAACTAGCTTCCCTTCAAACGATGGAATGAAGATCAGAGTCACAATTACTCAAACATGGGATGTTCTAAATGCAATTTATAGACATTTGCATGTATATATGCATACATTAACTAAGCTTCTGTTTTTGTTTTCGAAAAATTAAAATTTAGATCACGGATTACTATTCCGTACGGCCGTGACTGGGTGTCGTAAAGCTAGGGTGTGTCTACATTGTCCGTTCGACACAAAAACGGATATCTAAACGAATTTATGATTCTTGATAGTGTTTATTCTGAAGTTGACATAAAGAAACCCACATATTTCTGAGTTAAGCGCATTACCAAAATCGCACCTTAAATGTTTTTTGAAGATATTCGATGTTCCATGTTTAAAATGATAGCTGTGGCTAGCTTTTCCTTGCATTTAGGACATTACAAAAAGTTACATGTTTGTGCTACAACTTGGGTTGATTTTGGTCAAGGCATATAATCAGTAGGAATACGTATATCTTTGAAAGGGCAAGGATGTCAGTGGCAGCACTATTAAAAGTGTGATACCTCCCAAATCACTTTACAACATCTAATGTAAATGTGAAAACTTCGCTTTCCTAGTCTACGTGTGAAACAGCTGCGACGTGCTATCTCGGTGTCTCACCCACTTCCGCATTTTTGGAAGCATGCTGGGTCAAGTCTGTTTCCAGTAAGCAGCCAGCAGCAGCTCCTTTCTCCATGCACAATATGCCATTTTAACAAACTGCGCAAAAATTCATGACATTTGGCCGTTTGTGAATTTTCCTTAGCTTCCAGTTCCTATGTGAGTCAAGTAAACAAATCACTACTGATATAGTGTTGGGTTTTAAGCGGATGTGAAAATCACAAGTACATTTTGTGTGTCTTAGATTGATCTATAGGAAATACTTTCTAGAAATTGTCAAATCCTATTTTAAAAGCATTCCACTTCCATACAGCAGCCAAAGCGCATGTGCTTACATGTCAGGAAAACAAACTTTGGATCAGAAAAAACGTATTTCTAATACAGTGAAGTTATTTCTTCTTACATTGGCGACAAGATGTGTTGAGATCAATTAACCACATGCAAGTTTACATTATTTCATTCTTGACATTTTGTGATTTTTACATATTTATTTTTGCAGAACTAAGCCAGAGGCTGTTGATGTGACATTTGCAGGTGAGAAAAAACAAATCTGGAGAGTTGCATCTATATAGGTTAATTTGAACCTATTGCACTTATGTCTGAAAGCTTGTTTTGAAATGTTTATTGAAAATACTGAGGCTTCATATTAGAGGGGGTAGTATCTTCCAACCCTGCCAGTAATCACTGCTGGGTAATACACAGTATTATATCCCTAGTGTCAGTTTGACTGAAATAAGCTCATGGTTGTGACGGGAATCCAGGTTGTGAATTAGTATGATGCATTTTTATTTATACTTAACGTCAGTAACATAATGATTCATGTGTTGTTGCTCATTTGTCACCTGTTCATCTCTGCCACAGATTTTGATGGCGTCTTGTATCACATCTCCAACCCCAATGGGGATAAAACTAAAGTGATGGTTAGCATCTCCCTGAAGTTCTACAAGGAGCTGCAGGAGCATGGAGCTGACGAGGTGAGGCGCACAATCAAATGTGGCCTGTGGGGTGGAAAATAAGCCCGACCCACTATTGTGTCTCCGTGGTTTCAAATTTTAAGCCATCTCTGGCATCATATTTATATTTTTCTGTAAGAATCAAAACAGAATGATGTCATGATGATGCCTGCACACACCCTGAAGCACCGCAAGGCCTGTGTTGCCTTGTAAGGGAAGGAGCAGCTGCTGAGGCTCATAGTGGTAACAGGAAGTGAGTTTGGGTGAGGAAGTGTGCTGTTTGTGAACAGCAGAAGCTGCATATGAATGACCTGGCTTCCATCCAGCCTCGTAGCAGCGTCTCATTGAAAGGTTAAATATTTCAGCAGTGTCAGTTCTCCAAACTAAAATGTATATTTGCAAAGCCTTTTATGATCAATTTGTAGATATTTTTAAAAAAAACTTTTTGCTAACACAGGCTGTTCAAATTGAAATGTGCCAGACTTAAAAACATATGTCCACTGTCAGTGGTGACATTTGTTGAGGTGTCACGGACATATTTTGAATTCAGTCTGCTTGTTGTTGTGAGCCTGCTTCATTCCTGAGTGAAGGGTATCTATTATAACCCCCAGTGATAACAGGTTATAACCTCCCTTTCTTTTCCATCAAGTTGCTGGCTTTTTGCATGTAAAATAAAGCCCATCCTAAAATATACATCAAACTGAATTATATTCTGAGACAATGTAAAAGAAAAAAATCGACTGTAGGCATCCCCATGACTTCAACTGACCGTTGGAGGCATTATCAGCCTATAAAGGTAGTCTAAGATAAGAGTCATTATGTAACGACATAAAATCTGAGACACACAACAGTAATTATGTTTAGAAAAATCTGACCACAAGTACGTTTTGCTTTTTTACATTTCAGTTACTCAAGAGGCTGTATGGGAATTTCCTGGTTCCAGCAGAGGCTGGTGAGTATTCTCAATCCCAGTCTCCTGGATGTCATTCCATGTTTCTGCATTTGCTCTTCTGTGGTCAACTGCAGTGTATGTAAATATATATGCAGATGACTATATAACCTTTTACTCTGAATAGGCTATAATGTATCCCTCCTCTACGACCTGGAGGCCCTGCCAGCCAACAAAGATGCGGCTGTCCACCAGGCAGGGATGCTGAAAAGGAACTGTTTTGCCTCTGTGTTTGAAAAGTATTTCAAGTTCCAGGAAGAGGGTAAAGAGGGCGAGCAGAGGGCAGTGGTCCACTACAGAGACGATGAGTCCATGTACGTGTAGCTGCGAGCGCACCGGGATCGCACGCTCGCTTCTGTTGTCATTCTAATGTGACTTGAATCCCTCTGGTTTGTCAGGTATGTGGAAGCCAAGAAAGACAGAGTGACTGTGGTCTTCAGCACGGTGTTTAAAGACGATGACGACGTCATCATTGGCAAAGTTTTCATGCAGGTGAGGAGGTGGTCAGACATGTGCTGACGAAATTCTCTTCTTGTCCTCCGCCTGCTTTAAACTCCCCAATTATGCCAGTATGTGATGTTAAGCGTTATCTGTTTGTAGGAATTCAAAGAGGGGCGACGAGCCAGCCACACCGCCCCGCAGGTGTTGTTCAGCCACAGGGAGCCCCCGCTGGAGCTGAAGGACACGGACGCCGCTGTCGGGGACAACATCGGATACATCACCTTTGGTGAGATCCCGTGATTTTTGTTTTGTTGATCTTTAATCTTCATTTTTTTTGTGGTTAATCGTCATGCTGATGCCTCGTGGTTTCAGTCCTGTTCCCTCGTCACACCAATGCCAATGCCAGAGACAACACCATCAACCTCATTCACACCTTCAGGGACTACCTGCACTACCACATAAAGTGCTCCAAGGTCAGCCCAACACACACACTATCACAACCAGTCACAACGGGTACTTGACACTCCAATAAATGAATAATTGTGTCGAGCCAACCTCAACTGGACAACTGAAGTGCATGTAAACGCGTTGGATGTGCAGTCATTGTGATGGGATATCGTTATGTTCCTGTATGTTTATGCCCTAAATGGATTTACCTACAACATGGATAAAAAGCTGTCCAATTATACGACTATCCACCTTTCTGTTGTTCAAAATGCTGGTCTTTAGCCTGACTCTGTTGCTTGTGAACTGGGTCAAGGGACGACAGGACCTTCATGTCCAGCTCTGAGTATAGCTCGTTGAAGCTATGAACATACTCAGCGTTGCCTTTTGAAATGGATCCACCACAACAACAACATCGCAATCCAGATCTTCACAGATTGGTCTTCAGCTTGAGACTAATCTCTCAGGTCTGACTGGCTTTGCAAATATGCAGCAGCCATGTGTGGAACTCTTAATTTGACGGTGGCATTTTGATGATGGTCTGTTTCACTCACCACTTAAAGACTTAAAACCACAGTTGTCATAATGGTCTGGCTTTCTGAAGCTCTTGCAGGTTTTTCTGGTGAACTGTAAACCCTGAGCAGTTGTAAACCCTAATCAAGTAGCTGATCAGATGACTAACATTTCAGAGGAAGCCTGCGGCTCCTGCGCTGTGTCGCAAGTGTCTGGTAAGCAGACCGCAGATAATGTAGTTGGCTGTCAGGTTTGTTTCCCCCGAGACAATAGGAGCCTGTGTGAGTGACAGCCATGGGCGGGTTTCGCTTGCCAACACACAGCTTATCGTCCCGCTATGTTCTTGTACCTGATTTTGCTGCACCTGTCAGCAATTATCCACATCTGACAAGCATCTTTTTTATCCCCAAGGCCTACATCCACACACGTATGAGGGCCAAGACATCCGACTTCCTCAAAGTGTTGAACCGAGCTCGACCCGACGCAGAGAAGAAAGAGATGAAGACCATCTCGTAAGTAGCTGCCCATACCACTGTAAACTGCAAATTAGTGCGTGCTTTTGGTTCCAAGGCATCGGTGTCAGACTGGCACCCTCCCACCCTGAGACGACATCGCTTCGTTCTGACGACATATGTTTGGCCACATACATGCAAACTTCAACGCGACGGGTGTGTCGAGACAGCAGGATGGCAATTAAAGTCGGTCTTGGGGCCAAATCCGATGCACGTCTCTTTATCTTTGTGTGTTTTTGGGGCGTGTGGCTCTGCCTCCTGACTGCAGAGTGTCTGTGGAGTGACTCAGAAAGGAATGCATTTTTACAGTTCTCTGCTTTGTTCAGTCCTCCCAGTTTTTAGCCTTTTTATCTGTGATTGGGGGGAAATGTATTCCTCTGAACACCGCGAGCAGGTGTTCTAGACTTAAGGACGCCGCGCAGCTGCGCACACATGAAACATGTTGTTAAAGAGAACAAGCCTCTCTGTGCTGTCGTCGTGACCTGGCTCCTGTCCAAACACAACCACATTCCACGTCGCGGTATCAGCGGTTCATTAGATTTATCCCGAGCAGATTGGTTGTCTGTATACTTCGCCGCCAGTTTGATGCAAACAAGCGGTACACCCTGCCCAGACGCATCTATTGATACAGCAAAAGCAACTGTTATACGGTGGGAATGATTGTGCACAGCCGAGCAGGCGTTTTGTCTAACGAGGACTTAATCGACTTAATGGTTTTTTTATATTTTCCTTCCAGTGGAAAGACCTTCTCCCGCTGAGGCCGACTCCAACCATTCAAATTTCAAAGCCCCTTATGGAAACGCCAAAATGCGCTACACTGAGACTTGACTCCTCTTGTGACTGGACTCGAGGACCCCCCCCCACCATTCAACTTCCAAAAAACCCCCTTGTCTTTTTGTTTTGTTTTGTTTTTTTTATTTTGTTTTTTTTAAAGACAAAAATCATTGTTGGTTGTGGAAGGCCGTGGCTCAAGGTGGATAAAACTGGGCATTCCTTGCTTTGCATAGTAAAGAGAATTATTAGTCCTCTAAAAATAAATATATATTATGAGAAAAATCTGAATTTTTGATACGATATCTTTCCATATGGTACTCCTGCTTGCCCCTCTTCTCAAACTATCCGAGTGCCGGATGATTTCGGACCTTTGTTTCTCCCTCTCTGTGCTTTCTTGTCGTCTGTACCGTCATCATTTGGAAAACAAAATAAAGTCAAACAATCACCAAATGGCCCCCCCGTCTCACTTTTATCTCAATGGTTTTACCATTCGATGTCAAGCAGTCATAAATTTCTGGTTTCCTTTGTACAGTGACAGGTGCTACAAACATCAAGCTTTTTATGTTTCTGGGGTCAGAATAAATAATTACTACTGATATGACATCAGCACATTAACTACACTGCCCCCGCAGCCATAAGATACGTAAATATTGGTGTGTGTGTGTGTGTGTGTGTGCTGTAACAGTGCTCCATTGTGTTTCTACAGGGGCCCAAAGTGGAACACTTTGCAGTAATAACAGTTTAAAATGTTAATTCCTAAATGTGTAAAACAACACAAACAAATCTTCCTAGTTTAGTTTGCTCCCTTGAGACCACCGAAGGAGGGGACTGATGACCCCCTCTGACCGCTGTGTTTATATTATCAGAATTGACGACTTTCACATAAATATTTTTTAAATTGATGAAACACGGCCATTGAGCATATTTAGATTTAGAGACTTTATTTGTTGACACCAGACGATGCACAAGTGTTTTTGAAAGCAACAAGTCGAGACACCAGAACTCTTGACTTTGTAGTGAATGCAATGATCAGGCCTCTTCAATGGCAGGTTTTTCTTCTTCCTCAGATGAGGAGGAAGAGGAGGAGGAGGAAGAGGATGCAGAAGAATCATTTTTTTCCTTTTTTGTCTCCATGGGGGGGCCGTTATGCTGTGCAGCAGCATCCTCACACAGCATGTCAGCCAGTTCAGCCCTGGGGTCTCCGGGGGGTGCAGAGTTGGAGGGAGGGGCATCTTTCTGCTTCACACTGGCTTCATCCTGTGCAACGATCATCTGGTTTTTAGGCTTGTGCTCCTCTGGAAGAAGAAAAAAGCACATCTACAGTTAATGTGACAAGAATAACAATGAGATTTTCCATCGAGGTCCTCGACGAAGCGTTTAGTTTTGTGCAACATGGTGGTGGGATTACATCTTAAACAGTGAGTGAGGTGCAGTTTAGTACTCCAGATGAGAAGATCTGATCACCCCACGTCTCGTTGACTCAAACCTGACATGTCCCAAACTGCCAAATGTTTGACGTCTACCCTCGAGTGACCTGGGCTGAACCGGCGCAAGTTGCTGCTGCTTGAGTTGGGTATCGGTTTTGGTGCAATGCTAGGCTAACAAGCAAATGGTGGAAACGATCTTCTCATTCGGATCTTATAGGAAAGTGCATTCACAGAGACGATCTCAAGAAAGAAAGGTCAGGGTTTGATTTCAAATGTATCACGTTTACAAATCCATTGACAGATTTCAGATCCTGGAGTGCAACAACATTGAAGTGTGACTTCCCAGAAATTACACATGCAGGAATATGCTGCGAGATTCATCCGGTCAGTAGTTTGTCCATCGGAACCAGAACTTACCTTGCAGCAGGACATCCTCTAAAGAAAAGTCCAAGCTGTCGGGGAGGGAAAAAGGGACAAACATGCTAACGTACCAAGCGGAGAACGGGTCTGACTTAAGTTTGTGCCCCCCCCACCCCACCAGAACAATTTTAGCCTTTAGCAAGTTTAGCATTTGCCTGGAGGTACAGCCGCATCGTTTAATTTCAACAAGCACAGCCGAGAGCCTGGAAACCAGGGAGTAACAACTTGAAAGCATTTGCAACATGTTGAACTATGCTAACCTGAGGCGCAGGATTTATTCTCACCTCTCATTGTCAACGGTCATGCCGTGGATCAGCAGCTGGTAGTTATTGATTTCTGCCTCCAGCTTCATCTTGACGCACAGCAGGTTCTTGTTGGTTTCCACCTGCCGCTCCACCTGTGACCTCACCTTCCTCAGCTCCGACTCCAGGTCCAGTAGCATCTTGTTGAGGGGGGCCTGGTGTTGCTGATACTCACATTTGGCGTTCAGTAGGCTCTCCTCCAGATTTCTGATCTGGAAGAGAGGAAGGAGAGTTTTCTGCCTATTTCTGCCTTTTTTCTGGTCTCTTTCTGGAGGATCACCTAATAAACACACCTACACGAGGAACACCTCAGGTGGCGTCTCAAAGATTGAGGACTTCCCTCAAGTAAGGTTGCATGTTTCCAGTGTAATGACACAGCAGCAGGAATGTTCTAAAGGTCTGGTTGACCGTGCATGCAGGTGTGTACATGTGTTCCTACCATGGCCTGGATGCTCTGGATCCTAATATCCAAGGTTTGCTTCTGCTTTAGGAGCTCTTTCAGGTCCTTCTTTCCAGACAGCAGAGCCTCGTTGTTTTGGGCCTCCACCACTTTGATGTTTTCAAACTGTGGAGAGAAAGAGAAGATGGTGAAACCCTACGAAGAACAACGTGCAGAGAAAGCCACGTCTGCTGGGCTGGTACCTCATTCTGGTACCAGTCTTCGGTGTCCTTCAGATTCTTTTTGGCCAGGTTGTCGTACTGGTGGCGGATGTTGTTGAGCATGATGGCCAGGTTGGAGTTGTGAGAGTCGATCTCCACCTTCACCTCGGAGTCTCTGATCTTCTCACACAGGCCCTCCACCTCCTGGAAGAGGCGCAGCGGGGATGCTCACACGTTTCAGCCCACATTGTTCAGCCAACCCGGCCCGCTTGGGTCACACTTACGTCCTTGTGGTCCTGGTTGAGTCGCTCCAGCTCCTCCTTCACCAAATCGATTTCCTTCTGCGTCTGCTGGCGGTTCAGTTTGGTGTCCTCGTAGGTCTTCTTGAGATTGACCACCTCCTTTTCCAACACCTTCCTGGCCTTTATCTCGTCATCCAGCCTGCACACAAATCAGCTCAGCACAGAATATACACCAGAGGCCATGTTTTACACTGGGAAATGATATTCTGTGTGCGATGTACTTGTTTTTGAGGTCTTCTTCAGCTAGTTTGGCATTGTCAATCTGGAGCAACAGTGTGGCGTTGTCCATGGTGACATCCTTCACCTACACAGAGAAATCCACATCATCACACCACACTCCGGATGAATAAATTAATTCATTCCGATTTTATTTCTGATGACCCACCTGCTTCTTGAGGCCCTCCAGTGGTTTCTCGATCTCATCCCAGTCTCGTCCCTTGGGTGTCTTCCTCTTTGCCAGTATCTCGTCGATCTCTCTCTCCAGGTCGCCGTTCTCATTCTCCAGCCTCTTCACCTTGCCAAGGTAGCCGGACAGTCGGTCGTTCAGACCCCGCAGTGTCTGCTTGACGTCCACGGGGGCGTCAGCGGCGGCCGGAGGTGCGGACGCGGTGGGTTTGGCTTGATCCACCGCCGGATGGTCCCTCTCGTCCTTGCGCAGCATGCTTCGCAGCCCCTGCAGGCTGGACACGGACGCCCTGGACCCCCTTCCTCCGGCTCCACCGAACATACTGGCAGCGGTGTTTGAGGGCATGGTTGCGGTGCGGGTAATAAGTGGTTCAGCCTAGAGAATCACCTGGATGTTGCCGGCGCAGGTGGATTTTATACACCTTTTTATGCGTCATTCCGCCCCCCTGTTGATGCCATTGGTCTATACAAAGTAGTAAAAGGCGAAATTCAGGTATTTCGTGTCGGCTTTTTTAATTTTCTACCCGTGTTGCAGCTCCAGCTCTCCTTTGATTGGACCCTGTGGAATTTTGAGGAGGTGATGTCTGGTCCTCACCCACCTTAAAAGCAGGTGTTCCGGAGAGGATGCAGGTACAGGACGCAGACTGCACATCTGTCCACGTTCCGAGGATCCCGCTGCAAGCTGCAACATGCTCAGACCGAGAGAATACAGCAGCCGGTCCTATAACCCCAGAGGGACCGGACCCAGCAAAAGTTACCCGACCGCCAACAAATCCAGGGAGAAGGATGACATGGTGGGACTCAACGACAAGTTCGTCCAGCTGATTGATAAGGTTTGTATGACGATACAAGTGTATTATTATTAATATTACTACTACTAGTAGTATAATGCTTATTGTTATTATCATTATTATAACTATTATTATTATTATTATTAGTAGTAGTAGTAGTAGTAGTAGTATAATGCTTATTATTATTATTATTATTATTATTATTATTATTATTATTATTATTAGTAGTAGTAGTAGTAGTATAATGCTTATTATTATTATTATTATTAGTAGTAGTAGTAGTAGTAGTATAATGCTTATTATTATTATTAGTAGTAGTAGTAGTAGTAGTAGTAGTAGTAGTAGTATAATGCTTATTATTATTATTATTATTATTGTTGTTGTTGTTGTTATTGTTATTATTATTAGGAGCCAAGCACCGACTGGCGGAGGTTTATTAGTTATTTATTAGTTGTTTTTGGCTCCACTGCCTAAAGGTGCTTCAAAACTCGAGAAAGTTTGCCCGACACCTCAAAAGGAAGCTATACATTTATGTATTTTAGGGGTCCCGGGCACAGACGTCCAGAAATGGCTCTTGGCCGCCACCTATTTTCGGAGAGGCCCCGGATATGGGACATTAAACTTGGTGGGGTTATTTAGTGTACAAAGATACAGAAAAAAGTCTCCTGGAGCCATGACACACGGGAAGTGCGCCATTTTCATTTGAAAATGCGATTTTGACCACATTTTTGTAGGTTTCAGACCTGGTACTTGAGCAAACTCTTTTTAAAGAGCTTTTATGGGATCATCTTTATATTTCAACTGTGCAATTTGGAGACGGGCGATGTTAATTTGTGAAGCTTATTAATGTTGATGTCTGGCCATAAACCAGGAAGTGGTTGTCATTGGGACATAAGTTGTTGAATCGGCGCCAATGGTCACGTGTGTGATTGCGGTCTGGACCTGAGCAAAATTAATATGCGGTTGTTTCTTTAGCGCCACCTGCTGGCAACAGAAAAAGTCATGTTTTGCATTCTGATGGCTGCTCCGAGTGTGTTTAGTACATTCATCTTAAACCTGGTGAGGAAGTCAACGAGACCTTGATGGGTCAGAGGGTATTGCCATGAATGAAAAAGGTTTGACCAGGATTCCACCCAAAAGCCATACATTTCAATAATTTCTTTATGTTATAGCGCCACCTAGATATGGCTGGCTGTAAATCAGACACAAGCTGTCAAAATAGGCTCATGGTTGCTATTTATGAATGCTGTCTCAGTCTGAACATCCATACTGTATATACGCAGCAATATTCTATAGCAGTTAGAGCGCCGCCTCCTGGTAACATAATAATAATAATTATTATTACAATAATAATAGTTCTTCTTATTATTATTATTTTTATTATTATTCTTATTATTAATATTATTATTATTATTATTATTACTATATCGTGTTTCTTTTAGGGAATTGACGTTTTTTTATATATATAAATAACAAGCTCAGCCGTTATTATTGAAGTAAATGTTAATTACTGGGCAACACGGTATTTTGGAAAAAAAAAAAAAACTTAGAGTTACAACACTTACATGTAACGTAAAGTTTATCATAAAGCACGCACACGATCGTGCAGCCGTATGAAAAAACGAATGGATGTATGCAGATTTGGCGCCACCTTGTGGACAATTACATAATTATTTTGAGGTACTGCATCTTCAGTTGATTTAGAAGAAAAACAAAAGGAAATCGGTCACGTGGTATTTTAATTAAGCATTTATTTTGCTGAATAGATTAAATATCTGGACTTTCACTTCTGTGCGTGTTGAAGGTGAAACATCTGGAAGATGAGAACAAAAAGCTGGAGACCAAGCTAAAGATCCTCAAGGAGCATGAGCAGTACGGGTCCAAAATCGATGACATCGTCCCACACCTGGCGAATGAGCTGGAGGAGCAGGTGGAGAACCTGATCCAGGACCAAGAGAATCTGAAAGCTGAGCTCCTCAAGAAGGAGGAGGAGGTGGAGGACACCAGGAAGAAGTGAGTGGGGGTGAGGATAGCTTCACCCAGTGATGTCTATGGAGCTCCCAAAGTGTTTTGTTTGATTTCTTCATTTTAGGTACGAAAATGAGTTGCTGAAGAAAGCTGAGCTGGAAAATGAGTTTGTCCTCAGCAAAAAGGTGAATAGATTCTTCCGCCATGTCTATTCTTTCTAAAACATGGAAACCATTAATTCTTTCATCCGTATGCATGTATGCGCACACACAAGGATGTAGATGATGGTCATCTGAGGGCCGTGGAACAGGTGCTGGAGCTGGAGGACCTGATAGGAGAACTGGATTTGCGTAGAGTCGGTTATGATGAGGTAATACTCAGAAAAACCAACGCTTTCAAGATAATGTTCCCTGCAGACATCAGAAAGATGGTCCTGTCTGCTGCCTGCAGGAGATCAAGGAGCTGGAATCTCAAGTCCAGAATGTGACAGTCGTCTTAAAAGATAACGGCACGCGCTCTCTGGACATGGACAACATAGTCGAGAGCTACAAGACTCAGTACGCTAACATGGCAACGCGTTCTAGGGAGGACGTGGAGTATTGGAACAAGAAGAAGGTGAGGAAAAAGATCTCAGACATAGCACAGACATGAAAAGCTTCTTCAGCCTCACCCCCCTCCTCTAGATGGACACCATGGTCTTCAATGCAGGACAGCGTGAGCAGGAGGTGCGTGACTTAAAGAGGGACGTGGCGGATTTGATGCGCCACATCCAGAGGTTGAACGCAGAACTGGAGGCCCAGCTGAGGAAGGTCCGTCTCTCAGTCCAGGCCAGTAGCTGCAGATTTTGTCCTTCATCCATCAGCTTGAACCTCGATTTTCCCCGTCAGGAAGAGGCCCTGCAAAAGGAAATCCTCGAGACCAGGGCGGAGGGGGACGGACAGGTGCAAAAGACCCGCGATGACATCGCGCAGCTGGAGGAGGCCTTGAAGAGGGCCAAGCAGGATCTGGCTGGACAGATCTGTGAGTACCAAGAGCTGATGAACCTCAAACTGGCCCTGGACATCGAGATCGCCACCTACCGAAAGCTGCTGGAGGGCGAAGAGCAGAGGTACGCAGGCGCCCTGTCAGTCGTTCCATTTCATCACGTTGGTGCTAACATCGCTTTCTGCTCTGCTTCTATCAAGGATGAACGGCCTTCTGCATGCAGGTAAGAGCCAGCCTGAGGAGCGTAGCAGCTGTTTAGCTCCAGCAACCTGGAGTGGAGCTGGACAGGAAGTAAACTGAGCGCATGACTTTGGCTTTTGTGTTTCCTCTCACACTAACATGAAGCTCTCTTACACTCAGATGTCTAAAAACAAACAAAACGAAACACAATTACCGGCCAGAGAAGCTGCAGGACCCCCCCCACCATCCTATGAATGCTCCATCCTGGTTTGGGCGCCCCTCCCCCTCCCAAAATGCCTGCTGGTCCGCGTGGAAGTGGTGTCGGAAGGTTCCCATTACACCTGACATTTGCGCTTCTGTGTTTGCACGTCCACAAAAAGTGAAATAAGAGAAGTCAAATTAAATAAAAGAAGAATGACAGAGCTCCTTGTTTACCTGGCAAATTTAGAATGCAAAATAAAACATTAGCCCCCCTGCTTGTGTCAAACAGTATCTTTCTTCTTTGCCTGCGGTGTCCAGAGAAGCAGAAGACCGTCTCAGGGTAGAAAGACTCCGGGAAATAAAGCTTAAAAATGGAATTTCTGTCATAAATGGTACGCTCTGTTCTCAGGGTTCTATGGAGGGACTTAAGACGACCTGCGACTCCCTCAGCTCTTGTCTCCTTCGACCTTAGTGACGTACTTCAGTGTGTTTGTGATGGGCTTCCTAATTAACAGACATCAGTAATTATGAGCTGGAGTCCGACAGTCGCGCGCTTGCTTCGCTTTTGTCCTCCTACTCTTCCTGGACACGGAGGGACATGAGGCTGTGATGTGGAAAATGGCCTGAGCGGGAGGGAACGCCGTGCAGCCTACCTGCGGGTGATGTCCTCGCTCAGCTCTTTAATTGGATTGGAGCGTGTTTTTCCACCTTTGCCGGCTGTCTTTGCCGCCCACATCCTGTCTGGAGACGTTAAAAACTACAGACACGTACGGTAACACAGATTCTCCATTTAATCGAGTTGCACACATTTAACCTTCCGGTCACATTTATCTGAGGAAGTCGGAAACATGAAACAATCTGACTGGTTTTTGCATTTTGGTGGCAGCCTGAGACCTCTCTAGTTTCAGCTAAATACACACCAGTAAAGGAATAAAATAAACACTGCAAACAGGTGGTTGACAGATGGAGAGAAGCCTCTAAATCAACTTGTTTTTGATCTCAGATGGGCTGGATGACTAATAAAATATCATCATCTATTAAGATTGAGACCCTCAAATGTATCTGTAATGTTTTGGTAAATCATATTTGGGATTCGTCCCACTGGAGTGGACCCTCGGGGGGGCGGCTCTGGCCCGTGGGCCTAAAGTTCAACCCCCCTGCTTTAAACTAAGGTCCAGAGGCAAAGGGACAAGGACACGGTGACACAGTTCTGGCTTTGAAGCATATTTGCAGAATGTATAATGGTGATACGAGGGGATAATTAAAGATATTGTACCCGCTGCTGGCGGTGTGTTTGAGTTGGTGCGTTTGAGAGGCTCTGCTGAGCCACCGATGTTGTTCGTGTTGTTTATACAGGTTGAGAGCATCAAATTACACCAACGTTTGTGAAGGCAACACACAGCCACATGTCCAGAGGGTAAAGCTGGAGAATGGTGTAATTCAGGGGCAGATCAAGTCCAATATAATCGATGAAATTTGAAATTAAAATCCAGCCTGATGGGGCAAGCTAATGCCTGAACCAAGGTTAAAACCAAAAAAAAAAAGGTGGCGTGAAACAAATTGAACCACAGGGGTTGGGATTAAGTGTGTCAGGATTAATCTTTGAAGGTTTAATCTGAAACGACGAGTTAAAGGCATCAGGAAAGCTGGACTGGACGGCCGGTGAAACAGTCAATGACAATGTGTTTTTTCACTGCTACGCGACATTTCCACCTGCGTGCGCTGATCAATAAACCACGGGCACGAGCGGAAACATCTTAAATAACCAGCGGGAGAGCATCAGACCGCCACCTCCTCCAGGCCCTGCGTCCCCCGCCCCCACCTGTCTCTCAGTTTCTGGAGAATTTTGTGTGCGGGCTCCGTGTACTGCCTGTTGGCCAGGCCGAGCACCAGCGGCACCACGGCCATGCTCCCGATCCCCGTGCACGACAGCACGATGTGCGTGGTGGAGCTCCACTTGGTGTCGCTGATCAAGAACACGATGCAGACGTGCATGTAGATGAGGTAGGGGACCCAGCAGGCCAGGAAGGTCAAGGACACCGCCACCACGCAGCGGGTGTAGCGCAGGTTCAGCCTGTGCTCCTGGTCGGAGGTCGCATTCCCGCGCTCCACTGAACGATGGAGACGACAAATGTCCCTGAGCTGGCCTCGCGTGATCAGCAAAACGCGGCCGGTCATGGCGGCGATGGTGAGAATGGCGGGCAAGACCAGCCCGTACACCTCCAGGAAGATGAAGGCGTTGGAAAAGACTCGCCTGTAGGAGCAGCACATGGTTCCGTTCGTGGAGCAGTTCGCGAGCGCCGCGGCCTTTTGGCCGTTTTCACAGCAGCCGTTCCAATCCGAGCCGGTCCAGTTGTTCCACCCAAACGAAGGCAGAGAGGCGTAGAGGAGCGGCGGCAGCCAGGCGGCGAGCAACGCCAGGGGACAGCTGCGGTGCATCCACAGGTTGCTGTAATGCAGGGGGTCCACGATGCAGATGTAACGCTCATAGTGCACCATCACCAAGTTCAAAAGGAACGCCAGGAACAGGAAGTTGGGGAAAATGTGAGCCACCATGCAGGAGCTGAAGCTGAGCTCGCGGTTGAGACCCATTAAGGGGATGAAGGGCAGCGCGACGCCGGTGCACAGATCCGCCACGAGCAGGCTGAGGAAGAAGTAGTTGGGCGTGTTGTGGAGCTGGCGGTTCCAGGCGATGCCCAAGATGATGACCACGTTGGCCAGAATGATGGAGGTGGACAGCGGGACGGTGATGGCGTAGATGAGCCGCTCATCGGAGAGAAAGGAGCGGGAATCGTTGCAGTCCATCCTCGGAGCGGCGAGCGGACTCTGTCCCGTTGGCCAGGCGTTAGTCCCGAGGAGGAACAGTGACCCTGTGGGAGGGAAGGGGCGGCGTTAAGAACTGCAAACGCATCGTGGAGGCGCTTTCAGGCAACAACGTTCTCACGTTCTACTTCAGAATGATCAGATTAAGGAAAAATTCTGTGTCTGATGGAACGAGCCGATTGCTTGTAACCAACGACATTTAAGAGTGAGACGTTGCACTTCAAAGGAGCAGCTATTGAGGCCAATCTGAAAAAATAAAGAAACTTCCTCCATGTTTTAGATAACGCAGCGTCGCCACATCCACGAGTCCATCAGACAAGAGTTAATGAAGGCTCAAGGTAGCATGAGAGGAGATGAGAGGAGATGTGAAGGCTGAGGAGCGTCTTTGACGCCCGACCAAACACAACATCTCCCCCTCTCTGCGCCTCAGCGCCACAAGTAAGAGGTGACATCACAAATGGATTCCGCCCGTTTCCCAGACACGTCACCTCAGTGGGATCTGTTGATCCCTCGAGGGTGTGATGACACAGAAGATCGTCATATTCTGGATATTTGTTGTGGTGACGAACCAGAATGGGACAAACGGAGATGGGGACGGCGCGAGTGCTTTGTTAGCCAACGGCTGAGATAAGAGAGTGTTAATGGCTTTAAGGACACATCTATTCAATAACTGAACAGCTGGGATTCTGGAGTCACACCTCCCCTCCTGCATCTGTGTATATTTTAGAAACTCACCCACATCCGGGGGGGTGAAGCTCAATCAAGTTCAGATTTCTGCTTTTGTTTCCTATTTTCTGCCAGCATGTGTATCAATTGAAACACAATTTCCAACAGTGGAATGACAACATAACTGCAGACTGGGACATTATAAGACACAACAGGAACTCTCTAAAGGAGTTCCACACCGTGCTAAAGTCCAGACTTTCCTTAATTTGAGCCTTTTTTGAGCCAATGGTCTCCTTCCCAAACCAGAATGAACTCCAGAGACTGAACTTTTACCTTGGTGTGAACATTCCAGTCGTGAGTCCTTTCTTCATCCTCCAGTGCGTCATGTCGAAAGAATCCGATTCTTTTCTTGTCTCTTTTCTCCTTTCAGTGAAAACGGGCTGCCTGTTCAAACCCTCGCCACAAACTGGAGGAGAGACGGCGAGGGGAGCCGGCTCAGTTCCTCTTGATACTTTAAAGGGGAAGTGCACACTGAATGAGGAGATGGGAGGAGGTACAGGAGCTAATGGAGCTTTTTTTCTTTCCTGGAGGGAGGGTTGCTGGTCATGTCACAGATCAGTGCACGAACATTCGCCCACTGCTGCTTTACCGCCATTGGTGGGGCGATCATCGGGGGACAGGAACAACTGCCCGGAAAATGATTTGAAAACATTCCAGTGTCACATCGATCATCCCGGTATGTGGAGTGGCTTCTCGTCCACCATGGTGCCCTTCAACAGGAGCATCTCCAAGATGTTCAGAAGAAAACAACAACAGGTTGGAGGGTTGCTTCTGGGAGTTGCATGTGCTCCCAGAACCTGAGAAGGATTCCTTCCTTTTCCTCCCACTTGACTCAAAGCCCGAGTGTATGGATGTGTGTGTCCTGTGAATCACTGCCCACGTTTCAGGGGGTTTCCCAGTTCTCCCAGCCGCTCTGACCCTGATGGGGGCGCTACTTTGTGGCCTCATCCAACGGTGGCTGGATTGATTTGTATTTAAAAGTGGGCGACATGTGACTTAAGTCGTAAGAGCAACATGAAATTTGCACGATTCAGTGCGAGTTCATCCTCAAGGTTTACGTCAACTTACGTTAAGGCCCACGCCGATCGGAATAGTGCGGCACGAGCTAGTTGGCATTTTCAAGTAGACACGAAGAATTGTTGGTAGCTAAAGCAGCACAACGTTACATTACAACTCTATGAATTAAAACCTTGTGAACACAACAAAGTTAGAAAATGACATCCTACTTTGGAGAACAGACCTTTGGCCAAGCATCTGAATGGAGAGTGCCTTTTTTTCTCTCTGAGATATACTTGTTTACAACAAGTCAAGATTAGCTTGAGCATTTGAAAGACGTTCAAGCAACCGTCCTGCCTGCTGAGGAAGTCCGAGGCTTTTCTCCACACACGCTGCCGTACCAAACTGTATGTTGGTTTAAACAAATGCTGTTTAAAAGATGTATGTGCTGCTTTTATTTAACTAAGACTGATCTACAGTGTACATACAACAGTACATTTGAGTTCATAACAGATCACACCGGCCACGTTTCTAAACACAACGTCGGATGGAAGACCGACGGTGACCCGTTAGCCAAACACCCAAGACTCCCTCACTGATAGACTGGTAACAATGGACCAGCGCCAGTCAGATAATGACTGGAAATAGTAAATGTTCCTGGAGGCCTTTGGATAAGACACTACACAGGGAGGACAAGCTGGACATGAAACCACAACATCCCCATAGTTCAAAGATAGGATGCCTGGTTGACCTGGAACATTTAGTCCTCTTAAATTTAGTCAATGTCGTTAATTTAAGGTACACCCAGTCACTACCAAAAAAGTCAAGATTAGCTTAAACTTTGGGGCTCACGTTGAATACATTTGGTACGTTGCTTCATCCCCTACATTTTCACAAACATCCATCCTATTAGCGTCTGCTGTACACTAATAACAAAGTAGACAAAGTACACTAATAACACTAATAACAAAATTAAAGTTTGACTGTGTCTGTTTGTCCCTTCTGGGCTCCTGTAGAAGCGAGACGGCTAACATCAACGGAGGAGGACCCAGGTCAATATTTATACAAATACCTCACTGTTACTTGAACAAAACACAGCAATTATTAAGCAGAGATTGATCTGATATTAAAATATAACGAGATAAAATCTTTAATTACGTATGGCTTGGTATCAGCGTTTATATTGACACTGACCTCTGAACGCTTCTGATTTTTATGGGTTTGCTTCCGCTTCGTTTATACATGTTTGCCATGGTGCCAGCGCCTCTTCTTTGTCCGCTCAACTGGTTTTGTTGGACATCTGTTCTCAGCCCGTTGCAGAAAACGAGCTGCAGTTTAATAGATCCCGATCCTCGACGCCTCTGAAGGCTGACCTTTGAGGCCAAACACATGCTTGGAAACTACCTGCTCAACGCCGCCATGACAGGTTGCGATGAGTCGCCTCCGAAAACGCTGCGTGACCACATTGAAAGCACGCAAACAGGCGTGTGCGCGGCGTGGTCGTGATTTACCGCCTTCCTGCCCCAGCTCCACCGCTGGAGCACCAAACTGGGCACCAGGAAGAAACACTTGTGAGCAGGAAAGTGATGCTTTTCCTGAGGGCCGACGGTTCGGCCCTGCAGCCGAGCTCTTTATAGGAACACGTAAACATGACCTGAACACATGGACGGTCGACATGGCGACCGCTGAGGGTCAAACCTGGCCTACGCCGACATAAATCACACAGGATTAATGAAGCCTTCACATACATGTTCTACAGAGCAGCTCCATGTGCAGCATTGTGACAACGTTGTGCAGATACCTTCACGTTTTTACTTCAGCCCGTCCACCCGAGCCGTGAGGACCCATCCTCTCCGTTCAGCAGGGAGCAGAGATTATTGATCTATGCAACCCAGAACCCGCATCCACAGCCGATCCTGTTCGTGTTCCGGCCCTGCCGTCAGAGGCAGGTGTCTGAAAGGACCAGCGCTGCACTTCAAATGTCTCCCATGGAGGAATTCAATGCGTAGCCGAGTGAGAGGACGTCACAGCATATCTGGTATTTATTTTCTGTCTATACGGTAGTGTGGATAACAAGAAGTGGTACAGTTTGGATGAAAACACTCCGATAGGAGACAATGGTGGGCTGGAAGGGAAGGTGATGAAAGCAGACCGTTTAGTAATGATATACTGAAAGGATTTTAACATTTTATTGCTGTCTAAACAAAGTCGGTGAAAAATGCTCTGTATGTTTCCTGTAAACAGGTTTTGGGGACTTCAGGCCTTTTCTGTTTACCCTAAATCAATTTAGTGGTACCGACACTGATAACTGTTGCGTGACTATGCAGGAAGCACTTCCGTCCTACTGATCTGATTGATTTATGCAGATGATAATTAATCAACCCTTTATCCCATCAAGCGCTTGGACTCTCCTGTCATTAATCTTAATTAGGGGTGATGAGAAAAGGCCCTCAGAAGTCCTGTTATCTCCAGCCTGACTCACCTCCTCTTTCTACTCAGAGCTGCTAAACAGTTTAAAATTAGCTTTAGACTAAACAGACCTGGAGCTTAACTCACAGGCTTTTATCCTCTGTGGCTTCTTGTCTGTTTTTTTAAATTAGTTTCCATTTTTGGTGTTTCCTGAGGATACTGTTAAGAGTTTTCAAATCCCAAATTCTCCAGTCGGGTGATCAGAAGTCTCTTTTATCGATCGGGTCTTTGGAGGCAGAACACTTTGGCTTGGCTGTCTCCGGACGCCGTCACCGCCACTGACGCCTCCCTGAAATCGGAATCCACGGCGAGATTTAGACACGCATGCACGTTAGACTAACACATCTCCACAGGAATGTTTGGAGGGGTTGGTAGCACCTGTTGACGGTGAAGTCGAGGATCTCTGCTGTGTGGCCGCGAAACTCAGACACCAGGTTGCCCGAGCGAGCGTCCCATAACCTCAGCTTTCCGTCTAAACAGCACGTGGACACCACAGAAGAAGACTCCTCCCACTGCAGGTGAACGATGCCCGCCTGGAGGAACGAGGACAGAGTCGTCAAGCCGGGCCCAAATGTATCAAACCAAACTGTTAAACTGTTCCAGCTGTGGCACCTCGTGCTGGCATCTGTGCCGCAGGACGTGTGTCGACAGGTCGTATATGGCCAAGGTCCCTTCAAGGTACGCCACAGCTATGAGAGGCAGACTGGAAAGGGCAAGAAATCAGGATTTTTGTTGGATTCACAAGAAAACAACATATTGACATCTAAAGTGACAGGAACACTGCAAGATATTCACGCCAAGAAGCTCACAGCCGTTTTTTCCCCCACACTCACGTTTTACAGAATCCCACAGATTCGACTGAATTAGTTTCTTCTTCGTCTTTGTCTCCGTTCACAGAAAATGATCCGATGACCTTTACGAGCACAAACGGAAACAAGCGGATTAAGTGCAAGTTCATCTTCACAGACGACTGCGACGCCGAGTTAGTGACACCCACCTTGCCCGTGGCGGTATTTATGAGCTTGGCGTGACCATCGACAGAGCCCGTCAGCACCAAAGTGCCATCCTTGTTACATGCAAGGGAAGTCAGCGCCCCCTGGTGGCCATCCTGACCTGATATGGACCAATGGAAACCATTTAAAGAATTTATGACTCATATAACAAATGAACAAATGTCTTCCTAAAAACTTTCAGAGTTATGATGACATCAGGACAATAAAAATAAATAAAGAACTCACCTTTAATGACATGAATTGCGTTTCCCTGCTTTAAATCCCACACACGAACAGTTCCGTCTTCGTAGCCCACGACAGCTCGTTTACCTGGAGAAGAGCTTATTGTGTTTCTGACATTTTGATGAAGCTTTGTTTTAGCATTTGTCATCACCCCCCCACCCCTCTGTCACCATCAGGCAGGATTTTGCCGGTGGTGGCCTGGCACGCAGCGCTCTGGAAGGTCTTGCACTCTCCGGACGGTATCTTCCACATCCACACGTTGCCGTCGTCTGTTCCCGCGAGCAGCACCGGTGCGCAGGGATGCCACTCCAACCACTGGGGAGGAAGCAGGCCAGACAAAACCACATTTTAACAGCTACGCTCCACAATGAGGTGCAGATTACTTCCCTCTAATTTCCTCTACAGTTAAACTTGGTTAAATTGATTCTGCAATTGCGTTTCCTCCAAAATTCCTCGCCCGTTTGGGGCATCCTCTTATTTCCTCATAAATTCCTGCAGTAAATGAGCATTCTGCCCAAGTGCTCACAGATGCACAAACAGACACATTCACTTACCTCTAAATCTCCCACCTCGAAGGACCAGATCTCCTCTTTGTTTTCAACTTTCCAGACTTTAATCAAACCGCTCATGTCTGCTGTGGCCACCAAGGAGGAGTCGTGGCTGAACACGGCACAAGTCACGGAGTCTTTATGGCCTGTAGGTAACATAAAGAGAGAACAATTACTGTCTAGTGTCATGCCGGTTTGGAAAACAATTTACAGCTTCAGAGGACGAAGAGAAAACAAGATAGCCAGGACCAAACCAATTTATTGAATACATGATGATGAAAGTAGTTTCCTGTCACATCTACTTGTACTCGACAGCAAATGTTGAGTTTATATGGCTATACTGCCTTTAAACAACATCTCTCTATTTATTTAATCAATTTGCATGAGGACAGGAACAGAATGGAGGTTTTAAAGTGCCTTGGCTCTAATGGGTGGAGCAACTGGGTGGATTTGAAAGCCAGTGTGGACTGAAGTGTTGTGCTGGGGGGGGGTTGTCCCTCACCTGTGCACTCCAGCAGAACCTCTCCATCGCTCACTCTCCAAACGAAGGCTTTGTCATCCTCTCCTCCTGTCACTGCCATGCTGTTTGTGGCAGGATCCAAACTCACACAAAAAACAGAACCTGGACAGAAACGCAACGGGAAAATGACAACTTTGATTGAAGAAGACTTGGGGAAGACATTCTCATCCAAGATGGACTGCCACTACCGCTGTGTTTGGAGAAGGTGAGGTCGCTGTCATCCTGTTCCGCCTCAGCCTCCATCTCATCCTCTGTCTCCCATCCTTCATCATCGCCTGTGTTTCCAGGGTCTTCAAAGTCGACGTCCCCCAAGTCATCAGCTAAATCATCTGAGAAAGAGAACCGGGAGTTAAAGAAAAAAAGGATCCTTAAACAATGGCTCAATATGAATCTTCAAAGTTAATTTTCAGGTTAAACATATACATTGCTCCCACAAGGCATAAAACACTACTAAAAGTGGCTCAAGTGTTCTTTGATACACACGGGCCCGGGTTCAGTGTCGTTTAGTTCGATTACTTCAATGATTTCCTCATCTCCGTGTAACTCAACCGCATTTCCCTCCGTGTTGTCCATGTTGCTAAGAGGCTACGAACACAAAAACAACCGATAAATGACGCTGTGATTCAAGCTAGCTGACTTAAGGTGAAGTACTCACGCTTAAAACAACCGTTACGGGGTCTTAATAGCTTACGACGTCGCGAACAAACCTTAAGTTTTGGTACAGTTCAAATAAAAGTAAAAGTTAAATGTCAAATTTCCTTTCCCATATTTCTGTCACGTTGCCTAACAGGCGCATGGTGATGACGTAAACACAGGTCGTAGAACTCTTGTCCACAAGATGGCGATAGTGTAAAGTTGATAAATCACTGTTTAATCATAAAGTTGAGTTTAATCCCAATCAGTCCTATGAATTATGTTCGCGATATGTTCTCCTCTCCTCCTCACCAAGTAGACTAGTGCTGTTATTTCTTATGTAGTTTTTCTGCCCCCCCCTTCTGTATTCATCTACATTAGGTATCGCCACCTTCAGAGCTGCATACTAACCTCCGACCCCGCTGACCCACTCAACTTGCACCTTACTTTACTTATTATAATGTATGTATGTATGTATGTATGTATTGTATTATATTATCTATGCCTGTTCTCTCCTCTCCTCTCTCTCCTCTCCTCTCCTCTCCTCTCCTCTCCTCTCCTCTCCTCTCCTCTCCTCTCCTCTCCTCTCCTCCTCTCCTCTCCTCTCCTCTCCTCTCCTCTCCTCTCCTCTCCTACCTATTCTACCCTCTACCTGTCCTCCCCCCTCTCCTCTCTCTCTACCCAGCCCCCCATCAGCAGGAGGCCTACAAGGCCCCTACATGAGCCTGGTCCTGCTCAAGGTTTCTTCCTGTTAAAGAGGAGTTTTTCCTTGCCACTGTTGCTTGCTGGGGGTCAGGCCCTGGGATTCTGGAAAGCACCTAGAAACAATTCAGATTGTAAAAGACGCAATATAAATAAAAATTGATTGATTGATTGATTGATTGATTGATAATGTTGTTGCACACAATGTATGCTTTCTTCGTTGATTTATTCATTTATTTTTTGCGAACTGTTTTTGGTGTTTTGCCAACTTTAGCAGAGGAAGCAAAAGTCCTTGCCTGTGCAAATTTTGGGCCACACGTTCAGTAAAGAGTTCCTGTAGCAATATTGTACATTTTTTCCCCCAGCAGATCATCTTCCCTCTCTACAGTGTTATTATATTCCTTCATTTCTGGTTCCTCTTTTTCCCTTATTAACACTCCCTGCAACATTGCACAAGTAACCTATAAATCATCATCTGTCTGACACAAAGCTGTAATTTTTCCATATCTGTTATTACTGGTGCATCACTTAAAATAGTTTGCTGGATAATTGATTCTATTAAAACTCTTAGATGGCAGAGGACTTTGTGGGGGGTTTTATTAAAAACGTATCGATGCATTTCTGATAAATGTGCTCGGTTAACACAATTTATTTGCATACAATTAAATGTTGCAATTACGATTGTAGAGCTTGAGCAACTGTATCCTACACTAGTGATATAGAACTTGTGAACTTGTGAACTTGTGTTAGTAAATAAGTTGAGTTTTTAGTACAAGTGAGAAGATGAGGTTTAACTGTCATGTGGAAAAGGGCATGCATCGATTTATTCATCTGTGTTTGTCACATTTGAAAAAGTAATGTTTGATCCTGTTCAATCCACATCCACAATGATGACACTTCTATTCAGTGGTGTCAAGATGGGTTTAAACTTTAGATTAAATTAGTTTTATTGCCCAAACTCACAAAAAAAAGCTTCTAATGCACTCATACATTTTAGTGGATTATTATTGAGCTTGAAAATGAAAAGCATTCCTAAAAGTCATAAAATTTCCACCCTCAATACTTCAAAAGTTGAGTCATATTGATTTTTTAAAAAAAGTCTGTGTGTATTTGTACCCACTCTGTGGACGCAGCACATTGGGTGGGCTTTTCTCTGTCATCATCAGGATACCGGAGATAGAGAATGACCCAGCATAACAACATTTCTCACTTTATCATTTTGGTAAGCTGGTTTATATCTGTGAAGTGAGACAGACACACAGATGGAAGCCCACACTGTGCACCTTTAAACACATACACACACACACACACACACACACACACACAAACAGTGTCATTAATAAGGCCTGGGAGCCACGGCTGCAAGAGGTAATTACTCCATGAAGCCCAGCAAAGCTTTGATGGGAAGTTTCAGGGCCTTGACTGCAAAAACCTTTAACAAGAAGTCTTTACAGCTCATTTTGATCTCATTTTTCTCTTAAATGCCACAGTCATGGCTTCCTGGAAGGAATTTACGTCTCCCTTTTAGAGTAAATGCAGCAAAAACTCACCCAGAGTACCCAAAACAGGCACGAGCAAATACTCTCATGTTGAAAAATTACTATATGGACACTTATGTGAATAAATATAGAGATTTTAAAATATACCTCTAATACTTGTGACCAGGAATATTGAATATTATCAATCTTACATGTGCATTGTAAAGGTGGCCAAAGGTCAAGTATCCAACATTTTACCTAGCATATTGAAATAATCCAACATAAAGCCTAAATTTAAAAGTAAAAGTTCATATATTATAACTGTGCACTGTGGAATATATGGTAATCAAAAAGCATAGAAATTGAAATGCTCATGAAACAGTTAAACACATAAAATTTTGTATGATCTTGGAGTTTAAATGAAGAGGTAATCCTTTGTTTAATTACAGGAAAATAAATTCTTCCACAACCTTCCTATGAAAAGAATTTAAATGGAACTGTCACGTTCTGTCCTGCTGTTCTGTCCCATCATCTGGGCTGTTTTAAAAACATTTTCTTTGCTGGTGGCAGAGCTTCTTTCTGACACCGAGGTCTGACTGATGTGGGACCGTGCTGGGTGAGATGATGGCTTCCTGTCTAAAACCACTAACAGCCATGTTGTGTGAGTGTGAGTGTACTTGCGTGTGCGTGCGCATGCGTGTGTTCTGGTCTACAGCCCGTGTGTAATGCGTCTGCTGCGGTAACACAGTGGTAGTTTACAGGGGTTGCCAAACGTGCAGTCTGACGACCGCTTGTATTCTTGGACAGGTCAGATTTAGTCAGTTTCTGTTTTTACCCCAGCTGTATCGGGTAATTTAGTCAACTTGGTGCTACAACTGGACTTGCTGCAACATCAGATGGAAGGAAGGGATGGTTGTAACTCATCTAAAGGCAAAATAGTTCAACCAACATAATCAGCGATTTTGGCGAGCAGAGTGTGATGTTGACTGAATGGCAAATGTGCTGCTGTAGGCAGTGTAAGCCAGTGTAATCCCTGCTTTGACATTACTGTTCTACACACACACACACACACACACACACACACACACACACACACACACACACACACACGCGCGTTTAAATGCATGTCTGCATCAGCAAATGTCCATTGACAGTACAGATGCTCAAGATTTTCAGTTTTGAGTCCAGTGCTGCCTGTTGGGGGCAGGAAGGCCAGAAATAATCACATTAAATAATAATAATAATAGATTTTATTTCAAAGCGCCTTTCAAGACACCCAAGGACACTTTACAGTACATCTATGCAACAGTTAAACACTATTTACAATTTAAAATCAAAGGTCAGCTTCACAGTTAAGATTTCAATAATAGTTGCAATAGCACCAATTACAACAAAAAATAACATCTTTGAGATCCTTTTCGCAGAAACTTCTCAACAGTTCCCTAAAATAGTGGTCTGTTTCCACTAAACTACCAGAGAACAGTGGCAGGCATGTCGTTTGCGGTTCTAGCGTGAAAGGCAAACGCATATTTTTTCTTTAATAATTCATATATATATAAAACATATGCAGTGTGGACACATACATGTGTTAAGCCTGAAGAGCTTACTTGGGAACATCAAACATCGGAGATGCCTCCAAGACTGTATGTAACAGAGCTGAAATGAGAATCCACTGTTGCTATGGTGAGGTCCCAAAGGACTTTCCCTGTACTCCAAAGAGGAGCAACCTCAATTAATTACTGCAAGTCGGACACAAGCAGTTCAGAATGAAGATGAGGCTGAGCGACGTGAAATGACACTACTTCAGAATGGTGTAACAGTGGCGCGACAGACATCCGCTTCCCAAAACGGAAAAAAATCATCTTAAAAATAATTGTAACCACACAATAGACTACTTTAGTTAGCTTGATGTAAGGGTGAATTTAAAATAAAATTATGTTGGATTACCTTAAAAATACACTTCACAACTTAAAAAAAAAATCATATTTACCAATATTCACTGGGCACCTGCAGTTTAAATGTTTATTAAATGCTCCCTATGCTATTTGTGATTCGGGCATTTCCTGGTGCGGCGATCTTTGGTTAAGTTCTAACAGGTCTAATCTTTGAAATCAATTCCTTCCAGATTTTCCTCTGTGGTCTTAATTGTGCAGCCACAGAAGTTTAAGTGCTTTATTCAGAGAACTGTGCAGAAAAAAGGTGAATGTTAAGACTGTCTGAGGCTGCAGATGATAGCCATGATAGCATCTGGTTAGCATATTACAGTAATCCAGTCAGCTGCAGGGAGCAGTGTTGTGATCTTGCCCGTGGGTGGCTTTTGAGATGCAAAATCAAATATAAAGTAATGAAAATGAAAGAATTAGAGAAAGCAGCGTGGTGAGTGTTTCATGTTGCAATGAGCAAAATCTGGACTTAAATGCTTTATTTCTTATGCCACAGTGAAAGGTGTTGAATAATGACAAAGATGCTGAATGGATTTGATGAAATTAGGTAAAATTTTAACAAAAACATTATTGGATGTACCACATGCAAAGAGGCTCAAGGTTGAAATTAGTTCCTATAATGTATTTTAAAACAAGTGTATTAGATTAAGATGCAATTTCCGATGGTTTTTTTGTTGCAAGTTTAGATTAATACAACTATAATCAGCAACATTTAGTGCATTTTAGACTACTTTTTAGAGTGGGAAGTGAGAATACTTAGCATAATCTTCATTATTTTCTGCGTTAAACTTGATTTTATTGATGTTGTGACGATTGTTAGTCATAAAATAAATGTTTTTAATTATATAAATGATCAAGTTTTAGAAAAAAACCTGGTGAGTGTCGGAAACGGCGGATTGTTTGGCTCATTTGCGCCTCTAACGTGATTGGACGATAACAGTTGGGTGGGCGGGGCTTAGACCTCACTGCAGCCTGTCACTAGGGGGCGATAAAGTCGTTCGGGTTTCCCTTCAGGGGGCATTTAAGTCGCACGTTATCTGTAAAACCGGGTCATGAAGTGTACTTGCGCCGCGTATACAACCCATTTCTGACAAAGTGCTTGTTTCACTTTCACCTGGAAATAAGGCGGTCGGAACTTGGGCTCTTCGTACATGTCGCTCAGTTTCTGGGACAGACCGCTGAATCGGCTCTTCATCCGTCTCTAATCCCGCCCCTGGTAAAAGTAGGGGCGCTCCATGTGACGCTGCTGGGGCTGGAACAAAAATCCAGTATGGCGGAATCTGTCAGGAGATGAATTTCTTCGTCTCCGCTGCGCTCAAAACCCCCCGAACCTCAAGAGTTGTAAGATGGGAGCGGAGTGAAGGCAGTTCGGGACACATGCTGGGACGTTTGTCTTCCTCTGGCTCCGCGTAGGTGAGCTGCTGGCGGGTCTGCGGGCTCTCGGGATGAGTGTGTAGCCGAGCTTTGATGTTGATACTCGGGCAGGGATGCGATGCACAGGCGAGATTCATCAAAACAATGTCCGGCTGAAGTTTCCACCGCACGCCGCTACGGCCTCGCCTTCCCCGTCCCCCCTTTCTGCTGATCCAGTGCCAGTGGTTTGGCTATCTTTCGGGGATTAAAGGTGTTTTTCTGCTTTTCAACGTCGCTTTTGTAGCGCTGTAGCGGGCGGGAAGTGTGTAGGGGGATCGGACTGGCGATGTTTATTATGCCGATTGTTGCTGTGCTATTTTTAGCGCATAGCCGAGCTTTCGGATTTAATACCACCTAGACAGCACCGACGGGCTCCCTTCGACTTGGATCAGCGTCAGTAGTGAGGAAAACGTGCGAAAGGGAGGCACAGGCCGGCGTAAGTGTGCGTTTGTGTGTGAATGGCTCGGGATGGGCGGTGGTAATTCTCTGCATGCGTCAATCTTTTTTGTGAATGGGGGCGTACTGGTCGTTGGAGCTTAAAGCAACACCGATGCAGCACAGCCGGTGCTGCTGCTCCACGCAGTTGCTGGACTCGCATGCGCGCAGGTGTAAGTGCGTGTGCACCGGGCCAGTGCACGTTGCGTTTTTTGCCTGCTGCAAAAATAAAATGACGAAAAGAGAGAAAGGAAGCCAGTGACCTCTGACCTCTGGGTTTCAAAAACCGGGAAGTTGCAAAAGTGTGACCCATGAATCCGATTGGGTTTCGGCGGAGCCGTGGTCACGGTGCGGGAGTTCATAGGGCGAATCCATTGATTTAGACAATGACATTTATCATTCTGACATCATTTGGAGCCGGAGTCAGGTGGAAAGCTGTTCTGACGCCACGTCAAGGCCGCGCCAGTCATCTGGCGATGGATGACGTAGCGTGGCGTCACCCAATGTTCGCCACACCCCGGCAAAAAGGTGTCAAAACGGTCTACGGTATTTTACACCTGAAGTGACGTTTTTACATTACTGTTCAGGGAGGAAATCGGTGATTATCATAAATCCTGCAGGGGCATTAACTGGCACGGCACCAGGCTCCTGAGATAAATGCTTTCATGTTAGCTCGTTATTAAATATTGATACACCGCATCTGAGTGATGAGGACGACCTGAAACAACAGAAACCAACTCTTAGAAAACAAATGGGCAACCTTCACTGCAGCCCACCACAAGAGGGTGAACTAAAGCTTTGCAGGGCTCCTCGTCCCATTAAGTATCCAACCTGTTAACAACAAAAATTTAGTTGGACTAAATACAGCTAATTCGGCTTGGAACATACTTTTTTAGCCGGCCCAGTCATATTGTTTGGAAACTGTGACTCCTGTAAATCCAGTAGTGTTAAGAAGCACGTGTGCACTTTTACACTTAATTTTTTGTTTTAACAGGTTTTTTATTATTATTATTATTTCTTTTTTTAAAAAACACTGGTTTCCACCCATTTTACAGGCTGTGTTTTATTATTCTTCCAGTTTGGGCTTGAGGGCTCGTCTCCCCAGATCTGTCACCGTTCATCAAGCTAGCTCTTTTTAGTGACAATAGCCCAGGATGTACACACACACACACACACACACACACACACACACACACACACATTACACTCCCAGGACAGATGCGATGCCTGGGGAGAGCACTAAGCCCCCCTGGGGTGTCGTCTACTCTCCGTGACACATACATACCCCTCCCAATGCTCCGCGCCTCTGCTGTTCAGTCACAAAGCGTGCGTGCACAGTGTGCAATGACCGATTTATTTGGGGGGCAATTTGTCCCGGGGCTGCACTGTCTGGCCCTCTTGTCTTAAGACCCCCCCACCCCTCACTAACACACATGTGTCCATCCTGCTTCAGAACTCTGCCAACACGAATGTGCACACTACCCCCGTACACCCAGTGCCTGTGGCCCCCTCCCACATCACCCTCGGGCACTTTTTCTCTTCTATTTGTAATGGTAAAGACGACTTGATGTTTTGAGCCCAAGGCCTGAAAGGTCACATTTTTTCAAAGTTGTGTACTGTTAAGGACACATTTTAGCTGCAGAAGTGGCAACAATAATAATATGAATTCTACCTCTGCGAAAGAAGAATGTTCAGCCTTCGCGGTCCTGCGTGGTTCCGCAGGTGCCACCAGCCTGGTACCGATGTTGAATTGAAGAAAATCCTGTGTCCTGTGTTTTCTCATAGGTTGGTGCTGCCGCTCTGATAAGAGTAGCCAAATCCAAAGCCTCATGGGGGCTGGCTGCTGCTGTTTGACGTCTGCTTCCTGTTCTCAACCTTGAGGGATTCTTCAGGAACGCCACCCCACCCCCCCCACTCACCTTCCCTCCTCCACGCACACATCCACACCTCCGCAGTGATCAAAAATTCCCATCTGTGCTCACACAACCACACGTCTGTTCTGCGACGCCCTCGCCGAGCCGGGCGCTCACTCGCACGTCCCACTTGTCGACGATGACTTCACACAGCCACCAAGGTAAGATCGATGACCGCCGCCATGCAGCCCGCCCATGTCTGTACCCTTTTGAGAAAACACCTCTGGACCCCTCATGGATGTTGGGTATTGAAAGGAGCAATATGTAAGTTTGTGGCCAAAGCTGGTAGGGCCCTCTCGATCAGAATAATGTGGAGCGTGGCGTCCCACCCCGCCCCCCAGAGTAGAGGTTGCCGGACCAGCTAGAAGGCCTGGGTTTGACCGATGTACTTTCTGTATTGCTTTATGTTAGCTGTGCTAATGTTGGGTCTTTTAGAACAACATCTCTGCTGTATGAAAGATAATAGCTTACTAATGTTAGCAATTACAAGTGGCCATTATTGTTTTTCAAACAGATTTTCAGTTTTTTCTTTTCGGTTTAGTAACATCTGACATTTCTGATTCAAAACGTTCCGTTGCTACAGCTCAGTGGTGGCCGGAACGCTGCTTCCTTTGTGACTGGTAGATCGGTGGACGGCGGAGCAGCAGACCAAAACACAAATTGTAAACATGGACATTATTTACGGACTTTCACTTTATCAACATTTTAGATCATTTTATGGCTACATTGCAAAGAACAACCTCGGTTACACCCTCTCAACTTTTGTTATGAGCTCCCTATGTTGATATATATGAACATTTAATCTTAGATTGCATATTTTGATCAGGCAGTACATAGACTGTTATTTGCCTGTTTTTTTTGTGTTATGAGAGAGCTCTGGAGCAAAAGCCCATCAGGTAGACTCATTAAAGACTCTACTTTTCCTCTCTGACATCTAATCAAGCTCAGTTTAGAGGCTTCGGGCCTTGTTTTTAGTGAGGTGATGAATTATTCGCCGAGCAGCTGGCAGATGAAAAGGTTAGCTTCCTGCCCCCGTTCGGCGTGGTACCTGACAGCGTGTTTACTTTGTACACCTGGGAGTGTGTGCACTATAAATACCGCAGTTGTGGTAACTGCCTGGCCCCCGAGAGGTAGGAATGAGCTCCAGCCTCAGCACCACCAACATCCCCACCACTGACACACGGGAACGCACCTCCCTGGGGAGAGTAGATATCTGTGCACATGTGGCCGCCGCTCTCTTAGTCACGTTACATCCTTTCCTAAAGAAGAGACTCGCGGCGGCAGTATCGACTCACTTTTCCTGTCCTCAAGTAGCTTCAGGAGCATTATGCTCTTAGATCAACCCCGGATTACTGTGGCTCAACTGTTACCATTAGACGACCACTTTCTAATTCCTCTGCATGTTCAGTGATCTCCACAAGAGGAGCGTTGTAAATTATTCTGAGACCGCACACAGGCAAGCTGATACCTCGAATCGTGGAGAATTTGAACTTTGTTGCCCATTTTTCTCTAAACACTGAGCTTGTGAGTACTAGTGAGTACTAGTACACTAATGCCAACAGGTTTATATGCCTGAGGGTGCAATAATGCTGTATTGAGCATTCATCAAATAATAATTGATCTGTCAATAAATTAGGTTTAGTAATGGCTTAGATTTAAAAAAAAATAATTAAAAACCTCTCTGTTGTCCTCAGCATTATGTAATAAAGCTATTTATTTTCAAGCTGAAGGCATTACACTGTTTTTTCTGAGGTATCTGTAATTTCAAATTTGAAGTAATTTTTACTCGACGGTCTCTAAATGTTCAGTTCAAAGTAAAATTAAGGCGGCGCGGCGCATCGATTTCAAGTCTTCCCTAATTGAGTTGTATTTGTGTACGACTGTTTTCTGAGAAAGATTTAAATACCCTTCTACCAGTCATGGGCGTCAGTTTGAGGCATCGATTGTCAGCTCTGAGAGACACTTTTTGGATATCGGAGGCAGACGGGCCAAACCTGGACACATTTAAAGAAGGGAAACGCGAGCAAAAACATTGTCGTCAAAGATAATGATGTTTACAGGAGTGTGGGGGGAGATACTGATGCCCTTGGTGGCATCAGACTTGTGTGATACCCTTGCTGATACATATTGAGAGTAATTAAACAAATCAGCTTTGTTCCCAGTGTGAACAACGAGACTTTCAGGTCCATGGCTTTCCTCTGCACTTGCGTTTAAAGCTGCCAAATTCTTTTTTTTAGGCCCGGGATTGTTTGCTCTTTTTCAATCATGCACCAGCCCTCTAAAGCCTTTAATGTGTGTGTCTTTGTATGTGTCCATGCCTGCTTTGTTGCTAATCTGTAAATGAGCTTACTAGCGTGCTTTTTTTTTTTTTTTTTGAGAACTAAACTCATTTTCTTTATTACAGCCTCGGTGGGTTTTTTAGATTAAATATCATTTACTGCAAATCTCTTCCTAGAAAAGTGAAATGTAAAATGATTAGTGGATCTTATATTTCCCGGAAAACAAAAGAGGGTCAGGCTGATAAGGCCTTCATGTCTGTTTTTGTTTATATGGGCTCTTCGTGGCTGGAGTGTGGTACCACCATTATTTGAGGGCATCAGCATGTTATTTGGCAGCATTCGTTGTGTTTGTAGCAGCTAACTCATTGATTCTGGGAATGTCCAACTTCCTTTGGATCAGTCGCTCTGCAACATCCTCATATGCAAAATTTATTTAGAGCACAAACAAAAGTCAAATGATATTGTTGGCTAACGATTGTTTCACGTGTCGCTGATATGAAACTTAAAAAACACTTCGCTTCCATTTTTCGAGAAACGCTCGTACTCGAGGTTCAGCCGCAAGTTTTGGATCCTTTTCCCAAAAGTCTCCGGGGCCACTCTGTGGTTGTGGTCGCAAGTTTGAGCCCCCTTATCAATTCCTTGTGACAGTCCCGGCTGCTGACTCCCTTGACAAAGAGGGCGATTATAAGAAACCGCATGTGCGTTTAGACAGAAAATGGAGGTAGAATGACAATATTTTTATCTCCTGTATTGGCTGATGCAGCAAATCTGACTGCAGTTTATATATAGCACTGTGTCTGATTGGTGTTTTGATTGCGGAGAGTAAATGGCATTATTGGTTTCCGAAAGTCGAAGAATGGGAATTTTAAATACTAATTGCGATGCCGCTGTCACATCTAAATCTCGAGTTCCGTGTCCTCAAATGGCAGCAGCAGTGGAAGCAAAGGCGAGACCTCCTCAAGCGCCGCGCCGCCTTATTAAAGAGTGCAGAAGGCACAGCCTATTTGTTCCTTTCAAAGTGAGAAAGGGCAAGCTTTCCAGGAAAGTCTGCAGTGTTTATCACTGGGGCACGAACTGAGTCACCCACATGCACGCGCACGTACTCGCACACTGGAGATGGTCAATAAGTGTCAGCTACAGTAAATGATTTCTGAATGAGGGAATTGAACTTTACATCGTTGGAACACAAGCTAAAGTCTTTTCAGATTATATGCGCCTGCAAGGAGCTGGATCTAATCTGTGCTCAAGGTGCACTTTTATTGTCTTATTTTGCACCGTGTAAATGTGGGTGAGGTTGCTTAGTCAACCTGACGCCGTTCTTTCCTCGAAGACGTTTCCTCGGTGGTGTTGAGGTTACAGGAGTTTCTAGGTTTATACAACCACAAACAGAAACAAAAGATCCGACTGAAAATGATCATCTCACGGTTGTTGGAGCACAGAGACAGTTTTAGGTTTGTTTCTGAGGTCTCAGTCCTGCTATGTTTTATTGGAACAGGGTTTATAGGCTGGGACATGGTGGCCTGGGAGGTAAAGTCTGTTCTCTAAACTTCCCCTGGAGGCTGAACAGTGCTGTGATTGATGCTGCTTCCTTTGCTGCAAGGCTAACTGGGCACACAAAACGACTCCTCTTCGGCCCCTGTCTGTCAGCCACAGTATTTGCTGCCTTATGCAAGATTGACACGTTTGTCCGCTCCTGATTTTCCCCCTGTAACTTACTTTACTGCAGAAAGAGCACTTCCGTCTCCACCAGTAGATTGGTGCCTCAGAATATGCACATTTCTCTCTGTTTTTGCAACTTATCCTTTATGAATTTTTGTTTTCGTTACTTAAACGAATGCTCTCGTTACTTAAAGCATGAAGAACCCATAATAAATCATTTTTAAAATCTTAAAAACAAACCTCTCTTCTAAGCATCAATGAGTGGTGTTTTTGTCACTGTCAGCGAATGTTTACTGTCTGGTCACGGGGGATTTCCACACGAAAGACAAGGGACCGCCGCTGACGTCAAACGATCAAAGCAGTGACACACAGGCGTATCCCCGAGGAAGGGGTCTCTGTCTTGGGATTTACCTACATGGTCTTGTCCACATTGATGGAAGCCTGTACATCCCAGTGTGTCCTCCATGCTTGCCTTCACGATCTTTAGTAATATGGAAAAAAACTCAAAGAGGTCGTGTTGAGTTTGGGCTTTGCGATTCAAATGCAATATTGGGGGCTTTATTTCGTATTATCTAATCAAACACAACTCCCCACAGCTCACAGTCATGCGTGCCTCCTTATAAAATACTAAAAGTCCTTATTCTAGACCTGCCAGAGACTGTAAATGGGGCCGCAATGACGCACCGATTCAAAGAATGGACTTGAACTTGGTTGAAGTTAACGAATTTTTTGAAATTATTGGATGACAAACTTTGGCCCCATTTAGTTATTACACAAATTGTTAAAACATCGTAACTCAATTCTCTCTTTTGAACTGTTCTCCAAAGGAACCTCTGCCTATATGATGTGAATGCCAGGCCGGTGCCTGAATGGTTAATGCATTACGTTAACGTTTCAGCCCCCTCTCGCCCCCGTTTCTACACGCACGCAGACGGACGGCACACTGCTTAAATCCAGGGGTGAAGGGGTTAAAAGTTTTAGCTGCAATAAAGAGGGCCCGGCTTATCCCTGTGTGTTATTTTTAGAAACACGCACAAGATATGCACACGTGCACACATGGCAAACAAACATCATTATTTTTAGAGTCCCGTGTTGATTCCCCCTCTTCACAATTGAGAGGTTTGTTGTTGGGGCTAAAAACGGAGAGTGGCGTGAGCGTACGCGTGACACAACCGCCGCATCTTTTGTCGCGCTGCTCATTGTGAGCGAAGCACGAGCCTCATCCGGGGTAATTTCAAGCCATACTGTTTCCCCGTGTCCACTTACGCCGAAATGTTCCTGCCCATCAGACTGATTGCCAAACGCGCTTCGGCAACGTGTTCTCATAACATTACTCCCGGTGAATGGAGACGACGGTTCATCAGCTAGATCCTCCCATGAGCCACCAGCCTGACTGCACATGATTAACCCCCCCAGAACAAAACTGGGGGGGGGGGACTCTTGTGCAACATTGGACCACCTTCTCCCACAAGCTCTTCTTTGTCCTCCTGCAACTGCAGTGCAGCTCCCATCTCGTCTCCCCACCAAAAACATCCGGGAGTGTCCTTGTGTATCGAAAACTCTGCTTTTAATTGGTATTTGGGCAAAGGGAGCGCAAGCTAATGAAAGGAACAGGAGGCAACTTTTGTCTCTGTGCATTTGTCTCTTCCCCGGCTAAGAAACGGGATACGCTGTGTCTTCCAACAAGCTGTCAGTGGCAATTACACTTTACACTGCTGCCTCGGAGGCCTATCCTTGCGCCTTTTGACATTGTGCTCTACGGTGCCTGACGGGGAGCATGGAAGTCTGGCCTGGACATCAAAGAAATAGCCCCATCTCGTGAGTCTGAATATGGCCACTGCTGGGGCCTTTGTTGGTGTGCTGCAGAGAATCTGCCACCTTACCACCTGCACGTGTTAGATAAGGTGGCCCAGCTAGCAAAGCGCTTCAGCTGCCTCACAAATTTCCTCACGGCGACGCATGGCTCCATCATGGATGCCTTGAGTACAAATTCAGTGTGATGAGGATATGAATAGGTTTGGAAATCACAGGTCAGGAACTCGTAGTTAGGAAAAAATGAGGAATTATATGTATGTAAATGTAATATTCCATCTTCCCGCCCCAGTTCCCGAGAGGGTGCCACATCTCATATGAAGCTGTGCTGGGTTAGGGTTAAAGTTTAAGGTTGGGATTAGTTAGGGTTAGGTTCAGTTAGGGTCAGGATTGTTTATGGTTAGATTAGGGTTTAGGGTTACTTAGTGTTAAGGGTTATGTTAAAGGCTGGGGTTAGTTAGGTTTATGGTTGGGTTAGGATTATTTTAGTTATTAGGGTGAGGGGTTAAGGTTAGTTTGGGTTAGGGTTATGATTTAAGGTTAGTGTTAGGGTTAAGGTTAGATTCATTTTAGGGTTAGAGTTAGTTAGGTTAGAGTTATTTTAGGAGTTAGGGGTTAAGGGGGTTAGGGTTAGTTTTCGTCAAGCTTAGGGTTGGTTAGGGCGGATAGGAATCCAACCTGTTATGGGCTGGTTTGCATGACCTGTTAACCCAGTTGTAAAGATGCGACATGTTTCCTTTTTTAAATAAGGCCGTTGTTTGCAGTTGCTAGAGGGACGCAGTAGTATTTACGTATCTGTACTGGTCTCCTGCTCCTCTGACAGGAATTCGGTTTGGGACAGTTGACAGTGCCAAACTAATTTGTGATTTTATATCAATTGACATCACTCACCCCGAAGCACAAAGAAGCACCCCGGAACGCCACACTGGATTACTGCTGTATTTTTCCCCGACTCCACCGCCATGAAATGGGGTTTAAATGGTTTGTTTCCAACAGTTCACTGGGATGCAAACTGGTGGACGCTCACGCCAGGGTTCGCCCATTCTTCTCTATCAGCTGCAATGACGTCAGCCGGTGCCCTCGGAAAGCAAATTTGCGACCCAGAGGAAAAGGCTCTTCAAGGAGAGGCGTGTTTAAATAATCGTATTGTTCCTGTCTGCATCACCTTGCCCACTGGAGTCACCCTGGACGACGTGGCCAGAAAGGAAATGTACTGAATGTAATGAGGCCAGAGCATCCTTCCTCTCTTTCTGTGTCACTGTCTGCCTTTGTAAAGGCACAGACGTCTCATTTCTCCCATATAACAAAAGGCCTCTGTCAACATACAGTATGCAGACCAGGGGTCAAGCTCGCCAGTCTCTCCTCAATACTACATTTACGCAACACAGCAGACAGATTCCTACAACTCATTTCCTTGTATCCTTACACCCAGTTTAACAGCACAGATTATGTTGTTTTTTTTCATTGCGCGGTTGCTGCATTAGCTCGAGTCAACTTGCTCTCCGCCGGAGGCTAGCCGAGGCTATTTATAGCGCCCCGTCTCCCAGTGCTTCCCCAGTGGGACCAAGAAGAGAGGAGGAGAGAAAGAAAAAGGAGGAGGGAGCTGGAGGGAGGAAGGGCTGATGGGTAACTAGGCTACATTCAAGATTGATGGAGCATGTTGCCAAGGAATTGGACACTCCTCTGCTACGACGTAGTGGTGTGTGAGAGCTGTTGCTTCAACACACAAACCTACTACTTCCACTCAGGTAGCAGTGCACTAAGTGCAATGTAAATACAAATAGTATGTTAGTGCACATACAGTATGTTAGAGGCATTTGTCCTGTAGCTGCGCATTTCTTTTATTTCTGCCACATTAATTTTTCACAGCATTTTGCAAGCAGCTAATGTGTTCACAACTTATCACAGCTAATGTGTTTACAACTTAACATCACATAAACTCAGCTTCAAATAAGGAATTTATGGCATTTATTACCAGGAAAGGATCAGGTAGTGCTTCATGACACCATCCAGACCATCACAAGACCTCGGTCTTATGAAATGCTATATCCTACAACATCACTCATCATCAGTGAAAGCCATAAATTTATAATAAAGGTATTAATATCCACAAATCACTGGTGGATCTTTGCATTTTCCAGCAGTCAACAAAGGGATATACATTACCATGACACATGAGTACACACACTTTGAATCAGGGGTGGATACCTCATTTCAGTATTGGGAGGCATTAGATCCAGTGTGTGAGGAGGACACCAATGTACTATCACAGTGTAGCGTTAAGTCAGATGGGTAACATGCATTTCTATTTTTAGTTTAATTAGGATAGTACAAAAGTAAACAGTTTTTACTCAAGTGAATGAAAATAGAAAACAAGTATAGAAGATTCACTGCCGATAATGTGAAGTCATGGGGAGGGGGGGGCGGACCCCTGTGGCCCACAGCGACGGGGGGGCTGTCCCCACGGATGTCTGCGTGCATTAAACAGGTGCTGCGAGCTATCGGCTGTGTGATGCTGTTTCCAGTCTTGCACACTTTACCAAACCACAAAGACACCCTTCGCCTGTGATTCCCTCAGTCAGAAATGCAAATCAGCTCGCAGCAATTTGTTGAAAAGCTGGTGTAGTTACTCTGTGCCACAGGTGTCATCACACAAAGATGTGCCGCATTTCCAATGCAAAATCCTGCGGTGTGTGCAAGTTCTTTGGCTGGGCTCATCAGGCGATGTCGGCTGTGACTGAGGCGGTCCTGTTTGTGTTAGACTCCCGCAGCATTTCTCCTTTTTGCCTGATGCCTGACCCGGCTGTGTGCACACCGGACCACAAATTTGAAACTTTAAGTTCCTGATTTGTTTTCGAGGTTTGTCACAATTCATCCAACGTCGCAGCAGCAGTGTCAGGCCGCCGCTCGGCAGACGGATTTAGGCAAATGAGCCCTCGTGTTTCGAGACAGTGTTTGAACAGGAGGGAACGCAGTGTTTCGCTGACCACATCAATGTCCTTTAAGGGATTCGGCACAGTAACCGTTCGGGAAAGGTGCTGCGAGACAAACACACGTAATCGGACCGTGATGCATCCTTGCGCTTCATGGCTAATTAAGTGCATGAGCCAGTCTGGTCCAGAGAGGATTCTAGAAATAGATCACGCAGAGTGAGGCGCCTGCCTGTTTTCTGTCTCTTTTATTCTTCCAGAGGGATTTTACACAGCTTTTCATCTTCCCTCCTAAGGAATAATTGCATGTTTGCATGCATCACATGGTCTCGGTGTGTAAATGGCTCAGGTGCTTAGCATGACTAAAAATACACGTGCTGAATGTGTCAGCTCTGCTGCATGGCAATTCTTCTCTCTCCCCCCTACTTCTGCACCCTTTTTGTTGTTTTTATCCTGTCCTCTCTCCCCATGTGCCTCCCCAGCTCCCCCTCCTCCTCCACCACCCCCCTCTCTGTCGCTCTGCTTTTTATAGCCATGTCTTCCCAGGGCTTGGCGGCTACAAAAGCCCTTTCATGTTGCCACTATAATTACAGCCTACACACTTCAACACGCACAGATGTGTGCACACCGCCGAAGTGTCTTTGTGTCTGCACATGTGTGCGCGCTTGCATGTACTGTTATACATAAAAAAAAGGGTGAGCTATTTTTACCTCTCGCCCTCCTCTCCATCAACCCAGCCTCCCACCCACCCACTCCTTCATCACTCTCTGCCGCCAGCCACATTTGCTATGCTGAGCACAGGCGTATCAGTTCAGTCGAGCTCGAGCATCCCTCCAGCACATGTGAGCTGTTCAGCGCTTAGATTTCTTACGAGCGGAATTTCAGCCATCGCTTTTCCCCCCATTCGCAGGCTACACCTGCCATGTATCAGGCGTTAGCTCCCAAGACTCAAGCAAAGTGGTGGCGTGAGATGACCTGAATAGCCCACTGCTAGTTTACTGTTTGTGATTTGCAGGTCTTCTCTAAAAGGCAGGCTTTCTCAATGCTGCGGACCATCTTTGAAGCTGAGTGTGCTCTCTCTTCCACAGAGGGAATCCTGGGGAAGGAGCAGCCACTGGAGGTTCTGAAGACATCCGTGCTCAACCACATCCCAACAGGTTGGACACTCAGTGTGTGTGTGTGTGTGTGTGTGTGTGTGTGTGTGAGAGAGAGAGAGAGAGAGCGCGTGTGTATGTGTGCACCTCCCGTACGTGATTTCACTATTAACCACATCCTGTGTGACTTTGCGTGCTTCCTTTCATGATGATTCTCATTCCATTTCTGTTCTTCTGCAACGGCGATGTGACACACAGTTATGGATTATGTGATTGATAGCTGATGTCTTATCAATGTTTTCCCATCAGTCGGACCGGTGCTGTTAATATTGAATGGCAGTTGTAGTTTGTCCAGTCCAGTTGACAGCGTCGAAGGAGTTTTCCGTGAGATGTTTTACCTGTTGTGCCCGTAAATAGAAATAAAACATGTTCCATGTTATTTACAATAACACAGAACTGAAGTGGAGGCAGCGGGGGAATGTCCATAAATAAATAAGCACAGATTGAGGTGATGTAATCTGATGGAGAAATGAGTGTGAGGTAATATATCCATAGTGCATCATCTAAATCACCAGTAGCATAAATTGCTTTTTATGTCACACCACACGGCCTGAGTTGTATTTTCTGTTAAAAAGACAACATTGTAGTCACACAAATCATGATTCACTCCCTGCGCTGCTCTGTAGCCCTTTTTACACCAACTTAAAAATCCCGCCGTTATCCGATTTCTGAAATTTTTATCCAGGTTTCCATGGCTGATTTACTTTACTGCATTAACACTACTAGATTCCTCCCCGGTACTCGGAAGTGACGCAGTGGGAGTGAAAAGGCAACAGACCTGGACAACACTTTTGGAGTGAGGAGGAGACGGATTTCATGTTCTGTGAAATGAAAACTCTCGACGTCCTACGCTAAGACCTTAGGCGTTACCGTGTTATGCGAGACAAAACCTGCCGTTCTGAAAATAACGGGAAGTTTAAGTATTAGGTCTTTACGCATGTACTGAAATATCTAAACCAGGGTTTTTTATTATTACATTTCTGAAGAGCCCATTATTGCAATTATCAGATTACTCCGGTATCGGATTTTTATGATAAAAGAGCAACAGGTGTATCAAAGAGTAACCTCTGTTACGCAATACACCCCCCCTCCTTTTCCCCCCACATCTTCTCCTCCTTTGAACCTCATTGAGGACTGACACATGCTCTTGTTGATGTTCTCCACAAGCCTGCAGCAAGGCTGATAAAATATTGAGACTCACGCCATCAGATATTCTCCAAATCTGTTGTCTTGGATGCTGTACAGCCGTGCCCAACGCCGCTGCATCCTGAACCCTTCGGATGGCCTCATGGGAGGACGGGAATGCGTTCCACTTCTCCTCGGAGTTGCTTTGGCGCTTCGTTAAGGTTGCAGCCTGCCTGTTGCTGCACCTGCGGGGAATACCTACCTCTGAGCAAGTCCCTGTTTTTTCTGCTGGCCTTTGAACAGATGCTGTTTTCCAACAGCTATAGATGGAGACAAGCAACTTGTGCTGTCACTTCTCATTCTACTTGCAGAAAGGTATTGCTGAGCAGCCATTGCTGGTTGAGTGTCTACGCTAGAGGCTATAAATGATGTGGAGGCGCTTTTTTTTTTCCACACAAGAGATTTCTCCGCTTTGATTAACAATCCAAGGTTTTTCCACTCAAGATTCCCCCCAAATTTTGTTTTTGCCACCGACTTTGTGCACAAATGAAGTTGACTAGTTGTGGCATGAGCGTGATCTCGAGAGAGTTTCTTGTAAATATTTTTGTGTCGTCAAACATTTGCTCAGATAGACAACAGATAAAAAAGGATGTAATGGTGTTTTATCTGGATATTGATAACTGCTCGCATTCATTTTACACTGAGGGTAAAATATAAGCACTCGCAAGGATCCTCATGCAGCTAAATGTGTTGCTGCACGTACCGCGCCTCGGCCTTCACGCATCAGACCGTTTCATGACGTCACGGAGGCCACGGCAAGTCAGAGCTCGCCATGATTTTTCTAAGCGGAACTGTGCGTACAGCGACCTCGGCACGTCTCTCTGTCACGTCTTCAAATCGGATGTTGCCAGAAAGCAACCTACCCTCAAGAGAACAGTCAGCGAGTGAAATGCAGCTTGTTCCCTCCTCAGCAGATGCGCGACTTGTTGCTTTGCCCTGCTCTGCCCGCTCTTTGCAAAAGCTCGTTTGATGGAGCAGACTCATGCCAGCCCTGACAGACTCAGTCTGACATCTATTAAACCTAACAAGGCCTGAGCTCAGGCAGTCAGATCGTGGAATATACACTCACTGGACACGCAGACCTCCATCAGAGATGCCAGCCCTCTGCATTGTCTAATATAAATAGATCTGCAATTGGAGCCAGGATAGTTGTGGACTGCACCCAGGGGGTTGTAAAAAGGCTGTGATTTGTTGCACGGAGATGGAAGAGAGAGGTGGGAGGAGGAATATTGAGCAGAGGACAGATAACACAAAAAAGACGAAGGAAGACCACTGATGGACAGCCTAAACATGCTAAGGAGCTCGCAGAGATTCCGCCTGGTGCTGAGGAAATGCTCTGTATCACGCTTAAGTGAGGATGAGCGCGAGAAGGCACGAGGTCTTCCGTCTCCCAGCAGGCCCCAGCTTCTCTAGGAAGGATCAGAGAAAATGACAGCATCAACTTCAGCTGATGTCTTTTCTTTTGTCAGACTCGCTAAACCCATCAGCTGTGTAATCCTCCCGTGAGACGACAGGTTTGTCTTTGTTTTGGCGTTCTCAGAGTGACCCTGTATTGTCTTCTATCAGCAACACATCTGTAAACTGAGGTCCATTTTTGACGTCACTGCTTGTATACAAAGATTGCTGATATCAGCGCTGAGAAGAATGAGACAGACAAAGGTGCCAAAGGAGCCGAGGCTTGTTAAATTTCTGTCTTTTGACCCTTGAAAGGAATTTGGATGGCATTGTGTTTGGAAGTGGAAGATTTCAACAGATTATTATTTGTTATTATAGTTAATCTCAATGAGTATTGAGTCAGATGAGTCAATGCAAAGCTATTTAGTTTTCAATGCAATTTTTACTGGTGCTCATCAAATCACAGTTAAAGACTCATGATGAATCCACACCTCCATCACACACAAGTTCTCACCTCAGAAATGAATCTGTGACCCATGGAAAAAACAAAAGAACAGTATTCTTCAACTCAAACATTCCCACCAGTAACTTGTTAAAGATGAATTTAGTCACAGGGCACATATGTGAAACTATGTACACAGAAGTGGAGACTCAAACTTGTTGAACCCTGATGTTTGCACATGCAGGCAGCTGAGAGGTCAATGCAAGAGCCTCACGCTGAGATGAAAAGACACAGAAACAATAACAGATATAGTCTAATACCAGGCCCTGCTCTTATTGTGATCCTATGGTATTTGAATCATGGAAGGAGCCTCCTCACAGGGAAAGTCCTTACGCTGCTTCACCTGAAACCATTTTGTGGCTTTATTTGTTTGGGAAATGCAGGAAAATTCCTGACCAGGAATTTAAGCATGTGGTATTAAAACTGCACCAGAGGGGGACAGAGAAGAAGAGTCAGGTGGTTATTATATGGCAAAGAGCGAGGATGTTGTAGCGGCAGTGTTGTGTCTGCATGTGTGTTTATGTGTGCGTGTGCGTGTGTTTAGAGGGATTTTTAGAGAGAAGACAGGCAAGTCGAACAAGGAAATGAGAGAGAGGTGGGGGACTGGTGTGTGTCTGTGTGTGTGTGTGTGTGAGAGAGAGAGAGAGAGAGAGATGGCTTTGTGGAAAAGCAAAGGGCTGCAGAATAAACAGGCTGCATGCCTGAGACTGCCCCGTGATGTCACCACTGGGCAAACGAAGGATGAGGGGAGGAGAGAGAGAGAGCGAGAGAGAGAGAGAGAGAGAGAGACGCCCATTGGGTTAATCAGGGGATGAACGACGAGCAAAAAGTGAAAGAGGTTGAAACGACGGGGAGAAGTGCGCGGAGCAGGATCTTTAGCGTGCTGTCATCATAAACGACTGAGCAGAGGAAGAGGTGCATTGATAAAAACAGAGGCGGCTGCAGAGAGGAGCAGAGCACTAATGGGTATGTTTAATGCAGATTTCACACACTCTCTCTCTCTCTCTCTGTTGCATTTTCTTTCCTTCCTCTGTGTGTGTGTGTGTGCAGAGTTGTTAGCAGCGATGCCATTCTTGCTCTGTATCTGTGTTCATCGCATATATAAGAGCGAGGTGCACGAGGGGGAACATTTTGTTCAGGGGGGCGCCTGTGAACCCTTGTTTGTGTGCGAGTTTTGGATTTTAGACCCTATTGAAACAATATCAAGTGCAGTTTCTGCCCATCGTCACATCCTCGTGAGTGACACAGGACATTTATTAGGTGGACTATTAGTTTGGTAGTAATACCTACGACCCCCCCCCCCCCCCGACACACACACACAAACACACACACACACACACACACACAAACACACACACAAACACACACACACACACACACACCAAGGCCACTGTATTACTTCTGTACATAAACTTTAAACAGAGAATGCCAGAAAAAGACCAAAACCAAATGGATTAACATCTTACAGTAGCTCTGTAAACTGCTCCACTAATATCACAATATACAAAAACAGGGAATTCAACACCAAATGTTTCTTTTCTAATGTTCGACATTTGCTGTGTTTGCGTTTCTACTACATGTTCTGTGGTGACAACGCGATCGTGCTTAATGATAATGTGGAGCTCTTCTGCATTTCGTCCCACATTCATGTGCAATATTTTTTGCGCTAAAACGTGAGACAGAAATGTGCCAGTTTGGATTTTGCATGCGATTAGGGTGAAATTCAGATTGATGTTTTTAGCTGCGGAAAAGACAGCATCACCAGCTGGAGCGACTGATCGAGAGAGAACACGTGAGCACAGGCCATTCATCTGCACCCGTACCACTAAAGCCACCTCTTCTGTCTGTGTCAACTGCTCAGATTTGTTTCGGGGGGAAAACAACCTACACGTGGAAATTTTGATACGGTCAACTTTGAGCCTGAAGACACTGAGTTCAGCTCTCAAACTGTAACATGACTCACAGATGACATAACGTCTTTCCTTATTTAAAGCAAACTTGGTTTATGTGTGATTGTTGGAGTTAATCTCTGCTTACAAGCACCTGCAAGCTTCTTAAAAGAGAGTGAGGAGCCAAACCGAAGGATGAGTGTATTTAATTTGATGTCATCCTTTCTAAGTGTCTGTTAACGAAGGCTCGCTATGATCCAGCAGGTTGAAATAAATAGGATGTGCCGTAAACGGATCAGAAGACGGTTGCCATTTCTGACTCGTTAGTGGCCGTCCCTCACATGATGGCGCTCTGATCATAAATCCTCAACATGAGACAACGCCTCCCCAAACATATGCCTGTAAATGAGCTTCCATGAGATGCTTCAGGGCCTGATTTTTTTAAATGAGGCACCTTTGCGTGCATGATGTATGAGAAAAGCCCGTCTGTCGTGTTCAGATACAGGATGCCCGGCGTTTAAAAAGGGAAAGGCACAGACTTCCAAATTCATCAATGAAAGTGCATCTCTGCAGTGGAAAGTTGTGTTATTGTTTTCACACTTGGAGTTAATGTGCTATAAATAGTCCTTTCCCGCTCAGTGTGTGCATAAATTTGCCCCTGGATCAGGCTTGCTCACTGCTCCTTAAGCTTGCCATTAGGTGTGCCAGCAATGGCATGTTTACCTCTTTATCAGCACAAAGTTGCAGGCAAGTGTCTCCGGCTGTTGCCTTGCTCTCCGCAAACATGTATGTAAATAATCAAGCAGTCAACTCCTATTTATTCAGATTAAATGGGGAGGAAGCTACTTGATCGGATGGCTTCCTGCTCGGTGATTTGTGGGTGGCAGCAGCCTTGCCGGGTCAAAGCAATCTTTGTGAGATGTCGCCGGGCCTCATTTGTAACTGCAGCATCAGTTATAACTGCACAGAAGGGATGAGAGGAGGAAAATGCACCAGGTTTTCATTACTATGGATTTTTTTCAAAGCACTGTGAATATTTATTACGGTAATCCCCACAAGGTGATTCTGTTCCATTCTCCTTACCTTACCCGGTTTAAAGAATTGAACCTAGTCCCTTCAGAGAGGCGTGTAAACAGATGTATAAAATTTAGGCCTTTTGGTTCAAGATTTACGGTCACATTTTACGACACTGGTACTATTTTGGGCCTAAACCACTTGATCTGACTTTGTCTTACTCCCTCAGTGGACATCAACTCGGCGCTGCCCCTGCGTCTCCCTCCAGCTGCCATCCCCATGGACCTGCGCGTGGACCCTCACCAGCAGCAGCAGCAGGTGTCCCAGCTCTCCCCACCGGGCCAGCAGCCACCGGGCGTCGCTGGGACCGGCCAGTCTGGTGGCGGCGGCGGAGGAGGTGGCACGGGAGGCCCTTCGGTGTGTGACCAGCAGCTACAGCAGGAGCTTCTGACACTGAAGCAGAAGCAGCAGATCCAGCGGCAGATCCTCATCGCCGAGTTCCAGCGGCAGCACGAGCAGCTGTCTCGCCAACACGAGGCCCAGCTGCAGGAGCACATAAAGGTATGTTTATTTTCTTCTTCAAGATCTATTTCCAAAACTATTGCGGTAGTTATTTAGTGTTTTTCATTAAATCCCATTGAATTAGCTTCTGAATCAGCACTATTTCTGATGCTCTGTTCACTCTGGGGGTCATGCTTTGCATTCACAAGTTTATTCAGGATTTAAAAAAAACTTTTTATGTTCTTTCTGATGATGTTTATTATCAGTACTGCTACTTTTAAATTAAAATCTGAAGATCATTATTTTAATGCCCTCAGAGGAATTTTTCTATAGGTTTTTCAGATCATAATTATTTGAAATCCTGCATACGTCAATAATACGCTTGAAGGCAAAAAAGCAAACCAACCACATCATTTTGAGGCGTTATAATCTCTGAACTGTCGATCTGTTTGGATCGTGAAAATTTCCATTTTCCAATGCTAGTTTGTCAAAGATGAAACATTTGGACTCTTTGAGTTTAGTGTCTTTTTTTGGTAAATGCTTTTAGAAGGGAAAACATTGCGTATATTGGCTTGGCTTGGCTTTATTTTCAAAGACAAAAACAGCATGATTAATCAGCCAGCAAGGAATGGACATTTTTTGTTTTTCTCCGACAGAAAATTTACTTTGAGAACACAACACACTCATGCCATCTTCGGCAGCAAATATGTTACATAAAGAGATATAAAGAGAGGTGCTTGGACTCTGAAGAACAGGGGATAATGTGATTTTTTTTTTGGACTGGTGCGGTGTTACATAACAAAACCTTTATCTACTTGTCCTCCTGCAGCCTCACTTTAAATATTGGTCGAATAATACACACAATTAGCATCTTTCAGCGTGACAAGCTGATGTTTGATTAAACTCTTTAGCTTTATTTTACCATGCACAGTAAGATTGAAGTGCAGAAGACCGCGGCCACTCGGTGCACCTGTGTTACTTTGACCTGGGAATGCGAAGTGGATCTGGATAAGCAGATGGCCTCACACTAAAGATCTAATACTTGTGGGCCTTTGAGAACTCCTGCAGGGCTGAAAAATCATGTAAAAATATTCATGTGTTTGTTCATATTCACAAAACAGCAGATGCAGAAAGATAAAGAAATGCACAAATTAAGGGCTTCCCCCCGGACTGGGTATAAACTGTAAAAATAGATTATGGGGGCAGGAGATGAGGCTTTGCAGGATTACTCCAGTTTGAATGGAGTTATTTTAATTCCTCATGTACAACATTATACACAGCAGAGCTCTTTCTCTTTTGAACAAAAGGAATTAAACAAAGATGGAGAAGATTTTGGTCACACATTTAAATTTTATTTCTTCACTCTGACAATACATTTCTTAATCTTCCCAATTTGTTTTTCCTGTTCCTTCAATTTCCTTAATACCTCTTTTTCTGCTACTTTAAAGTTTCTTTTACAGCTTCTCTTTTTTTCCTTTTTCCCAACTCTTAATTTCTTTAATCAAGAATGAAATCTTTGAGTGCGTTCTGCACTCATTCCTGTAGCTCTTCTCATATTGGGGAGTTTTTTTGGACGTCCGGGGATGAGTGATGGTGTCTGAAGGACTCATCTCATCCGGCCTGTGGTGGGGCTGCGGGACCACTCAGGTGGCGGCCAGTGACGCACAAGCTGAGCGGGGAGGCCCGGCCTGAATCAGCTCCATTCACAGCCTCCCTACAGCCCGTGTATCCACACGGGCATTAAAACATACACACCCTCTCAGATGTCGGCAAACACAGTCGCACGCATGCCCGCTCGGCTTCCACATGAGGGGCTGAAACACTCAGCAGCAGCCTGATGACAGGGAACACTCATAAAGTGGGAGCTGCCTCGAAGCTCCACACAGATTAAAAAAAGTGTGTGCACATCTCTGGTGTGTTGAGCCACAGGGGTCTGGTTTGTGTTTGTATGTGGATGTGGGTGAGGAGGTTACTTAAAACCTTCCCACCCACTCAATCTGCCATCCTCGGCATCGATTGAACGGCAACAAAAACAAGAATCGAGGCTACGGGCTAAAATCCAATTCCAAATGCGTTATTTTCCCAGCCTCATCTTCAACTTTTTTTTTTTTGTGCTGATTTATTCAGGTGATATGGACTTCTCAGCATGTTGGGCAGAGTGGATTATTAATCTGAGCAGTTTGGACATTTATCAGACCTCACAGAAGCATTTGAGCAGTTGTGACGCTTGATCGGCCACCTCAGGTTGCAGAAGCACTGAGAGTTCCAGGATGGTAAAAGTGGGCTTCACCATTTTTAGCATTTAATTGATGCTCTTGTCTGCGTTCTCTCAGTATAATAGCTGCTAGCTCTCACAGAATGAAGAGGTATTTTTGACCTTTTTGGCGACAGGACAAACTGTGAAACCATATTAATTTCTTTCATTTAAAGGCCTGACCGTCATGGTTTTTCATCCAAGTATTTAACAGACTCGCTCACTCTGTCGTTTTCTTTCTTTCACTGTCTCTGCTGAGAATAAGCAGATGGGATTATGTGTTGTTTTTAAAGCTTCATCCCCATTTCTCCCCCAAATTATTGCAGAAGCTTATGTCCTCAGGTTTTTATAGATGTGCAGAGGTTTTATTTTAGTCCCCTCGAACAACTTTAGAAAGGCTGGAATTTAAGCTGTGAGCTCAGCAAGTTGGTGCAGAATTGGTGCAACCACTGTGAGAGTTTGATTATTTATTATTATTATTATTATTATTATTACAACTGTAATACAGCCTTCAAGTTTGTTGTATCCCTTCACCCGCAGCAGCAACAGGAACTCCTGGCATTGAAGCATCAGCAGGAGCTACTGGAGCACCAGAGGAAGATGGAGAACCACCGCATGGAGCAGGAGCTAGAGAAGCAGCAGAGGGAGCAGAAACTGCAGCTGCTGAAGAACAAGGAGAGAGGTCAAGAGAGTAAGTATTTGCATTACTCAGCAAAGTTTTTGGGCTTGGTATTAAACGGTGGGTCAAATTGGGAGGTTGTGCTAAATTCACTGATTTTGGCTCCATTTGCCTGAATTGTTGTTCTCAGATCATTATTTACAAAAATGCTTAAAAATGCTCTTCGGTTGAACGGCCTCACAGTGTCAGTGTGTGTTTCTGTGTGTTTCCATTTTACTTGGAGGGCCGATGTGTTTACTGTGGTAAACAAGCTGTATTAGCCGGTGGCCTTGGCCGGGGCTAAGCCAAGTTATTACCACTGCCTCCTGGACGTCTTTCAACAGTTCATTGAAAACAAGTGGACAGGAGTCCTTGACAGCAGTTTACACTCTATATGGAAAGTAGTTACAGATTGAGTGTGTGCGTAGGAGAGAGAGAGCGAGCGAGCGAGGGAGGCAGGGATGGGTTTGCTCCCTTCATTTTTCTCATGTAGTTAAGACCATCAAGAGTGATGCCGTGACCATTGTATGCTCATCTGATGGGGTCCATTCTTTAGTCCAGAACACATCCCAGAAACACCAACTACACCTCTGGACCATCGGACCACACCATGTTCAAAGCATCTCTGTCACAGAATGGCAACCAACTTTAACTTTTTCCATCTCTGAATTTAGGCTCACTTGATGCTTTCGTTACTGATGCTAATGTTTTTCCCTCCATCTTTACCCCTCAGGTGCTGTGGCCAGCACTGAGGTAAAGATGCGCCTCCAGGAGTTTGTTCTCAACAAGAAGAAGGCCCTGGCACAGCGGAGCCTCAACCAAGGAGGGCCCCACAATGATGCCCCCTACTGGTACCGGTGAGGAACGGTCACTGCTTCGACACATACTGTATACACCATAATGGCTGCACTTTCATAACCAGTAAACTTTAATTCTATCGCATCACTCAACATTCAGCACTGCTCAAATACCTGCTGGCGAACACTCTGGGAAACTATTTTATTTATGCAATATTTTTTGAGCCGTAGAAGTAAAGTGCAGACCCTTCTCTACCTTCTGTCTTCCTCTGTCATCATGCGTTCTTCTTCTTCACCTGCAACACTGTATGAGTGCAACTGAGTGATGGACCTTGCAGGTTATATAAAACAAAGCTGCAAATACACATGCAGGCTCACATGCATACATGTGGCAGCCAGATATTGGAGCCTGATGATAGAAGCTCTTAGTGAACAGTCGGCCTTGAATATTTATTGTAGCATCTTTGAAAACTCTCCGCAGGTGTGTACACTTGCTATTTCCTCTTTCCTCCTATATTTAGGCACAGCTTTTTTTTGTACAGCAGAAGCCAACTCTCACGGGCTTTTATTGTGTCCCAAGCAACCTTTGCATGACTGGAAATGTGGTTATGCTGACTGGATTCATCCTTGTGCAAACACAAACCATTCGCACTTCGAAATAATTTTAGCTTTTGAATAAAATATTATAATTCTTAAGCAATGCATTTAAAACCAGTTAATTATTAATCCTGCTGGTAAAAAAAAATTGAAATTGTTCTTTACAGTACGCTAGAGAAATTATACAGCTCATTCAAGTTTATTTTCATGCAGCATCATATTTAAAATATTAAGAAGGATTTGATACTCATAATATCTGGCATTTAATTGTAACAGTTTTTCTAGTTGCATGAAGTTGCTAATTAACTAAACAACATGAAGGTGACCACCATTTGTGACCAACCCCACTAGCTTAAACTTGCCATCAAACACTGCTGCCTTCTTCCTTCGCTGTGCAGATGGCAGCTTTTGGCCGTATGCCTAAGGGATGAGGGATTTTCACAATTCGTAATTGTTTGGAAGAGTCACAAAAATAACCTTCGGATTATTTTTGCCTGTATACCCTCGGCTAAGCATTTGGCGCAATTTTGCCGGACTTTCTCTGACACCTTTAACATCGTGTTTTCCTGTTGTTCAGCAAAACTCAGCACAGCTCCCTGGACCAGAGCTCACCACCACAGACAGGTGTTTCCACCTACAACCAACCTGTGCTGGGCGTCTACAATCCCCGGGATGACTTCCCACTGCGAAAGACTGGTACATTGCACACGCTTGTATACTGGGTTTTGGCTGTGACACCATGTAATTTAACTCCCAATTTCGTAAACACCCCTTGCAGCTTCTGTGAAAACTCGAGTACCGAGAATAATCTTTATGGCATCAGAGGTCTGCACCATTAATCACTTATACATTAGCCTGTCAGGGTTTCTAGCACCCCATGGATTATTCTTCGTGTATATAAGTGTTGGCGGTTCAAGAGTACAAATGTCTGAAAGAGGTTTCGGCGTTTTATGAACTGTTTTTTGTTTATTTTTAATGCTCTGGAGAAACAATGTACGTTTCAGTTTAAAAACGGAAGTGTTTATTTCGCTCAGGTTATTGTTAAATGTTAGTGCAATGTCTGCCGCTTTTTCCTGCTGTCTTTCATTAGTTTGATGTTGGATAGCAAAGGTTATTGGTCCTGGCAGGCCATATTTGAATTTCCAGACAGCATCAGTTTGGAACATTTTCTCAACAGAACAATTACGTTCGGCACTCCCCAGGGCTCTATTCGGGGCCCTCTATTATTTATTCCTGCTAAGGTTCTTCACAGCATCATCATGGTTTCATCGACACTCAGGGAACTCATTAGACATTTTATATAATTACTCCGTAATAACTCTCAGTGATTGCAACTCCTTGATGACCAGTCATTTTTTAATGCGAAGGAAACATAAATTGAGCCCTCTTGTTTATACTGGAAATAATCTTTCAGTGTTTTTCCATGAACAACCACAAATTTTATGACTTGAGTGCACCTTTTCATTTGACTAATGTTTGCAAACCTTTCAACAATTGAGGTATTACACCTGAAGAGTTTATCGCTTAGCTGGAAGTTGTAAAGCTCTGGGTGGCTTTTCAATACGACGCGAAACATTTTGTTTTTTGATCTTATCAAATTCAGCAAATTGTAAAAACGTATTTCTTTTAAAACCAAAATTTTTATTCAGCTTTTCACTATGTGTTTTGATCAGCTGTGGCCGTTTTTTGGTTGTGTGCGTGGTGTGTGCGGCCGTGTTGCCCTGAAGCAGCGGTCGTCTTACAGTGCAATTATTCACTTAGTGCAATGGCAGGCGGCTGCAGCTCTGTTGACTCTGAGCCTTTGGGTTGCTGGCTACAACAGCAGATGGACCGCAGTTGACACTGGCCCACACAGCCACATTCCACCCTGGGAGAAGAAATGGAAGAGTAAAAGCAAACGGCGTCAGATGTGAACAGGGAGATAAACTGATACGTCAACGTTGCCTTAAAGTAAATCCACCAAATGTCTTTGTGACATTACAGAACTGAAAAAGAAATAAGCATGGATGACATGGAGCAAGACTGTCTCTAGTGTGTCAGCAACACGTTTCACTTCTGTAAAAGCTGACGTTTGTCCACAGCAGGCGAGAAAAGAAGGAACATGTGCCACCCTGGTGTTTGCCCACAGCCGTGACGTGCTTTGTGGGGTTTACTTATGGTAATGCAGCTCAGGAGAGGTTAGAGGCGCTTTTATATCACCGCCAGGCCATAAAGTAGAGGACTGAAACCCAGCAACGGTCAAAGAAGCAACAACACCCCTCTGTACATCTCTCATTCTCCTTCAAATCTCCATCTAATCCTACAATTTAGGCAATATAAACATAACCTCACAGGTGTATTCTGAATGAATCCACCAAATGCACTAAGGCACTGTGAAAATTAAATAGAAAACTGAAATTAAACCATATATAATTTACTGTACTTCTGAAAGGGTTTAACTTTTAGACAACTGCCATGATGAAATATTCGTTAAAAAAATGTGACACGGATGGCCAGAAGTTCGCCATTATGGAAGCCAACATCAGCTTTAGGCAGGTAGAGTTTGTTGTTTGATTAAGTACCGAAGAAGTAAAGTGGATGTACGTAACAAGATAGACATAGAAACTGTTGTGGTTTTAGTTGAATTTCTGGAGAGGAGCAGGCCAGGCCGGTCCATGGTTTTCCGCTTCAGACCTTAAAGCACATCGTAGATGCAGGTTGTGACTGCAGCTCTACTGGAAACACAACAATGCATCTGTCAGATGTCTCCACCTTTCACTCTGAGACTCATGTTAACAGAGCAACAGTCAGCCATCTGTGTCTTGATCTCATGTAGGGTTGTGAATTGCTGCCTCCTGTTACACCAGGGAACTGAAGCGCTCTTCTTTTTTTTTTTAGCTTTACGGCTGCATTCTGCAGGACTTGTTTATGGGATTTAATTATCATTATAATTCTACTTCTTAGTCAGAGAAAATGGATTGGCAAATGCAGACAGTATAATTGTTGTATCACAGTTGTCAAAAGTTCAGGTGTAAAGAGATAAAAGTTCTGACCAAAGTCATCGTTGACCTCTCTGCTGGTTGCTGTGGCAACAGTGATGGAGGCATGTATGGTTTGTGACATCAAATAGTAAGAGGGAAGAAAAAGATCAGTGGACATGTACGTTATTGTTTGAGCTCATGCTTCCCACACTCTGGGTGAACTAAAGTTTTGATCTAATCGACCGCCTTCAGTTGGATGTGTGCGGATAGAGAATCTAAATAGAGTGGAATTTGATTTCCCTCCACCTCTGAAATTGCTTCAGTCTGGTTCCAACCTACCAAACATCAAATTAATTGACAGGTAAACTCAAAAGCCTTGATTAGAAACACACTTGGTGTGAGTCCATCTGGACGGAGCCTTCACTCCCACTTTGTGCTGCTGTACCTTCACACTTCAAAGTTCACACTTCGCTCTTCCTTGCACTTTTTGTGTCACTAAACGAGTTCCTCCAGCCTGCTTGCTTCTCTGTATAAGAAATATAGTAGCATATTAATCCAGTTATGTCATAATCAGGGATAGTGATGTCCCACATTGGCTTTGACCCTCTGCGGATTATTAAAAATTGGATAATGAATCGTGAAATTATACAGGGTCACTGATTGGCATGGCAGAGTAAACTGAACATTAGCCTCAGTGCCAGGAGCCAAGGTGACATGCTGTCTCTATTCACAAGTCTGTGACAGTGTACACAAAAAGTCCTTTAGGCAATCAGTCATGACCCCCAAATTGAATCTAATTGCGTTTTCGCAGCTTTCATGTCGTTGGGAAAATGGATCAGAATTTGGCATGATCAACATCATTTGAAAGGAAGGGTGTGTGTGTGTGTGTGTGTGGGGGGGGGGTTGTAGACAATGTGTTGAAGTAATGACCACAATGGGTGGTTTTCTGAAGCTTTGGACCCGGGGAGGATAGGGCAGGCCCCCGAGAGGAGCTTAGACAAATTATTTGGTAGTTTTTGACCCTGACATGTCCATATGGTCTTCTTTTACGCCTTCCTGATTCCTGTGTTAATCCTCCAAAGGCACAGTGGAAGTAGAACATTGTAATGTATCAGTTGGAAATTCTCTTTTTCATCCTCTTTGGAATCTGCGTCCAGTGGTAGAAGTTATTGAGTCGAGATCAATACCTAGAAACTCAAGCCCTTGACACTGGAGCTCTGGTAAGTGCCCAAGAGCTGATGCAGTTTATCCATTGGGAGGAGTTGGAAAGAAATAAACTGTTAAATTGTTGGTATTTATGTTGATTGAAATTAGAGATATGGCAGTTTCTTTTTTCTTTTTTTGCAGTTTCCTCTCAAAAACGAAATGGAAAACATTGTTAAAAATAATCTCAAGTAAACTATTTACATAAAAAAAAACATTTGAAAATTTTGGGAGTCCAGGAGTAAATAGATTTTTGGTCTGTTTAGGAACTCCATGACTGAAGGACTGTAGATAACAAGGGAAGTAGTGTTTACACGGGTTCTTCTGTCTTCTGTCCAGCCTCAGAACCCAACCTGAAGCTCCGCTCCAGGCTGAAGCAGAAGGTGAGCGAGCGGAGGAGCAGTCCGCTGCTTCGTCGTCGAGACAGCCCCATCACTACCGCTAAGAAGCGCTCCCTTGATATGGCAGGTGGGTGATCCCGGACCCTCTGTGTTCAGGCCGTTCTATTTTTGACTGAGTCTTTGTATTCCTTAAGTACGTGTTTGATTTGTGTGGCTCAGACTCTGCATGTAGCAGCGCCCCCGGCTCTGGCCCAAGCTCCCCGAATAACAGCTCCAACAATATCCCCAGTGAGAATGGCGTCACGGTGTCAGTCTCCAACAACAGCGAGGTAAATCTCCACGCAAGACATCAGGGAAAATTCTCACCTGCTCGCTGGAGCCCCTACTATGCAAATTAGCACCTACACGATGAGCCATTTTTTTTAAAGTTAAGTGGGTTTTGTGTGGGCTACAGGTGCTACTCAGCTATTAAATGTAGTATACACAGAGATGCTTGGCTGAAGGGTCTGTAGCTGAAGGAGACAGCCAAGGAGCTGGCAAAATGCTATTTCTAGCAGCTATTAAAGGCTCTCAGGTAGAGCAGATGAGCATAGTGGCATTGCCAATTGTGTTGCACTATTGCGGTTCAGATGAACTCACACGCCAGCAGTGGACATCTCCCACCTCAGCTTTTTCTCCTCCATATGATGGTATGAAGCCCTAATAAATCATTCAAATGTCTCTCCCAGGTTTCCCTGGCCCAGAGGATGTGCGGTGGTGCTGAGCGGGGCTCCGTGAACCAGCTGTCCCTCTACACCTCACCATCCTTACCCAACATCACCTTGGGGCTGCCCGCCACGGCTACGGCCACCGCTGCTTCCAACGTAAGGAGAACAACTGCTGCGCTTGAAAGAGTCTCCTCAACCGTGGGTGGTGTCAACACTTTTATCCCGCTCCTCTCCAGGTGACCTCAGCCCAGCCGGATGGGGGCCTGCAGCCAGCGCTCTCCCTCAGCCCTCCGTTTCTCTCCGGTGGCCATTTGACTCCCTACCTGGCCGAGGCAGGGGCAGGAACAGGCGGGCACGCCGCTCACAGCCCGCTGCTTCAACACATGGTGCTCATGGAGCAAAGCCCAGCACAGAGCCCCCTGGTGACAGGTAAGAGTTAAAGCGACACGAATAATACTTCTTCAATTAGTGGAAGCAGCTTTGGTGCAGCTAATGAGGAGTACACTGCAAATGTTCCTCTGACTAAAGGTATTGTTAAGAATTCCGCAACCATGTGTGTTTTTGGTACACTGCGTCTGCCCTCGCATTCAAAGACGTCCATTCATTTGTCCAAACTAATGAGCTCTTTTCATATGTCAGTGAAGACTATGAGACTATGACATGGTTGCATTGTGCACCTCTTCCCATTCACCGTAAGCAGCTACTATTTTGAGACTGAATGGGGTCATGACGCACATGCGTGCGTATGTCAACACATTGAAAGATATACAGGCGAGGTCTGAACGCACCCACACGCAGGCCACTTGTAGAAAAGGAACCTCTTGTCTCTAAAAATGAGAAGTTATCCTCACTTTTCTGCAGATAGCTTGCATGTTCCCAGGCTGGAGAGGCTCTAAACACAGCACAGATGGTTGTCTCACAAGTGCATCTGCTCAGTAAAGTCCTGCACCAGTAACATTGAAATTGTACATATTTATTTATTTTACAGTCTTGTTAAAAAAAATCACTTGAGGCAAAAATAGCCATTTAACGACGACTGGTGTAGTCACATTTCAACCTGTAGAGTTTCTGCTATCGGTGCGCATGTATCTGTGATCCCATCCTCAAAAGTTGTCAATAGGAAAATAATCATCGGATCGTCACATTCTTCTGTTCTTCCTTCCGTTTTCATTTTCTTCTTTGGGCAAACAGTCCACCTTTCTGCATCACTGCTCACAGCAACAACTCCATCCTGTCTTAGAATTCAAGACGTATCATATCTCAATAAATGTAACAGATATCATGTTTCTTCTCTAAAGTCTTCCTGGTTTTTCTCTGCAGGCGTCAGCGGTCTGACGATGTCTCCGGCAGCGTCCATGGCCAAGCTGCAGCGGCAGCACCGGCCCCTCGGGCGAACCCAGTCGGCCCCTCTGCCACAGGGGAGCGCGGCCCAGGCCCACGCCCAGGCCCTGGCCCTGCAGCAGCTGGTGGTCCAGCAGCAGCACCAGCAGTTCCTGGAGAAGCACAAACAGCAGTTCCAGCAGCAGCAGCTCCACCTCAACAAGGTGCGATGTGAAACAGACTTTTCTCTCCAGCAACTCTTGGGTTGGATTCTGCTGGCACAGGCCACAAATCAGAAATCACGCTCAAATAAAGGAGTGATTAATTAGTGTTTTAAGTGCACGTGGGCCTGTGCTGGAGCTGGAGTGCAACTATCTGTGGAGGCAGAGATGCAAATCCCACAATTTTAGCGTGACCTTTTTCCTCTGTTGTATTTCTCTTGGTGAGTAGGTGGCAGGTGTGGGTTAGCGTCTATAGCTGCGTGTGTAACTGTTTGTAGCTCTGCGAGTGCGACTGTGACCGAGACAGTTGCTACGGACCGCGAGGTGATTGTGTCGCCATGGCAACAGAGCGGAAGCTCGAGCCTTTTATGGTCAAGAAGGAAGCAAGCAGCCACTGCTGCTTTTCCCAGTATAGCAGAGTACTCACTGCAGGAGAGGTGGGTGGATGAAACAAGGGATTTCCTCTCCTCCCTCCCCCTCCTCCCCCTCCTCCTCCACCACCACCACTGCCTCCTGCTAGCTCTCTCCCTCCATCTGTACATTTCAGAGCTCTCCAGTGGCAGCATTTCACAAACACATCTCTAATGGCCTCTGGCATACCGAGGAGTTTTGTCAAAATGAATATCTCTCTTTCAAACACAGCTTTGTTGTGCCGCACAGCGCAATATAAGTTGTTATATATAAGAAGCGCTGTGCTTCCTTCCACATTGTTGGATTTGGAGCAGTTAATTATTTACTTAGCCGGTCCATCTGCATTTTGTATGAGATTTAGCTGCTTCTTTTCTAATGCTTTGTTAGTTCGAGGTGATCGAAGAAGAGATTTACTCATTTTTTTATCCATAACTACCAGTTTCTTCAGGTCAGTAGCCATGATTTCTCCAGTTCCTGTCAATTTTTCCGCCGCACCATTTGTAATGGCACTGGCTCCAAACTAGTGCAGGAACTGGACCTTTAAGCCTCAAACAGGGGCGTCCTTGAAAGAGATGGTAAATGAAGATATAGAATGAAGACTTTTCAAGTGTGTGAGTAGTCTGTACGCTCTGTTTCAGTCCTTTAAAAGACGGCAGACGGGTTGGTGGCCAGATGCCTCTACTGCCAAGGACTCTATCCTCCAGCCATATTAAATAGGCCATATAAACTGAGACATACTATCCTTTCCCATTCAGCTCTGAGCTGGAGACAATACCCAATTAGCTCTTGTCTGTCTGTTTCACTGCAGCTGTACATTAAGCGCTGCAGCTCATCGGCCGTCAGAGCTCTGAAGAAGCCAGAATAAGCTTATTGAGTGTAAAGTACATTGTCGCATGGGGGACCACATCTGGCACAATGTGCTACAGTGGCAGCCTTAACAGGTTCAGTTATTTCAAATCAGATTAAAGTTTATGTCATCATTTTAAGTAAGATTCAGCCAATAGTTTTTCCTTCCAAAACTGCCGATTTAACAGTTAATGATTCGCCGGGTGATGAAACAGACTGGCCTGATTCTGTAGAACAGCTCTGTGGCTGCAGAAACCTTCATCAGCAACCCCCTCCATGGGAGTCCGCTCAATTTGTTGCTGGGGGTTCACAAGATTTTATATATCTGCATCTCCGTTAAATCATTCAAAGCTTAAAGATGGTCAAAACAAATTGCATCTAATTAGGCTTTTCTTTTTTGGTGCTTTTGTAAATTTTATAATGGTTTTGGGGCGACCTTCCACACATTTCTGAGCCGCATCCTTTCCTCTTGATTCACTTTGCGGGTTTTTATCCAGTGTTTACTTCATGAGGGTGTTCAAAAGCGAGGAGAAAAAGAAACAACAAGGTCTCTGGGAAAGTAGAGCACAATGACGGGGTCAAGGCAGGAGCTTGTTTGGATGTTTGTGTGACTGGATGTTTTGAATGGTTGTGAATGAGCTCTGACGTCAGCGCTCCGCCAGCACCGCCTCGCGGGGGGATCCCGGAGGGTGGCGGCTCTGAGAAACGCACACCTATGGGTCGAACGGTTGACACCTCGGTCCCCGTCACTCTGCGCCCTGCTGTGGCGCTCTCTTTTCATGTCTAATGTCAGTGAAAGTGAATGGATGGCTCAGGCCCCAGAACTAGTGCATCGAAAGCGGCCCAGCGGGGTGTATGGAATGCTTGACGACATTTTTCTCCCCCCTCGTCCATCCCGAGTACAGTAGACGGAACGACCAATCACATCCAATTAGACTGAAAAGGTTTGAAATGAGCGAGACACCAATCTGGCCGCGTAATCCAAATTAAGCTTGTTAAAAGAAGAATGCGCCAGTGAAAGGAGGAATTTGATTCAGACTGGAGAGAGGCTCGCATGTTAGATGGGATTTGTCACATCCTGCTGTTTCTTTGTGAAATAAATTTCACATTTGAGCATCATCATCGCTCTGTTTTTGTTTTTGGTGCTTTGTTTTTACCTCAGATGATTACAAAGCCCAGCGAGAGCCCTGTGGGGCGTCAGCACCAGAGCCACCCAGAAGAGACAGAGGAGGAGCTGCGGGAACACCAGGACGGCGGGGCCCTGCCGGCGGGGGTCACCATCAAGCAGGAGCCACCTGACCCCCAGGAGCTCCAGGAGGAGGTGCTGCACAGGGAGCGGGAGAGGCAGGCTGAGCAGCAGGAGCTGCTTTTCAGACAGGTATAAAAATAAAGAAAGAGTCCAGCTAAAGAACAAGTTGAATGAATCAATAAGAATTGATCTGGTGCTTCTTGAAGCCGATGTTGGACGTGTTCCTGGGAAACTCCCTGAGAAGAAAACTCAAAATAAACTGGCATTTCCAGGCTGGTGTTCTTTGGGCAAATCTAAGATTTAAGAAGATTTGTTTTGGGTGCCACCTTTAGACCATTAGTGGTAGCTGCAAGTCCTCCATCATGAATCGGGGTTCACCGTCTCAGCGTTGCTTCCAAGTACTTGAAATTTAATGATGTTAGAAGTGCTTTTCTGTAGGATTCAATTCAGAATTCTTGCTCGTGTTTCAAGAGATTCTGAAGAAAAAGAAAATCGGAAGTGTGACATCACAGGTCAGGTTTGATTTTTCTTTCGGTGTGTGAGCAGCAGGCCCTGTTGCTGGAGCAGCAACGGATCCATCAGCTGAGGAACTACCAGGCCTCCATGGAGGCTGCCGGCTTGTCGATCTCCTTCCCAGGACATCGCCCTCTCTCCAGAGCCCAGTCGTCTCCAGCCTCGGCCTCCTCCTTCCCGATCAGCGTTCCTGCCTCTGACCCTCCGACCAAACCTCACTTCACCACAGGTCACCAGATTTATGATTATTCTGTTTATAGTGAAACATTAGATTATTTAACTTGCATTTTGGTCCTGCGTCCTCGTCTGTATTGTGGCGGTACACCGTCAGGGCCCCCACTGCCCTATTGAACACGCAGCTCATTGATGATGCAGACTGTATAAAGGTCTACAGCACTGCTCGGCGCTGCCTAGAACCCAGCTGCAATACCTTCAGTGTGGACATATTTTAAATTGAAAAAGAAGCCTGATGCTTTTGTTTCAGGATTTTATTTTTGTCTGGCCGGTGATCAGAAATGCCCACACTGTTAAACTCAGGCAACTCCCTCTAATGGCTCCAGTTATTTGCTTTATAAGCCGAGTTCTTGTAAAAAAAAAAGCCAAGTAACAGCTTGGGTGGAATTTATCGCTTCTTCTTTTATTAATAACTTTACTGGCGGCCTACTTGAAGTCAGCGCTGCAACTGTGTATCGGCAAACTGTGTCGGATCGACATCGGCGAGACAGTGTTTATTTAGCAGCGGGAGGGGGAGAAAAACAACTGGATCGGGACCGGCCGATATTTAACATCATGGAAATGAAACCTGAATCTTGATAGTGTGCAGCGAGTCATTGTGTATTTCAGACGTCGTTTTCCACAGTGCGGTTGGCGTTTGTCTCTGTAGGGCTGGTGTATGACTCCCTCATGCAGAAGCACCAGTGTATGTGTGGAAACACCAACAATCACCCAGAACACGCAGGCCGGATCCAGAGCATTTGGTCCCGGCTGCAGGAGACCGGACTGAGAGCGCAGTGTGAGGTGTGTGAGATAACAACACGCGAGTGCGAACGTTGTGTAAAATTGTAAACTGCATGTGAGCGAGGCGTCTGTGTGTTTGTAGTGTATCCGTGGGAGAAAGGCCACGCTGGAAGAGCTGCAGACGGTTCACTCTGAAGCCCACGTTCTGCTCTATGGAACGAACCCTCTCCGACAGAAACTCGATTGTAGGCTAACCCACACATCACAGATTACTCCGATTGTTAATATGCCGAAGACTAATACTGTTTATCTCCTGATTACCAGGTTCAATCACGCCGATGTTTGTACGGCTCCCGTGTGGCGGAATTGGGGTAAGTTACAAACATTTAGAGTGAACTCCAAAACAGCGTTTCCCCACCTTTTTACCTTAAAGAAGGAAAGGTCACAGAGGGGCTGGCAATCAACAGCTTAATAAATTTAAGTGTGGATCAAAACTATGTTTGAATGTCATTTATATAGAGTTCTGATCATCCAATTGGGTGTGTTATTGGGAATTTAAAAAAATGTAATATGCACCAACATAATTGTGATAACGTCACAAACTCAGGACAATCTCAGGGCGGCCTGGACCCCAGGTTGGGAACCACGGCTCCAAGAGCCCAAGGCTAAGGCTAACATTTGATGCTCATTGCTGCTAAGAGAGTGTGGCACGTTTAAAAGAGACCAGCTCATGCTAGCAAAGTTCAGTTTAGCAAATCATGCTAACGAATGCTTAAGAACAAAAAACATGCAAAGTCATGAGGCCAACGCTCGCAGGACAAAGTTTTATTGAAGCTAACAGTCAGGTCTTTATGTTTGAATCAGCAATGTTGTCCACGATTTCACTTTATCTCATGAATTTAAGGCGAAAAATATGTTTTCTGTTCCTAGGTGGACAGTGACACCATTTGGAACGAGGTCCACTCCTCCAGTGCGGCTCGTCTCGCTGTGGGATCAGTGGTGGAATTGGTTTTCAAGGTGGCCACTCAGGAGCTGAAGGTAAGTAAACCTGCTGGAGTATTTTGGCCTAAATGATCCTCGTCAGTAGCGATCGATCACCGTGGTGGCCTTTCTGTGTCTTCAGAATGGTTTTGCTGTGGTCCGGCCTCCTGGACACCATGCAGAGGAAAGCACTCCGATGTAAGGCCTCCGTTTCCACATCTTTAATCTCAGGCTGGATTAAAGGATAATCTGGAGCAGGGAGGATCTTCTGGATGCTTCATGAGAATCCCACTGTTGTTGTTTTAGGGGTTTCTGCTACTTCAACTCCGTGGCCATCGCAGCCAAACTTCTGCAGCAGAGACTCAACATCAACAAGATCCTCATCGTGGACTGGGATGTTCACCATGGCAACGGGACCCAGCAAGCTTTCTATGATGACCCCAGTGTTCTTTACCTGTCCATTCATCGCTATGACGATGGTAACTTTTTCCCTGGAAGCGGCGCACCCGATGAGGTGAGTGCAGGTGACAGTTTGCCAGCGAGGACTTTTTAATGTGTTTATAATGTTTTGTGTATGTTAATTGTAATAAAGCTGCCATTAAATATTATCTTTAAGTAATGATTGATTAATTTGACTTCTCTTTAAAAGCAACGAAACAATGGCAGAGCACCTTTTATGAGCTTTAGTGTTGGAGACAAAAGTATAAATCTGTCCCGTCCCGGGCTCTCTGTAGGTTGGCAGCGGTCCTGGCGTCGGCTTCAACGTCAATGTGGCGTTCACTGGAGGCCTGGAGCCCCCCATGAGTGACGCAGAGTACCTGGCTGCCTTCAGGTATAGCTTTTCATTTGGGCAGCATAAGCTCGTTTCCACTGCAGGAACTTCTGAGTAATTTTAGGGGGCCGTGGTGCGTGTCTCCACTGCAGGAATCTCCCCCGAACGGCCAATTACAGGAACTTTACGTGGAACCCAGCCAAAGAGGAGCATTAGCTTAGCAGACACCGTGTCTCCTCTGGTTCATAGCATCATAGCCTCATAGTCTCACAGCTCTGTACATGAACACACAGCGATCATAAATTGTAACGTTCCCGCAGTGGAGACACGACCATTGAGAGGAAAAGTTCCTGCCCCCAGTATTTACGAAGAACTCCCACAGTTGAAGCACAATAAATGAGAAAAATCAACTAAATCAAATCTTATTTTCAAAGCAGAAATTAAATTCCGACTAAAATGATAGATTATAGCTTCATAGGATTATAGGTTCTTTATCCGTGTCATGTTTTGGCTTCACTCTCAGGTCGGTGGTGATGCCAATAGCCAATGAATTTGCCCCGGACATTGTGTTGGTCTCGTCTGGCTTCGACGCTGTGGAAGGACACCCTCCACCACTCGGCGGCTACACTCTGACAGCCAAGTGTGAGTACAAGAATGTGAAATAGGCAGTTCGATTGAAATACTGCCCTAACAGGAACTCGGGCCCCTTCTCACAGGTTTCGGCTATCTGACAAGGCAGCTAATGACGCTCGCCGGAGGCCGATTGGTCTTGGCTCTGGAGGGTGGTCATGACCTTACCGCCATCTGTGACGCCTCTGAGGCCTGCTTGGCTGCACTGCTAGGCCAGGAGGTACAGAGGTCTCACACACACACACACACACACACACACACACACACCACACACACACACACACACACACACACCCAGAGTCCCTTCTGTTGGTTATGATAAAAATTTGATTGAGTGTTTGGGTTCTCAGTGCTTCTCAAATGCCTGTGGATTTGCAAATTTCCATAAGTTTCAAGAGGGTTCTAAAAAGTGAACAAAGAAAAATGTATATGGTGACAAGTGTGCATAAATTCATTGTTTCCGAAGCAAATACTTTCATATTTTGCTTTTTAGTTTCCCCAAATTTCTGACTTTATTATTATTTCATATTATACCGAATAAATTAAATTGTATTTCCAACAAATTTAAAAGTGTTTTGGAAAATACAATTGTTACAAACACTGCCCCCCTGTGGTCACCTCTGGAAATGTAGTTTGATTTGGTCCAAATTTGCTGTTATATTTCTCTCTCTGTATTCCTCCTCCCCGTGTGGTTGTTTGTGCGTGTGCGTGTGTGTGTGTGTGTGTGTGTGTGTGTGTGTGGTGTGTGTGGTGTGTTGTGTTGGTGTTCGTCCATTCATGTTTGTCACATGCAGCTGGACCCATTGCCAAAGTCCGTCCTTGAGCAGAGGCCCAATGTAAATGCTGTTCGTTCCTTGGAGAAAGTTTTAGAAATTCACAGTGAGTTCTTTCTCTCACACACAGACAAATACACACAGACACACACACACTTATTCTGTGAAGGACCCCAAACTGTTGTTAAATACTATTTTTGAAAAGTAACAGGTAATTTTATAACTGGTTTTCCTCCTCAGGTAAATACTGGCGCTCGGTCCAACGCTACTCTCTGCATCTGGGTCTGTCTCTGCTGGAGGCCAAGCGTGGGGACTCGGAGGAGGCCGAGGCCGTCAGCGCAATGGCCTCCCTCTCTGTGGCTAACACCAACGCCATGGACCAAAGGTGAAACACCCAAAATGTCCACTCAGCTCCAATCCATAACTGTCCCATACTTTCTTTCACTGTACGCCCATCCTCACATTGTGTGACAGATTTTTATCTTCCTGACAAACATGTCAGCCTCAGTATCCTACATATCAGCATTATTGTAACAGCTTAGGTAATTTTCATTGTTTGAAGAAAATGTTACGACCTTATGCAACACCGCCGCCTAGTGGTTACTGTTGATTTCAGAAAATACTGAAAATGTGAAATAATTTCAAGATGTTAGGTATATTATCATGATAATGCAGATATTAAAATATGGATTCTTAAATGGATAGATTTATTTCAGTTCTGAATAAAACATTTAAAAAAAATGGAGATAAAACTTCACAGCTAGAGAATGTAAAATTACAAGGACATAGAAGAATGCTACGACTTTAGTGTGCACAGTGTTTTTGATCAAATTCAAACCTGTGTTTTTTGGTCCAGCAGGTCTGAGGAGGAACCAATGGAAGAGGAGGAACCACTGTAATGGAGGGAAATAAGGGGTGTTGTGCTGTTACCATTGAACCTCTCCGGAGGGTGCCTCTTTGAGAGTCTCGACCGAGCCCTTCATTTAGTCCCGCCCTGATCCCGCGATTGACGGCCCCTTAACCAAACACGAGGGAGGAGGGGGCGGGCTCAGCCGCAGAGTAGGGAGCCAATCAAGAGACGGAGGACTGAATTGAAACTCTTTTTGTTCATTTTAACCTTGGTGCTCACTCAAAGACTTTTTTCTGTCAATTGTCACATGACTCGACGTTAGCCCGATGCGGGCTAACCACGTGACCAAGACAGTGGCGAGCATTGCCACAGTGAAGGTGCAGGACCAGGCGGTTCTTTCTGACCACGTTCACTATGGCCACCAGGGGGCAGCAGACGCTGCGGAACGCAGCGCCGTAAAGGGGGCGGGGTCTTTTCTCTTTTCTCAACTGGCCGACCCAATGACGTGGGCATTGCTACAGCTGGGATACTGTTGTATGAATTCACTGTGGACTAAAGTCGACCGAAGTTTGATCAGGCCTCTTTTTTTTCTTTTTTTTTTCGCAAAAAAAAAAAAAAAAAAAGCAAGACTGACGCCTTGTTGAAATAGGTTGGCGAGTGAGGAGTGCCTTGGTGAGGGAGACGGGGGATAAATTTCATGATTGTTCAGGAAAAAGATTGCCTTAATTCGAAACTTTTTTTTTTTCCGGCTGTGGACTTCGGCATGATGGAATAGAGACGGAAGATTTTTTTTTTTTTTCAGAATAACACAAAATAAAGCAGCATGTTTACTATGAACGCGGCAGCGGTCACGACCATCGCGGCCTCTCTGAAAGAGTTACTTTACTTTTTTTGGATGGATCTATTTTTTAGTAAAAAAAAAAAAAAAAAGAAAATAAGAAGAAAATCATAAAGGCGGTTGCCAGCTTCAATCGAAAAAAACCCGGCGCAAACATGGAGAACATGAAAGAAAGTGATTGAAAACCCACGATCAAGGTTAAGCCTTTGATGTAGCTTCCCTTTAACTGAGGCTTGGTTATTCCACGAAGCACGCGGCTCAGCAGAGACCAGGATTGGAATTGGTGGTTTTTTGTTTTTTTTGCAGGAATATTGAATGTTATCCAAAAGAGATAGCCAACCGTGCAAAGCCAAAGCATGAGCCCATGTATACAGCAGAGGATTTACTCCACCAGGCGGTTACTCAACAAACACTTCCTGTTCTAGTTCGATGTTTACTCGATCTCGTCAGCATTTTTGGCCGATCGGCCTCCCGCATTTCGCCGGTTGGCAGCTACCCTCTTCTGCTAGCGCAAGCTAAGCACTCATCATGTATAATGAAGTGAACATACTTTGCGAGGCGGTCATGGAGCATTGCCCATTTATATCTAGGTGTTTGACCCCCGATACAGAGTTGCTGGTTTGAAATATTTGTCCGCATTTCATTTCTACCGTTTTTGTTTTTACTGCGTAAGATTATTTTTCTATCTTTTTTCATCCATAGACTTTTGTTCCGTGTTTTTATCCGTTTTCTGGATAGTTTATAGGGCTGCAACTCATATACATGCGTAACACTTTTGTCGATTCTTGTTCGGAACTCTTGTATTTATCAAAAATGACAAGCACTCCTTTCTTTCTTTCTTTCTTTCTTTCTTTCTTTCTTTCTTTCTTGGGCTTTCTCGGCCTCTCATCAATCATGTATTTATAACATGCACTGTTTATAGGAGATTTGTATATGGAAAATTTATAAATGTACTCCAGCTGATGACAGCTATTATATCATGAGCGACAGTACGACGTGCGATATCACTTCATGAACTTTTTGGAAAAAAAGGAGAAAGCGGCGTTTTCATCGCCTCATCGTCTGCACTGTTTTTGCCCTGAAGACGCATTACGGCACTGAAGTTTCCCCCCTCGGAGTCAAACATTCCATCACTTTGTCGAGGCAGATTCCTCACTTTCTTGGCTGAATCGCACTCCGGACTGTGGCCGGGCATCCAAACTAGAGGTGGGGGTTGTGGGCATTGTTTTGGAACGCTTCAAAGAAATTGAATCGCAATCCATTCGACCTTTCACCCAGCAGCTGCTTCTCCTGATTGAAAAACCCCAGTCACCTTTAAGTTGACACCTTTTATTTTTCCACGTCTAGCCTAACATTCCACTCGTTAGTCGTTTGATTTGACTATTAGAACTGTCCGCTCAACTTTATCTCTGCATGGTTTGTGAGTCAGCATGCCTGCTTGTCTATGTAACAGAAAAATGTATTTGCACAATAGAAGAACACTGGAGGACTAAAAAAAAAAAGGAAACCTCCCGCGGTATCTCATGAGAGCACCAGGCAGGACTTTTTTTCTTTTTTTTAAATCTTTTTTTCCACCATCTCTGGTGCGCATACGACTCAAGAGACTTTGTCCCAAAAAATCCAGAGTCCACTCATTTGATATTGTTCCTATTGACTATTGTTTCCGATAAGTGATTTTTAACTTGACTCAGCATTTACAACGCGTGTGGACAGTGCTAAAGAGAAACCTGCTCTGCCAAGTTGCTCCATTTACACCTTGAAAAGGAAGACTTTTCCAAAGAATGTTCCTCTGTCGAAGATCTTCAAACGGGCGCAGATATCAGATATCGGTTTGGAGAAACAAAAGGGCATCGTTGTTTTGATTGTCACACTCACCTCGGCCAGTTCTTATATATACGATATATAAAACCACTGTGGCTCAAGAGCAATTCTCGGTTTACATGTAAATGGATTTTAAAAGTTATTTTTTGTTTATTGTTTGTCTCTATTGAAGAAAAATCATGTTTGGGACCTACGCTTTGGACATTTCATCTCTGACATCATCTTTAAAATATATTTCTGAAAAATAGAGCAATCTGTTGTGTTTTTGTCTCTTTTTAGGTGTTTGCATGATTGTCAGGATTGAATTTGGTGGGTTTTCCAGCCTTATCCAGGTCGGAAGCCCTCCTGGAACGGTCAGTTCTCTGCCAACTGCTGTGCCTTATCAGTACTCAAAGTCCACGTCCATACGGCTCGGCAGACATTGGTCAATTCCTCATTGTTTAGAAAGATGGGGCGGCTGAATTTTACAGGATATTACCAACTTTGTGCATCGGAAAGAAGTAGCTGACGGGCTGCAGGCACGTGATGGCAGCAATTAGAGGGAGCACGTCACCACCCCTCAACATGACGGAACACGCAACAGGCGTGAAGCCTCAGCTGACTCCCCTGAGTAGAAAATCTAATTTCAACAACCAAAATCACAAGTGTGCCTGATGGATTTACTCAAAGTCCAAATCAGCAGCTATCAGGTGACCCCAGACTTAAATGGAAAAGTTCTACACATTGAAAAGACAAGTATTTGCATCAGGCAGTTGAAATGATGTAGATGGGATGGAAGAACAATGACATCAATATCAGTGTAAAAAAATCTATATTTTTAGTTTTGTGAACATGTTTAAAAATAGAACAACCTTCATGTATAGGAAAAAAAGGTTTATTTTTTTTAAGTGGGAAGAAGTGAACACTTTTTATAGTCATACCCCCTTATTACTTCTCCATGTAAATACGTAATCAACATTAACATCAAAACAAATATACACTACAAAACATTAACCCTATCAATATACACAACAAAATATACACTATACATATTTAAATCATTCATCAAGACATCTATTTAACATTCAATGCTTTAGGACAATGACGAAAGAAAATAAGGAATGTCATTTGAGTATTTAACCATTAATTTGCGTGTTTGCTGTTGCTCGACAAGAGTGTTTGTTCAGTCTAATCGAGCAGCCTACTCCAAGTTGGCCTAGTGGCTCCGTCCAATTAGACTTTTTGTCTCTCCTGTGACGTTATTCCTGTCGCCGTGACAATTGCATGCGAATTAAAAACCATGGAAAGCTGGCGGTGACGTCATTCGGAGCCACCTTTTCGGACAGCCAATCAGGACCTTCCTTATTGAGGAGTCGGTAACACTGCTGACACATTTCCTATTGCCGCCGCACCAGTGCAATGCCCAGCCTGCAACATTAGCCAGCGACTTTCTCTCCGCTTCCATAACCCTCCAGTGGGGCGACCGTTCCCGGTTTTAAACAAGCTTTTTTTCCCCCTTCGCTTCTCTCGAACGCGCAGCGTCGGATTTCCGGACATGCCGAACATCGTGCTTTTCAGCGGGAGCTCGCACCACGATCTGTCCCAGAAGGTAGCCGATCGGCTGGGGCTGGAACTGGGGAAGGTGGTCACGAAGAAGTTCAGCAACCAGGAGACATGGTGAGTGCATTCGGGCTGCGTGCGCGACGCCACCCGCGCAGTTGTCCGGCGACGGACGCGCGTTGTGATGGTGCGTCTCCGCACAGGCGTCGGAATCACATGGGGGTCGCTTAGCTCGATGCTAACAATAGTTTACTACGGAGCGGGCAGCTCTCGACTACCGACACGTGATCCGCTAGCATCATGTAAACACACCCGGCTAGCACGCTCGCAGCACGCGTCCGCGGCACCTCCGTCGGCCACGTAGCCTTTTTGGTCATCTTTGGCTAATCGCACCAGGTTGCATGAGGGGTTACACTTAACCAGACCCGCTGAACCGGACGATATTCGATGTTACGTAACGTTCCGCTTCCCTCTCACCAGCGAGCTAACGACGTGTGTTCCCCGTGTGAGGGAAGTCAAGTGTGGAGCCGAAGTTAACACCAGCGCTCCGAACCCGTTCTGCCATTTAAGTACCTTATTTGTGGGTGGAAATAGTGCAGTGTGGCACCAAAGAAGCCCCCGGGGCGCCGGCCTGATTCTGTTAGAAAACTATTCGCGTGAACAAAATTTGGATTAAAAAAAACCACGCGGCCGTTTACGATACTAGCTGCACCTTTACACACCCTAGTGTCTCATTTATGCCGAAAATGCAGACAAACCTGGGAAGAGTTTGTCCGAGAATGTGCGGTGCTTAACCTGTTGACCTTACATGCGCATATATGCGTAAAGACAACGCAAAGGTGACGATGTTTAACGAATTATAAAACAGCGTCAGCTATTACATCGCTATTAAGTATTCTCTGTTAAAGGTTAGCAGAATAAAGCACTCGCCGATACCTCGTCCCGATCCGATACTTTTGCAATTTGGTGGGAACAACAATAAACAGATCTATGCATCACTATTTAGTCATACGTCTAGTAACTACTGGTTGACCTACTTTGGGGTGCTAGTAGAACAACCGTGCTGAAATTTTGTACATTGGTCAAATCTGGTGGAAAATATCACTACTTTTGGGTAGAAATAGCAGCCTTTTCTACAGCCCTGTACGCATTTGAGAGCAGCTTTAATTGTTCTTTGAACATTGGTATTAAAGAATTGTGCTGGGTCCTTGTTTCCTGGGTAGCGAATCACGTTCGCCATGTGGGAGGCGTGGTTTTCCTTCCCACGGTACAAATGCCTGTCTTCACTTGCTCCTCCCACTTTGCCAGCTTTTCATATGTGCCTAGCCTAGCGGCAAGTGTGGCCCGAATGGGGCGCCCACGCAATGTCTTCATCGGTGACATTCAGAAAGAGCCTTAATGATGCTTCTAGCACCAGTCAGCTGTTTGTTTCAGTGCACCCACTCTCTGCTTTTTTTAACGCATCGGTGATGTGGATCTTTTACAGCCGATTTCAATCCTCTGATCATGGGAGTTGATCAGGGACGTCCCTGTAGTTAAGCCATTTATTGAGTGCAGTCAGCGCACCCATCACATGCTTTTAATGTCCGCTTATTAGTTCAGTAATGTACAACATGCCAACAATCTGTTCAACCTCGGCATCGTACGATCTTCAATCAGGCATTTCTGTCTGCCTCTAAGCTCAGTCGATGATTTTTAATGATGGCCTTACATACATTACAACACAGTTTGACTTGACTGTACTTCTACCTTTTAGATTTGGTGAAGGTTGTGAGTTCAAAGGGCATTTCATGGAGTGTGTTTTCTGCCCCCGTCTTTCTGTTGGACACTCAAATAAGCATTGACTTGACATGACGCATCCTTTTTCCTCACCTCATTCCAGTTTGTGCTTGTAAAGGTGCCTTGACTGCTTTTACCCCATATCTGTAATCCAAAGGGAATTCTGAATATGCAGCCTGAGCCTTTTCTCTGCTGGAAACACGGTTGTTTTCAGTGGCACCAGAACAAAACATGATCTTTCTCATTCTGTGGTGGTGAGAAAGTGAAGATGATAACAGCTCTTCCCACAGCTCAGGCCAGTGTTTTCCAGACGTCAAGGACCAATGGAGCTTGATAACCTGCCTGTGAATACAACTGTGTAGGACTCAATAAACATCTGAACAATGTTAATATTATTAATTCTGATCAATTTGCAGTGCTAGAAATAGGTCCTGTTAAAAAAAGTTTTTAAAGATATACGGCTGCTGTGGATGGAAAAGACGGTGTATAAATATGCTCAAGTGTGTTTAAAAATGAACCACCCAAAATAATGTGTGCTTTGTCTGTTAGTCTTTCCTTTCCATCGATCCAGACTGATGGTTCAATATAGCCGCAGTGCCTTTGGGCAACAATTTCGGGACGTTTGCAGACAGATATTTGATTTTTGGCCTCTCTTACATAAATAAAGCCCTGCCAATGTGCACCTGTCAGTGGCGTTTAGGGAAAAAATGTAACGGGCCCAAACTTGTCAGATGATGTTTCAGGAAGCAGTTTTCACTTTCAGACAAATTTAGCGGTCAGTAAAATTGTCACTGATTATTAATCTTTGGTTATTTATTTCTCACTGAACAGCGTGGAAATCGGGGAAAGCGTACGTGGGGAGGATGTATACATCGTGCAGAGCGGCTGTGGTGAAATTAACGACAACTTGATGGAGTTGCTGATCATGATTAACGCCTGTAAGATCGCCTCCTCGTCCCGCGTCACCGCCGTCATCCCCTGCTTCCCATACGCCCGGCAGGACAAAAAAGACAAGGTAAACTCACGAGCTCATGCACCCACGCAAAAAAAACCCAACAGCAAGTATAACCACAAAACCTGAGCTAACAAGTTAGCCTTATGCTAACAAGTTAGACTTATGTAGGTATGTCTCCCTCTACCTAACAGTAAAGGTCATGTGTTTGGAGGTGAACAGTCCCTTCATTTTCCACTAGCTTTGGGTTTTTTTTTACACTCGGTAAATATCATTGACTGTGTGTGTTTGCTTTGTAGTGTAGGTGTTTACATTATAACTAGTTTACCCATCCTTTATTATGGTTCAATGCCTTTTGAAATGCATAAATTAGACATACCAGCAGACTTAAACCTGTTCACACAAGCTTCTGACGGTGTATCAGCGGGTGTATCACCTGCCAAATCCGAATTTCCCAACCCAGTCTCTTCATTTCCTCTGAAGCAGCTCATCCGGCAATTCCAGGTAGTTGAGTGTTTGGTCAACAAACCCCGGAGCCCCGTGTCTGATGTTTGAGCAAAGAAGCCGGCAGCAGCTGCAACGTAGGTTACAACTAACCGCAAGCTCTGTTTATTTTGTCTTCGTGTCTAAACCAGAGTCGAGCACCAATATCAGCCAAGCTGGTGGCCAACATGCTGTCTGTGGCCGGCGCTGACCACATTATCACCATGGACCTTCACGCTTCACAGATCCAGGTACTCGTCGGTCTGGATGACCTAAAACCTGTTTTGTCCCAGAGCCTTGCAGATTGTTTTGAGTCCCTCACTCTGCCTCTCAGCTTATCATACCCTGGCCTTTTCCAGTTCCTGGTTGTACAAATGAAACTAATTTTTGTCAGATGTTTATGAAAGTAATTTGTCTGTGTTATCTATGTCATCTTAATTGGCTACATTAAATTTAAGTGGAAATGTCGCTTTTTTTCCAGGGATTTTTTGACATTGCTGTAGACAATCTTTACGCCGAACCTGCTGTTCTTAAGTGGATTAAAGAAAACATCCCGGAGTGGAAAAACTGCATAATCGTTTCCCCGGACGCAGGCGGAGCCAAACGGTGAGCCTCCAGTGCCCAGATGACGCGCTGGAACTCATTACGAAAGGAACGCCACTTCATTTACTTCCCTTGTGTTCTTCGTGCAGTGTGACATCCATCGCCGACCGCTTGAACGTGGATTTTGCCCTCATCCACAAAGAAAGGAAGAAGGCCAACGAAGTGGACCGCATGGTCCTGGTGGGCGACGTCAAAGACCGCGTGGCCATTCTGGTGGATGACATGGCCGACACCTGCGGCACCGTCTGCCACGCTGCCGACAAGTCCGTGCCAGCGCATGAAGGGCCTCGCCGTTTGGCCAGCGACAAAATGATACTCAGCCACTAACAGTGTGATGTCTGTTTTCAGGCTTATCGACGCTGGTGCCATCAAAGTCTACGCCATCCTCACTCACGGCATTTTCTCCGGTCCTGCCATTTCCCGCATCAACAGTGCCCCATTTGAGGCTGTGGTGGTGACCAACACCATCCCCCAGGAGGAGAAGATGAAGGCGTGCCCCAAAATACAGGTACGTTGTTAGACGTTGGGGAATGTACCAAAGTCATCGAGGGGGTGGACACTTGTTTAATTTTGGGCTGCGGTTTCTCCAAAGGTCATTGACATCTCCATGATCCTGGCAGAGGCCATCAGGAGAACCCACAATGGCGAATCAGTGTCCTACCTCTTTAGCCACGTCCCCTTGTAAGGTACAAAACAAGGCAAGCCCCTCCGCCTCACCTACGGCCCCCCTCTCTCTGCTTCTACTGTCAGGCCAATCGTCTGGGATCGCGCCGCCACAAATCCTCCAGAAAAAGCTTGAAAATCAGCCTGGTGGTTTTTGACTAAACCCATGTGACTGTTTTAAGGTCACGCCCACACATTTATCAGACATTTTCCACCTGGAGTGAATCTTTGCTACATTCTCGAAAGACCAAGTTTGTATTTATACATTTCCCTTATTTCTTTTTTGCCAACATTAAATAGCCAAAGCCTGGCCTCCACTTTAACCAAAGGGTCTGTAATGTAACATTTTGTATTATTTGTACCTCATTAAACTATAAAATTATACATTCCACTGTTCTTTGATTACTGATAATTTCCCCCCTTTTTGCTTAAAATATAGTTATAATTGTTCACCTTTCCCCTGCTGAACTATTTGCATAACAACTGTTGAAAGTATTAAACTATTTGTCTTAGGGCTGTGACTTGCTAATGCTTTAATGGCTTGCAGTCGTGTGCGCCACGGTCATTGTGCTGCAGATGGAGCTGCATCACAAGTTAAAGTGTGTGGATGTGTCTGCAGACAAAGCAGTGAACACACTTGTCCTTTTTCTTTTTTATTCAGCGAATGTGCTGATGAACACTAACGTGTCATTTTTGCCAACATTTATCCTACAAAATTGGCTTTGTGAACTGTCTTAACAGGCCAGTTGTTGATTTTTCTAATGTGAAGTCTAGTGGGCGTTGTACCCACAATCTGAAAGGTCACAAACACAAATTGAGCCCAGAGTTTAATGCTAGTGTTATAATTTCTATCAAAATGACATTAATTGTCATGATGGCTGTAATGGGTCACTTGAGTGCTAATGAGACAGATTTCATTTATTTTCCTGAAGGTGACTTTAAAATGGTGAAAAAGTGATATAAATCTTTTTTATATGTAACACTTTAAGGCTGTTTCTTTGACAATAAAGCTTTGACAATGGATTACATGTCACATAACTGCTTCATATAACTGGAAACTATCTAAGGGATGACCTCCTGAGGAGGCATTTTATGTATTATATAAGTATATTGAATCAGAATTTTGAAATACTTGTAGGATTCAAATTAGTATTTTCTGCAATGGATATTCTAAACTGATAATACATCCTGTTTTTAGAAACGTTTTAAACATTCAAGAGCTTCTAAAGCTCGTCATTTGTATTCCATATTCTAATTTACTCCCCCCCCCGACAAAATTGCAAAAACGTGCATTTCACTTTTAAATAAAACATTAAATGAATTCTATTTACATTTACGTCTTTATAGCTGGTAAGCTAGCAGAGGCTATAAGCTAAGATCTTTTGCGCATGCGTACATGACGCAGACATTTTTTGTTCTTTTTGTTTCAAGTCATTTAGAAGAAAGTGTCGACGCCATTGAGGCTTCTAAAAACTTTCATTGAGTATACAAACCTCGTCAGATGACTTGCCATCGGAAATTAAAAGAGTGAGTTGTTTTTTTAAAATTATATTACCGTTATTTGACGTTACAGAAATTAACCAACAGGTGGCGCCACGTCCACGGGTATGAACAGCTGCCGGCAGCTTGAAGTCATGACAAATAATGAGGCGCTGAAATCACGTTTTCTCAATTAAACACAGCTGAAATAATTGGGATCTTTTTCAACCGAAGCAGATGTCGTCATTGTAAACACAAGCGCGCATTTGTGCCTCATTAAATCGTCACCATGAAGCCCGAAGTGTGGCATTCAGCACAAACGGCGGTGCCACGCAGAAATAGTTTATTCACATTCATGTTCTAAAAAAAATGAAGATGACACTTTGCGGCGAATTGAGGGGAATTTTTCAGCGATTGACTTCATGTTCGGGGACGTGAGGCTTGGATCCGTCCAGCAGGGGGACGCGGAGGACGGGAACTGGTGATGTCAGATGTCATTAGCATATTTCTGACTATATCTGAAGCTGCGCAAAGACGCGACGCTACTGCTGCAACACACCGACCAGAGATCTACCAGCCGTCAGAAGACACTTTGGTAAGCACGTTTCCTCCGATTCCTTTCCTTTTCCAGCTCCGTGCGCAGCTGTCGGCCTGTGAACGTTCGTTTTTATGGCTGCAGTCCGAGCACCGGGAATTACCGCCGTTAATTAGCGTCTTGCCTTTTTTTTGCCACACGTGTATCTGCGTAGTTCCATTTCATGAGTTCGGGGACTGTTTGCAGTCGCATTTCGCTGCGGTATCGAGCGTGACATGTGGACTGAGATTGCGTGATTGTGTCTTTGTCCTGTTACGCGCGTTCATTAGCGGGATTCCTTTGTTGCGCCATGCGCCGCGTTCGAAACGATGTTTTCCTTCCACTCGGATCATTGATGAGGGGTTGTTTCCCCCCAATCATACGGTGAAATAGTGGAATTGAAACCGGGATATATATTTATTATTTTTGCACCCCCCCCCACTTTTTTTCTTTGCCCGAGCCGAGCAGACGGTGCCAATCTGGGCGGTGGTCCCTCCAGTTTACGCCCCAAGAGGGGAGAAGAACGTGACAAGTGAATATGCGGATGTTGCACAGGAAAACCCATGGATGGGGGGGGGGATTAACACCCTTTTAATCTACCTATATTTGCTTTTAATTAAATTTTGGGTTAAATGGCGCACACTTGTGCGCGATTTCTATTTTTCCCCTTTCGTCTGCCCAGCATGGGAACATCTATTGTTATGTAAATGCTGGGTTTGGACGCCTGGACTGGTTCCATTGTCTGGAACAGCCCGTCCACTGGGTGCAGTGTCCCCGTGCGTGCGTGCGTGTGTGTGGGTTGGGTAACGGGGTAGACAGCAGTCGAATCACACTGAGCAGAACAAAAGAATGCATCTGCGTGCGTAGGAAGGGGGAGAATGGTGGATGCCCAGCTCTGCTGAGATTCCGATCCAGAGTTCATTTACCATCGGAACATGTGATAACAATATATTCATGCTCTACTTTGTTGCGCAACGCGCCCAGAATTCACGCCTGCCTGCTCACTTGCAGATCCGCAACAATGAGTGACAAGCCAGACGTTTCAGAAGTCACCAACTTCGACAAGTCCAAGCTGAAGAAGACGCAGACCGAGGAGAAGAACCCCCTGCCCTCGCAAGAAAGTAGGTCTCGCGTCCAACAGCTGCCACATTGTCTCTGGCGTTTGATTCGGATCCTCACCTCTCCCGTTTCTTTCCACAGCCATTGAACAGGAGAAGGCGGCATCGTGAAGCCCCTCCCATCATGCACTGTACACCCCTTTCCTCCCACATTGCCTTGTTTCAGTCACTTCCTTTTAGCTGTATAACCATGTAACCGAAAATTATGAAAACAGTAACCAAGCTGCACAGCCTGTAAGATGGATGATGCCTTTGTCAGGGCGGCCGAGCCCCGTTGCCCCCTTCCTCCAATCCCGTCCTAACAAATGCCACCTTCACACCCGTCTTTGTCGGAGATGAGGAGGATCTGTCTGAGGCAGGGGGGACTGCACAGGGTCCAGAACACCACCTGAACAACATGGAGCAGAGAAGCCCGTCAGGGACCAGGGCGTGGCCCGCATCCCAGGAAGCAAGTCTCGCCAACCACCGACTTCCTGTGTGGCTCCTTTCTCGCCAAAGCAGAGGTGTCCAGCTTTTTTGTTTCTTTTTTCTTTTTTCCAATTTTTGGAAAATGCACAACTTTGTACGTTGGCCAAAATGTAAATGCCCCCCAAATCTGATATCGTCTATCACATTGGTTTGTTTTTGTATGTACATGAGGATCAAAAACCAAATCGACTGATTCCATCTCGAGCAACGCTCAAATGGACATCTGATAATTTACGGTTAAACTTTCACATCCTTTTGTCAAGAGTGATATGGGGTTAGCTTCAGTGTTGCAATCATTCGAGTTGTCAGAGGAAGAAAAAAAAAAAAACCTTCTGCCAGTAATTGATTCCATGTGTTTGCTTTTAACCGTAGATAAATTCTTGACTTCAGCGATCACATTACTCTGCCACAGACCATTACCAGAAATGGACATTGGTGAAACGTTGTAATAAAAAATGTTGCTAAAGAAACGACCTGCCGAGTGCTTTTTCCACGCGTCATGTTTGTGACGTTCATACATGGTCCTAAACTACAGAATGTTTCTCTTTATTTACGCCAGCCTTCTGAGTGCATCTGGGCCTGCTGTGTCTCCTGGTCAGTGGTGGCTTATGTTGCTGTACCCTGGTCCAAGGTACACACTGCAGCTCAGCAGATTTAGTCAGTCCATGGCCCTAAATTAGCCACCACTTAATGTCATTAGCTCCCAGTTTAATCGGCATGCATCACCCCATCTACTGTGTAGATTAAGGTAGATTTAATGTGTCACATTACTACTTGCTCTAATATGATAGACAACTTCATGGATAGCTAAGAATATTGAATGTGCTGTACATCTATAATACTGCATTAATTTCAGGTAAATGTAATTGGCCAGTTGAATATGATACTAATCAGTGTGTTTGGCGTGTGTACGCCATGCATGGAAATTGTTCCTCTAATCCATGTGTAAGAATTACTAGAAGTATTAGCTCATCTTTAGTGTGAACGGTTTGATTTTCTTCCCGCGTGGTTTAACGGAAAAGTGATCGGAAGTGACAGAAGTAAGCAAATTTAACGTGTATGCGTTTATTGAGGTTTCCCATCTATCTTTCCCTGGTTGGGATGGTATGACCGGTTGAAGGCTACAAAAGGTTCTGTAAATCGCACACGTTACTCTAATTGGATTGCTGTTAAGCCAGTTGCTCTTAATAGGGCATTAATCTGTGGTGACGGAGGAGGGCTAGATGTGGGGGGTCAGTAGGCTAGTGCAGGGAGACCTGGCCTTGCGGGCCCTCCCTCAGATGGGATTAACGCCTCCCCCTGCCTCGGAGCTCCCCGAGAAAGTGATGGAGAATTTAAGGTGGAGCAGCTGAAGGGGTGGAGTCGCCCCCTCTGAATGTCTCCTGTGGGCTGATGGGTGTTCTGCCTGGTAACCCGTAGCAACAACTGCTGCTGAGTCACTTCCTTGGCGTTGGGCGGTCGTTGCTCGTGTGGACTACACTGGGGATTTTGAGCGCAGCACATTGAGTTCTGTTGTCTGTGTTTATTCACGTGTGACCATCTGTCCCATAGGCTTGTGATGACCAAGTGCAGGAGGATGAACTGTTTAAGGCAACACAACTGTTGTGCGTGTTGGGCCACAGACAGCGTCTGTACAAGGAGCCTGACCTGTGTGCTGTGTGGGTCCCACAATGTTAAACATACATAGCATTTTTAGATTCAGGAAGCTGATTTATTTTTAACTGCATATCCTCTCTAAAAAAATACAATGTTTTTTTCTTTCAGTTAGCTTGTGGGCAACTCAATGAGCTTCCGTCAGCTGATGTTTGACATACGAGATAGGAGACGTTGCACCTCGTCAGCATGACCTTGTTAGCGTTGTTATTGTGAGCATGTTAACGTTGTTCTCGTGAACACTGGTGTCACTAAAATGGCTGCTGTCTTCAATGAATGGCTCAATTGTTGGCCAAGAGACACACGAACAGAGAAAAATCTTGTGTCCTCTTGTTATCTGTGTTATTATCCACAGGTATTCAGGTGCAGTCAATTATCTTTCCCTTTCTCACTGACAGGGACAAACAGAGGGTCCTCTGTGGATCGCCATGGCAACTACTCACTCAGGAGTTAAATTGGAGGTTTTGCAGTGAAGCAGGATGCCCAGACATGAAAGCCTGGCCGTTAGCATCAACAAATACTTATGTATTTTGTGCAGTAGCACAAAAGTGAGCATCAAAGTGGCATCAATGCCAGCAGACGAGTGGAGAAATAAAGAACAGATGGAGGGTAACCAAATGTTAGCTCCACCCAGCAAATATCCAACAGTTGTTCCTTCTCTGCTGCTGCATTTGAGGTCATCGGACCCAAATGTTCACCACCGCTGACATATGGCAATGACAAGCACATGAGGTATGAGAAGCCAAAGGTCAAAGGTCATGGTCTTGTCTTATGGGTTGGGGCAGTAGGATATGAGTGCCATTTGATATGACTCTAAAAGCTAAGAAAATGAATCAGTTCTGAAGGTGGATTAGCTGAGGAATCCTAGCGACAATGGAAGCCAGAATAGAACCAGTCATCTTACTAGCTTTTTTGTTTCCTAGCGTAGCAAAAACTTGTGTTTCACACATTACTTTTTGCCTTGTTGGGCTCACCGACGACATACAATATTTAAATGTTGGATCTCCAAATGTTTCCCCAGTCACGATATGTCCAGCTCCTTATCTGGAATTACAAAAAAACAAAAACCAGGCCCTAGCTTTTTTTGTAGCACTTATCAGAACAAAAGCATCATGTTTACACACAGTGTACGTAGCAACACCCAAGAGCAACAGTGGAGCCTGCGAATTGTCCGTTAACCGCTATATGATACAATTCACCACCTAATTTCTAAAAAGTTAGCGAGCATGCTCAGAGAGCATCACAACGCGCAGGCACGGTCCATATTCTGGGGGCTGAGCACCCGTCTGTCTTTCGGGTTGATTATCAGAGACATGCTCTAATAGTCCGGCCCCAGGTGGGGGCTGGATCAATGCCGTGTAAATGGTGTTGACATCCACCATTGCATGCAGACGCATTAGCCAAAGCGTTCGATTCGGGTGCACGCTGAGCAGAGTGCAGCACATCACAGTGCGTTCGCTCAGAAACCACTGTGACTTGATGAGGATGCCCTGGAAACGTGCACTCCCACGAGAGAGAGTGTGAGTACGAGGGAGACCCCTGCAGCAGCACGCGTGCGAGCGACACGTACAGTCAGACTCCGGCCTCCTTTGTCCATCCTTGAGGTAGAAACATGGAGATGCTCTTTGGAGCTTCTCCCCAGAGGGCTGATCCAGAGCGACAGTGTTGACATTTCCCCTCAGCTCCTCCCCCCTCGCTGCAGGCAGATGTAGGCCACTGCTTCCCCTCAGATATTGCTTTTGCAAAAAAAAATTTGCCTGTAATCTCCTAAAATACAAAGTAAAACTGTTTTTTTTCCAAAAATAATCCAAAATGTGCTGATCATTGTTTCACATAGATAAACTGAAACACTGCATTTGAATGTGGGAGGTTGTATTTTTGTGTTTCATGGCATAAAAACTGCAGTGAATGGAAAAAGTAGCCCAAATGCATGTTTAAAAAATAAATGAAGCATTTTCATAAAGCTCCATCATGCTCCACACATGGATTCAGATGAATTCTTCATGCACTTCCAGAGGTGGCGACTAAGATTTCAACCAATTTAAACTACAGTATCTAGTCGTAAAATATTGAATAGAGCATCAGTTTTATTGAATCCAAAAAGAATGGAGGCTCCTGATTTTCCAAGGCCGGGTTGCTTCATTAAGGAATGTTGATCATGAGTGTTAATTACACCCGAGGTCCCAGAGGGGAGCTGCTCAACCCACTGAAGAGTCACAGCGTTGGCCTCGTCTTGTCCTCACCTCAGTGCAAATATGAGGACACTGCAAAGTGTTGTGGAAAAGAAGAAAACAATAGTTTGCAAGCATGTTTTTCTCTGTTTGAATTTATATATAATATCATTGAGATTAGAGAAACCTCTACTTTTGAGCCTTGTGCAAGCACTTGCATCTTCCTGTTACCTAATAACATATGGCCACTTTCACAGCAGCGCACATCCTCACAGAAGTGTAACCTCAAGCTTTAAGCCAGGGTGAGACATTCAGTCTTCTATTAGGAACTTCAGCCTGGAGATGCATCAGGTGACTTCCAGGCCAGAGTCAGTTCAGTGGGACCGGAAGCAAATATATGGACGCCGACACGGCGTTCCGTGTCGGCATTTCGGCTCATGACCAGATGCTGGGCTTTGCTCTGCCAGGTCTCTGCTGCAGCTGCCTTTGTCCTGCTTGTTCTGGGAGCATTTTCACTTCAGTTTTTATCAGTGAGTGAAATACAAGTTGAATCTGCTGGATTCAGGTCAAATGATTCACTTGACCATGTGTTCACAGAGATACTTTTATAAGAGCCATTAGGCTTGTTTTTTGTGTACTTCATACTATCTTTCACCTCATTATCTGGATGCCCCGAGGTTAATGACAACATCATCCTGCTCAAAACCGTCTAGCCTACTTCTCCTTATCTCCTTTTCTCTTTAGGGCTTCAGTAAAGTCTCCTCATGCTGTTATGTCACATGTGGGATGAGACTTGCAGAACTGCCCAGTGTTGGCCTAAAGGCTCCGTTGCACAACACTTTTCTGCTTTCTGAAGGGTCACGTCACCTCAGGTACAAGCGAGTGACGTGTTCAATGGTGGGCAATATTCATGCGCATAATTTGTTAGCTCAGGGAATTTGGCACCGTTGACCAAAATGTATTTAAACAGGGGTGTCACATGCAGGATGATGATGGCACCTATAGTGTGTCTCCTATCTGAGTTGTTTGCCACGATGTTTACTTTTTAAATTTCCCCTTATTGAGGACAGTCTGCTGGTGATAACGGCTGTTAACATGGCAGTGAGTCACACTGTGCCAAGGTCGACCCCAAGCTGTGTCAACAGTGGCAAAAAAGAGAGAGAGAGAAAGCCTCCACTCTTCCAGAGCCATCATTCAAGCACACTGGAAAATATTTATTCTTTTCAGGCAAGGAAGTGACGACAAAAAGACGCCACGAAATAAATCCCAGTTGGAATTGGCATTACATGAGAAGGCTTAGATTTACTTGGCATGAAGGTTGTGTTCAGAGAGGCTTCTGATTAGAGTTTTGGATGTTAGACTTTACACCAAAACCAAAAAGAGCTGAATTGAATCGGAGTTAGCATGTAAGCTAGCTCTGACTACAATCTGCCAGGTCAGTGTGAATGTTGAAATACAACAGCTTTGATGGAAAGCCTGGTTTTGTTGTGACCGTTGCAGTAATCCAGACACACAAGTTGTTTCTGCATTGTATTGAACCGCTAATGCCTCATACCAACACAATCATTCCCTCATTGTCTGATCCCAACAGCTCTAATGATATACAGGACGGCTTCCTTGGAACTGAGATTCTCTCTGTTTACCACCAAACTTCAATCCCTTGTGCACAATCCGCCCAGGACACAATGTAGCCTTTTCTGTCATCTGGTAGGGACAAGGACACAGATGTGCACAACACGAAACCTTCGCTTTCCAGTCTGTCCAGGAATCCACGGAATCCAGGACCACATGTTGTTTTGACTTAAGGAAGTGTCTTGTCTGATTGCAGTAGCAAGTAACAAATGTTATCACAACCCACCATAAGGTGGTGAGCATAATGGGCACCTTCATACCATGTGCAAGAGGATATTAGAGATTCTTTTTCTGTTTTGTCACGTTAGTCAAAGGCCAGTTCAAAGGAAATTGTTAATATGATCACAGCGGGACAGATTTACGATTTAGAGTTTCTTCATTCACTTTTGATTTAATGTTGAGACAAGGAAACTCATCTTTCATCCAGGCTGTGTTTTCGTTTGAGGCCATGTTGCTTTGAGAAAGTTATTAACTCTCATCCAATCTCCCGCATTGCTGAGCCCGACCTTTGACCCGGCTGTAGTTGGCAGTTGAGAGAATCCAATTTCTAAAGACGGATCAACTGACTATGAGATTTGCTATCATTGAAATGTGCTGCAGTTTCATCTGGAATCAATTCCTTTTGTCTCAGCCAACAACAAAACCCCAAAAGAACAACAGCACTGCAGAAAAGCTTTTTCTTTTCTAATCTTAGACAATATTTGGGTCGGTCTCCAGGGGGTTTTTCTTGCCCCATATGGAGAATCGAGCACTGACAGCAGCCAAGTTTCGCTCTGCAACCTCAGCCCTTCTGCACGTAACAGCACAGTTCAGTTCTATTTATGATAAGCAGTCATTTAAGTCCAAAAGGGCAAGTCTAAGAGCAGAGTTTGTTTTTAAATAGCCTTTTCTAGCTGAAACGTCAGTCAGGAACGACAGCTTATCAATACCACGCCTCACACTGCAAAGTAGTTTTTCTGGAGCTGGAAAACTCCCCTGATTCTAAAAAACATGCCTCTGATTTGGAAGCATGCTAACTAAGAATGCTAGCATTACTACTAAATCATGGCTGTAATCACTTTAGGATTAATTTTTTTTTTTTTTTAATTTGCCAGCCATACAATATGCAACATAACACTATAATAGTTTTAAAGTTTGCAGCACCATCACACAGTGGCTCATTCACTGTCTCCATGGCAACAGACATGGTAGCTTGTCTGACACTCACGACTGCACCAAATGGATCTGAACAGTCTCATGTTGGGAGAGTTATTACTACCTGCTTAAAACATGCAGGAAGAGAAATTCTGCAGTGTTGTCTGTTTACTGAAATTAGAAATACATCGTCAGCAAACTATTAAATCCACAGTGCAGTTGCACGTAGCTCCCCTATCAGTGGTTAAATATTCTGTAAAAAAAAGTGCTACGGTTGACAGTTATTGCTCTACTTATCAAAAAGTTTCCACTGTTACTCAGTGATATTGGACTAGAAATTCAGGTTAACAACCCATCAATAAAGATAACAAGACCTGAATAACTGGAGAGCTGTGTAGTAATTGTGAAAGTGTACTAACAGGCTGTTGTTGTGGCTGTTTTTCTTGGAGATTAAGCAACTGAGCCACTGGATTACTGCGTCCGTGGATATTATGACTTAGTTTTTGAAACGCAAGAAGGAACAATAACAGCCATCTCTTTATAATTTTAGAAGGGTTATGGGTAAATCAGCCAACTCTCAAGGTCTCAGCGTGTTATTATATCCTTCAAAACAAGGCCAGCTCAACTGTTGTCGCTGCTGCGTGAGGAAGTCAGTGAACTGATTGCTCTTCCTGTTTTTGGGTGCAAAAGCTACAGTCCGTTCTGCCAAGTTTCCCCATTCAAGCATCAAAGGTGAAGTGGTGTTGTTGGTCCAGATTAATGAATTATGGCGGTTCTGTTGGTAGAACAGTTGCGTTGGAGCCACAGATTAATCCCACGATAACAGATCAGAAACAACGTAGAAAAGGGGCGTGCACTGTTGATGAAAAGAAAAACAACTCTCACACGTGATTGTGAAAATATCAAAAACTCCTTGTCACTGATGCTGGTAATTAAGGTACTTAATGAATTATGGCGGTTCTGTTGGTAGAACAGTTGCGTTGGAGCCACAGATTAATCCCACGATAACAGATCAGAAACAACGTAGAAAAGGGCCGTGCACTGTTGATGAAAAGAAAAACAACTCTCACACGTGATTGTGAAAATATCAAAAACTCTTTGTCACTGACGCTGGTAATTAAGGTACTTGTGAGTTAGGTCAGCGGTTTCGGCGTCCTCAAAAATGCTTAAAGAATGTGAGCCGTTGCTGGGTGAACAGAATCCCAGATGGCAGAGATCCCCTCCATCTTTGCACTTGGATACAGCTGGTCCCTGTGTCTTTTTGTCTGCTGAGGCCCCCTCCAACATAAAGGCTTCAGTCAGACGTGTGCCTGCATTCCCTTGCCCACCCTCTCAACCCCCACCATCCCAGTCCAAGTTCGACTGGCCTCCTGCCCGGGTGAGCGCCAACTCGTCCGCTTTGTGTGCAGACGTGGCACATGACCAGTTCTGGCACCGTAGGCCCAGCTTCCAATGCCACCCACACCTCTATTGTTGGCCTGTGCTCCCTCAAAATCTTCTTGTCCCCAAGCGTAGGCACAGCGCCAGGCCAGGACAACGGCAAACGCGGTGTCGTTGTGTTGGTGAGTCCTAAAGGCTTTGTCTGGCGTCCCAACGGGTACAGCGTGGCAGCTGTTGGAACTGTGTCAGAGCTAAGGCATATGTAGTCTGCTACTCTACTGCCCTTTACTGCAGGAGTTCCTTTAGTTCTACTTTTGTTTCACTGGATTACTCTACGTTAAAAGCAGATTATGCCCGCGCCCAGGCTCTTAATTCTAATTATTTGTTGTTGTGACGGTGATCCATGACTAATGATTTTTCTCACTGGGCTACATGATTATTAGCAGCGTGTATACAGATAGCAAGCTAAACCACATAAGAGGGAAATAAAAACCCCCGCAGGCCTCCACTTCTGGAGCTGCTCGCTTCAGAATGTAAATGTTTAGCTTGGCGCCAGCAAAAGTGAGGTTTTCCTCCCAACTGTTACACAACAGACTTTCCTGGGTCTATTCTTGAGTAACTGATGAGGGTGAGTCGGGAATGTCAGATGTGTCACTAATGTGAAGGTGGTGAGATTACTGCCCTCTGAGATTAGAATCTGAGAGTACACGAAAGGCTGCGTTCAGCCAAAAGAGCTGCCCGAGTGTGCCTCTTCTTATTCGGTTCAGCAGGAGCGACTTGTTATCCACCTCTGTTGAGAACGGCGACTAAACAATATGAACGTTTGGTTTGGGAGAGGAAAAGAAAGGCTTCCACAATCTTAAAGAATCCTCCTCTCTTCCACCAAGCACCCTCCCCAGCGTCTCCTTCTTCTCAGAGGTCAGAGCAGGGTTGCTTCTCAGAGTCAGGCTCACCCTTGGTCTTGTTCTTTCCATAACAAATCTTCCCAAAACACAAGAGCACTTCTTTGTCCGAAGAGCTACAAAACACTGAGACATGCAGAATTTGCGGCGCTCCATGCAGAGGTGTGGAGTGACGGGTTTTGGCAAGTAACTATCCTGTTTTCCAGAAACATCCTCTCATTAAGTGGTGCAGTTGAGCTCGGCATGATCTGTGAGCAGTGTAGGCTGTTAACAAAGTAAGCAGATGAAGAAGAGGACGGTCCTCCTTGTTTATCCATACTACCTCCTGATATCAGTCATGACAACCATCGTGTGTTTCCTCTTGATTCTGTCTTAATCGGTGGACTGGACAGTTGTAAACACATCAATAACGTGTAAAGATGGACAGTTAATTTTTATGGATATAGTCTGGGTAATTTACTCCCCCTGGGTGTTTAAACTTCTCAGTGGCACCCTCATTTACAGTGAGGAGTTATGGTTTATAATCCTTTAAACATATGGGCGATCTGGACCAGGCTTTGTGCAAACAAGAGCAACTGTAAAGAGCATCCAAAGTGTGCAGCGTTTGAAGTCATGCGGCCTTTTAAAAGGAGCAGAGGTAAACAGCCTGGGCACTGTTGACAATGCTACAATGAACGTAGGCAAATACAAGAGTGGTTTTAAAAAGCCTCATCCCCCCCGAGGCAGAGTTTTACAATACATTTACATTCCAAGATAACAGGTTGACAAGCTCAGACAGCAGTCATGAAAACTTCAGGGTCCCCTACAATGCACCATCTTATCTGTTTTCCAGCATCTGATATGTAAACAATAGGCTAATGATAGCGACCAGCAGCCTCATACATTCCAGAGTTCTCCCGGGACATCGCAGGAGAAAGCATGTAGCCATTAGAAGTTAATCAATGTGCACAGTGAAGGGAAGAGCAGCACTAAATGGATTCTGTCCATCACACATCTATGTCACATAGGCTGGCCTCGGCTGTTTGGCTACCCCGGAGGGTGAAATGGTGTATTGGGATTACAAGGCTGTACTCCCTCACAAATAGGACAAGTTGCACTTCTCTTTAAACCGGGCTTCATTTGTAGGATACTTCTAGTGCAGTGATGGATCACTTAGAGTATTTTAAGTAGAAGGGACACTGATGCGATCTTAAGGTCTTATATATAGAAGGTATAGCTAATACCTGGCACATTGTTTAGACAATTAGAACTAATGGATCAGCTCCCACTTCCCCAGTACTACAAGACATTCAGAAACACACCAAACACTGACCCTCATGCACCCAGGCGCACGCTCACTAATCTGCCCTGGCAATAAACCGATCAGCTACAACACAGCATTGCCAGATACTTCAGCTCGACAAGCAAGTCCTGTCACTCATGAGGCATATAACATGAGTCCTCGGGCTCGATCTTACGTAACAAAGATGGCGGTGTGTGACAGAGCTTGGAGGGATCCATCCAGTCTCTACTAGAGAGCCAAAACTCACATAACCCACCTTAATTGACATACATGCATAGTGGAAACTGGGTATTCTGATATCAACCTTATCGAGTCAGTACTGTCCATGTTAGTTTGACTTGTCTCTTTTATATCATAGGTTTATTTGTGCCAGGTTTTTAATTCAGAGTCTTCCTGCTGCTCTCTGTCATCAACCAAGAAGGTTTTATTCTGACAATCAATTATTGAAGTACCATCTTTCTTATTTTAAATTCTCAGCCTGTAATTTATAGGAAATAACAGTGTAGAAACCCTACTATTAGAGTTGTCTGTTTTCTGAATCACTGGACAAACTTAATTCCTCGGATGCTTCACATACACCAGAACTATCCATAAGCCTACATGTCAGGTACTTTTTCTGAGATTTGATGGAAGGCTATAATCAGTAGATAATGCTGCTCCACAAGTGTGGGAGTGGACGAACCCTGGAGGAGTTGAAAACATGGCTAAAACATGAGAAAAGGTCAAAGGAAAGAAGATCTCTTTAGACACAAAGGACGATTAACCTGTTTTCATGGGAACTGGGGCAGGAGCAGACAAGGCACACATGGTGGAAATCATTTTGTGCTCTTTCTGTAGACTGCAACTGCTAAAATTAAGTAATGTCTTTTACATTTAACCCTTAATTAAGTAATGTCTTTTACATTTAACCCAGTCCTATTCCTCTGTTATGAAGAGGTTTATCCTGGATTACAGCTCATCAGTCTGATGATACATCAGCGGCCACTGGCAGGCATTTTAATAAAGGAAGCTGCGGAAAATTAAATTCACCATGCGAACAGATTGCAGCCTTAAATAAGAATCTTCTCCATTGATCCACACTGTGCTGTCATAGAAATATTTGCCACAGCCAAAAGTGAGCAGATGGCATGAGAAGGCGATGGCTGGGATTCAAAACGGCCACTCCTAAAATAAAGGAAATAATCTCAACATGTCACATCTTAACATTCTCCTAAAATAAGACACAGAATGACATGTACTGTTAACTATCTGCTACATATGTGTATTGTTTTTATCTTTCGGTGCTCGTTTTTGTCTCCACTCTATTTCTATCAATAAAGCCAGTGTCACAGAGAACAGTCAGCGAGTCAGACAGACAGACTGTCTGCCCACTTTCCAATATTACCCATAATCCACCGGGATGCATCTGTGCTCACTGGTGCTGTAGTCATGCATAGAGGCAGCCAATCAAACCGGCTCTTATGTAATTGTTGAGTCCGTGGAGGAGCAGTTTATGTATGCACACATGCACAAACACACACAAACCCAGGACAGCCATAATTGCAAACATCCCTCCCATCTGAGCCGAACGTCGCCTGTTGTGCATTCCTCAGACATGAGAGCGAGCCTCGTCCACCGATGGGAACGGTCGTACCGCTTACGCTCCCCTTATGTCATCACACGCATTGTGTTGGAGTTGAGTGCCGCATTCGTCTCTGAATGTCTGGGATGTTGTGCATAACGATTGTGTTACTGTTGGAGGACCTGGACATGGGCAGCAGGGTGATGTGTTTAAAACAACACTTTTAGGGAATCAACTGCAGGGAGATATGGTAGAAAAATGTCAACAGATGACTGAAGCCGGAGAGAGTGGAGTCTAGTTTCCATTTCTCTTGCTGCTCTAAATCTGAATGTTTGTGCACTAATAGTGTAAAGACTGTCACACCTTTTACCTCATATACAAGGTTATTGAGTTCCATTCTGTCATATTTCTCTGGTGAGAATATACAATTTCACGTGGTATTTCAACAATATGCACATTAAAAGAACTTCACCCTGCTATAAATCGACTTCACAGATGTTTCAACAAGCAGAAAATGCAGCTGTTTCTCAGGTCATTTTCCAAAAGTGTGACGTTTCAAAGCAAGCTAGAAGAGAGATTTTAGATTTTGTAAATCAAACTAGAGCCAACTCATTCTGCTTCTTTCTTTGTCCACATTGTATCTTCTCATAAAAATTCATCTCAATTTCCAGATCGAACTGCCTCATCCATCTAAAACAATCTGACCCCAGGAACCCATTTTAGATGTTTTTGGCAATTCAATCTGGAAATTTTGAATGTTACCCATGTTTTTCAGCTCATTATAAGAACACTTCCATTGTGCATCTCCCAACCCTTCATGATTTGCTTGATTTCAATGTCCTGAAGGAGTGGATTCTATTTTCTTCTGTTCTCAGCCACCAGACTGGTCCCTCGTGGTCTCTTCACTTACAATGACATGATTGCATACACAGTGCTCCCACGCCGTAACTCATGTCAAATAACCCCTAGACCTTTTATCTGCTTCATTTATCTTGAAGGAATAAGAGAATTGAGCACACCAGGCCAGTAAGATGGCTGTAACTTCTAAATACCACACTCAGAGGAATTAAAGATTCATTTTTTATTCTTTTAGCAGCAGCTCCTTTCTCTCCTCCAGTCAGTTTTCATTGCTTCTACACATGCTGTGGCGGGAAAAGCCAGGCATTCCTTTGTCTTTGAGGGCACCATGGGTTGTGGACAACAGCCACGGAGTAGGAGCTGCCCCCTGCTGCGACAGCTGCCGTGCTGTTTCACTGATCTGTGGGCTTTCTTGTTCATTAGCAGCTTTTGTTATCGTCACACACATAGACGCGTGATGAATTGAGAGTGGCAGGTAAAGTGGAAGCTTGAAGTTGAAGTTTACCCAGCCCCCCATCAGCAGGAGGGTCCCCCTACATGAGCCTGGTCCTGCTCAAGGTTTCTTCCTGTTAAAGGGGAGTTTTTCCTTGCCACTGTTGCTTGTCTGGGGTCAGGCCCTGGGATTCTGGAAAGTGCCTAGAAACAATTTTGATTGTATAAGACGCTATATAAATAAAGATTGATTTGATTTTGATTTTGATTTGATTTGAATATGCATGACTCTCTCCAGCATTTGTAGCTGGAAACAAACTGTGCGTTTGTGCACAGCAGGTGCAGTGAGCGTATGAATTTTTCACTTTGAGACTTAACCTGGGGGTCAGGGTTCTTGTGCTTTTGTTTTTACAGTGTTGGCATCAGACTTTTACAGTATCCACACAAGCGCAACTGTGCCCTTCCCGTGTTGCCAAGTTTTAGCCCACAACCACATTTGGACATAGTACTCCCATTTTCTGTGGCATTACTCACTAAGGTCCCTTATCATGAGTAATTGAAGCCAGGATGTTCAGAAATGCATTGTTCAGATAAGCAGGAGAAAAGTGTAGTCATTAATGTTGCTTATCTGCCCTCATTAAAAGTTTGTAACAGTGTTTTTTTTTCTGGAGTTGTTCCTGTCACTATCTAACAAACCCTCACACACCAAGATATGTTGTAAAAGGGTCCCTAATGCTGCCAAAGCAATCATTTAATGTGAGAGTTTAGATCCCATCAGCGCTGCAATTTTTATAAAAGTAATTACATGGGGTGCTAATAATGTGTCAAAGCTGAAAGGAAAACAATAAAGTAACAGAGCCAAGCTAAAACTCGTGGTGCAGCACTTCATCAGACTTATCTCAGCTGTTTTTTGGACTGACTACCTCTTTTTCTAGCAGGTAAAACAGTTCTCAGGCATGAGGTCAGCTTGAAAGAATGTGGGCCGCCCCTTCCTCTCCTGCAATGAAATGAGGCAGTTAATGTTCTATTTGCAAGGACAATATTTAACCACATCAAGGGGGATTTTTTCCTCCTTTTTTCCTCTGCCACATGTCCCTGTGCCAAAGAACCACTGTTTTTGGTGCGGAGAACCGTTGCTGTTTCAGGATTGTGGGAGGAGGAGCCGTATTGTAGAACTGGAAAACAAAAAGCATTCCAGTAACTGTGGATTTATTTCATGCTTATCAGCACTTTGCGTTGTTTCATAGAACAAAACATCGGTGAGTCCACAAAGTGCCCACAAAGTTTTCACGAGTTGTGAAAAGGAGCAAGAGGATGATGAAGAGTTTTATACAGGGAACTGAAAGTACAGTTGTGTATGTAGTCTCATGAAGGAAGTGGGAGAGCTGACTTCCTGCTCCCTGCAGAGGTGGGCAAGGGGAAGGGTCAGCGGAGGTGCCTGTTGTAGCTTTCATCCTTACCCACAATGCACTGCGCCCATTTGAACAGCAAAAAGACAGGAAGTGTGACCCAGGCTTGATAACAGTGGGGGCGGCTATTTCTGAAAACAGTGAGCTGCGAGCAGACAAGGAGGTGTCTGTTCAGTTTCCTGTTGGTTGTTTTGTCAGATGTGGATGCATGAATGTGTCTTTATGTGTCAAAAATGAACAGTTTGCGCTGTCAACTTGCCACATTGAATCGGTGACAAAGAAACCTCCACATGAGCTGCGAGATGACTTTGAAAGTGTCTTTTTACGGATTGAAAACTCATTTCCTAAGTGATAAACTATCTTGGTTTACTACAAGGACAGACTTTTTGCTAATCTGACGGCCTACGAAATGCGTCATTCTGTTTTGGCAGCAGAAATACAAGATTTTCAGGTTGCCAATGCTGACTTCACGTTGGTTTAGTTTCCCTCTTCCCATTGCCAGCTTTATTTTTGTGGCTGTTGCTCATCCTTTTGGCATTTTCAAAGAAAATAAATGCAGTGTTTGTATGTTATTGCTGCTGACCGGATCATCTGTTAACCGGATGACATCATCCAGCTTATTCCATCTGCCCCCTTTTTTCCCTTTATCCAACCCTTTGGTTTTTTTCCCCATCTTCTCATTTTTCACACTTGCTGTTATGTAACCAAGTTGAGGCAATCAGGGTGAAACCGTGAACCTTTGCTCCACACAGAGAGGAGGAAAAAAATGATTTCCCCTTTCCAAACGCCAGCCACAGCTGCCATGTTTCACTCTCAGTATCTGAGTACACACATTCAACCCAAGCCTCACTGCGCTTCTGACGCTGGAATCAAAATAACCTAAAATGGACATTTCCTAATTGGCCCCAGCTGAAGAAACCACTGGCTTTTAAAATGGTTAAACCACCTGTATGTTTTACTTTTGATGCTTGAATGTGTTTGTACATTAGAAATTTATTAACCACACTTACACTCTTAAAATACAAGAACCATATCAACTTCTTTTGTTTAGCATTCATATATAAATCTATTCAGTGTTTTTTTATATATTCAAGTAAATATTTGAAAATGGTTATTCTTCTTTCTTGACCAACAGAGGACAACCAAAATACTGTCACCCATCCCCTATGTCATCCATCTTTACAGTCCTGTAGTTTCACCCAAAACTGTGTACTCTCAGAACCCATGTGAGGGGTGGAACTGAAACCCTTGGATACATCAGTGGATTCTACGTGTCAGGTATGGACTTTATACCCATGCGAAGAATGGCAAAACCCTGTTTTATTCAATGGATTTATGTAGAAACCGCACAGTGTACAGTGTAAAACCAGCCTTTTTACTGAGGACTTAAAGGCTTTCATAGTCTTCCCCATAAAAACTTTATTTTGCATTAAGGTAGTTTTGCAATAAACCCTTAAGCGACAAGCAAATGGGTTTAAATGGAAACCTCGGCCTTCAATGAGAAACCGTCTGGCAAACCCATTATAAAAAATGTGTTCTGAGCATAACCGTCTGTTCTATTCTGTTCCTCACATCAAACAAGATATAGTTGGTGTTAATTAAACTGCCCATCAAGCACCAGTGATTTATCAATAATTTCTGAGTATCCTGTTTGCAACTTCCTCTCAGCTGTGGACCATATGATTTTAACTTCAACTTCCTTTTAGTAATGAGACAAGTTCTTAATGTAAAGGAAATGGGAAGCAGGACAGTGCTGGTTCACTCCAAGCAACAAAAGACCTGCTTACAGATGTTAGGGCCATGAGTATGAAAGAGCGTGTGTGTGTGTGTGTGTGTGTGTGTGTGTGTGTGTGTGTGTGTGTGTGTGTGTGTGTGTGTGTGTGTGTGTGTGTGTGTGTGTTTGTGTCATTGTAAGAGCAATAGAGTCATAGCTGAAAGTGTTGAGTTACTGACCACCACACCACAGATTCCACATGTTCAGCCGATCTGAAATGAGCTGTTTTCTGAAGTAATATGACTGGAGGGGTTTGCAGATAAGCAGCCATCAGGCGTTCTGGCATGCTGAACCATGCACTCCACTGCTGTGCTTTCTGATTCTCATAAGATCACTGCTGTATAGAAATCACCCTTTACCAGCACCATGATTTAGTTTAGCAGAGAGTTATCAGGACAACAAATTAATCATTAATCAGCTGACATCAGCTAACACAAGGTTTTGGTTGTATCGGGCCGTGTTAGCATTTAGCACAGAAATCCAGATGGGAAAGGGTGTGCCCTGGTGCTTAATAACGTTTATCATTAACATTTTATTCGTAAGATCAGCATAGTGCTTTCTTTTATTACTCTCTTTGCTTTATATTAGCTTTGCGTAGCTAATGTAAAGATTCTCCCTTTTAAGATGGATACTTAAGCTCTGTGCGTGCGTGTGTGCCCACACGTTTTCTGCCATGAAAGTATTCAACATCCTGCTTCAATCTAGGGTCACGGTTTGAACTGAGGACATGTTAACACTGTGGCAGGAAATGTTTTGGTTTGGCAGAGGCTGTATTGAGTGAAGGATTGTGTGTTTTTTATTGATCACTCAGAGGGCCAGACGCACAGATGTGCCAATTTTCACTCCCACTTAATAACTCTGCCACATGACCAAGCTGGGGTTAGTGGGAGCCTGTGGGAGCATGACATGAACACACGCTTACAGTAAACACTAGGTTTAGCTTCATCATGTGATGGTGCTCCTCACCCAATGCGCTTCGTATTTCCCTACCATTCTCATTCCTCCTTTCTTACACCGTCACCGTTAAACAATCCCAAATGCCTATGCTGTGAATAGTGCAGCAACCAGATGCTCAAAGCCAGGTGCTAAGGGGAAAAACGGAGGATGCAGAAAGGAAGGAAGGTATTTGTCAGGCGAAGCAGGGTTCGAGCAGGAAATAAAGTAGAAAGAGAGGATGTATTTAGGGACAAGAAGTGCAGAATAAAAGGTGGAAGGGGTTAAGAAGAGTCCTATCCGTACACACCACAGGCTCAGGAATCTTAAACTGTGGGATATCTGGAATTCAGACTCAATCGCCCAACGGAAATTACCAGGGAGGAGTGGGAGGGGGTCTACCAATGTTAGGTCAGGACAGAGTGCAACTCCACTGCAGAAAGGGCAGAGAAATAAATCCTCTTTACTTTACTTTTTGCATTAATGGATGGCAGAGGAGTCCTGATCTCCTGCAGGGACATTCTCAGGTTGATGTGGACTTGATTCGCAATTTGATTAAAAATGCCACTCTTATTTTAGAAATTTAAGAACATTTAAGAAAAGCTTAACTTTTTTCAAACAAGCAGCAACATGATTGTGGTGACAGCAATCTTGGGAGGATCTGGATTTCCACGATGGAAAAATGAAAAAAGAGGAAGAAAATGGCCAATAATTAATAGTTGCAGTCCCCAGACTTCCATAGCTTTATGACCCAAGTCTTTTTGTATATACAGACCCAAAAAGTAAATAATCATGCTTAGAAGAAAGTGTTGGAAATTGTGGGGATATCTGGTAAGTTATAGGCTACTACACGTACATGTACATGTAGAAAATTGCAAAACAGCCTAATTTACCATTTTAACTAGGTGACAGGCTGTGCCTGTATGCAGAGGGAGGGATGTTGTTTGTGTTTACATGTGATGAGTGTAGGAGGAGATGGGAGAAAATTCAGGAAAAGAAAAGAACACAACTGCCCCTCTGGTCTCTTCTGTTATTTTTCTCCTGATACTGAAAACTAGGGGATGAGGAGAAGGGATCAGGCTGTAACTACTGTCCAAATGTCCGATTCTGTCACCTGTTCATTCTACCCTGAGCAGAAGGCTTTACATTAGTAACACATTACACATTAGTTACGGCATCTGAATTAGACATGAGACGTTTCCTCCAGTACCTTGAACGGACCCTATGCCAACACAACTTCAGATGGGCTGAAACCATCATGGAACTGATTGGAGGCACACAAAATTTTACCTGTCTTGGTCGATGGTATTGGGCCGACACGGTCGACAATGACCCATTTAAAAGGTGTCCCAAAGGCAGGTATGGTATGCAGGGGAGCCGGAGGAACTGATTTGGTTTTCTTAAAGTTTGGCATATGCAACCCTTTGCACAGAATACAAAATTCACCTTAAAATTAGGCGGGAAGAAGTGTTTCAGAATTCTGTCATGGGGTTCCCAGATGGCCTGATCAGACATTGTCATGTGCATTCGCTAAGACTTGTGTAATTGCACAGTCAGGATAACGATCTGGACATTGGCACTCCAGTCTTCACTTTTATGTTGTTTGGAGACCGATTTGTGCATGAGAACACCCTGGTCAAGCAGATATGATTGGTTCTCACCACACCCACCACCAGCAGCTGCCATAAAACATTTCTCCACAAATGAGTCACCATTTTTGGTCATCGATAGAAAATACAGGTCGATGTTTAACTACATATTTCACAGCTCATCAAGTCCGCACTGTCTAAATGAATGCATGTACGTGTGTGTGTGTGTGTGTGTGTGTGTGTGTGTGTGTGTGTGTGCGTGTGGTTAAACTATTGAATGTCAAATTGAAACCAATCAATAGGGAATAAAGTTTTCTTTAGTTCTATGTTTAATCAGGGAAACTACTAAAGCAATGTTCTTTGTTTCATTCTCTGTTGCCTGAACTTAAAAAAGCCATTTTGTTGCCCAAAGTCGGAGCGATTACGCAGAATAGTCACAGCATTTTTCTCTCATTTCCTGCTTGTTTTGGACCAGTTCGAGGGACTCAAATCTGCAAATCCAAATATTTGTATGACACAGACAAGGCATATTTTTAGAATGACACATTTTTGTAGTGTTTAAACGTAGCTTAGCTCTGTTCAAACCACACTTGATTTAACATTTTACAGGCTTTTGTTATGCTGCACAACCCTTTGTGCTAGCATTCCTTTGCATCATTCAAACATGCACAGCTGACCCACACACCTGTGCAGCATCTGGTTTAAGCATCCTGTGACCACATTCTCAATGTTAGCTCTATACTGCACAAATGTGAGCAATACAGGAAGATGCGGTTATTTGTAACTCAAAGCATGCTGGTGTTTGATTTCCCATAAGCCCGAGCATGTGTCCCAATAGTGTGTTCGTTGGAAGAGGTACAGGGGGTAGAGGGAATTATGGGAGAGCAAATGCTGTGTCTGAAATGTGCGCTGAAGGGAACATATGGTCATAATCACAGAGGATCAGTGCAGCATGTCCTCCAGAGCAAAGTCATATATTAAAATCATTTTACAGACTGTTTTTGTTTTTGCTACATAACAGCAGTGTCCACCATTGTTTTATGTCAGGCTATAATACAACTTTACCTTAGTCTGGTACAAAGAGGTGCTTCGCAAGACCAGCGAGGTTAGGAAATTCACTATTTTAATATAGCATTTTTGAGAGTTTTGAATCACAATGGCACAGTATTTAAAGAGCATGACAGCCGTATGTGTGGAGAATCTCACTTGAGCATTAAACAGGCCAAACACAGTGACACTTTGTCTAATCTATCAGCCCTAAAATAGAAACTCAAACAAAACATGCAGAGTATCAGTGAGAACAGAAGGAGAGGCTAAAAACAAACCCACTAAAACAAGAAAAGGAATGCAGTTCCAATATCCAGTCATCTCCGATCACCATCAAGACCATAGTGGGTGGGTGTGAGCTGTGGGCTGCCCTCCTGTCGAAGGCATTAAATTCAAATGGAGGGTTGACTCAAGAAATCCACAGTCTCAGAAGTGTGCGTGATACTCGAGTCAAGATGTTGAAGGAGATGAAATCAGCACAATTCCCATCAGCTAACCTAGAAAAATTGATGGCATTCATGTTTTTTTCAGATGCGACTGCCTGATAATGCTGATGTCACTATGACAACAGTGCTGCTTGGGACTTTCAGGCGGCGCACCGTAATTTGATAGGACAATTAAGTGTCAAAGATGCTGAAGGACGTGGTAGGTTTACTTGACTTTGGACACATTCCACCTGTATTCATCCTGGATGTTGTCTGTTCAAAGATGGTTCCCTGTCATTGATAAAACCTTGTAAAAACTGTTATGTTTCATCAGTACTAACTGGGCAGGAGTCCCTCCCAATCTACACAACTGAACCCAGTTGTGCAGTTAAATGTGTGTCTGTGCAGGGTGGGGGCCATATCGAGCCCCCACCCTTGCCACATGCACATTTTACACATTCTACCTTTCTGCAATGTAAGTGCTGGAAATGTGTGTGGGGGAGTTTGAAGTCTTTGAGGGGTGGTGGCGGGGTATTAACTGACCGCATTAACCAGAAAGATTGCCTCCTGCACGGGGTGGAGTGGTGTGTGCGTGCGTGTGTGTGTACACGTGTGTGTGTCATGCAATACATTCTGTTCAGAGGCGGAGACAAATACAGGATGTGATACAACCAGACTTCCACTTCCCCAGACATGCCCCCGTGGCTTCAGCACAGTGCAAAGAGCGCCTTCTATTGGTCACCAGGTGTCACAGCAGCGGTGTGCTGGTAAAATTCCATTGCCTCAGATAAGGGAAAGACTGGCCAGTGAAATTATTTTGATAAGAATCTATGGAATCTTGCATCTTCAGGAATCACAGTCATGTGTGGTTGGAAAAAGAAAAAAAAAAAGTCTGATAGAAGATTATTCTGCTCCTTTTCGCTCTTCCATGTGCTCCCTGAAGGCCCGGCCAGACCCCACCCATCTTAATGCACAGAGACCACGCAAAGCTTGAGGTGAGGTGGTCGGGGAATCCAGAAAGGAAAACTGCAACACGAACCTGATCCCTGACATTACACATTACCACAATGAGAATAAAATCGCCCCGTGCTAGCGTTTCAAAGGGTTGTTAAAGATTAACGCTGTTAAAAGCTTCGGCGCTCCAGCCTCCATTTGGGGATTTGAAAGTGCCGGAGGCTTTTATACAGAGACAGCATCCGGCTCCAATCTGGACCACCGCTGCCTGACACCTGAAAGGCAGATTTTAATACAAGGACATGACGTCATAGCTCACGTTATGCAAGGTTTGTGTGAGTAATAGCATGTGTAATTCTAAGGTGCCTAAACCCACTGCATTAGGCAGATGGTTTATAAAAACACATGAGCAGCCATCTTTCAATAAAAAGATTGTGTAATCTTGTGTAATTAAAGTAAGAGGGACTGTATGGAAATGTTTATAGTTCGTGAAGAGGAGGCAAAGAGAATAGAGAGCCCCATTTGCACAAAGACTGGCAACGATGGTTGATATCTGAGGTGTTTGTGGACAGTGTTGTTTTCTGCAACTATAAAATAATTGACTTAAATACTTGTTTTTGGTGGATTTAAGAAACAAGAGAAAACGTGTCTAGACAAAGCTCTTTTCAAACTGGGTCTGAACTCTAGTCTTTGTTCAGTGACACAACTTTTTAGGATTCACATCATGCTGAATAAATCAGAGTGAGACTTTTGAACCACCCAGTGATTATAAATTTGCATACGCAGAGGTCAGTCTCAAGCATATCATTATCACGTCAGATCCGAGGATATAATGACCACGGGCTTGAACCTGGCCTGTCTCCAGGCCTGGAGTTATCCTAAACACTTGTTTGTCTTCTGCCTAAAGAGCATTAAACTGGTCAACAGCTGTGTGGGGCTCGTCTCCTCACGTCATAGGCTTGTAGTCTCCCCTGGAGACCCCGGGACTGTGTATACAATGATTCACATGAGTGCCTGCCAATGTCACAGACGCAACAGGCCAGTCAGCCCTGATCATACAGATTAATCCATGAGCACTCTTGAAATCATTCCTTTACTGAAAGCTTTAATCCCACCTCAGTGTCACTGAGTATACATTCATCCGCTGCTCTTGTATACACATAAGTCCTTATAGGAAGATCTATTTTGCATAAATATTGTGCATAATTCAACAAGTTTATTGCTAACTTGCTTCTACTGAACATATCCCCCCGCCATGGGGTTGGAATGAAAGGCGAACAAAAACTCACTTTACTTGTGCCTTGATTTTCGAATCATCATAGCCAGGGATTCTTTGATCTCCAAGCTACCAGGCTGCTACGACCACTGTTTCTTTTTACCACTATGTGCAACTGAAACTTAAGTTCACCAAGCCTAGACATACAGTATCTTCTACAGCTATAGCATATGCTCTCACCTGTATGTGCGCAACGCTAGATAGCAACTCCAGGTTCATCACCTCTGCAACCTGTAGCACTTTATGCTTCTTACCCAATCTCAACTTGTGAGTAAAACAAAAAAACACAGCCAGATCCATCTGAACCTTTCTCCTGAAACTCCTTGATTTTGTTACTGGAATTATGGTCCATAATATATCGGCTCATTCAGCGAACACTCGAGTCTTACTCTCGAATATTGTTGTCATAAAATGACTTAACAAGATGAGATAGAAGTTAAATAAGGAATAGAAAGAGCTACCTTTTGTTTCGAAGTAAATGTTGGGCCTACAGCACCACCTAGAGGCAAATTCGAGCATTTATTTGACTGCATACAGTAAGTATGGCGGCTCCCATGTAGGCGTGTTGTAAATTATTGCAACTACGCAGGACCGTTTATATTAGCATATAAATATTCAAAATATTGCCAAGTACTGAATTTATTGGCAATTTAAGTTCCACCTCTTTCCAGCTGCCATGGATATTGTCTATTCTGTGCTGCAGCGAAAGAGAGCCTGCACAGAGAGGAATTATGGAAATATTCTGACTCTCCTTGGTGATCTTGATAAGGTTGCCATTACAGGGGAACAGCTGGATACGACAGAAGTGGTGTCCCGTACGGGATCCTGAAAACCTGCCCTCCAAAGAGGGCAGCAAAGGCCTTGTTGTCCTGATGGAAGAAACAGTCCTGCAAAGATAACCCAGCTAACCCCTTGGAAAATAATCTAGAGTGTGGAAGATCGAAGGGACTATAAAGACAGCTCAACTTCAAGGGTCAAACATGGCCTCCAGCGAGACAACTTCCCCAGGGTGGACAACGCTGACAAACAGGATTCATTGTAACCGCCCTCTTTGTTGCACTCCTTACTACATCAGTCGGAAGATTTCATGATGCTTTTTGGATACTATCAATGTCAGCTGAAGGATTTTCCTTCCTCTCATTTGTGTGGAAACAAAGGACAGAGGGTCTCGGCCCATTTTGGACTCAGAGCTTTCCCAGTCATTCAAATCCGAGTAGATAAAGTCAGGCTGAAACTGCAACTTTTCAAGAAGTGTCTGTAATCCTCCTGTTGGCTTATTTCCTGTGACCTCAACCCCAACGTTCCCCTTTTCATTCATGGCAAACCTTGTGAAACCATGACCTTTTCCTACACACCATTACATTCAAGAGGAGCAAGTGGTCTGCAGGGCACAGACATGTGAGCGTAGAGGGCTGAGCATGTGAGTCAGTGATCCACCCTCCCTCAGCCTGAGGCGAGGGTATCCCATGGTGCTTCACTGTGTCAACGTGGCTCCACTTCACGACAACATTGCGTCTGTGGGCCTTTGAGTGATGCATCTGGTCTTTGGTTTTTCAGGATTTTTCTTATTATTGTATAGATGTTATCCAAAGAAAGGTCATATTTTTTACCTGAAAAGCCTTTGCTGTTCTGCTCAGCCTCCCTTCTGAGGGGACGTGGAGCTTGTATCTTATCACCGTGCTTCTCTGTTTAACATCCATTCACAGATGCCTGACATGTTCCACTTTTAAAGGCAATGCTCATTATTCAGTAATACAAACAAGCTGGTGCAAACCTCCACAAAGCAGGTAATCCTATAATCCCATCGCAAAATAGATTACAGTCGATGCAGAACCATATGTATGAATGTAGTGGTGTAAAATAACAATTTTTTCTTATACAAGTACAATTCTTGTCGTACAAAGGAAGGAAAATAAATCTTCAAAAACACAATAAATCACGCACAACCACGCGATGCGTAACTTTAAAGCGTAAAGCTTAAAGATGTAGCGGAACCGTGTCAGGCAGCGGTGTGAGGGGAGCGCATGACGGGAGGGGGCGTGTCCTTCCCGGGTCATGTGAGCGTCATCAGCCGCCGGGGGCCGGACAGCTGCGGGCATCCCCGGCGCCATGTCAGCGGCCGACTGCGGCGCGTTCCTGCTCATGGATGCGGGGAGAGCCGCCACAGGAGCCGCGCCGTGACCACCGCACCCACAGGTAACCCCGCGGAGTTTAAAAGTCAGCACCTTTCCAGTGTCTGACCTTTTCTTTTCTCTCTCTCTCTTTTTTTTTAGTCGTTTTAAAGTCGTTTGAAGTTTTGTTCGCGTGCTCAGAGCCCCGTTTCAATTATCGGACAAGAATATTACGGAGGTTTTTATTTTCTTGAAAACAGCTCGTAACTTTCCCTCACTGCGTCCAAAACATGGTTTACTAATCTGAAGGGGAAACTAATTTTCGACTTAATTCGTCATATAAAAAAGTTATTAGCTAGCATATTGAAACTTTTATGCCCATCGACTTGATTTCATAGTTTGTGTCATGTCACAACAAGGGGAACCTGCATGTCTGTCTGTCTGCGTGTCTGTCTGTCTGTCTGTCTGCATGACTATCTGTCAGTATGCATGTCTCTCTGTCTGTCTGCATGTCTGTCTGTATGCATGTCTATCTGTCTGCATGTCTGTCTGTCTGTATGCATGTCTGTCTGTAGTGCTATCAGATGACATGTAAAGCAGCGGAGAAACATCTTACATCCACACCTGACAGTAAAATACAAATTAGGCAGCTGTTAACCTGACAATTCTGTTATTAATGCGTTATTACCATAGAGTGATAAGACTCACTTGACCAGGACCTGACTTGGCACTTTCTTTTTTTTAAAAAAATGTTATTTTAACTTTAAATAATGTTGAGAGCACTGTTCAAAATCAGCGTTGCACATGTATTGACATCAATAACAATAAAACAGCCGTTATATTAACGACCGTGATGAGTTATTGCCAATGCAGCAGTGTTATTGATGAGATTTGTGGATAATCACACCCCTCCATTTTTTAATAAAGCTGGCGTAAAACTAGTTTGTGGTCAGTGTGCCTGGAACACATTTATGTTTGTGTTTGTCTTTTAACTGTGACAATACACAAAGCTCCTCTTGGTTCAAACCACCCCTTTGGTGAGATTTGCTGCTTTCCCCTCGCAGATTTGCTCTGGTATGTGGGTGGAATGACTGTCATTTAGTCTAACCCGGTATGCTAAGCATGCGAGTGTGTGGTACGTGATTAGATTTCTGCCTAAATCCTTGGGTTTTTTGCAGCTGAGTCTGGGAGGGCGGCCTCCCGTGGCCGCTGATGCAAAGTTTAATACTTGCTGTCTCTTTGTCCTGCAGATTTGACAAAAATGGCAGCTGTGTACGCAGAACAGTGAGCTTGAGCTCTGGTTTGTTGGCTCTCACCGAGTTGGATCCAGTCCGAGGTTAGTTGACTCACCAGTCCTGTGATCAGGGTCCTCATGACCCACAGCAGCGGGGGTTATTCCACACATAAAACATGTAGGAAGTTTATTAATGAGCAGATTATTTAATAGGATTAGTGCAGCTACTGACTTCAATCAGCTCTGCTTTTAGTCTGAGGAAACAACAATGGCGCGAAGAGCTTACAGGAAGTTTAGGTGAACGCTTATAGGGAAGACTTTTCTACTTATCTCAACACGAGTCCAACTTTATCTGTTCAACATGTAAATTGTTAAATTATAGTTTGCCTTTCGGGGCTGTTCTGGTGAGAACAACTTCTCACAGCTGACAACCACAGTTGCCTGCAGCTGCTTCAACACAATTTAAAGGATCCTAAATCAACACTATTGCAGTTTCTACTTGGTCAAAGACACGTTTAAGATCTAAAGAACTCCAGCTCAACGCACGGATATTTCCTAGATTAACCCAACTCCAGAGACCAAAAGTAGTCCTTGTTTCAGTCGTCCTACACCTGCTTCGTATCATTAAATGTTATCCTTATTCCCCTGTTTTGTAATGCTAAGCTGACATTTTTGTGCTGCTCAGGTGAATCCGCATCCTGAAACATCCCGTCTCAGTAGCAAATTTTCCCCCGGCCTCGTTGACCGCAGCCATGATGTCCAAGTCTGCTCTGGTGAAGGTCATCCTTCTGGGCGACGGCGGCGTGGGCAAATCCTCCCTCATGAACCGCTATGTAACCAACAAGTTTGACTCGCACCTCTTCCACACCATTGGCGTGGAGTTCCTCAACAAGGAGCTGGAGGTGGACGGCCAGCAGGCCACGCTGCAGATTTGGGACACGGCGGGTCAGGAACGCTTCCGCAGCCTCCGCACACCGTTTTACCGCGGCTCCGACTGCTGCCTGCTCACCTTCAGCCTGGATGACGGACAGAGTTTTCGCAACCTGGCTAACTGGAAGAAAGAGTTCACATATTACGCTGACATCAAAGACCCTGACAATTTCCCGTTTGTCTTGCTGGGCAACAAAGTGGACGTGCCCGAGAGGCAGGTGACGGGGGAGGACGTGCAGAAGTGGTGCCGTGAGAATGGCGGGTGTCCGTACTTTGAGACTAGCGCTAAAGATGCTACAAATGTAGCATCCGCTTTCGAGGAAGCGGTACGTCGCATTCTGGCTCTGGATGACAGAGCGGATCACCTTATCCAGACAAACATGGTGGATCTGAAGAAGAAGGCGCACCAGAATACGAGCTGCTGCTGAGCCTTCAGGGTGATTCCAGCTCACACGCTGCCTTCACATCGACAGTAGTTACCGTATTCTCGGTTTGGTCCGGTTTAACATTTCTAAACAAATACAATCTTTTTATTCAGACTGTTATGTACCAACTATTGCCCCTCACACCACACAATATAAAACTACATAAAATGGGTTCATAAAATTCAAAGAACACACAAAAAAAACAATAAAATTGCTGTTCTCTCTTATGCACCATGTATTTGTTTCTGTTTTCAACAGTATTGATTTTGCCACAGTTCGGAGCACAGTTGCATGTTTGGACATCACTTATGCAGCAATTTTTTTCTGAAGCCACAAACGGAGTCATGATGTTATGTTCTGCCCCAAAAAGCAGAAGTTGCATCAAGCCGATGCTCCACAACTACTATTCCGTATAAATGGGATTCTGAGTTTGCACAAACCTTCTGTGAAGGTTGAGGAAAATACTAAACAATTGACTATACATTTCATAGAAATATTGAAAGAGCTATTCCGATAGGGATTTGGTATTTTTGGTGTTTAATGGAGTCTTGTGCAAGAAGGCGTCCTATCGTTTTTGTCCGCACGGGGGCGCCCACGTGCAGAGCTTTTATGAGTTACAGGTTGCAATAGATTCTACAGCCCTCTGCAGGTGTTGTCGGTAAATGACGTTGAACAGGTTGAGTTTGGAAAGTTCAGCCATAATGACGTGATTTCATAGGTAGACGGGTGTGATTATTACTTGCTGTTATTTTCATTCTGTCCAGTGAGGTCAAAAGATCAAAGCATCAGTTCTGTTTGAGCTGATTGAAAGAGAATCTTGAGTGACATTATTGCTAGTCCCTGTGTTCCTGTTACAAAATTAATTAATCTGCAAGGTTTTCTAACACAAACAGGATAAATGTGCAATACAGAGACCCAAACAAAAAGGACGAGGCGGGATGCAACAGTGTCACGATCATAAAAAATATCGGTTTTACTAGAGAAGGTTACAAAAATCATCACTATATAGGAGCAGTAGAACTACTTCCAACTTAAAAAATAAAACCATAATGAAAACAACTACAGGGACTACAATGCCATCAAAGTACAATGAAATTTTCTTTAGAAAAGGGGGGTGGAGGAGGGGGCAAACACCGCCTACCATAACTGTCAGTACAATTGACTACACATCACCTGAAAAAACTGACATATTCATGTCTCCTTCATGCAAATAACGAGGAAACAACAACACCCTGACAAGTATCGCCTTATAAGAAAGTTTGCCTTTACAGCAGCCTGTAGGCAAAGCACGTATATCTATCAACATAACACACATGGCAATATAGTCCTTTTTTATACAGAATAGACAGCTGCACACATGGACGATACTGACATGCTTTGTTTGGTTACAATTCAAAAGGGTTTTTTTGTCTTCAGTGTTTTTCCTCGTTTTTTTTTCTCTTTTTTTTAAGGTTAAAATAACCAGTGGCGGTCGATATAGGATATAGCTCATGATTATTAAAGAAGATCTGATTATAAAATCAATGTATGAAAATTCCTGACTTGTTTTATCCAGAGTGTAAACAGTCTCTGAGGCTCATCATGAGGCATCACAAGTGAAACAAAAACAGTGAGCTTTTTTTTGTCCTCGTCTCAGATGTGGACGAGTCGTTTGGCTGAAAAAAAAAAATGCACAAATGGGTTCAATAAATTCATCATTACGGAATCACAAGAAGAAAGAACTAAACTTAGCTGCTTAAAAGTAAAGAAACCACAATTCCAGCTTATTTTCTTCCACGTTTTAAAATGTATAATGTCACAAGCACCTCAAGCCATCAAATCATACCATGACTGCACTGCATCCCTCTCACAACATTGCAATTATTATATCAAATGCAGAACTAGTAATTGAGTGCTAAACACATATCTCAAAGGGTATAAGTACATCTATCTGGGGGGGCAAAATAAAATCAAAGCATGGCAACACAATGAGTGTTTTCTCCCTTTTCGGACGTTTGGGTCAATTTGGCTGATTCAGCTATTTACAGGTGAAACGCCAGCCCATCAAATGTGAGCTGGGGCTTTGGAAGAGTAGCTAAAATCAAGTTTTCACCGTGATATCTGCAGTGTGTCACTTTTTAGCGAATAAGCATGCTAGGGGTAAAAGGAATAAACCAAAACTGCAACTGCCTCCGGTTACACTAATTAAATGCTAAGCTAACGCCAGCAGCCCATCAGCTTTCAGTGCAGCGCCACTAATCTTGAAATGGATAAATAAATTCTAATCGTGTGAAAGCACAGAATTCTATGAGATACCACATTATTTGAGTCATATTAAGAAAAACTGGGCACGAGGAATTTTCATTCTCCCAACTTTGCTGCAGTGCAACCATAAATTGAGTATCAACAACAGAAAGTTTCAAATGGAGAACAAAGTTAAGGGGGGCGGGGATCCATGAGAGAAAATATAAGGAAGAAGAAAGATCAAAAGAGTTCCTGGCATACTTAAAAAAACATTTGTACACATTCGCACAATATATTCATGTTCATATATATATGCATATAAAACACCAAAAAACAGGGAAGTTGAGTCACTGCGGTTGTGGCTGACAGTGACAATTTGTATGTTTTGGATTTGTGTGTGTGTGTGTGTGCAGTTGTGTCGACAGGCTGTACTGGCTCAGGGCGCGAAGCCATCACAGCCGGGCCACGTTTCATGGGTCACCGCCCAACAGCACGTAGGAGGAGACACTTCCGAACCGCTGGGTCGTACCTGAGCTCGACCTGCGCGGGACGATCTCTCAGGTTCTGAAGCATCTGCCTCCGTTCGGGCCTGCCGCTTCTCCTCATCCTCTATTCTCTTCCCCGCAGCTCTTTGTGGACAGGAAGAGGATGGAGAATGGGGAAGCTGTGGGACTATCAAACATGACCGAGGTGGGGGGTTTTAACAGCAGGTGGGGGGGTGGGGGGGTTGCTTGGTGTCGGAAGGGATGGCGGCTGACGTGCGGAGGTGATGGGTGGTTGCAGAGGGGCAGTTTGTCCTTATGAGTAGGAGGAGTTCTGGCCCTCCTTGGACCGCGCCTCAGCCTCCAAATCCTGGTCGTCCTTGGTCTTGATGTCCTGGTAATCGTGCGTGGAGGCGGCACTCTTCAGGTAGGCCCAGTTGGCTGACAAGATCATCAGATAGTGGATCTGGAGAATGGAGATGCGAACAAGTTCCATTTCAGTTTCACATCATTTGACACCGCTCGATGTCGGTTCCTCCTATCTGTAGTAGTTGGCTGGAAACTGTGCGGTCATGTGACCCGGCACTACTCCTGCAGAAATGCTGAGTGCTGTTTTTAGAATCTCTGTGGACACACTGCGAATCAGTCCACCTACACAGCTGAGTAAAACACTGACCCTGTTCTGCACATACGCAGCAGCCTGCAGGCCCGCTCTCCAACCTGCCCGATGTAAGACCATCAGAGACGGGGTTGCTACGGCAACTGAAATAGTGCCATAGCAACGTGCATATGAGTAACTCATCATCAGCGGGATCGCCAGAAACTTACCAGGGCGATGACGGTGGCGCCGGCGCCAGCGAGCGCAACGATGTAGAGATGGTAGGACAGGTAGAACTGCGGATGAGAAGGGGGGATGTAAGCGAGGAGGCGCAGGCGGAGATTAAAGCAGATAGAAAAGGGTCGGGGCGGCGGGCTCTCACCTCGCTGGTGTTACAGATGTCTCCCAGTGTGGCCCCGCAAGCTTTGCCCGGTGTGGCATTCCAGGGAATAATACCTACAGGATCAGAGAGATGAAACATTACAGGGCTGCCACCCCTTTCTCATCGGAGACAAGAAGCTTTTTCCTCCCCCGAGACTGTATGATTGAAGGCATTATGAATTAGGCTCGGATAAAGATTAAAGGAAACGGGGCTGCTGCTGCTGCTGCTGCCTCTCCTATTGAAAAATATGGGTCATTTAAATTCATTTTACTACAAGAATGATTGTTTAAAACCACGCTTGCAAGAGCATCTCCCAATCTTAATTAATAGTATCATTGTAAATATGATTAGCATTAGCGGTTACTTGTCCTGAAATTCTGAGGATAATTTGATATGTGCCAGTAATTGGGGTTAATATTTCTGTGCGGTATAGCACAGCTGCCAAATGAAGCATTATGCGGTCCTCATCCTGCTTTGCTATCGGGCCAGCTGTTCCTCAAATGTGGGTCACATACTGTACATTAGGCCATCAAACAGATAACCAGATAAGCAATCACAATCGAGTGTTACTGCACTCTAATACTGCAGGAAGGTGGATTTTCACTGAGATTCAATCAGGATTTCAAGAATTCTTTTTTTAGATCCGTTTGCTGACGTTTGAAGGTGGTGTTCATATTTGAACAGCTTCGCCCAGATGATGTCAAATGATGTCGCCATGAAAAATAGTTGTGTACCAATTTTAATCATGTCAAAGCAAAAAGAAATGTTTTTGGATCACACCCTTGATAACATGAAAGCACAGCGTGCAGTCTGACCATTTTTGGTTCAACTTTAAGTTAAATTACCCTGGAAAAGGGGCCGGGGTGGCACGCTAATGTGTGAGCCGATTTGAAAGAATCGCTTCATTAGCAAAGATTAAAAAAAACAACGTTTCTGATATTTTTCTGGGTTAGTATGACATCATTGTTGCGGGAATGGACAGTGACAACTCACCGTACTGCCTGACGTCCACACAGATGGAGTCAGGAGAGGTGATGTTGGCGTCAGGGGATCTCATGGCTGCACAGGTGGTCCACATGTTGAAGAAGAGGAAAACGGGTACCGCTGTGAAGACGAAGATGGCGATGAAGGTGAGAGCGAGGATGTAGGTCAGGAACATGAACTGCAGGAGAGGACAAAGGTGACGGGAAAATGTTGAGAGTTTAGTGCTTCAATTAATGTTACTGGACATCTGCAGGGTAATCAGGCTGGAAAGGATGAACTGTGCCAGAGTTCCCCTCCAGGCTTCAGGCGAGATTATGAGTGTGTGTGTGTGTGTTTATCATCTCTCTGTATGTGCCAGTGGATGCGGTCACGAGAACTTACACCACTGACTTGGAAAGTTAACATTTTCCCTTCATTTAACATGAATCGGAGACTTTAGCCAGTTCTGTTCACGTACGAAAGCAGTGATGCAGCGTCCACAGACGGTGGTCTTGAAGTCACTCTGCAGCTCCTTCTTGATGGCGCTGGTGGTGTAAAAGCCCTCAGCCAGAAGGATGATGGCGTATACAAAGAAGAAGGAGGCGATGCCGTAGATGATGTACTGAAAGATCTGGATCCTGGACACAAGCAAACAAATCTGAATTGTCGTTTTCTTGGAGCTGTGTGTTACTCAGACCGTGTCCCTTGAACTTACACCAGGGCGAGGGTGGCGTGGTCACTGGTGACCCTGGAGAAGTGGTTCTCCAGCATCGTGAGGGTGCCGGTCAATGCCACATGGCCACAGCCGCAGAAAAGGGCCACACCCGAGAAGCAGAGGATGGTCGCCACCAGGGAAGCGTAGGGCACCCCGCCCAGACACTTGATGCAACACTCGAAACATCCTGCAGAGGAAGAGGACGAAGGTCGTACAGTTGCAGTCACCTTCAGTTCAACTGTTGCCATATTGTTTTACTGCTGTGGAAACCAATGACTCGCTCAGAAAAGAGTTTGCATTGGCAGAAATCAGTGGCAAAAGTCTGAAGAATCAGCACAAATCTTTATAGGGAGATTTGTTGCCATCTAGTGGTGAGGACACGGGCTTCCACACCTGTCAGTGGTGACCCAGAATAAAGTAGACTATTCCGAGATTGCATCCAAAAGTATTCAGAAATATGAAGTGGAATTTAAAGTTCTGCTTCACATCAATATTTATAGGCCGCTAAATCAACAAAAACCACAACAAATAACAGATAGAGTTGACTGCATTCTATAAAAAGCAATCATATAAATATTAGATTTTATGTTCCTGGATGCTAACATGCCTGAAGGGGACGAAAGTGGCTGCCGAGTGAATGTGGACCACAATTTTCCTTCCTTGGATCAGCTCTGGTGAAACTTCCAGGGCTCCCAGCCGCCTTTTGTCCACTGCCGTTTAACAGCGGAGGCTCGTGCGGACACCCTTGTCTGTTCGCCTCTACAAGATACGCGCTGGCCTGTCAGGCGTGTCGTGCACCTAATCAGAGCATCTTCCACAGTTGGCGTTCCTTCACTTTGAGCTCAGCTGGCGAGTGCTGAATATTACATGGAAACTGCACTGCACACCCATCACCCGCTCAAAAATATATTCCATCTCCCTTTTGTCCATTCACAAGCCTTTCTACTGGTTCCAGATGGAATAAATAACTTATGTCTTCACCCAGGCACCACAGAAGTAATATTTAAGTGATATATCTTATAAAATACTGAGACGTCTCTGGTGCTAGATGGTGCTGTGCAGCTTGGTTTATGCCCAAGATAAGGGCGATAATAGGGTCGCAGAATGGTGATCAATGTGCGTTCGTGCTGGTGGAATCTTGATAAATTAGCAAAATTTGTTGTCCATTGAAGGCGGCAAGCGAGTGAAGAGTGATTTGGGATTCGTGCGCTGCGCGGGATTGATTGTTGGTGCATGCTTTCTGCTGCCATCATGGTCAGGAGGATAAAGAGCGATGAGAAAGCCGAGGAAATAACACATTGTGTTGCACACAAGAGTCCCATCTTATATAACAGCCGGTAAAAATAGCTCCTCCAGCAAAGGGGAAACTTACTGTTGAAAAAAGGGACGATCTAAATGAACTGTCTTGTGTGCCACTTTTCTGTTTCCATGACAACATGCTCCAATTGGCAGCTGGGAAGTAAATTTATGACAGGTTGCATCTGCCAATTGGAGCATGTTCAGAATGTGTTGAATCTACACATTTCTGTTTGTAAAGGCTGAGCACACATCAGACCTGCGCTAACGGACGTCCACGCTCATTCTAATCGATCTCCTTGGTCAGATGAGAGAACCAGACTGAGACCTCAGACTGACGGATGGGGAATCCAAGCTAACGTCGCCCTCGGGAGAAACTGTTTGGCACCACTTAGAACTTTCACGAGCATCAGGTTTCAGTTCACTGAGGGAAAAAAAAACCTGCGATAATTTTACCAGCATGATGGGGACTTTTCTGGTCACGATGAGGGGGAAATACGGCCCAGGTCTCTGCTGTAGCTGCAGGTTTAGCCTTCATGGGCTCATTGTATTTCTTCTGGGGAGCTTTCTTCAGGGCTCACTGCTGCAAAGAGTCCTCGAGTTCTGAGACGAGCAGCAGGGAGGTGGGTAGAACTATGGGTGGGAGGATATTTGCATATTCAGAGATGCTCACACGGCTGCAAGGAGGAAGGTGAAGGGACGTTTCTAAAATGGTCTCCCGGTTGTTGAGGTTCACCTCAGGCTCAAGTGATATGTGACCATTTAGATCCACCACATGGAGAGTAAATGAACACCCCGAGCTTCAAATGTGAGCACCACTTCTCCAAAAGTGTGCCACTGCTACTGTGGAAGAATCTGTGTTGTGTAACCAAGTGGAGTCTCGTTGCATAATAGATCCAAATCCTATTAATGTTAATGAAGGAATCACATTGATGGAGTGGTGGAGCTGATAAGGCTCTAAAATCCTGAGCTGAATGTGAGGGCTGCAAACGGACTCATGGGCAACGCAGCAGCCGCTGCCAGGCCGTTTGGCCGGAGTGGCTCAAGCTCAACAGGTAATTTGGTGTCACGATCCGCCGCAATTTCTGTGATTTGAGATGGGAGAAAAAACTGTCGCGGAATTCATTTTCAATAGAAAATCAGGAGTCAGCTTTAACTCTCTGGAAGCCTATTTTTACTTCACACCTTTGAACCACAAACCTGCCTTAAAGTCTCTTCCTCTCAGCCCACACAGTGTCATAGAAGAATTAGCAGTTCAAAAAGAGGAAAAACAGCAAACAAGAAGCTTTGAGCAGCCTCTGGATGTGGCTGTTAGTTTGAAAGCGCACTAATGGGACCCAGGCAGTCGGAGTGACCAGTTTAAGCCAATCCAAACAGTAATCGATAAGCTGTTCATTAGAGTAGAGTTTAGGTGACACACAGGCCGGCCCCTCTCTTCTATAGCTCAATGCATTTCCCTCAGCCTTGTGTTGCCAGTATAACTTTTCATTTCTTTGAAATATGACTGCACGGGCCACACTGCGCCGTCAATGGTCCAGCTGGAGTTAAAGCACAATAAGCAACGCTCCAGTTCTAAGGTTCTTATTGTTATCTTAAGGATCTCGGATGATGTCGCATCAGGTTGGAGAGACTTTTTCCAAGCGGTGTGACAGATGAAAGCTTGTAATTAAGGTTTTAGGTTCCCCACTGTCAAAGCTTTGTTTTCTGCAGCAGCTTGAAGGAAGAATTCATTTGGTTCCTTTCAATTAGCGTCTGAGGGTGACAATCAAGCAAGACTGTGATTACAGATTCCTGATCTCGCTTTTTTCTGCAGAAATGAGGAACGAAGACCGGATGCATGAGATCGATATAGAGCGAGCAGAGGAACAAAGGGAGAACGAGAGAAGAGGGTGAAGAACAAGCGAGGAGGAACGGAGAGAGCGCGATTGATAAAGTGTAAGCAACAAGCAGTTCCTGGCCCGAGGGCCAGCAAACAGCAGTTGCTATGGCAACACGTTACCCACGACCCAATTCAGCGTTGCGCACACGTTCGCGTAGCTGTAGATGGACGTGAAGGGCTAAATGGTGATAAAGGTTGGGAAACTAGAGAGATGGAAGGATCTATATCTAAGTCACACAGATATATTCCGTTTTTGTTAGTACATCTAAACATCAATCTGTGGTTTTTGCATTAATTCTAAAGTCAGTTTCATGTTTTAGGTCTCGGCCGTACATTTAACCAGCCATCGATGCCGGACCCACCTGACGGTCGTCTGCAGCTGGGCTGCAGGAGACGCCACACGCCACAGAGCAGAGCCAGGCCACATCCCAGCATAGGTTTCAGAGCTGCGCTGTGCAGCAGCATCAATTGACCAGCATGTTTCATACATTCTCCCTGAATATCAACGCTTGCACGTATCTATTAGGAGCCCAACAACAGTGGCGCAGCGAGCTTATGGCCAACTGTTCATACATTCAGTTCATCTGCCAGGAATAGCAGCATTAATAAAGCTTTGTGAATATTTCAGCGACCGGCCTGGTCCCTGCCTACGGCCGTACTCTAATTTAGAAGTGCCGTATTCATTATGGGGCGAATTCCTTCCAATGCATTGTGGGTAGGTTTTCACAAGAGCTGGGGGAGAGGGTGAGGAAGGATGTGGGGAAATGAAGGAGAGAGCAAGGAGGGGAGGGGGGGTTAAAAAAGCAGTCCCGTCTGTTTGATGGCAGCAGACGGAAAGTCGTAACTTCGGCTTCATCCTGGGACGGTTCCGTCGTTTTACTCAAGCCAGAGGATAAAACGCTCCGCTGCGCTTTAATAGAAGTCATTTAAAGAACATTGGACCCACACTGAGGATGAGATCAGAACCGAGCCGCAGCATTTCCTGAAAGCGTAGTTACAACTGTCGCTAAAGGCTTGTACCAGGGAAGACAAATATCAAATCACAACGGCAGCTTCTCAGGGTGTTTTGGTTTGTGAGGTTCAGCACGTTAGCGTATCAGATGTTTTCAGTAAACGCCTCGTGTCCTGTCATTGATCGAGGGGCCTTGTTGTTTGCTAGGTAAGAGGATGACGCCTCTGCTGGCACTGTCTTCGATTCAGGAGTATTTTTCGACATAACTGACCCTAATCTGTTTGTGACAGACCCTGGGCAGCATGTGCTACTTTATAAACGCCACATCTGGCCGAGCATAATGGACCGTGACAGAGGCTAGAATCAATTTCTGGTCGATACTTTTATCCCGCCGGTTGCGCCTCTGTTTATGTGGTCGGTTCTGGGTTAAATTCCAACAGCAGCTCAGCCCAGACGCACCAATCACACCCGGCAGTGTGAGGCACCGCTCAGTCAGGCCAGGTTACAACCAATTACACTCCATCAAGCAAATAAATGACAAAAAGTACTGAGAAACAACTGCTTTTTAAAGAAATTCTTAAACTTTGACTACTGTATCTGGAAATTTGTTTTTCATATTCTATTATTCAGTATTTTTCTCATGGGGCAGTGGTACAATGTTATCACCTGCTATTATATAATTAGGTTTTTGCCCTCAAGGCTGTTTCCCACAACGAGTAAACTACCATTAATGGTGTTTATTAGCTGTGCTGCAGGGTGTTCGGCTTAAGCTAAACTAAAATGGCAGGCAGACTGCTCATTTCTTTTGTAGTGTGGAAACTGGCTAATACTTGAGGTAGGATCACCTGTCCTGAGCTGCCATCCTAAAAGTCACCTAAACATGGCCCTAGGCCTGTTGGATTGTGTAATGCCCCTATCGAGCCGAATATGCAACCAATTTGGCTGGTGCTACTTATTCTCGAGCTGTTAAAGCAAGATTAACCTCCTCCCCTCATGTGATTATGAAGTTTCATATTCTGGTGGCTTCAGGGGCTGATGAACCCAGTGCACACAAGGACTGACTTAATGTGCAGTCACAAATAAATGCTACTGCACACTGATGTGATCCCCCCCCCTTTAAACTGGCAGATTTACTTAAGCCAGGTGGTACAGTCAGGGATACAGTTTGGGTTAAACATTGGAGATAAATGTAGCTGCAAAAGGCGGGTAGATTATAAATCCACACATGGATGCATGAAATAAGAATCACTGGCAAAACAAGCATGCAAACTTTAGCGTCTAACCCTGAAGTGGGCAGTGAAATCATCAGTCAAAAGGGTGAAAAACTGGCTGGGAGCCAGCAACAGCACCTAGGTGGGCAGTAGCGGTCCCGGGGTGACCCACTCCTCACCCAGGCCCTGTCTTTTATTCATGTCAGCCATGGCTAATGATGACGAGTGCTAATCACCATCAGGGCTTTATGGGCTGTGGATGAGAGGAGCAGCTTGGACATCAGTGGGTGATGGAGGACGGCCAGGGGAGGCTGGCATCAGTCAGGAACAGGGCCTGCTGTGCCATCCTGCCACTTGCTGCTATTCATATTCTGCAGACTCATCTGTACATGACGGAGGTGAAAATCTCAAACTTCGGTGATAAAAAAAGCCTTTCATCTGATTGAAGGTCCAGTCCTTCAGTAAAGATTCTAAACAGGTCAATTAAAATGATGAACTAATTTCTGTTTTTTTACGCACTACTTGTGTCCTTTACATCACTGTGATAGGTGGATTGGCTGCCCCCTCCAGTTGTGTTCCCTTTGACCTGCCTTTCCTATAAGACTGTGGGTTCATTTAAATACCTCAGACCCAGATTGTTCTGACTGCTGTCTCCGTCAACATCCTCTAAAGTTCTCCAATTCATTTAACATCATTAATGTCAGGAAGACAAGCCTCTTGTCTGTGGGTAGATGTGCACGCCCCCCAGAGTGCTGCCTTAAATAGAGCTTTGAAAAGATGTGCTAGAGAGTGAAGAGATTTTTAATATAACCTAACCTGGCTTTCAGTATGGACCTGCATTTATCAACAAAGACAAGAACATGTCTGAGAGACATCTCTATCCAGTCTTGCTACCAGTACAGATGCACCTTTTCTTTAAAAGTGACTTGGACTGTCCGTATGTAACAGGTTCATGAAAAAATATTAGCACCAGAGGTGTGCAGCACAATGGTCGTTACAACAAAACAACAAATAAACCACCAACAACACGTGAGTTCCTGCTATCATCCTGTTACCATATCTGATAACGACCAGTTTGCCAAAGATGAAGCTTTGCATCGGCCCTAAATAAAGAAGCACATTTGAATTATAAATGTGACAACAGTGTCAGGGTCTGCAACTGTGCTTGGGTAAAAATAGCCCACATGCCTTTGGTGCAAGGAAAGCACCACCACAGACGTTTCCCTGAACCTCTCCTGGTCACTGACACGTAAACAAATAGGTGAGCACGCACCGACAAACAAACACACATATACATCCAGATGGAGGCTGACAGTGCGCCCTGTGTGATGGCTTTCACATGCTTCCACTACCTCACACACCTCCGGGGTGAGAGCGGAATAGGCCAAGTGTGTGCGCATATGTGTGCGGCTGAGAGGCAGATAAGCAAACGGGGGGGAGGTATGACGAGATGGAGAGGAGAAAACAGTATAAACAAAAGGCTTTTTTTTCTATTAATGTTACAATTCATCCGGTTAGTGGAACATAAGTATGTATTGCTGAATACAATCAAGTGTTTTCATGAATACTGCAGGTTCAGCAGTTCGACCAGGTGTCTCATATTGCAAAGGCTGTAGGTTTGAGTCCCTCTGGACCTGTGTGTATTTGTCCTGTGTCCGTGTGGGTTTCCCCCAGACCTGTGCAGGGTGTGTTCCTGATTCTCTCCCAGTGACTGATGGCATAAATCCCCACCATACCGATCAGGAAAGATCTTTGATATAAAGAGAACCCATCAACAAAGCAAACAAAGGCCTTTGTTTTTAAGGCACCGTTGCTATTAGCAACGCTATTTAAAATGATGTGGCTATTCCTTAAAATCCATCCATTTTCTGCTCTGAGAAAGCTAAAATGGTGGCAAAGAATCTTTTTAGGATTTAAAATTGAGTGTGTGTAATTTGGGTTGTAAAGTGGATTAAGTACAATAACACCGACAAGTTAATTCAGAAGCGGTGCGTGCCAGCCTTTTCCTAATATTTACAGTACAACAGTGATCCGTGAAGGATTAATTTGTTTTTATCTAAAGTGTGGCATATTGCGCATGACCGAAATGTTCAGTGTTTATTATCAACACAAACTGAATATCACCTTGAGCACGGGTAACAGTCCACCATCCCAGGAAAGAATAGCTAAGGCTTAATAATGATCATTTCAATCATTTGACCAGCTGTTTGTGCATGAAGAGGACACTTCTTTAAATTTGTCCCTTAGCTGAAACCACATTGCATTACCCTTCTGTCAACATCCTACATTGCTTAAGTCAAACACCACAGCAAAGTGGTGAATGTTTTGGAATTTTTTTACGCTTCATGGGCAGGAACAGGTCAAAACAACCTGCACTCTTACAGTGTATCACCCAACAGTGATATGCAACCATGATTCTGACCTGAGCATCCTAAGGGAAGGGCATGAGCCACCAGCAATTAATGCAAGACAGGGCACACATATACGGAAGGTGTGTAACTAATATTAACAACAGTGTGGATACAAGCCACCTCCAACAGAGGTTAGTAGTAGGATAGTAGGTGTAACTGCTCCTCAGATCGTAGCTGACACGTCTTTATCTTCATCCACTGTGACTCATCAGAGATGAGACAATTATGGGACAAAATCCGATGATCTGCCAAAAACCCACAAACACCAGCGGCATCATCTATACTACAGATAATAAAGCCCAAATTTCCCTTTGCAAAAATGATGGAAGTCCAGGACAATTGGCTTGACAGACATATGATGTATTTGCTGCTATCTGACCTGTTCTTCAAAGTGACACCTAAACATTTGATGCACATTATAAGACTTATAATGTGTTGCAGGGCTAGCTGATACAGCTTTGGAACACCTGTTGTCATGGCATGATATAGAGGACTTGTTTCAATAAATCAAGTGTTGAACGCTGGATCATCGAGTTATTCCTGTATTGCTACTTTCCCCTCATGGATTTTCTCTAATTATTCATCTCAGGGCTGCTTATATGGCCGTTTATACGATTTGCTAGGTTTAATAAACACAGATGAATCACAGCTGGAACATTTTGCCACATGTGCGTCGTGATGCAGCAGGAAACTATAATATTTATCCTCAAACTTCTTGTGCTCTGAGTCAGAAACATGCCTGTTTTTAAAGGAAGGGGAAACGCTGGCACACAATCTCCACACCAATCTCCTTACTTGACATCCGTTGCGCTTCTTGCTCTGACAGTAAATCTTCAGCTGCTTAAATGATGCTATAAGCTTGTGGGTAAATTCCAGATGTCAACGCCAATGATTGCAGCATCAAATAAGCCGTCCTTCGGTCCGGTTATTTTCAACACAGCGGTGTGGGTGGAAATGAGTTGCACAGTATCACACCTGGAGAACAGCACCCCAAACTGCTGATGGTGACCCGCAAATGCACCATGATAAAAAGTTAAATTAAAAAACAGATGGGTAATTGCGGGGAGTATAAATATTCCTTACGCCCTCATGCAGCCCGCAGCCTCGGTATCCCGAGGGGCGTAGAATATAGTGAAGTTGGAGCTCAAAGGCTCTGATTGGACAGCAGCCTGTGTGTGGCAGCATGCCCCATGAGAGGATGATGTCATGTCTTTTGAAAATATCACCAGTGAGGGACACCCCACTCTTCTGCGTGTTTACGTCAGCGACGTTGTGACCCAGGACTGTCGCAGCTGCGGGGTGCAAAGAAGCGTCTGCCTTTAAATGCTAACATCCTTGCTATTGCAGAGGGAGCCACAGTTTCTGCACAGGTGTGCACTGGTCGACTGTAACCTCATTTCTTATAGAGAGCCTTATATCTAACCTCAATAGATTAGACATTAGTGAGAATTTGCTCATTTTGGAGCTGCTGATATTTGTTTAAAGCACACGGACGCCTCTGACACCTCCACAGGTGACGCTCCAGAAAACCTGAGAAGAGGCAATGATGCTGGGTGTTGGTGTGAGGTGAGTAAAGCCCCTCCAGCTACCTCCTCTCTCTCTTTACACACACACACACACACACACACACACACACACACACACACACACATAAAAATCACCCCAAATCCATCAATGTAAGGCTCATCGTCCTGCTGTCATCTAACTCGGGTCAATTTCACTGTCAAACCACAATGGAAATAGTGGCCATAGTGCATGGCCGTCTTCCAACGCACAGTGACACGCCTACACTGCCTACACACGCACATATTCAGCTCGGAATCAACAGCTGGACTGGATGCAAACGCACCCGATTGATTTGCGTGCGCGTATGAACGGCGGCAGTGTATTTTCACGCAGGCTGCGTGAATTCTTCTGCATGCCTGAGCGCAAAGGTAGGGACAGACAGCCACGTCCATCCGCGCACCGTCGACTGTGGGTTTCTGCAGCAGACACAGCATCCGCGCACAAAACAACCCCCGTGCGTTGACTAATCGCTGACAGACAAGAGAGCGACGCTCCGGTGGGAGGATCGACGATAATCGAAGCGGCTGCGGCGGAGTGACAATCATGGAGCCGCCGCACCTGAGCCTGCAACCGCGGAGCCCGTGCGCGGCTCACGATGGCAGCGATAATGCTTCCGATGTAGACGCCAATGCACAATTAAAAGAAAGAAAAAAAAGGAAGAAAATTGGCATTCATCTGGTGGACAAACCACACGCCCGCCAACGCTGTCGCCTGCCTACAAACCCGTCTGAAGGCGCACAATACTGAATAAGCTGCACGCGGGATTGGCGCGATAATCTCTGGAGTCTGGAGCAGAGAGACGGAATTTGATTTTGTGTTTAATTTTAAAAACATCTTCAAATACATGAATCCAATTAAAATATGTTTATTACGCCGCTACGATGTCGCAGACAAAAGCCAAGTGAGGCGCTCGGGCTGGCGCAGACGCGCATGTCTCCCGAGAGGCGCAGAAATATACAAAAACGCGGTCTGGGCGTACCTTTGCTCTCCTGTCCTTCGTCTTGGTTCTCCTCTGCGTTGGAGTCCATGTTAGGCTTTGTCCCATCCATTATTTTAGGATTATATAGTCTCCCTGTGGCACTGGTACCTTATGGTCTTGACGGTGGAGCCTGTTCTGGTGACTTGATGCTCTCTCTCTCTCTCTCTCTCTCTCTCTCTCTCTCTCTCTCTCTCTCTCTCTCTCTTTCTCTCTTCATCCCTCCCTCCCACCTTTCACCCTTACTGTTCATGCTGAGTTCCGTCACCATTAAAGATAAGTTTCAAAATAGGAAAGCGATTTCACAGTAAAAGAAGATCAATTGTGTTTTTCTCTTCTATATATTATGTTGTCATTGTTGCACCCATCTGCAAATCCCTCTTTTATATTCTTTGAACAGGAGGGAAATACATTGTGAAATGATGGTAAATATATAGAATATGCAAACTCATGGGTAACCAACCATGAACACACACAGGCGCTCAGACGCACACACAACCACACCGCCCCCTCTCCATCTGGTGAATTAAAATCAGCGAGGAAAGGAAGAGTGAAGGGACAGAAATAAGAGGGGAAATGACTGATGTCACTTTTCAGATTCTGTTTCAATCATAAAGCAGAAATGTACTGATGCATGTACGTGCGCCTACACACATGGTACAAAAGAAATATCAAATTAGCACCAACACAGAAAGAATTTCCACTTCTTCAAAGAGCTGTTTGAACTTGGGAAACAGTGGGACAGAGAAGCTAAAGGGACTGGTTATAGTGGGACAGAGAAGCTAAAGGGACTGGTTATAGTGGGACAGAGAAGCTAAAGGGACTGGTTATAGTGGGACAGAGAAGCTAAAGGGACTGGTTATAGTGGGACAGAGAAGCTAAAGGGACTGGTTATAGTGGGACAGAGAAGCTAAAGGGACTGGTTACAGTGGGACAGAGAAGCTAAAGGGACTGGTTACAGTGGGACAGAGAAGCTAAAGGGACTGGTTACAGTGGGACAGAGAAGCTAAATGGACTGGTTACAGTGGGACAGAGAAGCTAAAGGGACTGGTTACAGTGGACAGAGAAGCTAAAGGGACTGGTTACAGTGGGACAGAGAAGCTAAATGGACTGGTTACAGTGGGACAGAGAAGCTAAAGGGACCTTTAGGGGTCTTTGCACCTCTAATCACTCTAACTGTATTCAGCAGACTGGAATATCGATGGTGTTCTTGCTGCCTCGTTTGCTTGATGCAGTTTCCTGGTTCTCACCAAATCAGCATCAGGCAGCATCAAATGAGTCACACATAAAATACAGTCCCAGTACAATTAAAAACCCAACAGCCAAGCTCCGTGAATATTCTCCTTCTCATTCTCTCATGAGAAGTCAAGACAGGTTCAGGAATTGAGGAGGACTGGCTGGCATAAGGGTGCTGGTGGTCCCCTTTATTCAGAGAAGAGACCACCAGGAGGACTTCTGCTGTGGTTCTGTGGATCCACGTATGAATGATAGACACATCCTGTAACAATGGCGGGCCATCTGTTGTGAATCCTCTTAAATAAGGTTTTAAATCGAGCACGCGCAGCCCCGATTGAGACAAAAGATCAACACAACAGTCCTGGACCACCCCACCCCCACCTTCCTCATAGACACGGTGCAGGCTGAGGTGACCCCCCCCCCCCCCCATTGTGTCCTCCAACAACGCAGCTAATGTGACAAACGCGACAGTTGGTGGACCCTTTTAGCCCGAAGGCTGAAACACACACCCGCAACACACCAGACCAGGGAATCAAAGCGGGTCGGCTTCAGCTCTGGAATTTTGAAAAACTAACAGCGAGACACCAGAAGGTCTGATCAAACCGCACGTAAAAAATGTTTCTCACTGCGATATCGGCCAAAACTCTGAGTCGAGCTGCCTGACATGAACGTGGGAGGAATTTATCGTTTTCTCATTTGAATTTTTGTGATCCTGTTCGATAATTGTACAGATCAAATAGGAAGTATTTAACACAAAGCCCTCCATTGTTGATGAAAGAATCCAACAAAGTGTGTCAGGTTTGAAGGGTGCATTTAAAGTCCCACTTTCCTCCTCCCAGAACCCCATAATCCCTCGCTGGGTCACACAGATTAAAGACTTGTCCAGAAGATGAGATACAGCATCCGCTGGCACTCCTCGCTCTTCACCATCAACCTCTCACACACAAACACACACAATGTGCACGTAACGTTCAGGCGCTTGGACGAATGCCCAAACCACCCACTGTGGTCCATAAACGCCAACATGTCCAACTTCAAATACGGCCAAACGTCTCTTAAAGTTTGGATTCCGGGAAGTGTTTTTCAGCCCACAGTTCCCCGGATTTGGTGACAGTCATCGCGTCGCTAAGCCGACATATTTGCCGTATCCGTGTGTGAAAAGACACAATTGTGGGACAGAGTTTAACTTTAATAACACTTTTTAAACCGTGTCTGTGAGCAGGCCTGAGGAACTTATGATGTCGGACATATGTCAGGTGTCAACCCCCCCAGAAATGCCACTGGTTCTGCAGAAACAGAGACCCACAGAGAAATGGAGAGGAAAATGGTCATTGCTGCTCCAATCAAAGGATTACAAAGTGGGTGTTTTGGGGGTGGGAGTAAATATATAATCCCCTTCATCCTCAGGAGAAACGAGAAACAATAAGCAAGGTTTAAAGTGGGTAAAACTGGGATAAATCCACCCTCACGGTCTGACAGGCAAACCTGTATCAACAGTAAAAGTCACACTTTGACATCTGATCTTCTCCCTCTGATCTTGTTCAATCACGGATCATCTTCAAAGATTTTGTGGGCTCCTGAAAGCATTTAAAAAAAAAAAAAAAATCTGCTTCCTGGATCCGTGAGCCTCACTGAATGCTTGACTTGCCTCATTGCAGTTAGTCAAATGAAGGAAACGGGCCGACTCAGAGTAATGAGGGCAAAATGTTCCCCTTCTTGCCGTCAGAAACAGGAAAAAAAGAGGAAACGGCAATCTCTGGGCACCTCTCAAGGCAGTCCTAACTGCCATTAAAATTGATTTTGAACTTCAGTACAAACAAAGGGAGACTGCTGCGGTCGTACTGACAGACATCACAGTGATCTCGAAGAGATATCGATTGCGCTGTTGCCATGGAGACTTGTAACTCTGCTTCAGATCTTTTCGACGATGCTATCAGCTCCAAGAGAACTTGTCATACGGCCTCGTAACGGCTTGAATCCAGGAAGCGCCAGTCACCAAATTTATAAGGCAGCCATGAAAAGGGATTGTATCAGGGAAGGATCAGTACAGCGATTTCTACTCCCACTGCTGAGCTGGAGGCTGGAGTCGCTGCCAACGTGTTCTAAGCCTTCAGTGTGAAAGCAGCGGGAGGAGAAGCATCACTTGAACAGTTAAAGTGGCCTGTAAATAAGTAAGTTGTCCTTTCGTAAGAGTGCGTTGTTCACAAACCATGCCTCCTGCTGTCACGTTGGTTTCATCGTAATTCTAGTTTCGCTGCATTTGCTTGCGTTCGGCTATGAATCGAGAAGTTTTGTCCAACGTGAACAGGCACATGTCTGGTAAAACCTCCCCAAAATGACAGGAAATTTGTCTGAGAGGGAGTGAGTTTTGGCCTCGAACCCTCTCTGAAAAAATGAGGGGGGAGGGGTTTGTATCCTATGCTGCAGTCTACCAACAGGGGGAGACTGAGAGCTTTTTCCTCGTGTATTTAGTCTTTTTGATCTATGGACGAACGGTGGATATACGACACTGAAGCGAGTGCCTCAGTGCCGTATATCCACTGCTCCCACATGTTGACCCTTCGTGACCCACATGCTGCTGACCCACTCCTCTGTCGGGCCTGTGCACTGTCAGACAGACAGACTGTGGTTTTCGCTTTATCAGTGTTGAGTTGGACATGATAAAATCTGTTGTGGCACTGGGTAGAAAAATGAATGAATAGTGTGTGATCGAATAGGCACGGAAACATACACATGTAATGTCTCAGCGCCGGCTTCATGAGCCTCCCGCTGTTGCTTTAGTTTAATCCTTGTTATTTTAATGGGCTCCTGGCTTCCTGTAAGGAACAACTTTGGCAGAGAGTGAGACTGAAGCTTAGCGCCACGCTTCATTCCTCACCTGAAGCTCCCTGTCGTCCTATCGTCCCATTCATTTGAGCTATTATGTAGCAGTGTGTTCTTTGGTGAACTTCGCGATCTGCGCCCTTAATCTGTGGTGGTGATGATGACCCAGTTTTACCCCCTACCCCCTCCTGCCTCCCAACCCGCCCTCCATTGTCAGTTGCTGAGAAGCTGCTTCCTTCTCTTCACCGAAAAGAACCGTCAGATGCTCACAAGAGCTGGATCAAACGCACAAGTCAGCTTTTTCTCATTTTTAAATGGTGCTTCAGTTTCTTTTATTTTGCTTTTATGGGGTTGAAATTCGAATGGTCACTTATGTACTTGTGCATTTTGAACCACTCCTTTAAATTGCACGTCGTTAAACTTATTTCTAAGCTGAAATTGAAATTGCGTCTCTTTTTTTAGGAATAAATTATGCTTTTCATTGCAAGTGAGGAAACATTCAATCACCAAAACCTTTTTAGTGCTGTTGGACTGTGGAGATCTGCCTTATATGAGCACTCCTGGTCAGATTTTAAAGAAATTGGATGCTATGTAAGACTGCTTTGCTTTTCATTACTGGCTGCAGCTATCGTGTACATCACTGTTCCCTATATGCTGCCACACAGTGCTCATTTGTGTGTTCATAGACCTTCTCAATGGCTGGCTTTTATCTATGAATCTATTACTGGACTTCTGCCCACATAATTGTGTTTACACCGATGATGCCCATGTTCTCAGGACATCATACAGATTCAGGTCCCGAGAGGCAGAACTGAACTGGGCAAAAGGGCCTTTAAATTTTCTTCCTGGACTACCTGGAACCATGTAAAAAGGGATTTCAGATTGACATATCTTGTGGAGAAATTTAATGCCATTATAAGGAGCAGCAAATTAAGCTCAATTAGATCTTCATTTGTGTTTTGTGTTTGCTGCAACCCTTCTGTCTTTTTGTTTGTTTCTTTTTTTCTGCTGTCAGGTCAAATTTTTAGAACCCCGTTAAATAGCAGATATTATATTGTATTAAACTATTATTGCCTGACTCACGTTGCACCTTTCTGCAGTCAGCAGATGAAACAGAACCATCACCATGGCTACTTTGATGCAAATTCATGCAAACTAGTCCTATTGAACCACGATCTCCATCTCTGTGTGCTTCGGGGATTTGGGTCAGCATTTTACCTTACTGGCACAAAAGGCTCCAAACCATCAATATATCTCACCTTTTTTCCAAGATCTGACTTCTGCCATCAGATGGCTCAACCTACACACACCTCCACCCACAGACGTCTAAGCGCCGCCCCCCCATGCCCACCGCCTCTTTCAGCATCCAGCAATTTATCTGACGAGCTGCTAATCCTGCTGGCCCAGATTTGGCCCACAGTCTGCTTTGCACACATAAAGTTGTGTCGTCATTCCAATCCCCCCTTCCACCCCCCACCCCCCCACCACACACACACACACACACACACACACACACAATCTGAAACACCACAACCGCCGCTGTTGCTCCCGCCCCAACTTTGCCCTCATGTGCTGGAGTCATGTGACTCAGGAGCTGTAACACCTGTGACCTACTGTAATGCCGGCAGCCATCCATCCACCGTATCTAAGCACGCGCATGAGTCACCGCATGGAGGAAATGCAAATGAGAGCAGGCTTGACTTCACCATCCTCATCATCATTACGACAGACAAGCTGTCTCTCCTGTGAATAAATGCAGGGCTTAATTTGTCATTTCCATCTTTTTTTCTGTGTGGGCTTGTGTGTTTCAGCGCTTCGTACTTGGGATAGTGCCCACCTCGGAGCTTTGTGCATCTCCACATCACCATAGCAACAGGTCTTCTCAACGACAACCTACTCTGACAAATCAGGGTAGCTGTTGACCTGCTGCTGAGCTCGAATACGCTCACATGGATGGAGAAAGGACAAGCAGAATGTGGCCTAAATATTGAGGTGAAGGAATGAGTGGGATGTAGAAATGATGGTTTTTATTTATAGTCTAGTAGTGGATGCCCTGTATGGTAGAGGTGGTCACAGTTTTAGAGATCCAGAGAAACAGTCAGACCTGCTGAAGAAGAACGCTACAGTAACCCAGGATTCACTTCTCTATGACTGTCTGTCTGTCAGGGTTCGTGGCAAAGCTGAGTCTTTTCCCTCCCGTCTCATCCTACCCTTTAGTTTGCTCCACTTTAAATGTATTTCCGTTTAAAATTGATTGTTATGGTAGTTAAAATAACCAAATCTGATGCGTTCAGCTTTCCTATTTTTATCAGTTTCATCAGCATTATATAAAGACTCTCAATTGTAATGTCTTCTGTCCAATTTAATTAACCTACAATAAAAAGCCCCCAGTCTAAAAATATCACATCTTAACAGTTTCATGAAATTAATTATAGCTTGTATTTGGGTGTTCCCAGGCCTCCATTGCTGCATTTGAAATGTGGATGTGACGCCATTCTAATCAGGTCAGAGGAATGCTCCAATTTCTCCTCTTTATTTTCATCATTTCTTCCTTTAGAGTAACAGGAACGGACACGATCCTTGTAAACCTGCAGCCTTTAACATGTTTGCTTGCTCTATTCTCCAAATCGGTGGGGCAAGAAATACACACGAGGACGCAAGAGGTACCTGAGATTTCAGATGAGGAAAAAGTCTGGCAAAGAGAGAGAGAGAGAAAGAGAGAGAGAGAGAGAGAGAGATCATAAAGACTGACTTCAGGGAGGCCAAACTTGGGGGGGAGGATGGGGATGGAAATGAAAATGATAAGGACAAAGAGGAGGCAGATGATGAGAGGCACAGATGAAAGATCAGATGATGATGATGATGATGAGACTAAAGTAGCAATACTAAGTTCGGAAAAGAAAGAGGTTTACGATGGCTGCTCCAGTTCCACTCGCAGTAAATCATGTCACTGGGCTACATCCTGCGTCTCAACTTCTCCACGTCCTGAAGGCGATAAACCTTATTGGAAGCAGATGTTGGGAATGGGAGAAGCAGAATGGCAGAGGAGGGTGAGGGTGGAAGTCTGTGTTTAAAAAGCAGCTTAAATACTAACAAGCCTCCATTTTGACTGGACCTGTGGCAACTGAATGATTTTTTTGTATATAGTCAGCAGTGTTGCTCTTGCTGATCGGCCTCAATATTATTTAAACCAGCAATGTCGACTACCTTTGTACATTCAATCCAGCTGCACCATAAAATGAGACAACGAGTGGTAATGTGACGAGATCTGAACAAGCAGTGAAAGCACCGACATCAACAAATATGATGTGCACCTCCAGCGGCGCACGTTTTCATCATAACATACAACGTCTTGTCATGTTCAGACCTCCCTCCCGTTTAATCCTTGGTGAGGAACAGGATCACTCCTTTAATCCAATAAAGTCTCACATGTGGAGTTGGCATGGGGAGGGTGACGCAAGTATGGCGCTGACCTGCATGTCAGGCGAGCTCACATTTCACCTCGCAACACACGACATCCGCCTCAAAATATTCCGAATTTGGAGCGCATTTGTTAATATAAGGAGTTTAGCAAGTTTGCTGTTTGTTTTGTTTGTTTGTTGGAACATTAAAGCGCTGCACATTTGTCCTACAGCTGTTGCATTTAATGGTATATATATGATTTTTGACAGAATAGTGCCAGAAAATCGAGTATTTACCTTTGCCTACGACATGCTGTGCTTTTGTTCTGTTTGCTGTCAAACATCAAATTGCTAGATTAATACTTCTTATTTTGAATTATCTGTATTCTGGTAGGCAAAAGTGCCAAATCTTTATACCCTGCATCTGCATTAATGTGCATGTTTCTGACAGTTTGCCCCATCAAACATGGGGAAAATAATTTTCAGCTTTTAGTTTATTGATTTTTTTTACAAGGTTTTATTATCAAACCATGAATTGCCGATAACAAAATCGCCTCGTCTCGTCTTCTTAACTGCTTTGTCCCTTTTGGGGTCGGTGGGGTACAGACCAAAACAATAACATACGAGGAGCGCTCCATTACGCTCGGTTTAGGTGGCACGAGTTAAAATAAAGCGCGCGCTCGTATGTTTAGGCCACGCGCTCCCTGCCGCTGCTGCAGAAGCAGCGCGTGCACAAAGCGGCATAACCCAAAAACTGACCGGATTAGTTGTGACGACAGTAAACATAAACAGGAAGTAGTTCGCTCACCCATTTTAGCGGCTCCTGCAGTAACGGACCGTGAGCAGACGGAGGAACCTGACAGATTATTGTGTATTTTTGGAAGGACGGGGGTGACTGTTTGAGTAACTGGACGTCCCGTTTTGGAATGGGGGCGTGCATGGTGGCGTGACGTCAGAGATTTGATTTATCTGAGGTCTAACTCGGGAGAGGAACGAGGCTTTGAATACATTCATTCATACTGATTATCTGCATACCAACAAAAATAAACTCTAAGGATTGAGGAGCATTTCTCTAACAAGTTTGAAAAAGAAAACGTGTAACAACAGTCTTTTTTCACCCCCGATGTAGAAATTACATCAACCTTTTAAACTTTCAGGTGGACATGAGCTCTGCTGCTGACATTTCTCCTCTAAAGGTCACATGTGGTTTTAGGTAAATTAAAGCATATTTTTTCCTAACGTGCCCTTTATGCAGGGAATACAGCAAAAAGATGCATACAGATAAACACAACAAGAGAATAACCTTATTAACAGAAATGAATGAAAATGACAAAGGGAAAGTTCACAAATTGTGAAGGCAAAAACTTTCTTTTAAATTATCTTCACTCCTGTTATCTTCCACAGCATATTGGGACAATATGAACATAATATGAACATATGTGCCAGACCAGGCCTTTTGGCAAAACTTTATTAACAAATTTAAGACATGTCCCTTAAAATGAGGGTCACATGAACAGTGCTGTACAACATAAAAAACAAAAACTCCCCAGGGAAGGCAGACTACTCTCAACGTGCAGCAAAGAGTTTAAAAGCAGCACTGCACTCTTTTTGTGAAAGTAAAAGTAAATATCAGAAGCAGCCATGGAGGGATGCTTCTCCATTTGAAGAGAGGAGGGGTATTTTTATGCTTAACGCAAGCTGACAGGCATAATCGGAGCCACTGCAGCATGTAATATCAACACGCCACAGGCTAAACAAACACAGATTAGGTGGAAACACATTGGGTGGATGCATTTACATAATAGACAGTCGCACGTTTACAGTAGCCCCACTTCTCTGTGCCAGCACCAGCTTGTTCACATGAAATTTAAAGACAAATTGACAGCAACAGTCTGATACCGAAAGCGGCCTCATAGTTTAAGTGGGATGACGGGCCAGTACTTGGGCTGTTTGAGGTCATGGTTCCGGTCAAAAGTCAGCTGCATTGCTGCCTCCATGGCCATGATTTTAGCTGCATCTTCACCATACAATTTCTTCATCTCTGCCTTGCGCCTCTCACCAGGCTTCTCGTGAGGAGGGGCTGTAGTGCCTCGCCAAGATGCGCGGTGAAGATCCTGGTCAGCTGGCACATAGCTTTCGTGTTGCTCGTCCTCCATTTGCTGCTGTATTCCTGCAAGCATAGAAAGTGAATTATTCTAATGTGGACTTCAGACTGGCACCCGACCACCAATGTGTACTCACTCAGCTCCTCTCTGTGCTTCTCTGTCTGGGCAAAATATTGCCGCAGCTCCTCGCTGATCTCCATGTTGCTGACGTCACACTCTATTTCACTATCTGAGCTGCTCTCCTTCTCATCCTTGTCCTCTTGGCCATCACTCTCTCTGGCCTCCCAGTCTGCATAACGGCAGTAGCTGCCAAAGTCCTGCTCAGGGCAGTGACCGGGGCCATAGGCAGCCTCCAGGGCCTTTCGGTAGGCACGCCTGTGTCTCTGGTGCCAGGCCATACCCTGCTGGTAGTGCTGCCAATAGCGCCTGTACACAGAGCTGGAGAACCAGGACATCACAGTGCTGACGTCGTCCTGTCAATGACAAATCAGAGCATCTACTAATTTAGTAGTCATTAATAGCTGCCTATACATCAGTTTAAATGTAGAGCAACTGATTTCACACATATGTAGATTTTTAAAGATATATTGCGTTAGCTGATCTGAAAAAGTCATGTTTTTTGCCATTTATTTAAGGATGAGCTCCCACAGCATCGCCTCCGTTCAGAGCTAACCAGCTAGCCGTTAGCACTGATCTGACATCGGGACATACCATGATGGACGATGTGATGATGGACAGTTCAGGGAATGTTCCTGTTATCTTGCCATCAACGAAACGCTTCTGGGGGAAACAGTTAATCAAAGAATAAGGAAAAGACCTAGATTGCGTGTGCAATACAGCGGTACCGTACTTTGGCTAAATGCAACATTAACAAAACATAGTGCAATACCAAAAATAGACGCGTCTTCTATGTAGGGATTTACATTTTTAAATAAGAGCATTAAACTTTAACACCAATTTTAAAACGAGTCTGTCGTTGAACCTATGTGTTGAGAGAACACGCTTAGAATTATTTACCTGCGTGGTTTCAGTAGTTTACGGCTCTGGAGGGAAAATTTCCCAGCATTCTTTGAGCGACCGATAAATGAACGCTGACTAAGTGGCGCCACCTGCTGGATACTGTTCGAGCGTGCAATATATGGACGTGCGCCTGTAGTTTTTAGAGAAGCATAAATAAAACCACGTAATGTGAATTAATTTTAACTTTGATGTTTGTTTGTTTGTTTTTTTTTAACTTGAAAACAAACTGGTGCTTTTTAGCAAATCTATCACGGTATACAAGTTTCATTTTCTTTAGTTCTTTAAATAGAATAGATATTTGTGTTTTTTCCCCCTCTTAGCTTACGACAGGAAACATGAATAAATAAGCTCATGAGCGGATGCAGTAAGACAGCAGTGAGGCTAAGCATCAGCTGTTTAGACATTGGTGTTGAATAGAGGTTAGTATTTACCCTTTCCTGATCCAAGGCTGTGACACAATGTGTCCTGCTCATTTTCTGTTTCTGTTACCTGCAGTACGAGGTATGATTGATCTACTGGATTGAACGATGATGCCGGGTCTCCAATAAATGACTTCAGCGTTACAGTGCCACTTTCATGTGGATTCAAGACTTTTCAGACTTGCAAAGGCAGATAGATGCCTTTTCCACACACAAACACACACACACTAAATCAGTTATCCTCTGACAGTGTTTGTGTCTTTAAGATTGGTTAGAAAACCATCAGTCGATTGTGAACTGCTGTTACACAAACTGAACTGCACAGCCAGAAGTTATGTGTCAAAAGAAAACTTGCAGCTTACTTGTGGTTGACACCCATGTTTATGATTTATTAGTGTTAATTGTAAATATTTAAAAAAAACAGTGTTTTGTGTGTGTGTGTGTGTGTGTGTGTGTGTGTGTGTGTGTGTGTGTGTGTGTGTGTGTGTGTGTGTGTGTGTGTGTGTGTGAGGGAGGGAGGGAGGAGGGTGAACACTGATTAGATCATTCAACACAGTGCAGACTAATCTGATGGCCTGTATCACAGTAACAAAGTCTATTTTGCAGGTGTTGGTGAAGCTCATTCATAGCAGAAACCAATCAGAGGTAGTTCACCAATGAGTTATTTTCCCAATGAGTATCCCAGACAGCCTTCATTTTAACTTTCGCTTTCATTTGTTGGATTTAAAGGGCAGCCGATCACGCAGAAGTGAAAGCGTTCTCTGATCGCCTCGAAAACGATGTGGGTTCAAATCCTTATATTTTCTGTTGTCCTACAGAAAGGTAGGTTTGCCAGACACGTCCTGTACTTTACCTGTTTTAAGCAACATCAAGTTGCCATTAGTATTTTTAACATTCTTAACATTATTGCTTAGGATAAAGTAAATCAGCCCAGTCAGTTTTTCTTTGGCTTTGGCTTTGGTTTCCCCACTTTCTAATGAAGTCAGCTCACATTTTCAGACTGATTCAGATGAACGTAATACTCACATAGTATCTCCTCATCATGGTTGCAAAACAGGAGAGCAGCGCCACCGCTGGAGTCCAGGCTTCACTCCAGTTCTGGGAGGACCTCAGAATGCAGCAGAGGTGAGCTTGGTGGAAACATTTCCATACGTCCTTTTCTTGTTGCTATTCTCTGTGCATGGAGAGGCCGCTGACACCCTCATTTGTTATATTAAAAAAGTTCTTCATTTTCAGACAGAGGTGTGAGGTGATGCAGGGAAACAGCAGCAGGAATGCACCTCACCCTAGTCACAGAGAGCTCCACAGGAAGGTTGCTACCAGCTCAGAGGCTGGGAATACAACCCAGCTTCCTTCATTGCTTCATCTGTTCGCACGTCTCAGGCGCTGACTCTGGCCAGCAGCAGTCGCCTGGAGCAGAAGTTAAATGACTGCCTTTGGGCCCAGGAGGGTTTCATCATCCTGGTGACCGGCTTGACGGCCTTGTGGAGCATCACTCCGTACATGTACTTTTCATCTAACTGCGTTCACTGGCGGAAAACTGAGAAACAAATGGAAACCAACAGGATCTTAACATTAAAAATGAATGATCTGCCAGGTTGTGTTCTCACTGTCAGGAACAACATCGATGGTCTAGAAATATTAGACAATCTGATTGGTGACAGAAGAGCAGAGTGAGAACCGCAGTCCAAAAACAGTGGCTGGTCGCTCTTCATCGCCTTGGTTCTGTTCTTATCACAGGAGGTAAAAACACAGCCAAAGAAAGCAGAGAAAACTGTCAAAAGTGTCAGAGGTAACCTCATAAAGAATCTTTATTCATTGGAACGTGAGATAAAAATATAGCATAAAGAGAAATTTTTGACCTTATGTTAGAGGACTGCAGGAAGAAACCTGAAAGTACACCTGAAATCAACAGCCAAACACCTCTGATAGCATCTTTGATAGCATCTTTGAATCTAAAACTGTTTGTGGCGACCGTTTTGCAGAGGAGGTTGTGAAAGTGAGATGTCCCTCCTGCATTTTCTGTGCACGGCTTTAGTCTCCTCCTTCCTGTAGCAAACACTTGCACTGGTAAGTCCGGGAAAGTCATTCAAGTTTGCCCGTCATGATGGCTGGAAGGATCATCAGGATAGAGGCAGTGCAGGGAGCAGTGCCTAACACTCTAAAGATGGCTTTGGAAACCAGTCTGACTGCAGGTTCACACGTGTGTCACAGGACAAGACTTTGTTCCTTTCACTTCTACTGTCTCCAGAAAGAACACAATGTTGGTAAGACTTTCATTTTCATTTTAAGGTCTCAGTTAGATGTCCACTTGTCCTCTTTCTTATCACCAATTTGCACCTCGGTGGGACCTTTGGTCCATCTCATGTTTGTGAGAATTAGTGTTGAAAAGTACATCAACTGTTGCTGGCAATAATTCATTTGTTGTGTCGATGAGGGAAACAGTCCGGCATAAGTGAGCTGCAATGTTTTGCACGTTGAAGTCTTGCGACCATATATTGAAATCGGACTTTGAATATATGCGTCATAATTCAACATAAAAGATGGACCTGGCTGTTGCTAGTCACCTGCTTCTGCAACACCTGAAATGTCCACACGGTGGCGGTTTTGGATCCAATTCAGAGGGAGAAGTCCCTATTCGCGTCATTCTCGCTCACGCGCAGGGAATTTGCGTTTCCCCAAAGGGCGTCTCTCTTATTAATTTCATATCCATTTGTGAAAATCCCGTGGTTTTGCTAAATGTCCCCTTGAGTCATCTGATCTATATGAAACACCACATGCAAATCCATACAAAGTACATGTATGATGGCTGAAAATCATCAGATCTCCGAGAGTCCAAACAACGAATGCTTAAACAACTTCCCTGAGAGGTTAAAGATGGGCGTGGCGGTTACAGGTATTGCTACCTGCCGGTTTTATCTGTGACGAGTATTTACATTTTCATCGTGTTATTGCGTTGAGGCATTACCTTGTGGAACTAGAGCTTTCTTGAGAAAGATTATATGACCAATAGGTGTTTTTTTTTTTTGTTGGATTGTTATTTTCCCAATGAGTATCCCAGACAGCCTACATTTAACTTTCGCTTTTATTTTTGGGATTTAAAGGGCAGCTGATCACCCAAAAGTGAAAGCATTCTCTGATCGCCTCGACAACGATGTTGGTTCAAATCCTTATATTTTCTGTTGTCCTACAGAAAGGTAGGTTTGCCAGACACGTCCTGTACTTTACCTGTTTTAAGCAACATCAAGTTGCCATCAGTCTTTTTAACATTCTTAACATTATTGCTTAGGATAAAGTAAATCAGCCCAGTCAGTTTTTCTTTGGCTTTGGTTTCCTGACTGGGAGACAGGTGGATATTTAAACATGTTTATGTCCTTTCAGCTGTGGAATCCCTGATCAGCGGGTTTGGGAACCGAACAGCTGGCTATGGCGGTGAGGCTTATTATGGATGCGCTGTCACCGACCTGCCAGGTTTGTAAAGGCTTTTAGAAGCCGCATGAACCTTTAATGGTGTATAATAACTTCACTAAAGCCAAAATAACACACTACTCATAATAATAATAATAATATAATAATAATAATAATAATAATAATAATAATAATAATGATAATAATAATAATATAACTTGCTACGGGTCTCCTCCAATCGTATTTCTACAGTGGCCAATAATACAAAAACTGACTGTTCATTATTTACATTTACTAATTTTAGTCTGTATGTTTCACCATTAGGTGACACTAACTTAGACTTTGAACCAGTTTGCTGCCACAGAACTGAAATAACGTCGAGGTTCAAGTATGAACCTGGATGAAATGGATAAGAATCATAGTAAATGCTTCTTTTTTTTAATTTTTAGGTGTCTTGCAGGTCACCTGGCAGAGGCTGGCTAAAGACGAGCGCGTTGAGAACTTGGCGACATACAGCAAACGATTTGGGCAGCAAGTGAATGAGCCTTATCAGGAGAAAATGGTCTTCACAGAAGCTTCCCTCAGCTCCACGGTAATCAAGGTGAAGAATGTGACCTGGGAAGATGAGAGCTGTTACATTTGCTCCTTTAACGCCTACCCCGATGGATCCAAACGGAGGCAGAGCTGCCTCAAAGTGAAGGGTAATTTCTTATTCATATAGTCTGACCTTTGAATTGGTTGAACGCTTGATTGACAAAAGAAAATGTGCCCTAACTTAGGCAGTTTAAGCATGGGCTCTGAAGCTTGGGAAATCTGAGCTAAGAACAAAGTTTCCAATCATGTCACAAGATCAGTTTCACTTTTAGTATCTTTTTTGTTGGTGTTGTTTTAAACTTCAGTTGATACGAATCAGAAGGTCGGGTTTTCCAGAACCATTTGCGATTACTAACGTATCCCTGGATGTTCTCCTGTTTGATTTTTTGATGATTTTGGGGCGTTTCAAACAAGAAATGAACCCAGTAAAATGCCACGCGTGACATTTCCACCGTTTCTCCAGGGATCTCTGAGGTGACAACGGCTGTGCACACTTCCAACACTGAACACGAGGAAGAAGCTGTGGAGGTCACCTTTACCTGCTCCGCTACAGGTAAACCACCACCTACCATTCAGTGGGACCTCTCCAGCCGGGACCTCAACGACAGCCAGGCACAAACCACCACATTAACGAACAGCGACTCCACCTTTACCAGCAGTGGCAACATCTCCCTGCGAGTGCCCTCAGGCTGGAAGGGATATGTGGATTGTCTGGTGAACAGCGGAATGGTGGGCGAAAGGCGGGAGAGGATACCGTTAGCTTTAGATCCTAGGAGGAAGAAAAAAGACCACGGTACGTATGTATGGATGTGTATTATTCGGGGGTTGCTAACTCAGGTGTGTCTGCCATGATCGCTTTAGAGATATGCTACATTTGGGTGATCAGAGCAGAGTTTTAGTAAAATTGTGAAGGACTCATCACTGACAGGTGGTAATAAACCTGTTTACATAATTACATTAAATGGTTATTACAGAGATTAGCTCACTGGGGAAGTTCCCAGTGATTCTTTGGTAATTCTGGTGTATGGCCCTGACCTTTGGCTTTGCGTGCATGCTAACAGTTTCATTTCACATGAATCAGATAGTTTTACACTGAGTCACAGAGTCAAAATACACAAAATATTCCCAGGAATTGTCTGAAGATCTTTGTTTACTTTCTTTTCCAGCTGATTCATTTCCAAAACACCTTTTCATCCTGGTGATTGCTGTTGTGTTCATTTCCTTCATCCTGGTTGTCGCAGTCACACTATGGAAGAAGAGGTGAGTATTCATTCAATGTTGATAGTAACAAGAGGGAAATGCTCAGCCGAGTAAGACTCCTTTTCTTTCCTCCCACCAGGTTGAAAAAATTCAGACGACCTGAGATCATTTTATGATTTCCACATTTGCAGCCACCTCGAGATGTGAAGTGACCTGAAATACGTAATCAAACAATGAATGTAGCTCTAATCTTCTTTTTTAATTTATTCAGCAAATCTAAATGCACTTTAATTGTATGCATGTGGTTCTGAGAGGAAGAGAAACAGAAAGTTCAGGAAAAATGAGCTGGATGCATAAACAAACAAGAAACAAACAGAAAGCACACTGTATGTAGTCACAAGATACCTGTGGAAAAAGGAACTTAATTGATCTTCTGATGTGTGAGGTTGTTGGTCATCCCCTTAAATGTGTGATCCTCAGTTCTGTTTTTATTTATTTATGAAATTCTATATATTGAGTAACATTCAACATTTTACTCTAATCTTGTCTGTTTGCATTATATTCTCAGCGTAATAAAAGTGGCACTAAATAAATAATAAAATCTGCTGTATAATGTGTGTGGGTGTGGGTGCGGGTGTGTGTGGGTGTGGGTGTGTGTCTAAATAAGCAGTCCTCACATGCTCTTGTCTAGTATGGCACAGGGCTTTGGTTCTTTCATTCAGTTCCATGGCAAATGCATCTATTAAATAGCTAAATAGCTCCTGCACTTATAGTCTAAGGCATTTAATGTAAACACCATCTGTAAAATATGTTTATAGCACAACCTGGTAAACGACTGTAAAAATAACCGCACATACTGTATTTATTAAGTTATTATCCTCACTTGCTGCTTCTTTTGCACTTCTGGTTAGATGCTAAACTGCATTTTGTTGCTCTGTACCTGTACATGTGCAATAACAATAAAGTTGAATCTAATCTAATCTAATCTAATCTAATCTAAATTCTCTCTCTATCTCTATCTTTCTATCACTTTCTATTCATTCTTTTCCTACTCACCTGTTAGGTTCAAACGACCATGAAACAAATGAGGCAAAGACAACAGTTTTGAATTTTACTTGCAAGGAGAACGGAGAGATGTGCTCAGTTCCAGATCTCCAACACGTTTTGACGCACAAGTTCTGCCTTCCTTCTTTTATTGAAATTAGGAGGTCCCTAGTTACACAGAATTCACATGTGTCTAAGGGAGGGGGAAAACACAAGATAGCAGGTCCCAAACAAAGCAAAAGACTGTAAATCATAATGGTGAGATTATACGTAGGTCTTCACTGATTTGACTATCTTAGCTCGCACACAGCACATTCTTCCATATCAGACAGATTAAAAGAACACCTCCTGGGTCAGGCCCTGCAGCTCTATCTCCGGTCAATGTCACTTCCCCACAGCAGCTGTATTTCTGTCGCCCTTGACCAGAGAAGTTCGAGTTCACACATCAAGCATCATGAACATTAAGCATTAACAAATAATAAGAAACATTAAATAATGAGAAACAATATAACAAGACTAAAGAATATAACAAGGTAAAAGCAAATAAATAACTTTAATATAATGGACATAACATCACCTTTTCAGCAGAGGTCTCTCTCCTCTCATTCTTTGTGCTCCTTTGCCCTATAGGGTGGTGGAGAGATTAATAATATAATAATAATATTATTATTATTATCATCCGCTGATGATACTTGTAGCTCAGTTCTGTCACCTTACATATTATATGGGGTCAAGAGAACGCACCTATCTCAAGACACCAGGACCTTCACACAATATTTCAGTATCTCAGTAGCAGCGTTCCTTTACAGCTGGAATGTAACTTTTGGCCGTAAAAGAAAAAAGTGAAGACTTTTGCAGAGATGGTCGACAGTGTGTAAGCCAGGTTTTTATCTGTCAAGAACGGAGCATTTGATTTATTAATTACATGGTAGTTTCTGCTGTTAGCTGGGGGCTGGACCTGACCTCAATTGAAGTTTAATTGCTTTAATCTATCCACCAGAGGGCGCCGTTTTTCCCCTTTTTTCCCCTCAGATGAAGGGTTTATTTTGAGGAGTTCGGTCAGAAGCGGAGCATCGAGCTGCACTTCATCGGCAACGAAATCAAACAAATCTGGATTATTTCACCAGTTATTATTTCATTGTCTTCCCAAATCGTTTGCTGTATGTCGCCAAAGAACTGACCGCTGTGACCCACATCCCGAGAGACGGTGAGTAAGCTCTTTGTAATTCGATAAAAGGATTAAGTCTCAAATTTGTTTGGAATATAGTGTCAAACAGCTAAATTAGTTCATCTTGGAAGTGGACATTTCAGAACCCTCCATGCATAGCATAAACACTTATTGTTTGGTGTAGTATGTTCAGCAACAGCACTGCCAACGTTCATGATTACAAATATCAATGCAACAGTTCATTTTTATTCGGATTTAGCTCCGTTAGTTTGCAAATCACATAATAAATGGAATAAACAAATCAGAATGTGGAGTTTATCCTCTGAGTTCAAGTTGATATGGTCAAATGGAATATTTTAATAGTTGTTGGCAGACATGAGGAGGGTTTTTAATCGTGGAAAAGTGATTTAAGTGCTGCCACACGGGAGCAGCTGCGAATCTGAATGCAGATGCCTGGCACCATAAACCTTGAAACAGCGCCTGTAAATCCGGACCTGCTCTATCATGTGGTTCAGACAGGTTTCTGCTTCCCATCAAATCCACTTGTGGAGTCTGAAACCTGCTGTTTGCAGCTTTTCTCCCCCAGCATTACACCTCGTTGCCCTGTTGCACTGAAATCTTTCTGCGCTGATGTGGTCACCTTCATGGCACACCTCTTTTCATCTCGTATTACCTTGTGATTAAAATTGATGTCATAATCTCTGCTTGGTGTGGTGTAACCCCTCCACTGCACCCACTTCTGAGCATTGCTCTATTGGAGCATTGTAATAGAAATGACTCAGAGTTTGCAGTAAATATTTGTCAGTGCTAATATCATATCATTTTGCTATTTACAGCACTCTGACTCTTGCCAGTAAGATGTGGCTACAGGTCTACAGCTATTAACAGAAGCTTTCCAGAGACTGGATACACTGGAGAGTGACCGGAACACTCCTTTTTACCCTGTTAGGATCTGCGCTGGAAATCCCACCAGTGGGAGTGAGGATGTGTGAAGTGCTGCTCTGCCTGCTGCTCTGGGTGGCTGTTTCCAGAACACAAGGTAACTTCTTTCACCCGACACTAATATAATGTTTTTAAGCCAAAATTGAAAATGTTGGAAGACCCCAAAAGGCAAGGGAGAAGTTACCAATCAATTAAATGCAACGTTTATTGTTGAGGGTTTCAGATATTAATGGATTTTGTGATGACAGATTTGACTGAAACTGTTGCCTGATTAGAAATGAGGAGATGCGCAAGACTGGTGACACAGTCGTGTGATTTCTGAGAACAGGTGAAGTCAGGGCGGCCCCCACTGTCACAGCTGAGGTGGCTCAACCCCTGCTGCTCAGCTGCAACATCGCCATAGCAACAGACCACATCATCCGTCAAGTGCGTTGGTACGACCAACACGACACGCTGCTGCTGGCGTATGAGCAGAGCAACCCTGTGGCGATCAGCCACCAAGACCCCGGCGTGCACCTCAGCCCTTCGCCAAGCAACCGCAGCCACATCACCATCAAGAAGGTGCGTCCCGATGATGAGGGCTGCTACCGCTGCGTATTTGATGTGTTTCCCATGGGAAAGCAGGAAGCCGTGACGTGTGTCAGCGTGACTGGTTAGTTGATTGTGATATTTTTAGTCTTACAATGTGCATTTATGATGCTGAACAGCTCTTGTGCTTTCATCAGCTGCTGGTTTCTCTTGGTTCCATGCGGCAGCTAACACCTAGCATTTTGAACTTTTTCCATAATTTCAGGTAACTTTGTTTTTTTTCTCCAATTTGAGGAGGCTGAAAGTTCTCAGCAAAGGTTTGAACTTTCATACTACTGTAGCCAGGAAGAAAGCCACCCAATGGTGAAGGGTCCACATACGCATTTTGATTACTTCCAGATTCTTGTTACCCAGACAACACGCACACAGGCTGCAGTCCTCACAGCTGAGCTAGATTCAGCCCGAAAACACGTGCACACGTTCCTTTCCTAATCTAACCACAATAATTCCTGTGTGTCAGGTAAAGCTCACGTAGAGGGAAATGAGACGGTAGTGAGCGGGCAGTCGGCCACCCTCTCCTGCTGGTACAGCCTCCCCAAGAAGGTGCAACAGGTGCTGTGGATGAAGACAGCCGAACAAGGTGACACCACCACCGTGGCCTCCTACGGGAGGCACGGCCAACTCAGTATAGCAGATCAGTTCATCCGGCGGATCAGCTTGAGCCGTAGCCTTGGCGACACTCAGCTGACCATCAAGGATGTCAGGACAGAAGATGAAGCGTGCTACACCTGTGAGTTCCACACGTATCCGGATGGCTCCAAAAGAACCACATCCTGCCTTTCCGTTCATGGTGAGCACCTATAGAAATGTATTCAGACCATTGATTGGTGACAGCGTTGACTGTGATTGATGGGAGTGACCCAGGAAAAAAAAAGAATAGAAGAAGACTGATGGCTGATATATTTGTTAATTTTGGTAAGTAACCTTTGATTTAGGCTGAGAGGAATTAAACCGCACAGGAACAAGAGTGAAGTGCTTTGTTTCCAGAAACCGACCACAAGTCATTAACCTGCTTCATTATCAGCTTTTGGAGCCCCCTGCCAACAGTCTTAAATCTGCTGTGCTGTTGGAAAGTGTGTAGTCTCTTCCTGACCTTCAGAAGAGTGTGAGTCTGTCCTAGAATGTGTGTTTGTGCAGTGAAAAGGGTGTCACTTAGGTGAAAGAGGTGATTAATTTGGGAGAGAGCCCAGTGCCAGAGGAACTCACTGTTCAGCACAAAAACCTCTTCTGTGTGTGTGTGTGTGTGTGTGTGTGTGTGTGTGTGTGTGTGGGTCTGGAAAGTTGCTTGGTGTCTGTTTTCATTGTTTTGTGCTGTCTGGGCACACTGACGGGCCTTGTTCTGTGGACAAATCTCTGCTGTCTGTTTGTAAAATGTAAAATGCTAACAATCAACAAACAATGCCTTGCACCAGTTTTACCAAAACCAGAGGTGAAATACGAGACCTCGGCGTCTGGAGAAACGGAGGCCAACTGTACCGCCCGGTCCCGTCCTGCAGCTCACATCACCTGGGACGTCGGCGGGGACAACCGGACGCTCGGTCCACCTGTTACATCAGCCGACAGCCAGGGTGACGGCACAACCATAGTGAGGAGCACGCTGCTCTTCCATTCCGGGTTGCTCAAGGACGTGTCCGTCAAGTGTATCATCCACCACCAGGGTCTGAAGCACCCTCTGACCGTGTCTCTCAACACGAATGGTGAGAAGATTGCAACTCCTCATGTGACCAATTGTTGGCCTCGCCGCCTGGTTTTCATTTTTAATTTGAGTTTGTGCGTTTGTGCGGCAGTGGGTCCGGCCACAGTCATCCTCCTGTCCGTGTGTGGCGTGGTTTCCGTCCTCTTCTTGAGTCTGTGCATTGTTTTCTGCAAGTGCTTCGTCTGCACGAATGGTGAGTCCGGAAGCACTTTGATTCTGAAATATCGGAAAATCTGTTTTCCAAGTCGTTTGAAGTCATTTAATTGTAGGCTGGTCTCATCTTCTGGGAGTCTGTAGGTGGCTTTAAACTAAAGTCTGCTATCGAAGCCCTTTAATCTGTGAAAAACACTACTCGGGATTATTTAGAGTTCCAAAACCAACAACCTTATGGACTGCATAAACCCCCGCCCCCAGTTGCAGAGAATTCCAGCCGCTCTAACTTTTCCAGGACATCCTTGACATTCTCAGGGGCTATTTTTGGTTTGAGCATTTGTGCTGCTCTCACTCTTTCTCGTGGGTCTGTGGTCAGTGTGGCAGCTTTCTCAAGAATCCTGCTGAACCCCCAAATTTAAAAAGAAATTTGCAAAGATTTCCGTAAGACTCTCCTGATTTCCGAACGTCTTTCCAACTCTGTGGACCCTGAGCAGAATAACAAGTGGCTGAATAATAAGTGGCAAGGCCGATTGTCTTGAGCTAGGATCCAGAAGAAAAGAGCCTTTTTTCTTCATTTAATCCTTTGGATCTTGGAAAATCATGGACATTGTGGAGGATCTGAAAGCTTGCCAGGCTGATAACAACATCCCTTCTTCCGTTCAACTGGAGACAGACAGTCTGTATTTCTGTCTTGCTCTGTCTGACATGTCAAAGAACACAATCTTTCACTGTGGCGGGGGCAGATTGCTGTTTACATGTTGGCTCTAATCCCAATTGTAACTGCTGTATGTCATCACACCACTGAAACCGACATCTAGTTTCTAAATCACGACGTAAATGAGCACTTTAAGCACAAGAAGGTCATTTGGTCAGTTGTCCAGTTGTGAAGAGCATCAATGAAATGTAGAGAAATATTTTATACCTGGGAGATGAAGCTTCAGGGAATCCTCCACCCATCCACCCAGGGAGAGGTTCACCACAAGCTACTCGTGGAATTTTATGGCCTCCTTCGAATTTGTTGAAAGAACTCAGCCACTGGCTGTGTGGGTGAGTGTGGGAAGGAAGGCCGAGACCTTCCTGGAAGCGCCAGCTGCTTTATTTGTGCCTACATTTCCTGACTTTGCTTTGGTGTGTATGGCTGGAGGCAGGACAGGTTTTCTTAGTAACATTTACCGAGAACAGGAAGTTTACCACAGATGTAACTATTTTCCCTCAGGCACCAGCAGCATGTGGTATCATACTGTAGTTTGTGTCGTGACGAGGACACGTGTTGTGTCTAGAAGCGTGGAGGCTTATTTTCTTCAAATGAGTCACCTGCTGGAATTCTGTTGGAGGGATTTGTGTGATCCCTGTTTAGCTTTGGGCGATTATAACTTGCAAATATGGACTTTTGTGTTTATTGTTTTATTCTTACGTGTCCGCCCTTTTTTGGAATTGAAAAATGAGTCTAAAATGTTTGGATATGTGGGCACTGTTTCTGTTTCTGCCCACGCACGTCTAACCAGGACTATATGAGGAAACAATTCATTTTCTGACATTACTATTAGCCCCAGTACGTTTTTGTTGTGTGATATTTGACAAGTATTGACATGCTAAAATGCTGCATATGTTTCTGATGACTAGTTCGTAACATTAATTACATTCAGATGATTTTTTGAAACATTTAAAAAAAGATCTTACCACTGTGCGTAATGTACAATATTGAAACAATTTGGCAACCGCTGTGCTAATTAGAACCTGTCTTTTCCATAGAGGCTTTAACGAGGCAAAGGCACCATGGTTAATGATGCTTAATCATCGTCCATATTTGAGCGCACTCTGCGATAGTACGCACATAGTCTGCATGATTAATGGAATTCTCCCACTAATTTTTCCATCCTGTTTCTTTGTTCTCAGACTGATTCGGATGACAGCATCATGCTGCTTTGATGATGGTCCAGTGACGCTCTGAGCGCGGCCTCGCTGCTCGGGAACCAGCGCTTTGTTTTACAGACGGAGGGAATTAACCTGTGCCGGTCTGCTCCCATGAGCTGGGATGATGCTGCTAGTTTTGACACAAATCTTTCTTTTATTATTTACGGAATCAGCAGAACTAAAACTGTTTTATTTAAAAGACTCTACTGTTGTTATAGAAATGTCTCTGTATTATAACATCTCATTAGCAATATTATATTTTACACGAGTTACCCGGCAGCCAGCAGTTGAGAAGAGCTGCTGAAATTCCTCATCTGTGTTTTAAAGAAGTTGTAGAAGCCCGTCAATTTCAGCAGACAAATGCGAGTTAGAGAAATGATAAAAGAGTGGTGAGACTGAGGTGTGTAGTAAACCAGCCATGAAGGACTTTCCACCCAAACCTTTCCTGTATGACTGATTAGGATGTGAATCAGCAATGAGGTGGTGTGTATGTTTTCCACATACCTTCCACATTCTTTTCTTTTTTTAAAAAATGCATTTATTTCTTTTTTAACAAAAAAGACGTGTTTGTGTTGTGTAGTATTGGGACTGTATGGGAGCACCTGTGTGGGGTTTGTTTAAATTCTCCTGATAAAAACTGCTCTTTGATACCCTGAAGCTCAACTTTAACAACGGAACTGTCTTTACCTAACGATAACCTTGAGTTTAGCATTAAACATCAGACGTACAGTGTATTGTTTACCTGAGTTTGTTAAAGTCAATATTTATTAGAAATCACTCGTTTTTTCTGCTGATGCTGACAAGGACGGACAGATCTGCAACATTTATCATCTGTTGTTCTGCTCTGGGTTTCTTTATATTGTGTTCTTGTGGGACAATGTTTGGGCCCTTTGGTCCCAAACTGCAGTCTTCCAAATAGCTAAAATAATTTTTGACATTGTTGTTGCGAACTTTGCATAACAGGGAGCTTGTGTCCTCCACACGCTACTCCAGTCATTTTGCTCCTCTCATTGATCTTAAGATCATCTTTGTTTATGACTGTTTTTAAAATAAAAAAAAACCCCGTAGCTCTATGTCTTATGATTGACTCTTGTTTTGATCTTATCATCCTGGTAACTTGGCATGCTGTATTTTTTCCACATGGGAACATTTATTAGCATAATAAAAATGTTTTCATTTCATTTTCCACAAACGCACAAAGACGGGAAAAGGGTAAGTACTTCCTCTGGTGTTGATGTAATGTTTTGGGCGTATCAGCAATGCTTTTCCAACAAGACTAACGGCTAATATCCAGGACCAAATCAGCTACATCCTTTGTAGATTTGTCCAGAAGAAAATGTGGTCTTGATTTCTTTTTGGGACTTTAAACATTTTAAAAGTTCAGTTTGTCTTATTGAAATTTGTGATTAAACAGCAGTAAACTGAAGTTTAGTTTACACATGTATGCCACATGAAAAACACACTTTAGATTTGTTTATAAAACCATAAGTGGCAAAAAAAAGTTCATCAGAGAATTATGGGCTCCTGGTTCCAAGTTTAAAACAGAATTAAGGAACACTGAGTGGGTCACCGAAGTGAGCTGTTATTGCATCTGAAACAGCAAGTGTCGAATGTTCAATGTGAGTTTTGAACTAATTTAATAATTTTAATTTAAAAAAACTTAATCTGAGCGACAGATTTGCAAAATGATGATTAATCTAAGGTTATTTAGGGTGTGAAAAGTTGAATATCATTGGACTTGAACAATAAACCATTTCTGTAAAGAGGGAAAATTTGTTTATGAGAGGCTGAAACCTGTTGCCTGTCCCCGCCTCTGTAGTAAACAGAGCGGGCACAAATTAATGTTTGGTAAATGATGCGATTTCTCACTGTTACATTGTCAGCATTAGGATAAAAAAAAAGATTCAAAGAAGATTTTAACACTCGAGAAAGACTGTGTCTGGTGGAAAATAGAGGCGAAAGTCCTGTTTGTCTGTCTTATGCACGTGAGCTTTCTGAAAACAAGAAAAAATCTCACAACACACCCAAACAAACAAAAAAGGTTGTAATGAGCCCCTAAAGGATGGAACTTGACAGCAGATCTTTCTAAATGTAATAAAAATCAGTATTTACATTGAATGTAATGAATGAATTCAGCTTTTACCAAATATGGGAAGATCTTTTGGTCTAATCTTGCATGAGCTACAGAGGAGAAAGTTATGAACACATAAACACTGAGAAAGAAACTCTCTTAACTGTCAGCATTGAAGGTAAGGGTTACTATTTTCCAAATGGATACATGTACAATGATCCAGCACCAGTGGGAGGACTTCATCATTCATCATGCTGCTGTCATCCTCCAGCCTCAGTCACTCTGTTTGAAAATAATAGTCTTTACTCATATTCTGCAGTAATATAGCAAAATAAATAAATAAGAATAAAAATTCAGAACGTAGAAATGCACAAAAACAGTTCAAATGTAGGCTTATCATGTTCTGTCATACTGCTCATGACATGATTATACCCCATCACCTGTTTTGATATGTTTAACAACAGCGCCGTTGCCTGGCGACCGGTGCTATGGCAGGTCAGCTGATTGTCGCTCCGACTGCGCAGACGCGCCCCGTTCCGCTTACGCGGTGACGTTCTTCTCGACGTCGTCGACAAGCCGATAATGGCGGAGTACCTGGCATCCATTTTCGGCACAGAGAAAGACAAGTAAGTTTTTTAGAGTCATTGCATGCATTTGCATCCTATACTGTGGGTTTAGCACCGGGAACACGGCCCCAGTGGGCCCCCATCACCAGCGCGTCCTGGCGCAGTCGCCGCACTTCTGAATACCTTCTGTTCATGCCATTAGCGGCGTGACGCTAACCTTACGCTAACACTTTGAATGAAATCGTGGAATGCATCTTTGCTACCTTGCAGCAGTTCAGTGCTGCTTGTGCAAAGTGCTCCGTCCTCTTGCAGAATATACTCGGGAGAGTGATGGTGCACACGAAGAAAGTGGCATTGTGCATCCTTGGCTGTCAAGTGGCCAACTGAAGCGCAGCCTTGTCCATTAATGGACCTGGTAGCATGCTAGTTGTTTTGTTCTGTTTCACCGATGGAGTGCAGTAAGAGCATTTACTATGCACCTGTGACACATGCTTCATGTGACACATGGTCTTCTTGTTTGAGCAAGGACTTAAAAGGAGCAAAATAAACAGTAACTCCCTGAGATTTCTTCCCCCATTAGCATTAAAATGATTTAGGGGGGAAATGCACGAAGTTGTCTTCATCATTGCTATTTTTTCTTTTAGAGACAACGTTATGTCGACAGATTTAACAAAAACAATCAATCACCTTTTTGTTTAAATTGTTTTGTATTTGCTTTTATCATCACTCCTTGTTCGCTGTTTTGGTTCAGTGTCACTGCCCATCCAGAACACTGTAGTTATATTTTGTTTCTTTTTAACTGATTTGTTTGCTAATGGGTTTTTTTCTTTAATGAATCCGTGGATAGTCTAACTGACAGAACCTTTAATTCGTTTTATACAGGGTCAATTGTTCCTTCTATTTTAAAATTGGAGCTTGCAGACATGGAGACCGCTGCTCAAGATTGCACAACAAACCCACTTTCAGCCAGGTAAAAAAAATCCTGTCAGCACACAAATGACGCCACCAGACAGGAGAACTATGAAATGAGGTAGTTGCATTTGTAGTTTAAAGGAAGATTGCTTTAGGTTCCGACTTGCAGTGGCTTTTCCAATCATTGAATAAAGTATATACACACACAACTCAGATATATTTTGGCCACGGTGTTGTACTGATTGGGCTTACAGCTTTTACATGTTTGAACATATTAACTGTGCATCTGTGAATGCTGGTGTCTGCACGAAAAGAAAGCAGAAACTAATTTCTGTTTCCTAATGTGTTAATAATCTATTTGTTAAATGTGTACCAAGTATTTTTATTTTTAAGAATAGGCGTAAAAATGTGGTGAAAACGTCCGTTTCGCTCTTTGTCAGAAAGGAAAAGCACAAAAGTAAATGAAACACTGGTGACATTCCTGGGTTGATAAGTGACAATGCTGCGTCATGCTTTTCGTCCTTGCAGACTATCCTGATTCAGAACATCTACCGTAATCCCCAGAACAGTGCACAAACAGCTGACGCCTCGCGATGTGAGTATAAACAATTTTAAATGTGTAAATATGGCAATATCACCATATTCTGATTATAGTGCATTATCCATGTTTTTAGCAATGTTTACAAGTGTTGTTCTGAGTCACAACTGTCTGTAAGAGCCTAGAGGCAAAACAAGCAAATTCCAAACAGAAAAGGTTTTTCAGAACAGTGGTTCTTGGGACAGAACTTTGGAACTATCTTTTCCTACACGTATTTGTGTCATTTGTCAAGTTCTAGTTATGTAGAGTTTGACGGCGACTGTATTCTGTTCAACTGGTTGTAAATAAAGATGTGGGGAAAAGACATTCCAAAACCCAAGATGAAATTAATGATTTTCCCACTGACATCACAATGTTTGTGCAGTGACAAACATATTGTAATTAAGTAAAGGGTCAACCTATAATCCAGTTCACCAAATACATTCAGTTAAATAAGCTCTTATGTAAGCGAGGCAAATGTTGACCAAGTCAAACTAAACAACATTATCGATAAAATAGAATTAAAGTCTGTAAAATGGCTGAGACTGCAGCAAGTCAACACAGATGCTGTGGAGGTGTGTGTGTGTAGCCGGGTGTTTGTGTTTGGGTGTTGTGATATTAGATTCTGTGTGTGAAGAACATCAGTATCAGTGTTTAACACGCTCCATTTGTACTCCCATCTTTTACAACCAGACTCCATCTGGCTTTACCTTCTATTATTGGTGGTTTTGTAGGTGCTGTGAGTGATGTGGAAATGCAGGAGCACTATGATGAGTTCTTTGAGGTGAGTGAACATCGTGTTTTTGGCCCTGTTGAAGGAGAGATGCTTTTCTTTACGCTTTTGTCTTGTATAAACAGGAAGGTAACAATGAACCTGTCAAACTTGCCAGCGTGAGATGTGAATACAGGCTGGACAGGTGAATGGTTGTTGTTATCTCCCCACAGGAAGTGTTCACAGAGATGGAGGAGAAATATGGCGAGGTTGAGGAGATGAACGTGTGTGACAACTTGGGTGACCACCTTGTGGGCAATGTTTATGTCAAGGTTGGGTTTGGTTATCTGTGCCGATACACCCACATGCTCCGGACGTTATTTTGATGCAGGAAAATGAATGTTTAGCTCCAGTTTTCTTGGCCTGACATACCTTTTTATATAACACGTAGTTCCGTCGAGAGGAGGACGCTGAGAAGGCAGTCATGGACCTCAACAACCGTTGGTTCAACGGGCAACCCATTCACGCAGAGCTCTCCCCCGTGACCGACTTCAGGGAAGCTTGTTGTCGCCAGTATGAGATGGGGTGAGTCTCTGTTGTGATGTGCTGGTAATTGTGCTATTCCTCTTTTACATGTGTGTGTTTAATGCACCTAAACAGAATTATTGACTTGTTGAATATGGAGGAAATAAATTCGGCGCCTTTGATTTCTTTGACACTTTATAGCAGCACATTAATACTCAGGCAGGCTTTTCCCTAATTATCTCTAAAAGCAGTCAATATTTTACTTGCTTTGACTGTTAAAATAATTGCCGTGTTGACAGACTGACGTGGCCACTGAGTCACGTGTTGTAGTTATCAAAGAAACTGACTTTGGTCAAGGCTGCTCGAAACAAAAAATTAGCTATTGGATTAAGGGGTGAATTTGCAATGGAAGATTAATAATCAGAGTGATTTTAGACTGATGGTCTGACCCTCGGTTTGTATTAGTCATACTTTTATCTGGTGACCTTCCCAGGTTCTGCACTCCATGCCAGATATTAGGTAACAGCTTCATGTTGCACGTGGACCTCTGTTCGTTCCTCGGGCACTCAGATAAAATCCATTTTCCCTTGAAAATACAGGGATTAACTTTGAAGCGTGAATAAGCTGCTTTAGAATCTTTTGTTGTGAGAAGCAGACATGTTGCTTCATGAATTTTGTATCCGTCTTTGTAATGACTCACTTGGATACACCTGTTTCACCATCCAGCACCCTTGATGTGTTTTAAGTCGTTACTTTTGGTGTTTCGACAGAGAGTGTACTCGAGGCGGTTTCTGCAACTTCATGCACTTGAAGCCCATATCGAGGGAACTTCGACGGGAGTTGTACGGCCGCCGCAGGAAAAGGTTCAAAAATCATTTTAAGAGCAAAATATTAGCCAGAGTGGTGTCTCAAATAAGAATGTTCCCATCAGGCACCGATCTCGCTCACGCTCCCGAGAACGGCGTTCCCGCTCCAGGGACCGACGACGGGATCGTGAAAGACGAAGGTCGCGGGATCGAGAGCGCTATGGAAGGTTCTAAGCAAGCCCCAAGTGATCCCGGTGTCCCACCACGACCCTCACCATTTCCCCCCAGCTGTGATGACAAATTTATTTTTCTTTCTTCTTTTTTTGTCAAATTGTTGCAAGTGTTTTCCTTTATTTTCTTTTTTAAGACAAGCATCTGTTTCTTTCTCAATAAAACTAAATTTGTAATTCTTGATTCAAGAAATTTTATTTTTCAATTGCAAATGAGCAGTTTGAGACCCACTGGTCATCTCTTCTCATTCGTTGGTTTATAATGAACAAAGCAGAATTTCCTCCAAATTGGGAAAAGTAAGATTTGGCTACAAACCAACAATCTGAATAGTTGTTGTTTGTTTTTGAGGTATGATTGGGATGCAATAATACATTTATATAATAAAATGTAGTCTTTAGCTGACAGGAAACACCCCCTGTCTTAACTTTGTCCACCATAAGAACAGAATCATGAGGATTAAGCAAACATTTCTAGTCCCTTTGACTGCTTTGACATCCTGGCCAGTCATGTGGCTATTTAGGCTTGTCTTGAACTGGTCATGAGAACTTCTCAAGCTGCCACATGAGCCAAAGTCCGTGTATGGCGTGTTGGCTCGGTAAGGGACCACAGGTGGCCAGACTATTTGGTCACTCCGGGTTCCCTAACACCCATATTGAGAAACCAAGGCCCTGATTGGTGGGCTGCGCCACACAAACGCCCCCGCCGCAGCCAATCAGAGGGAGCCTTAAATCTTGGCCCACATCACCTCAATCGGCGCACGTGTTTCGTCACTACAGTGGTGCTCTTTAACGGAAGTTGTTCAGGCGGAGCTGTTGTTCTGGACCATCCTGGTGGGAGCGATCGCGTCTCTGGGTTTTGTTTACGTACACGTTTTTCGGGCTCCTAGTCACTTAACAGGTGAGTGAGACTCGACAGATGCGATGTAAAAAAATGGGATGTGAAAATGTTAAAAGAGCCACGTGTTTTAAACAGGTAAATGTGGTAGTTTATGATGCGCACACAACTGTGGCGCTTTTGGCTGGGTCACGTTTTGGTTCGTTGTTGCCGATGCATGTAATAGGATCGCCAGTCGTGGTTTTCGGGGGGGAAGGGAATGTCGGAGCATGGTTAGTTAAAGGGGGCATTATTTTGATAATGTTGGCAGTGACGATCAAGTGTGCGGAGATTGCGTCATTTATTTTGTCGATGGGTGACTAATTGAAATCCCCTGAAATGGAAAACGGAGAGGAAAGAACAGATTATTCTATATATCCGGAAAAATCTACCACGCTGAAATAATTACAGTAGTCATTATTTTTTGCCGCCTCTGAAATCTTGGGTTTTGTTTTGTTTTTTTAAATTAAATATCTCCAGAGCGTTCGTTGACCTTGGGGCGACAAGACTCAAATGCGTACGTGTCTGCGGCTCCACACTGTTTATTTGCAACATTCCTGCTTTTCATTGGAGGTCATATATTTGGTTTGGGTCAGCGACTGTCTATTGGCCTGGTGAGCAACCGATACTGTGGTCGTTGCTGGTAGGCTGATTGTTTGATCAACACCATAGCACAGAATTGGTGGCGCTTTTAAAGCTACAGAAGAAGATTAGAAATGCAACATTACTTTTTGGTGGTGGTTATTGTTTTCCTGATCTAGTTAGAGGGTTAAATATGCTATTGCATGAGTTTTCTGCCTTGCAGTGTTGGCTCTGGCACAGAGGATCATAGTGCTTCCATAAGCTCAAATTTGAGCCTCCTACTCTTTCCCACAGTTAGAAATTCAGGTAAACCAGATGTAAAAAATGAGAGTAAACAAGAAAAACAAGAGTAAACTAAATGGGAGAAGAGCTATGTCACCTAATAAAGTGCCCCATCTCTACTTACTGTCTCATCATAATATATGAAAAGATAAAGAGAACCAGTCAGGAAAACAAAAGAATACTTCACTTTTTAAAATTAAAGAGGAGCTAAGAACATAGGGCTGCAATTTTCTGCAAGGCTGAATGATTGTGGTTATTCCAGTGAGGCACCTGATCATAGGTGGAGTTTGTGCACACACATCGGTGTCCAGGAAATGACTTGGGAAAAAAGAATGTCAGACTTTCAAAGCATTCTCTCTTGAATCGGATGTCTGACAAACTACTTTCGATGTTCTGTTAGAACAGAAACCGAACAGTTATTACTATTAAATATCAGCTATGCTAGGAGTTTAAAGGCTAACATTTCAACTTCAGGTCTGCTGGCTTGTCGGGTGCCAGTCTGCTTTATTACTCTGCGTCATATCATGTTATCTTACATAATTAACAGCGTCATTTATCAATATTATGTCCATCTGATATTCAGTTAATACTACCTCTCACAGAGAATGGAAGCAGAAAACATCTGATTGGTTCTGGACAATGTTTAACAAAGACTGATAAGTTAGGGATTCTCAGGATGTGTTATTACTGCTAATAATTAATTCCCCTTGTTTGAAAACATACATAATCTTTATGAATATGGACAACACATGCAAATATGTTTTTTCCACCCACATTATCTTGAGCGTCTGAGCGTTTCCCACAGCTTAAACTTGAGTCACTCTAGCTCCTAGAATATGTTAGTAACTGTCAGCTGACTGTATAAATGGGAAAGAGCTTTGTTAAAGGAGCAGCAACCACATGCCGGTTTTTCACGTTGACTCCCTCTTAATGGGACGTGTGAAGAACGCTGTGTCAGTTGTTGACCCGCATGAGTTGCTGAAGCGCTGCCTCAGATCGTTTGGATCTCTCAAGGAAAACATTTATTTGAGGAGCATCAAATTTAAAAGTTGGCATTTATTAATGTATTTGCTGGCATGCTAGAAAACAAAAACTGCTGATGTCATTGTTACTCATGAAAAGAAATGTTCCACTATAATTGCATTCTTTTCTCCAGGGTAAGCCATGCCATCAGTTCCCTCAGCCAAAGAGAACCCAGTGAATGGCCCTGTGTGCCCTCATGCCAGCAAGCTGCCCCACTCCAACGGGGTCGACAAGGTGACCCCGACGGCCAATTCAGAGGATGCGGACAAAGCCATTCAGCTGAGCACAAAGAATGCTGCTGCAGAGAGAAAATGGATCCGCCCCGACCTTCCCAGCCGCTGCAAATGGAGTCTGGGAGCCTCAAAAATTGATTCCCCGCACTTTCAAGCTCCAAAGTAAGACACTGCTTTCAGGTTTTATCCGTGCTCTTGCAAAATGAGGAACAGAAATGATGATGTGGATGAGTAAGAACAAATAATCATCTTTAGCCCAACTCCTCTTTTTAGAGCCAGCTCTCCGCCCATTCTTCCAAACATCCTGCACAAGATCGGGGACACTCCGATGGTGCGCATCAACAAGATCCCCAAAGCGTTTGGACTCAAATGTGAAATATGTAAGCTTCCTTGATGCATCTCTACCTCTGTTTGCAACCCAAACGTTGGTCATTGAAGCCTTCTGTCTGTGATGTATTTGAAGTTGCCAAGTGTGAGTTCTTCAATGCTGGCGGCAGCGTGAAGGACCGGATCAGTCTGCGGATGATTGAGGATGCCGAGCGGGATGGCACCCTCAAACCTGGAGACACCATCATAGAGCCCACCTCTGGAAACACCGGTAGGTGTCCTCGCTGCATTTCAACAAGATTCCGGTTGCCGCAGCTTAGGAAACTTGTGACTTCTTTCCTGTTTTTCAGGTATTGGCCTGGCTTTGGCTGCAGCTGTCAAAGGGTATCGCTGCATTATTGTCATGCCTGAAAAAATGAGCATGGAGAAGGTGGGGCCTGGTTTTTGTCTTTTTAAACACAATTAATCAATTCTGGCTAAAGGAAAAATACCGTAATATAATATTGAAAAGCATGCAAGGGAGCACTTTACAGCAAACTAGCCATTGGTGACATGAGTGTAACATAAAAAACTTGATAAACTTAATAAAAAGTGCATCCGACCTCAAAAATATTGACTGTTGTAAATGAGAGAAGTCGAATCTCTGAAACTCGCAAAGCCAAAATGAAGGAAAACTATGTGCTTCACCTAAACACGACGCGCGACTGCACACTTGGGAAATCTTTGCCCCTGATAATGAAGGACTTGTAATAATGACAGAACACAGTTTTATTTATCTTCTATTAGTCTGTTATTAGACTTCATATTTTTTCTGTTTTTTTGAATACAGGTGGACGTATTGAGAGCACTTGGAGCTGAGATTGTCCGTACACCTACCAGCGCTCGCTTCGACTCACCAGAGTCTCATGTTGGCGTGGCTTGGCGCCTTAAAAATGAGATCCCCAACTCCCACATCCTGGACCAGTACCGTAACCCGAGCAACCCTCTGGCTCACTATGACACCACAGCCGAGGAGATCCTGGAGCAGTGTGATGGTAGGCAGACAGCATTGCCTAATCCAAAATATCCTGTCTGGATCTTTGACTGACCTTTTGCCATCAGGTAAAGTGGACATGCTGGTGGCAGGAGCTGGCACGGGTGGGACCATCACAGGCATCGCCCGCAAACTCAAAGAAAAATGCCCCAACATCAAAGTAAATCATCAAATTGTAGAACAAGTTTAAGTTACATTAGATACCCTTTGTCAGTGTACTAGGATTAACCCATGAATGGTGTGTTGTGTGTAGATTGTTGGTGTTGACCCTGAAGGCTCCATCCTGGCTGAGCCTGAGGAGCTCAACAAGACTGACAAGACCCAGTATGAGGTGGAGGGCATTGGGTACGACTTCATCCCGACCGTCCTTGACAGATCAGTGAGTTCCACATCTTGTGTTTTTGTTTCCCTAAAATATATCCTCTCACTGTCACATGACTTTTTTCGTCAGGTAATTGACACATGGTACAAATCAAATGACGAAGAATCTTTTAACATGTCTCGCATGCTGATCAGAGAGGAGGGCCTGCTGTGCGGTAAGGACAAATAAATACTGACTTGGTCAAGTATTTTCACTTAAAAATAAATGGAACTCTCCTGAATTAAATGATGGTTAAAGTGGCAAATGATTGTCATCGTCTCATCTTCTTGACCACTTTATCTCTTTCGGGGGTCACAGGGAGGGTGCAGATATGGGTGAAGGCAGGGTCCGCCCCTGGATATGTGTGCGTTTGTGGGTTCAGTACCTTGCTATAGGGTACCCTGGCAGTGCTCTGAAGGTGTTCTGGCACCTTCCTCTACTATGAGAACACCTACCGTGTTTTGTCCACACCTGGGCTTGAACCCAGAACCCTCCACTTCTCAGCCCAGCCCAGTTATAAGATAACATTTTTGTTGTTTTCAGTATTTTTGTTCGGAAAATGAGTCATTAATTGCCACGTAGCTCACTGGAAAGATTCAAGCAAGTCAATTCTCCAAACATTTGCATATAATACTTCAGGACGTTCTTTAACTGCTAATAACATAGGTAGAAAATGCTTCCTTTATGTTTTATTTACGCTGAATAGTTTTTCCTCTTTGCTCTAAAAGGCGGCAGCTCCGGGACGGCCATGGCAGCAGCCGTCAACGCTGCCAAAGACCTAAAGGAGGGTCAGCGCTGCGTAGTCATCCTGCCAGACTCCATCCGCAACTATATGTAAGAATTCCTATTGAGTGAATTTCAGGATCATATTTTTCCATCCTTCTTGTATTACATAATCATTTTTTCCCCACACTTGTTTAGAAATATAACATTAGTTTTATGAAGAGTATTTTTTTTTATGTTGACTGTGTTTTATTTTCCTTTTTATATGAGAGTAATTTGTATTGGTTAACAGGTCCATAGATCAATCAAGTGTGACTTATTTGATACACTGGTGCTGAACAGTTTACTTCATGTTGATTTATTTTGATTTGTAAGGTCTAAGTTCCTGAATGACAAGTGGATGGTCCAGAAGGGCTTCCTGAGGGAAGAGGACATTATGGTGAACAAACCATGGTATGTGCATTACCAAATCACTTGTGTTATTGTGGAAATCTCCTGTTTCTGGATATCACTCACTCACTTTCTACCGCTTGTTCCTCCACTGAGGGTCGCGGGGGGACTGGAGCCTATTCCAGCACAATGGGCGGAGGCAGGGTACACCCTGAACTGGACGCCAGTCAATTGCAGGGCTAACACATATAGACAAACAACCATTCTCTCTCACACTCACACCTACGGGCAATTTAGAGTTTCCAATTAGCCTAATCCCCAATCATGCATGTCTTTGGACTGTGGGAGGAAGCCGGAGTACCCGGAGAGAACCCACGCAGGCACAGGGAGAACATGCAAACTCCACACAGAAAGTCCCCCAGCCTCAGTCCCAACCAGGGATCGAACCCGGGGCCTTCTTGCTGTGAGGCAACAGTGCTAACCACCACACCACCGTGCCGCCCTCGGCCCTGTTTCTGGATATTTTGTGAAATTTGCTCCTCTGCTTCTCTCAGGTGGTGGAACTTGAAGGTGCAGGGTCTGAACCTTTCGGCCCCACTGACTGTCCTTCCCACCGTCACCTGTCAAAAGACCATCAAAATCCTTAAAGAGAAAGGCTTTGACCAGGCCCCTGTGGTGGATGAGTCAGGGTGAGTGTCCAGCTGGTCACTGGATCCCTTTACGGTGCCATCAGAGCTGATGTCTGTAGTATGTCTCTGTGTCCAGATTGGTCCTGGGTATGGTGACTTTGGGAAACATGTTGGCCTGTATTCTGGCAGGAAAAATCCGGCTGTCTGACCCAGTCAGCAAAGTTCTCTACAAACAGTTCAAACAGGTCAGTGCCAAGTCAAACTCCTCCTTTGTGTAGTTTAACCTTCATTAGTTAGTTTGTGCTCATTGCAATTACTAATATTTTTCAGTACAGTGTTGCAGTGTTTCAATTGGGATGCATACGGCGAACATTTCAGGGGGGAAAACGTAATTAATTTCTATAATTGCCAACAACTCTACCACAAAGTACTGTAAAGTTGTGCTGGAAGAGGGCACATCATCAAAACCATATACCCGTAAAATCTTTACAGTCTCGCGTCATTATTCTTTGAAAAGACGGAAGATAACGTTCTTTTACCATTCTGAAACTGCAACAATTATTAACCTCTTGTCATTTCACCATTTCTATTTATTCAACAGCTTTATTGCATGTTTTTCTGATGTTGCGCAATTCTTATTGTAATAATTTATGGCAACTGTTCCTTTGGGTTATTTGAGTGCATATCTGAACTTAATGGGTTTTATTACCATGATTTGTCTGTAATCTGTGGCTTCCCAGTCCTGTTTCAGTTGCTGACTTTGTAGTGTTTCAGAACATGTCTATTTTTTGGAATATACTGGAACTGATTATCAACTATTTTAGCTCAATGTAATATAATTCTGTCACATGGATCTGCTGCTCTGTAAGCCATAAAAAGTGACGTTGATTGCTTCATTTACAAAATTATTGCTTTGTTTTCATTTAAAGATTCGCCTGAATGATAATTTGGGAAAGCTGTCTCGCATCCTGGAGACTGACCATTTTGCCCTCGTGGTACACGAACAGATTCAGTGTAAGTACAATATTATCACAAACATGCTGTCATTGTCAAGAAAAGCATGTACCTGTAGGCTTTCAAGGACGTAGTGCAAACGTGATGCAGCCCCACACATTTTAATAGGTTTTCTTCAAGGCCCCCTCAAATGTATCTTAAATGTATATTTGTCTCTTGGTATTTTTATTTTGATCTTGTATACATTTTGCCGTCATATGGAACTTTATATTACAACTTTATATTGTAGATTGACATTTGGAACTGCCTTGATGACTTTTCTTTCACTGTTCATTCTCCAGACTTGACTGACGGTTCTGCAAGTCTGAAGCAGATGGTGTTTGGGGTGGTGACGGCCGTTGACCTGCTCAACTTTGTCACTGGACGGGAAAGGAGGGAGCGATCCATGTCTGAATCCACCGACGAGCTGAACTGAAACTGTGATAAACATTGCCAAGAGAGAGAATTTGCTTTTACCAACTCTTCTAAAAATACAATTATAAACATTTTGTTTTGTGCATGTAAGTCTTAAGAAATAATCAGCCAAAAAATTCAGAGTGTTTACCATCTGTGACACTAGATTACGTTTTTTTGCTTTTAGGCCTGAGTGGGTATTTCAAAGTATGCTGGGTTTTTGTACTTTTTTCCTTGTAAGTCTTGAATAGAAGCCTCTGTGTTTCTACTTTGTCTTGGACATTCACAACTGTGGCTTTTTGTTATAATTGAACATGTAAAGCATTTGATAAGAGTAGACAGACAGTTACTGTACAAAAACACATTCGTAAACAGTACTGCTTATTTTCTGCTGCTTTTTCATTTCAGCTTGTTTACACATTAACAAACTACAGGCAGAATGCCATATGTAATTTGTCAGTGCTATGTCTGTACTCTGTAAAGTGGTCTTGAGTATTTAAGCAGTTTTTGAGAAATATTTTCTATTCTCATTTTTTTTCTTCTTCAATGATTGTGTATGATTACATTAAAAGAAGTAAGACTTTTGTCTTGTCTGCCATCACTAGAGGTGACATGGCCCCTAGCAGATATTCCTTTTAAACAGCAAAAACAATTTGATTACGGTAGTCACATGATATAGAATTGCGAAAAAGACGTGACAATAATATCTAAATACTGTAAAAGGACAATGCGATAACGAAAGCAGATCATATTAATCGTTGTTTGTAATATTGGGGGGGGGGGGCGAGATAAAGCGAATTCTTTGACCGAATTTCATTTTTCTCGATTTTACGCGACGAAATCTGAGCGTAAAAGCCGCGGGCGGTGTTTGTGTTTACCAAGTGAACTCTTGCCATCTAATTAGGCTTGATTATATGCAGTCTAAATAAAGACCGCCACGCTTGCCTCGCTACGGGGCACGCTGTACAGAAAATGAAGCGAACCCCGCGGTGTCGTCCAATCAGCGACGTCAATGCAAGCGTATGTATGTGTTGTGTTGTCGCTGCTACGAGGAAGGCTCGACAGGCAGTATGGCGGAGGGAGATGGTGTGTACGAGTTAGAGGAGCTTGAAAATCACTTACAGACTTTGTTGAGCCGCTATTCCAGCGATGACTTGCGAGTGGATTGTCGGCCGTTCTGCTCCGACTTTTGCAAGGTAAGGGCCTGAACCTGGAGTTGGTGACAAGTTTTTTTTTGTCGAAGATAAGAGCAAATGCTGTATGTTAGCCTACTCCCCTCCCCCAGAATTGGCCGATACGCTGTTAGCATTAGCTGTTGCCTCGGTAGCGTTTGACGTTTAAGTCTTTGTCGCTGCAAAAACAAATTGCATCCGCTAACGCATGTGAAATAACGCATTTTATATGACATTTTCGCTTTTAGTCGGCCCTTTTGAAGTCCCCAGGTGTCATATTTGTGATACTTTGTTACTGTGACTGTATACTTAATAAGCTAACTTGGCTATTCCATCCGATAGCTGCCCAGTTAGCCTCAAATTTACCCACAATTTAGCCAGAATGACGGACTAAGAACTTTCTGCCCGCTTTTCAACGGTTTTGGCAGTCAATAGACGTGTATTAAGTTGCACCCATAAACTGCAGTGCAATTTGTATGTTTAGTAACCAAGTAACAACTTTTATATGCGGATAGCTGATAACATTTTGATTCCCGAGTCGCGACCTTTAACTCGGACTCGGCTGCTGTAACATTAAATTGTCAGTTGCATAAAATAATTAAAACGCACCACAGCGTGCATTGAGTCATAATATCGGTTTCCTGGAGCTGCATGGTTTACTTCTGCAGGATTATTGGCTGTATTCGGCAGCTAACCCATCTGAAACATTTCAGCCAAGCTTGAACTTTCTGTTTGTACTGTGTGAGATGATTAGATCTACGGCTAAGGCGCCTCGTCGGTGTTTTGAATTAAATGACAAGAATAAATAACTTGTGAGGCTTCTGGACTTGTTGAAGTTCTACTTTAAATGGTTGCACTGATTGGACCACACGGTAATGACATCATCATTGTTGACGGTACCGTTCCATAGGGGCTCGGTGGCGTGGATCTGCACCGTTAAAGGGCATTATTCCTCCCCCTGTCTTTGGGTCTGGGTAATATCTCATTACTTTGGATCTCTTCCATATGTTTGCCATACGTTTACATGGATGCTTCCATGCTACACATACAGCTTAAGTGATTTCGCCATAACTTATGATCTACCTATTTATGTAAGATTTTTCAATTTTATGGAAATCAGGTTCGTCGTACTAAATATTCCCAAAATGATCATAAAATATTTATTGAGACCTCGGAAATGAGTTCATTAAAAGGAGAACCCAAAAATATGGAGAGGCAGACGGGGCCGATTTGACCCAAGAGGACAACGAGTCGAGATAAAAGTTGAACACGAGGCTAATTGTTATTTTGAAAAATTGTTTTAAAATCTGTTCGTTAAAATGCGATCTTTTTTCTGACTTGCCACTGAATGCCCAAATTTCAGAGCAATGGGATCAGAAGATCATTTGGGTGTCCAACTTCAAATTGTAACCTATGCATCTTGTTTTCAAAAACATATGGTATGATATGACTGTCAGTTTGTTCAGGAATGCAGTTCTTGTAGAGATATTGATGCAGGCCTTTGTCCATATTTTGATTAGCAAGATTATAACATGACTCAGTATATAACTTGGCAACAAATGTATAAATAAAACTCCATATATCAATATATCTGCACTAATAAATGTCTAGCCTCGAAATAATTGCCAAAGAAGGCATTGAAATAATGATTTCTCATCATGAGATTCCAACACTAACTTAAAACAAATGAACTTAAACTGGCTTTAAACCTGTTATTATATTAATGAGGATTATAATATAATCTCTACCTTCAGGCTTGTCTTTGACTTTATTAATCCCCCTATTCTTCGTGCAGGTGGTGGAGGAGTTTGCTGCTCGCTGGCAAGTCCCGTTGCCTCAGCTCAGGATCTTGAAAATAGCCCTGTGCTTTTTTGCACAGGCTTCCCCTGCATTTACATTAAACTGTGACATTGTACATCAAACAATTAGCAGTCTGGCCTTGTAAGTATATCGATGATGATACTTTCCTTTTCATAAGAAATATGACTTTAAAGGTAAAATCATGCTGCATTTTAAAGACGGAACACAAATGGTTTTCAATGTTTCCACAGGAGTGTTTTTGAATTGCTGCTGTTCTTTGACCAGAAGGACTTGCATCAGGAACCACTTAAACAATTTACTGTTGCATTCCAGGTGAGAGTGAAGTGCAGTTCATCGTCCTGGTAGACGAGTGTACAGATATTTCTTCAATACCTAAATAAACTACACCTGTATATGTACAATAACAAATACAATATAATGGAGCCATTTCTCTGATATAACAGGCTTTGTCCTCTTTCAGGAATGTAATCTGGCCCTTGCGAGGCATCAGAATGTTCATTTGCTTCAGGTGGAACGTTTAATATGCGAGGGCGGCCCTTGGGCCTGCCCACTCTTAAAGGCAATCTTGAGTGATTCCAGTTTACCTCAGAATGAAGGTTGGTATTATTCAAGGCATAATACTCATGTCTTTTCCATTTATCATGTCACTGTTTTGTCGTCTTCAACTAATTGTTCATATTTTTAAGTAGAAAAAAACATTTTGTTTTCAGCCTCTGTGGTAACAAGTTAAATTGAAAAATGCCTTTTCCCCCTCCTTTCCTTGCACCATATTCCCTAGTGGATGGCTTCATTAGCTCTGAGCTGCCTGTCTTATTTGAGCTTCGGGTGCGGTACCTCTTATCCTGTGAGCGGGTCAGTGAGGCTATGGCCCTGGCCAAGTGTTGTGCTTGGCATCCCACAGCAGGACAACATTTGTTCTTCCTCCAGGTCTACCTCTCATGGCTTTTAAAAACATCACAGCATGACATCCTGCACAAGGAAGTAGGTCTTCTGTTATTTTGTTTCTGTCAAAAACCCCAAATTATCTTTGTTTTCTGGATAACTAACTGGTTGCGTTTCTAGGTGGCTGGCTTGGATGGTAAAGATGCTGTTTACATCATCTGTAGTTTGGAATATGAGGAGCAGGATGAGTTGCTCTTGGCCCTCAGTCGAGTCTTCCTCTCCCAGCAGCTCTGCAGGGGTGACATGCACTGTTTGTGGTAAGCAAATCTAAATTCAGAGGGAGGGTTTTCACCTACAACGCATTTTGGCCTGTAACCCAGATGCAGAGCCATATTGGAGGTACTCGGAGGTAAACACTGTGCTGGATATATGTCCTGAATTACTGAAAAGCTCCTCAAAATGCATTGTCAATGCAAATGCTTACGGTGAAGGACTCAGTCAGCAGGGAACTGCACAAATTTTGGAAAAGTTATATTTTATTGCTGTGCGTCATCATGCAATACTCGAATCTACTTCAGGACGTCTGCCTTGTTTACCTTTCCGAGTATCTTCAGTATGGCATCTGCTGGACTGAAGGGCTGATAAAAACCCTCTGAGTAGTCATTATCTGTTGTCTATTCAGTTGTTCATCATTCACTGAGGATGCTCGTTTTTATGTTTCAGTGATCTTGTTTTAATTTGGAGTACGTTTCATCATCGATTGAAAACACCCAAGAAAGTTCTTCTGGATGAGATTCACCTGCTGATGCAGTCTGCCACCAATGTCAACTCAATATTCCCCTTCATTAAAGCCGTTCTGCAAGAAGTGAGGCAGAAATCTAAACTAGAATTTTTTTTTTTTACTCTTTTGGATGTTCTAAATATTTTATTTTGCTTTATTCAGGCTGGTGATGATGGAATCCAGTTTTGTGTGGAGCTTTGTGCTAATGGCCTACAGTCTTGCCTGCCTTGTGACATTATCACCAAGTCCCTCATCTACAAAACTATTGCTAGCCTGCTACCAAATGACCTGGAGGTCTGCCGGGCATGTGCTCTTCTCGTCTTCTTCCTGGAACGCACCGTTGAAGCCTACAAGACCGCATACCTTCTTTACATGCACCCAGATCAAGATTACCATGTGGACCACAGCCCTATTAGAAACCACATTCGCTTTGAAATGCTACAGGTAGAGAACATTTTAAACTGATGTTAAAACTGGTCATGCACCAAGAATTAAGCCACTAAAATGTTTCTGCTGAAAAACACTTTTATCGCCAAAACAACAGGCAGACAGGATGTTGTGAGGGTGCAGCCAGCGCGCCGTCACAAATATATTTTTTGGTTTTAGGACAACCAGGTCGTACTCATTTTTCAGCACATTCTCATTGTCGTTACACCTACGGTGGCACTATATATCATAAATGCACTTTTTACGGTATAAATATGTCTGAAAACAAGTCCAGAAGTGGTCTGAACAACTTTAAGTTATGTCATATTAACCTGTCTCGATATTAAAGTAGCTGGAAGTGCAGCTGGTTGGTTTCTTAGCCTAAGAGCTAACAATTTAAGCTAATGCTGGCTGTATGTGTGCCCGCTCACCTTTTCCCTGGCAATCTACAACCAACAACCTATTCCGGTTCTGTGGGAAACACTGAATCAGAATGATATTTCCTTTCGTTGTTTCAATTTCGGTTTTCGGCCTTGATTTCTTCCATTTCAGTTTCGGCCAAGAATCTTTTGATGTATCCCTAATTAGAACTGATTAGGTGTATGAGCTTCTGATACCAACATTTTTCTTGGTCTCTGCGCAGGTCTTGAAGAAGGACCTGCATTTTGATCCAGAGTTTTGGAATCTAATTGCGTTGAGGACCAACTGTTTAAAGCTGTTGAGTGAAAAAGTGGTGAGTTCTGCCCTCGAGGAAATCATGGAGGACAAATGGATCCTTAACTACTGCAGCAAGGAAACGGCTCCAGCATCGAGCAAACCAAGATGTCAAAAAGGAAACAGAGGGGCTCGCTCGACACAGAGACGCTATCGCACAGGGGACAGGCTGAAAGAGGATCTTGCTATTCCATCCAAACGATTAAGGTTGGGTCCAGGGAAAACACTGTTTAATGTGGACCGTACTGTGAAAAGGAAAAACACCCAAGCATCAAGAACTGTAAAGGGTAGAACAGCCGAACCGCTTAGGCGTTCATTTTGGCAGCTCGACGGATTAAAGGACAGCAGGGGTTATGAAGATCGACGCATCACACGACTCTCGGAGAAGAACCCACCAAAACGAAGGATTAGAACACCCAAGTGGCTTCTGGAAGACTCAGGGACTCTTGAAAAGAATAAGTCTAGAAAAAAGATCAAGAAACATGGATTGAAACATCAAAAGAACCTCGAGGTCTCTACAGAGAAGAGTTCTGAAGCCATTCAGATAAAAAACAATGCAAAACACAAACCTAACACGAACTGTGAGTCACTGACGAGGGAAGCAAGCGGTAAACACCAGAAGGGATCATCTGCGGACAGCCTTAGGCCAGCTTCTCCACAAGTGATTCTTGAGCTCTCCCTACCAGACAATGAACTCTTTGGCACATTTAGTGAGGACACTTGCAACAGACAGAGAGGGCTTCCCCAAGTTCTGTTTTACAAGCCCACGATGAAGCGTCCGACCACATCACAACCTGTCAAGACGGTTCACCGCAAAGAAGTTATCCTTAGAACAAGGGACCTGACTATGTTTGTGCAACAGCTCCATTGTTACACTCGACGGCTGAAAGGAAAAGGCACTGGAACAAGTGTGCAGGGGTCTGTATCTAAAATCACACGCTCCTCTGTGCAAGGCATGCCTTCCAAGGGGACTGAGAAAAACGGGAGTAGTGATGCTACCCTAGAAGATAAGGATGTGTTTGTTTCCCCCCCACCCAAAGCAGAAGAGGCTGAGGAATGTTCAGTTTTAGAAAAAGCACAAACTATAGAGGCAGGTTCTCCAAAGAGCGGTACAGAGCCTTTCAAGAACAGAGGAGCTGATGATTTGCAGTCAGAATCTCAAGTTTTAGATGTCAGCACAGACCACATTTTGCAAACCAATACAAGCAAGCACAGAGAGTTTGCCACCCAGTTGAAAGTGGCCAGTGCACTGCAGAGGGCAGCAGAAGACAAGCTAACAGAAGCCCCGGCGTTGGAGAAGGGCAGACACGGTCAAACAAAAGAGCCTTGCGACGTGTCGGCAGTTGAGATGAAAGTCACCTTTGCTTCGCAGACGCCAACCGCAGGCAAGTTGTTGGAATCCTCCGTTTTAGACAAGGTCTCGAAAATCCCACCTTCGGCTGATGTTTCTGCTGTAGGCCGGAGTCCAGTTGAGGACAACCCTGTGATCAGCAGCACTGCAGGTGCTATTTCCATGCATGCGCTCACTCAAAGTTCTGTCCTTAAAAATGAGCGACGGCCTGAACCAAGCCCTCTGCCCTCTCAGATTAGCCTTGGTTGTCCAGAGACGGCCACCAAGGTCAACAACAGTATTTCTTCAACTGTCACTTCAGCCAAACTCTCAGATGGACAAAGCGCATCTACAACGGATGCAAGTGCACCAGACAAAGGTTCCACTGTAACCCCTCCAGGTTCAGACAGTATAAATGACATGTCTGATTTTACAGAAATGGTTTCAAAGCAGCCACCGCCAGATATTTCAGGGGACTTCATACATGAAAAAAGACCTAATTTTCTCCACAAATCCCACAATTCCTTCAGCTGTTCTTTTCCTGAACAGAGAATTTCTGCAGTTGATGATACTCAGGAGAAAAATGAAGACTCTGATGATTTCGATGCAGAATCGTCTATGAACACGGAACCAGTTGAATCAGAGGAATCCAGGTTGGAATTCTGTTGTACCTTCTGCAAGAAGGTCTTCAATGGAAGTCGAGTTGTAGCACATGCAATGTTCCATTTTCGTAAGGATGAGTGCATGTTCTGTGGGACAATGTTTAAAGACGACCTGCTGGCCATGATGCACCTGTCTGACCATATAGAGAAACTTAAGAAAAGCAAAGAATTTGCTGGGAATAAAGTTCAAGAAAAACAGCTTTGTGACACCAAAGATGATCCTACGTCAAACTCCCCTGCCAAAGCCAATACCAACAGTTCTGGAAGTCGTTGCCGTGGGAGACCAAGAAAATGTGCTATTGGTCCTAAACAAATGAGCCTCAGAGAGTCAGGCACCCAAGGAACCAGGAAGTTGAGATCCAGTATTGAGACACCGGTTGCTCCATGTGGACAGGGAAAGCAAGCAAATGAATTAAAGAATCTTAATATGAGGACTCCTGGTCCCAAGATTAATGGGAATGTTGCCAAAAATACAGTGCTGGAGAGGCTGAAAATGGTCATCCTTAATTCTAAAGCTAAGCAGCCACGTTCTCAGAAAGGTGAGGGAGCAAAGAAACAACAGGGAAGCCTATCTTCTGATCAACAAACGGTGATGGAAATGCAGCATGTCCCAAAGACGACCTCAAAACACAACAGTAGAGTTGTTCAGGACAAAAACGTGGCGCCACAGCAGAAAGTTTTCTGCCCAGTGGAAGGATGCACTTGGGCTTTGGTCCTGTCAAAGAACAGAGTTGCTCTCTTGTATCACGCTCTTGAAGAGCACTGTGGGGACATTAGACCATTGAAACTAGCTTTTCGCATCGGAAATGGGAAATGTAGTATTTGCATGAGGGTTTTGTGGAGTTTTGAACACTTTCAACACCACGTTGAAAGACACAGACTCACTCCACGACACCCTTGTCTTCATCAAGGTTGTACTGAAAGATTCAAAACAGGAATGGAAATGAGACGCCACACCAGAAAACACAGTCCACTGCAGGCAGTGTGCTGCCTCCCTGGTTGCTCTAAACTATTTATTTGTCTCTGGGCATTAAATCTTCATGAAAGAGAACACTATTCTTCAAAATCTGTAAAACCAGACAAGAATTCAAATAAGCAAACAAGTGAAAAATCTAACATCCCATCTGAAAAGACTCAACGGGATCCTTGTAACGGATCTGATGCTGTGGATGAGGCCGTCTGCGTGCCTCGGCATTCCAGAGGAGAACCCGTGTGCAGTTTATCAACAGAAAAGCATAAACTGGGAGAGGCTTTGCCAAAGCGCGATGTCTTAAAGAATCTTAGTAACAAGGAAACCTCTGAACAGCCTGCAGGCCCCAATCTGAGATTAAGACGAGACTCTAACATTCATATTGCATCTCAGAAATACAGAGCATTACTCAAGAACAAATTTTCTTCATCATTTTTTAAACGCAAAATGAAGGAGAGGCAAAGGTTGAAGAGGCGGCTGAAAATTAATAAAACTCTCCAAAAAAGAGGACGGCCCACAAAGTTAATGCAAGTTGGGAGGACAATGAAGGACAAAACTACAGAAACTTCAAAAGAGCGTTCTGAGCCGAAGAAATCCGCGAACAAAAAGTTTAAGAAGAATCCTATCAAACAAAATGGAGTTCCACAGAACACTTCGGCATCATTAGAAAAGAGATACCTCAGTTCATCTTCACGGTTGAGCAAATCAAAGAGGCCGACTGTTGAGTCTACTCACCTGAATTTAGTAGCAGCCCAGATGGCAGAAGAAGGAAATGTGAAAGATGTGGATGAACAGGCAGAAAACAAAGATTCTACACACAAACTCTGCCATGAGTTGCTGTTAAATGATGCCTCAGGAGAGCAAACTGAGAAGATCACAGGAGAAAAGTCCCAAAAATTACGTTTTACAAAAAAAAGGAGCAACAAAAACAAGCAAACTGTTTCAGAGTCCAAGAAAAATAACGAGCGAAAAACACATTCTCATCTAAGCAACCCAAAAACAAAGCTTGGAAGCAAAGCTTGTTCAAAGTCAGTCAAAAGTTCAGGAGTTCACCATGATGAAGATAAAGCAGAGGAGGAAGATGGCACCAAACCAGCAGCATTTAACCCTGGGTCAGACAGCTGCGGTACCTCTCTCACTGCTCTCCCAGCTAACAGTTTAAATGAAGGGGTTCCTCTGGCTCCAGCCAGAGACGAGAACAGGAAGGAAGAAACAACGTTGGAAACATCTGAATCTTGTGTCAAAACATCCGACTCAACCGATGTTGGTGAAAAGCACAATGTACCTGATGGGGGTGGGGCACAAGCTGCCACGGACACAGCCCACGGTGCTCAGGAAATGGTGTCGGAGCGCTCCCAGGTAGAGGGGGGAACACTTTCATCCCCAGTTTTGGAGTCTGGAGCCAAGTCCCGCAGTTACTCTGTGAAAATAAATGGACAAGTGGCGCCCGGAAACTCTTCAGTGTGTATAGAAACTCTAGCCGAGTATGGTAAGAAACCATACAAGCGTTTGCCACCGACAGCTTACCTGGATGAGAGATACACCACCATGCCAAAACGAAGAAAGGAAATGACGTTTTCCCCCTCATCAGAGAGAATTCCGGTGAAGGAGGAGGTGGGAGCACCTCTGCAGAGACAGCGCTGTGCCAATTGTTTTGTTACTTTCAGCAGTACAGATGAACTGCAGGCCCATCTCCAGCTGCAGAAGTGCTCAAATCTCTTTGGATTTGACTCTGATGATGAGGGTGAGTCATGATTTTTCAACAATGCATTTTCCAACGGTATCTTTCACGAGTTGATTTGTGCCTGTGTCCTCCAGTTTGAACTACAATGGGCCTGTACTGGCTGTTCTCTTTCAGGCAACAGTTGAATTATTGGCATCAAGTCCGACTGACATGAACTTTTGGACTGACAGACAGGACCGTGAACCTGGATGGATCGTACCTGAACAGGTTGGCAGTGTCTGGATATCTTCTTCACTGCTGTGCACTGTGGAGAAGCTGAAAGTGAACCTATAAAAAGGGGCTCGAGTAGACCAGTGACCTAAATACCAGTGGTTCACAGCTTGTACTGAAGTGCCTGTGCTGGAAACTTTGTGTTGCTTCCAGGTTTGATGATAAGACATTGTGGTTTAAGGCTGGACTCCTGAAAGCTGTGAAGGGGAAAATGGTATATTCGATGAAAAGGCTCCTCTATCGTAAACAATGATACATATTTTTCACAGCAGTAAGCCATACAATGCCATTGTTTGCTTTTTGCACTGAGACATTTCCATTTTCTTTTCGCTCGTACTCGAAAGGGATGAGATTGTATAATGGAAAGGAGTCATTTTCATCTGTTTGTTGTATGTTAACATTGTAATATTATTTTTAATTTAGACCAAGTCTAACATTTGAACTGTAAGTTGGCTGTATCACCTTTAGAAATTTCTAAAATTGTAATTCTTCTTTAAAGACTAATTGCATTTCCGCAGATCTCTGGGGGCTCGAGTGCTCCGTGCTTGTTGTAATGATGTATAACCAGTAGGGGTCAGTGTGAACCACATGATTTTGCAGGCACCGCTTTTCTACAAACAAAGCTCCACTTTAATTTTTGTCTCCATGGGCTAAAATGGCTTCTCTTCCAGCCTCGTCCCTTAGTTCCCTTTGGCAGTATCAGTCACAGGATGTTAATGATGATCATTTATCCATTTGTTGCCTCAGGAGCAGCTGACATTCTTTTAGTCAGATTTTATCTGTTGTATTACCTTAGAGACATTGTGATTTCTATTTTGAAGGTGTTTTTCGATATCATATTTTAAGCATCGGAATTCTCACTGAATCTACTACAGCAAATAAGTGTTATGCGAAGGACACACCGGTCTCTTTCTCTCAAGCAGCAGGTTATATTTATTTATGTTTTATTTTCTATCTTTTGTAAATATTTGAAGAAACTAATGGCTTATTATATAAGGGTGCGTTGGAGGTGGGTTTATATTTTATTCCTGAAAATAAAACATTTCCATTGGCATTTATTTTGACATTTTACTGAAAATAGTTCTCTTTTTTTTCCCCTTTTATGCTCGTTTTAAATCTGTTTTGCTAACAATATGTAAATATCACGGTTATCTTGAAATGAGTGAGGGATGGGGACGACTGTCACACCACGCCACACATACCAAAATAGTCAGGTTGGTGGTGTCGGTGGTATCGTGTGAGTCGATGTGGGCCGGTACTGGCAGGATTATGAAGCCATTAATGAATGAAATGACTTAATCGTGCGGATTGATCAGCCAGACATGTTGAGGCTGTTCAAAAGAGACCAGACACAAGCAACCATCTTTGTTTTTAATTTATCTTAGTCAGGCGGACGGCAGGCTCATTTGGTGTCAATCAGGTACAGTGAACTAAACATTCTGAAAAATATTTATTTTATCAAAACTTCAGAATTATATATCAACAAAGGAATTCTTTATCGATGCCACAGTCGGTCATTTGCAGACTCGTTGATAAAATGAGTTTATAAAGTAAATTATTTCCACTGCAGAGGCAACACATGATTTCAGCTCCCCGTAATTACGCCGCCATCACTGTTTAGCCACCATTTTGTCTTATATACATTATCTTACATCTGCACAATGATTCTGTATTACAATTGAAATACAATTAAAATCCATAAGGTTAAATTAAGTAGAGATTGCATAAGTGTATGCGCATGTTACTGAACATCAGTTGCAGTTGAATTCAGTCATGTGGAAGTAGAATTTTTTTTTTTTTTAAACGGAGCGTATAATAACAGTTTTGGAATCTTAATTTTTTGTCACACTGTTGAACTCTTTTTTTAAAATTATGATTATAAATTTGAAACTAAGCAACCACGGTCTGTTTCATCCTACACTTCACGGGCACATTACTCATTTCTGTAAAAGGTCTTCACCCCATTGCTTTTATCACAAAAGGCAAACGGGGCGTCTGTTTTTATTTTATTCCTCCTTCCGTCTTGGACATGCGGTGTTGCCTGCGGCAACCTGACAGAACGGCGCTGTGTTTCAACATGTTGTGGCAGAGATGAATGCCGCCTCATCCGTCCCACCTCGCTGTCATGCCTTATAGTTTCCAGCTATGAGTGAGTACTCCTGGGATCCCACACAAGTCTCTCTGTTTCTGTTTTTGGGGTTTTTGGGGTTTTTTTGCTCCATGCGTGTCACTTGTCTGGTGTGGCTGGTGTCAGAGCGAATACAGCACTAATAAAACCCCCTCAGCTTGCTGTAATCCATGACATGTACTCCTTTTCAGTTTTGTTCTCCTCCCTTGTTTTTAGCTCTGTGAGATCACGTTGAATGGTCATAAATTATGTCCTGGTTTTTCTTTTTTCTGTATATGCTGATGACGAGTTAATTCCACCCAGGCCTCATGTAGTTGGGGATGCACTGGCAGACTTGGGGGCTGTAGTAAAAATCAGTCTGGCACACTGGCCTGGGGTTCCTGCAAGGCAGTTTGTAGCAGCTAAACATGGAGGGAAGGAAGGAGGAGAGACACAGGATAGATTAGATTCTATACAGTCATTGACATAACATTTTTTACTTTGGGTTGTGGGTATTAAAAATGGTTTCTCTGTGTGCGGAAAAAAGACAAATGATCAGATCCAGAGGAAGAAAATGGCTAAAGTAACTCTGGAATTTCTCCTTCAAAAATCAAAAAGTGATGTGTGGTCTTTCTCATACCACCTCCTGTGACCAAATGTTGAAACAGATATAAAACAAATATACATAATAGACAAAAGAGCACAAGCGTGCATAGTTGAATGAGAAAGTGCTGAAATGCTTTATCTTTTATGGATGAGCTGGAACTGTCTGCTGCATCGTGAATCCATTTAAAAAATGCTAGATCCTTTTGCTTTCTTATCCCAGTTTGACGTGAAACTAGGATTTAAAAGCTTGCAACATGGAAAGGTTTAATCTTTTAGCTCATTAAAACATCAAATAATAGGAGTCTAAAAGCTTTTACAGTTGTCAAGGTAAAGCTATGTATTCCCACACTGGCTGTAGACTCTGCAACAGAGAACTGGGTAAATTGTCAATGTTTTGTTCATTTGATGGCTCTTTATCAAAGGAAGATGGAGTCTGAAAAATATTTTGGCAACATATCTATCTGGATTCAGACTTGAAATGGAAACCTCTTCCAGTTCCATTTAACAATCCAGTTGATGCTTCATTAGACCTTGATGGATTACAATGACCTGGTGAATGAGAAGATCATTGAGACCGAGATTGTTTTGAGAGGCTTCAGAAAGTGAATAACCTCCTGCCTGCCGCCCTCACCTGTCCTCGTAATGAGGACAAAAATACTTGAATATTCTTACTTTATTGTCTGATAGAGGGGAACGGGTTGAATGTCCCATTGCCAGATTATATACTTCTATTTATGTTATATTCTCAAACCCTTGATTCTCGAGGGGATGCAGGTGACTGATATAACAATCATCAGTTGTCGTTTTTGTGGTAGAACACAGTTAGTTGTTGTTCCAAACATTAATTTGCTAGAATTTGTGAATTGATGAAACATTTTAGAGAAATTAGGGGTAGGGTTCTCTGCAGACTCGGAGGCAGCAGTTTCAGGACACGTCTCGGGCCCTCTGGTTTTCCCATCGGCCCCTTTGTGAATCGACGACACCCTGCATACGGTCCTGCTGGGACTTTGTTGAACAAGTGCAATATCAAAAACGTGAGTACTCGTGTTATTTGAAAGCAACAGCATGCTGTCTGTACTCGGTGACCATGATGAATGTAGCCTGCAGGACAAACAGATAACGCGCGGTTTTGCATGTTTAAGAGTTTTACTGAGGGCCTCTCCTCAGACAATGGTTGGTGACAGTCGCCCACTCATAGTCCTGGGAACCTAATTGTTATTTAACATTTAAAGATCTATAAGAAGGCATTTGTTCAGATTCTGGGTAAGAGGGAAATCAGTAAAATAGTGCAAAACTGCCACATCCCTGAACCACAACTTCATCAAAAGTCTCAAGTGTCCAGTTTTAACAATCATACTACTTTTTTTTTTTCTCTTTTAAACATGCATACAACAGGACATAAAGACAACTCTGAGCAAGATTAGAGCTCATTTGGACTTGTATTTCAACAGGGCAGTCTTCCTTGCAGGTAAATATCAAAAACATTGACTTTTATGTTATTTCAATGTTTCTGTGCATTAAGAGCCTGAATGAAATCATCACTTCCACTGGAACAATCAACATCTGCAAATAAAACTGATAAAGACGTGAACTGATAAGCTGTAAAGCCCACTGTCTTCTTTTTGACTACAGGTGCAGTCTGAAAACCAGTCCCCTGGGAGTGCTAGGACCTTGTTGGTTAATCTGGCACCTCAAGCTCCTTTAAGACTGATGCTGCAATGCCGTCCACAGCTTTAAGCGTGAGGAGCAGTAACTTAAATTCAGCTCTAATGTGAACTGAGAGACAAATTCTTCTTAGGCAGACCTGACAGAATTTTTTTTTAGAGCAATCCAGTCTAGAAATCACAAAAGAATGGACAAGAACTTTAGCAACCTTAAATGTAATACTGAGCACTCCACATTTTAAAAATGTGTGGCAGCAATATTCTTCCATAAAGTAAAACCTTTAATAATGAATCACAGTTCTGCAGTATGTATGCAGACCAGGAAGCAGGCTGTCTTTCCAGGTGGCGCTGTTGTGAAAATCAGAGGGGACTAGAACTCATTAAACTGTGGTCCCGAGCTGCTGATGTCCAGGTCTGCAGACAGATACTTTTGGGAAATTCGCAAATCTAAAGAGACTGGTGCTGCCCAGTGGGGTCAGTGGTCAGTGGTCAGGTGGTCACAACCACTGCGGGTGCTGAAGAAACTGGTCATGACTGATGGTCCTGGCCAACTGCCTGTTGTCTGAACAGTTTCTTAATAGTCTTGGCAGTAATTACTGGTCTGTGCCACGGAGCACCTGGTCATGACCACTGAAATCTGGTCAGGACTACTGTGACACTAGTCAGGAGCCTGCATAATCAATACAGAAACTTTTTTTTTTCTGAACCACCTTCTTTTGTTTCATGGGGAAGGTGCTGAACGTCCAGCTGCATATGGGCGTAGGTAGGGTACACCCCTGGATGAGTTACCAGCGCATCCCAAGGCCCTATGTGAGCATTTGGGCGTTCAGTACCTTGCTCAAGGGTACCTCAGCAGTGATCTGAAGGTGTTCTGGCTCATTCCTCTACTATCAGAGCACCTCCCGTGTTTTGTCTACACTTCCCAAACCTCCCACATGAATGCTAGCTTGTGTTGACACGGCCTCGAGGCCAGAACAGCTGATCAGCAAGGCCGATTTCTCTGGATGGGCTGAATCCTTTTAATCAAACCATCCTCTCTTGCACAAGTTGTGTAATACCTCATCGAGGGAGAAGAACATCTTCACCGGCAGTGAAATATTTTACTCATTTGGATACCGGAGAGCAAGAGTGCTTTTTAAATAGATGAATAAAATAGACATTCATAGACAAAAGATGATGATTTCACATTCATTTATCTTACATTGTTGTCAACACAGTGACAAAGGGTAACAGCATGTTTAGAATATAAATTACTACAAAGACCACTAGACTGTCCACAATAATCACTCGGCAAGGACCACAGGACGGACCACTGTATTAGCACCCCTGGTGGCACTGACCACTGGTCCGTGCCACCGTGCCATTGGCCAGTACCAGTCTCTTCAAGGCCTCTAATGGTTGTGACGGCTGATCAGTGCCAGACCTCCAACCCCCTCTCAACAACACACAGATAAAGTCTGCCTTTGTGTTTGTTTTTTGGCCTGTCACTCTGTCTTTTTCAGCTTGCTGTCATCAAGCCCCACCCCCCAAAAAACAAACAAAAAAATAAAACGCCCCTTTCTGTGGAAGACCTCACAGGTCAGAGAGAGTTGGGTCTCTTGTATCCTGGCTGTGGGAACCACCAGACATGCAAAAAGCAAACATGCAGCTGAGACTGTGAACAAATATTTGTGAACCCTGCATCCTAAAAAGGTCATGTGGAAAAATGTTCACGAAAGGAAATGTTTTTGGGGGGTTTGGAATGTTTGACATGGCCATTAAGTTCATTTGCTTTCTTCCATGTTCTTAACCCCATACTGAAAAGTTTGAACTGCCCCCTTGACAAAGTCTACCTTACCAGTGATCTGTCATGCTGCAACTATAAAGTTTAGTTTTGGAATGAACCAACTAGCAAAACTATATCCCAAATAAAATAAGAAATAAAAGCAAAGTTTTTTAAGGGACTTACTAGACTTACTTTGAAATTTAGTTTTACTACAACGATTCATAAATGGAATGACAACAACGTGGCTTTAGTCATGAATCATCTCGCAAGTCCATAGTATGACAAACTGCATCTACCTGCAAGTGTTGGGGTTGAACTTCTTGCCCTGCCGCAGACACGACTGAAAACTCTCTCTACACTGACACGTGCAGGTGTCGGGGTTGAGGGGTTGATTCCGCAGACACTGTACAGCACATACACAGCCGCACAGCTCCTCATCCCATCGCTGGCCTGTGGGACACAACCTACCCTCACCTTGACCTTCACACTGGCATTCACCTAATTAAAACAGAGAGAGAGAATCAGATATTCTCATTCACATGCTTCCTTTCTTATTGTACTAAATGTCTGACGTGTTGCTCACATAGTTGCACACACTCCCCCAGTATGAGATCAAATCTTTATCAATTTAAATAAGATTTTTTTAAATATCTGAAGTCTTTCTTACAGGTTGTGTGGTCCAGTTTCCAGCCTGGGCCACAGCTGTCTTCGGTGAGTCCGTTTCGACAGACACACTCGCAAGTGGTTTCATCCATAACCCTGTTGGGACCACAGAGAGCCAGAAGACCTGAGTCCAGCACATCTGGATGCAACATGAAAGGAGAGCAAAATTGGTAAATAGTGGTCAATTTGGACTTTTGTTTTGGCTTTCATGTCATATTGGGCAATGCCATGGCAATCATCTCTGCAGTTTTCCAACATTAAGTCTTTTTGTAGGTAATTCTTGGGTTGCCTCATCTACTATGACTTTTCCCAGAACTGCTTATGGTTTTAATTTGATGGTGATAAGAAAACGTACTGATCGTACGTGAATTTCCATTGTATCAATTTGTTAAAACAGAATGATGAGTGATTTCTTGGTTTGTAATGATAAAAGGTAGGGACGAATGCAGAGCACAAATCACTGCATGAATCTACAAGTAGAACGCTTCAAAAATGGTTAGACTTGCCTCTCTTTGCTTGAATAAACATGTCCGGGGGGGGGGGGTACACATCTACTTTCATTTTGGCACCCAGTTATCTTTATATCTTCATGTGGATTTTCAAGGGAACTATTGACAACTAACTCGTTGAAGCCAAACTAGAATTTAGCTGCCATCACAAAACCACTGTTAAGGTGTTGCCACATTTTTTCATGACATTGCATTTAAGGTCACAGTGCCGAGATTTCACAGCAAAAATGTATCCGCCTAAAAAAGAAAAACCAGCCCAGTTTATTTATTTATTTTAACATTTGCTGGTTACAACATGTTTTGGGTTGGTGTTCACTTGATTGCAGTAGCATTATACCACATAAAAGCAATCATCTTTTAGATCTGCCTGATGTTGCATCATTTTCTGTTCTCTGATCCATCTAAACTATCCCTGATGGAGGGTTTGGGCTGAAGGAACTCACACGGTAATTACTTTTCTTCATGGATGGACTTTTTATTTGCTGCAATTTATTTTTATGGTTTTTTTTTAGTACACTTGCCATTGAGACAGCTGGGGAAAAACACGGAGAAGTCATTTTCAAAGATTTAAATGGGAAATTTAAATACCGTAAGTGGACTTATACAAATTCCTGGTTATGTCTCAGGCCTATAGAGGAAATCCACAGACTATCAGAATGTGTAAATTTTTGTAATGTAGAGAATTTGTGAATGGACAAATGATAAGGAAATTAAGAAGGCTATGTTGAGATTATCATATAGACAACACGTGCCTGGCTATTTTGGAAGGACTGTTGATGTCACATGGTTAAGTTACATGAAAACACGCAATGGTCAGCATGAGCTTGGAGCATGTGAAGACATCTGAAAATGGAAACTAGATGTTTGGCAGCTGGACAGGAATAGTTCTCCAATCAGGCTGGGAATGTCACCTTTTTAGGAAGGCTCACTGTAGTATATGTGCTGTCTGAATTTTTCCCTTCAGAGATGCACTTTTCTGATGTACACTTGTACTGGAGTTTTGCTGTCTCCAGATTGCACAATATAAACGTACTTCCCGATCAGTTTTCCATGTCAAAATGTATTCAGAGGGGATTTTTGGACAAAATCTTCCATGACACGAATGAATAAAATCTCATTCTGGATTGCAATTGTGAAAACTGCTTAAGATGGACATTGACGTAATGAGCTGCTTTAATCATTCAGCTGTGGTTTTAGCCTTAAAAATACCACAAAAAAAATCCACCTTGCACTTTTCAATATATTTTTTTTGTCTCTGAAATACATCTTTAACATGTTCAAATTCACATTTGCTAATCATTTAATGCAGACCATAAAGGAAATCAAATTTCAGATGTCCTATTATTATTAGCAAAGATCTTCACACAGTTTAGAAACATTTGGAGCTTCTAGTATCCAGTAGGACAACCATGAAAAGTTCAGATGTGCATTTTCTACAGACTTACCAGTTTGAGAGTAGTTTATGGCATCTGTCGAGACACACCCACAGTTTATTGGATCCCACAATGACCCAGAGGCACAGGGAAATTCAGGTTGGGAACACCTATGCAAATATTTGACGTCATTAGGTTAGAAATAATTGTATTAAAGCACACACATGTTACATGACGTCACTCTTTCCTCTCACATGTGATCTGTTGCGGCTCTTCTTATGATGGAGTGCAGCGGCCGCTTGGAGATGCATTCACATGAAGTGTGATTGATGAAGGTTACCATGACTGCTTGCCGGTCCATCCTAGGTGGGGACAGCTCCATCAGCTGATGGACATACAGATAAACATTAGCAGGATGTGTCTGTGTATGTGCTTAGCAGAACAGAGTTTGTTGGCTGTGATCCATCTATAGATTTGCTCTGTATATTTGAGTCGGTGTGGGAAATCTGATCCCGTTGATGAAATATTACAAAACTTTGGATGCATTTCCTATGTCCAGTTGCAGCCAAAGGGCGTCCCCCTTCTACAGGGTGTGTTGGGGTACAAAAGAGTGTGTTGCATAACTATGTTTTAAGCATACAGCTGCATGACTTACTGTCTTGTTGACAAGTGCGTAACTTGTATTTGTGCAGTAAAAGGCCTCACTGGTGCAGCATCCTCCGCAACGATGCAGGGATACACAGCGGGGGATGTAGAAATGACTGGTGGATTCTCGGTACTCTTTGGTAACCTCGACACACACTTCTCTGGGCTGGCAGGATGTCCGTTTCATCTCCTCTAGAATGACTAGAAACAAAGAGCTGGATAAGTAAAACTGTGGCTCCAGCTTTAGTTGTAATCTGAGCCTAAGGGAGCGCTTCAGTTTGAATTCATGCTAAAATGTTTTCTTTTGAATCAAATATTGGAAGCAAGAATCTTAATCAGGAAAGATGAACATCACTCCACTTTTAAGTTAAAATCACAACAAGGTTTATCATAGAAATGTCAGTATGATAAGAATTGTGTAGATGTAATGCCTTTTTTATTGTGTGGTTGAATGTTTATTCATGTATGAGCATTTATTTTGGCTCAGGTTCTAAGGAAACAATGTTTAGGGTGGACCGTGAGGAGATATGAATGAGACATTTCTTATATGATAAAGTGTGATAGTGATCTGGTTCTCTTTATACATTAGGCAAATACTTTTATTCGACCATCTTCAGATCAAAATCAACCGGTTCTAACATACTGTTTCTGACTGTGTGGGAAACATGTCATAATTTACCTTCCAAAGTCTCATCCATCTTATGAAGCGCCTCTTCCCTTGGCTGACCCCACAGATCATCATCAGTAGAATGGAAAGCATTTGCAGCAGAGTCAGGAAAAGGAGGGAAAGCTGAGGACATGCGCCATGATTTCTTCCTCAAGCAGTGCTGAAGCAAGCTGTATTCAGGGTAGAGAAGTTGTAACAGCTGATCTACGCTTGTCACTGTTTCCAAAATAGGCTGGTCATCAGACAACTCTGGAGTCTGGAAGATAGAAACATTTGAAGAAACATAAATGACTAATTTCAGGCTTGTAACTAGATCCATCCATCCATCCATCCATCCATCCATCCATCCATCCATCCATCCATCCATCATCCATCCATCCATCCATCCATCCATCATCCATCCATCCATTCATCTCTCTCTCTCTATATATATAGATATATATATCATATATATATATCTATATATAGATATAGATATATACATACGCATACACACACACACACACACACACACCTTTTATATATACCTTTTATTTCACTTTTTTCATAATGAGAGCCATTTTTAAACTATTCACAGTACTTTTACATGGAGGAAGTTTCAGATTATTATAAATGTTACTTAAGACGCACCCCTCTCTGATTCAGCCTTGTCATGGTTTTCTGGCTTCACAATAAAGGTTCAGGACTGCCTTGGGGAAATGCACTGGATAAACGAAGAATCAATTGTGTCACAAAGGCGCCTGTATGCCAGCTGGAAGTTGAGCCTGACATGAATTCCTTGGATTTGGGTGATTGTTAAGCTTCCCAACAAACTCAGTTGTACAGTTGGTATTACCTCAATAGAAACCAAAACTCTTTTAACGCCTCATTTATCTTCTTCTGATTCACTGGCTGGTTTCCCCACATAAGACATTACCTAGATTGGAGTCATTTTTATTTTTCATTTGTAGTGTCTTTTCTCACAGAACAACAGATCTGTTGTAAATTCCCATAAAACTTTAATTTCACAAAGTGTGAATCTTATAGTATTGAATTTTGTACTTGAAATCACACCAGCAGCTCCATGAAGAGGCACATTGTTTGTTTCTTTGTTTTACGAGGACCATCAGATATATACAAATGTGTTCCACAAGGACCAGTATTTGCCCCCCTGCATGTTAATCCAAGTCCAAGAGGATTGATGATGGAATGTTCCCGTTTTCATGTATTTATTGTATAGTCAGAATTCCAAGTACTCTGAAAAACAATATCTTACCTCAGTGACCATGTCCCCAGCGTGGTAAAAGTCGATGAAGTCTTGTCCTGAACACAGTCTGCTAATGTTAAGAATCCATAGGAGCAAAGCTGGTATCCACATAGTGAGGATGTAGTCGGGGTATAAGGGTAGAAAAGAGGGGACCGTAGATTTGAACCTGAATGTAAAGTGAAAGAAGAGGAGGATGAGAGGCAGGTGGAAGAGTCTGAAATGAGAGGGTATCAGCAGGTATTTTGGCAGGTCGGCAGGTATTCCTTTGCTCCTTTCTTCATTTTATCCTGGGACAAAGTTGCTCTTCTGACGTAGGTTGTTTGAATTTTGGGAACCAGTTGTTAAAACCATGATGAAGAAATAGTCTCGTCTTTTCTGTGTCAGAGACCGTTCCTTCGTTATTTTCCATCCGCAGTCATTAGCGGTCCGTATCCCTGCCTTGTTCCATTCTCTCGCTTGCTTAATTTGTTGTCAGGTGCCTTTGAAATCACCGATTGTCTTTGGATTTGATCTCTTCCAGTTTTTCTTCTCTGTGCCTTTGTTGACCTTCAACTGGAATATTCTTCAACATCTCCCATTTATGTCCTGTCTTCTTACCAGCCTCGAGTTGTCCTCGTCGGTCTGTTCTCGCCCTTCACACTTGCTCCTCCACTCGCTTATTTTATCTATATTTTCTCTTCTTTTTACAGAACAGCTGTGCTCTTCCCTCCCACTGTCTGCCTCTCTCCCAGATTATTGCTGCCTTGTTATCTTTTTCCCGTTTCTTTGTCAAAAACCTCTGGGCAAATCTCTGTCTGCTTCTCTTCGGAGAACTTTTTCTAAGGCTGCCTCATTCCAAGTGGCTGACTCCAAGTTCTTTTCCAAAGAGTTTTATTTGTTTTGTGAGAAAAAGAAAAGAAGCTTTATAAAAGTGTCCAGCTTTTCGTGTTAAGTTCTTTTCCAGAGTGAATTTGCGTGCTGCTCTGAGGGATCCTGGTGGAGTGAATGAGCAAAAAGAATGAAAGGGTTGTTTCGTGTGGGTGGAGTGGGGATTTGAAAGAGAAGATTTGTGCTTTATAGCTGATTATACTGCCACTTTTTTCCTCAGAAATTGCAGGCTACACAGATCCTACTGAGTCTGGCACCATTTCAACACCGACACTGTTTAATTTCCTCTTTTTATGGGATTTAGAATATCTGCAGAGGTTTTTGCTTTAGTATGTTCTGAACTTTCTTGTCCCCGGGCACAACAATCAGATAATTCTCACATTTTCCCTTGTCCCTCCCACCTTTCTCGCACGTTTTTCTTATCCTTCTATCTTTGTAATTCCTCCATGCAAAAGCAGCTTGCCAGCGAGTCGTTAAAGCCACATGTTCAGTAGCAGCCTGCAGTGATGCATGTGCACGTTGCTTAACTTTATTACCCAAGTGTCTATGAGCTTAATGCCTTCATTGTCTCACTCTTACTTGCCCCAGTGTTTGTGCTTATGCCAGCTGCTCCAGTTCCTCCTCAGTAAGCACCACTCTTGATTTCTCCATGTGTATATGGGAGAAATACTCAACAGAAACCACAAATTATCATACCTGGACCGAGCATCGTTGGTTTCATCTGTCTTACTTCTTTTTCTGTATGACTTGGCCATTTAAGGTTCTAAAAATGGCAAAGTTTGCATACCTCTTTAATTATAGTGCCCTAAGGCTGTAGGTATGTGTGTCTGTTACGATGAGGAGAGGAAGGGAGGGTAAGAAGAGGTGAATATCTACCGCTACTTATATATTTGTCTGAATTCTGTGTTTTGTTTTGTTTTTTGCATCTATTTTCTTCTAGACCAAACCAATTTGTGACACATTTACATTGAATCATTGAGGATAGTCCGTCAGAGGAGGAATGGGGAAACGGCAGGCCAATAATTGGCAAAAGAGGTGTGTCTTGGAAACACTCGAATGAGAAAACATCCGATTTTTGAACCAGCCTTCTTAAAGATTAAAGACACACCCCCGCAGAGCTGCATGTGTCTGCTTGTCGTGTGCTTATGTGTTGAAATTCGTGCAACCAAATTCCACATTCCAGTCATGGCTTTCTCCATTTCATCATGTGAGCTTGAAACATACAATAGGATTATAGATGATAGAAATGCTTGCACTCAGTTTAAAATACACGACCTCACATCAGCATACGATTTGTCTTTGATGACAAATCTCTAACCAAAGCTATTTATTTGGGCTGCAGTCAATATCTTTAACCTTACAAATGAAGTAACAAACAAAACCAAAAAACTAAAAGATGTTTGTGGATTTGGAAATCTATCTCAAAATCCACTGCAGTTACAATGATTATAAGAAGATTGTAACTGAATGGATGAGTTTCATTTGGATGAACCACCAGTTAAAACATCGAATTCTGAGTTTGTGATGTTTTCTCTTCAGTATCATTTAGTGGAGAGCTTACAAAAATCTATCATAAAGTCAGATTTTCACTCAAAGCCTAAATAGATGAACTTATTATATAAATGTGATTATTACCTTTAATAACTAGAACCATATTATGAAAGATTGTAGCCATAAAAAGTTGCTTTTTAATATTTTAGCCTTCTGCATCCATTCTGCAGTCAGACTTGGGATTTTCAATCTTGAAAATGTAGGTATGGTTTGAGCTTTGGTTGCCTTATTGACATAAAGAAATTAAATGATTGTATTATTTACATCCTAAAAGATTGCTCAACTTTCCCTGTAGTCCCACAGAAGAACTTACACTCAAAGAATCACCATCCCTTATACCTGCAGATCACCTAAAAATGTACACACAACACAGATGAAACACCATAGCTGTAATTTCTGCTGTAGTATATCACGACTCAGCTCTGCTCTAGTTTAGAGCAACAATTATGTCCACTGCTGCTGAGCAGATGTTGACAGGCCTGGAAGCTGCCACTATGACGCTTTTAATACCATCGTGTTTTCAGTGTGTCTCAGTTTTTTGAACTTTTAATGATTTCTTCACTTTTAATGATGAAGACAAACTCCTCCGCAAGTCTGGGGCAAGGCTGATAACAAGGGATGAAGAGCTTCTGTCCGATATTCTCTTCTGTCTATAGTTATATAGTATATAGTTTATTGAGGATATGCATTGAGGATCTATGTGCATCTAGGTCTTGAAAAGAGCTACAGCTCAATCAACAGCAGCAATGGACGAGTTTATCTGTCAATACTTGGCATACTTTTTGTTTGTATGTTCTGCATTTGGAGCACCTAAGTGAATCCTTTATTTCAATGGGCTCGTCGAGCATATGGCCAGTTGCTTTACAACGTTTTAAAATAAATACACATTTTCGGTTTTGCGCCCATTCAGGAAGTTTAAAATATTAAGTTTTTACAGATACATTAGCATCGCGGAGATCTCCTCCTTGTTCCAATAATAATTGGCCATACTAGATCACCAGTTACTGTTTGTAAAGCTTCGGCTTCCAGGTCAGTGAAATATGACATACAGCCCATGCACAGCTCGCCGTCCACACGCTCTCGCCAGCCGATTCAAAACCGAGCTGTCTCTGGGTGGAAAGTCTGGCTACAATAGAACTACTATGGGGCCATTGAAGTCGCGCTACGGCGACCACGTGCTTTTTGTGTACTCAAGCCACGACAGGAATTCGGTTTCCTTGAGTGAAATGAACTGATTGTGAGTGACAAGTCACTCAAAGAAGTTGAATGTCTCTAGTTTTACTTTACACTTCCCGAGGCCCCATTTACACGATAACATTTTCAGAATTCGTTGGAAGACGAGAGTTGCAGAGGCCCCGTGTCCAGTCATGAAAAGTATCTCCTTGTCCAGGCCACCAATACCATGTATTAGACATACCAGGCCAGTAGATGGCGATAATGAGCCGGACAAACATGCTCTTCAAAAGAAGCGAGTGATCACAGAAGTGAAAATTTTCAAAACAACAGCGATTATCATGGCGACACCAACGTGGGCCGATGGCGGGATGGTGTTGCTTCTAAGAGCAACCCTCATCGTTAAAGTTAGTAAACCTGTGGAGGACGTAAATTGAGAGTCGCTCCGTTCTTCTTCTGCTCGCAAACTTGTTCTACGTCACGTGTAGCGTAGCCGCGCGGGCTCAGTACCCTGCAGCTGTAGTGCGCATGCCCGAAATCGCTGCAAACTTTCCGCTCTGCGTTGACGCAACAGCTGCGGCAGCTTTTGCGAAACCCTCCACTCTGCAGCACTTTGCTCCGGTTTGAGGGGTTCTGGTACAACGGGCAGCCCAAACGGAACTAAAGCGTCGTTGTTTTAACAGGGGCTACCAAAACACAGCACGGAATTTACAGTAACTCCAAATGATCTGTTTTAAATTTATTGAATAGTCGATATCACTTTTGAAACTATAATAACTTTTAGATTTTTTTCCCCTCACCCTTTTTCGTGATAGAGTTGTCAGTAACTACGTTTGTCTGAGTTGCGTGGATCTTGTAAAACAGTCAGGCACATAATTAAATCCTTTGTAGATTTCGTGCAATGCGTGATTGCATGATTCATGCAAGTCACTGATTCAATGGGAAAATCCCAGTTAAACCCGTTCTCTCATCCTCCGAAAAGCACAGAGCTGGCTGGTGTGTGTGTGTGTGTGTGTGTATGCAGAAACCTCGAACCATCAGGGTAATATTAGAGGGGTTTGGCTGATTTCCATGGCTGCATCAGTATCCCTCTGAACCCCAGTCTGATTTTTCCTTCCATGCTTTGTCACCATATATAGCACATAAGGGACCAATGAGCCATCACAGTACTTCACAGTGTATGGACACGCTTAAAAGCTGCCATTTGAAGATATTCCATACCTTTTGATTATGTTTGATTGAGAGGCTGGTACATTTTCACCTGAATAAATCCCTCAAAGTTATTAGTGAAGAAGTAGTAGTACAGGGGTTCTTACTCTGATTGTTTGACCTGGTTTGGATTTCCTCAGAACACATATTAGATCCTCCAAAACAAGTGAATGTAGTTCATTTCATCAACAAGGAAAATACCTGGCGCCATCTGCTGGACAAACTCGAAGCACCACGCTGTCGTCAAGCAGCAACATGAGGAAAAAAATATAAGATTTATATAGATTTGTATTTTGCCAGTAGAGAAATATGTGACACTTACTATCTTTTGGATCTATTTATTAGTATCTTAACATTTCTGAAAAGGTTATGGATGAAACCAGCAATCACAAGGAAATATTACAGGGATATGTTTAAAAATGTAAATAACATCAAGACAGAGAAATAATTAACATTTTAAAATAAATGACAAAAAAGTATTACTGTGCAGATGCTTTGTGCTGAATACGTAACGAGTTTATGTATAATACGACAGTACCACAGACCACTTTTTTGAAGCCTTGTTGAAACCTTTAAACCAAGACGGCTGATTTGCTTGGACACGAGGCTAAGAAAAAAGTCCAAATACGTAGTTATGTTTTTTGGTTTTGTGTTCTTAGTGCAGAGAACAAGTAGTTAACATCACAATTTCCACATTTATTAATCAAACATCATAAGATAGACATCTTATGCTGTCAATGAGGAAAATATTCACTTAAATTCAATTATATTTAAAGCTAATCGTACAATGAATAACTGAGGAGCATTTGTCAGAGTTGGTACGAGGGCAGAAAATGAAAAAAACATAAATATGTGAAAATATATCAATGCTGTCTAAAGTAGCTTGATGTCATTCGAGTACAAACGCAGTATTTTAAATGTGACGATGAGTTTGATAGACCTCCTAAACCAGGGATAGAAGAGAGCATAAATCAAAGGGTTCACACAAGAGTTGATCATCATTATCCAAGACAAAACAGCAAAGTAAGATAAGTTATTTGAGGTGTCTCCACCTGCGAGAGCTGGATAGTAATAGGGACAAAAACACAAGAGAAACACAGTGATCACAATCCCCAGAGTTCTGGCTGCTTTCCACTCTGATTTTGTCACTCTGGGAGCTGCATTCACAGCGAGGGCAACATTCTGAATACGAATGACCCGCATTTGGGCCACAGCAGCTATAAACACTCTCATGTACATTACAACCATGACAGTACAGGGTAAAACAAAGGTGATAAATAGATCAACAGATCCAGAAATGTGGCTGATGACAACCACACACTCTCCATGGCAGGAATTGTACCTTTCTGGCTGCTGGAGGTGGCCCATCAAAATACTTCCGTTATACAGTAGAGAACAGGCCCAACATAGGCAGATTGCAATTTTAGCTCTTGTCAGGGTTACCTTGGTGGTATAGAGCAGAGGGTCACAAATAGCCAGATAACGGTCAATAGAAATGAGCACCATGTTGCCCACAGATGCAGAAAGTACACAGTAGGACACATAAGGAGTCAGAGCACACATCAAACTCCCGAGCCACCAGCACATTTCCACATAACGCAGGCCCTCGATCGGCATCACCAGCAGCCCCACCACCAGATCAGAGACAGCAAGAGAGAGGAGCAGGGTGTTGGTGGGTGTGTGAAGCTGCCTAAAGTGAGAGATAGAGATGATGACAAGAAGATTAAAAGTCACAGTGAGCAGAGAGAGTGAGGCCAGCAGGCTGATGAACACTGCAGTTTCAGAGAAGGTTTGGTTGAGCCTCTTGCAGGAGGAGTTAAGCTTAGCAAAGCAGGGCAAAGGTTCCCCAGTGCTCTCCATGAGACAGGAGAAGAAAAGGTGCAACTCCCCCATCAGAAGCTAATTTATCCTCTTCACGTTAGCCTTATTTCCCTCTGATCACCTCACCACTGATGCAACTTAATTTTCCCTCCCTTCAAATCAAATGTCAGTCATTGTTGTATTCGGTCCTCGTAGATCCCTTGTGTAAACCTGAATTCTCTTCTTCCTGCCCTAGTTGGAACTTGCCATTGATAAAAAACATAAAAGTGAATTTATACAGTCTTTAAATTAAATGATATTAGTAGTTTGAGTCTTCACTGAAATAGTCAACTACTGCGTCAAAGACTGTTCCAATTGTATTTGTGAAAATAAATTCCCCATAGATTCAACTGTGGGTACTCAGGAAGAGAAAGACACTCTAAGGTGTTCAATAAATGTGAATACTTCTGTACTGAGTGTACACAGAATATAGTTCTCTTGCACTGCTAATGAAATCTGATTTATTATATAATGTGCATAGATATATTTTATTTTTTCTCTTGATGGTGTTTTCCCTTTTGAGGCCGCGGGCAGGGTGCAGGAGCCTTTCCCTGCTGCGTGCAGCTCAAGGCCGTCCACCCCTGGATGACTTGGCAGCTCATCCCAGTGCCCTATGGGAGCATTTTGCTGTTGGGTATATTGCTCAAGAGTTCCTCGACAGTGCTCCGAATGGGTCCTGGCACCTCCCCCCTGCTGTCAGAACACCTTGTGGATTTTGTCTGCACCGGGTCTTGAACCCAGAACCCTCTGGGTTGTTGGTGTGCTGGTAATGCACTAAAACGGTTGACTCCCTCGATCTGCCTGAGGGCCCCTGATGTCGCAGCCATCCAGCCTGGCTGCCATGGTGCTTGTTCAGAGGCCAGATTTGTGTGCCAATAGAGGACTGATATGACAAAGATGCTGGAGACTGAAACTTGGGTCTACTGGAGACATGTTGGTGTCACCAGGGAGGTGTCCACATGGAGTGCATGATGGTGACTGCAGGAGTTGTGCATCAGTCTACGTCTGGTTTTAGGTCTCCTGTGTTGGAAACTGCAGAGTCAAGACGTTTGAATGTAGAGTGGGGGTGAGTCAAATGTCCATATTAAGAGTTCAGCAGCTTTTATTCAGCCTGGTGGTCAATCAATCTTTATCAATTATTATTTCTTTATAGAGCATCTGTTACAATCAAAATGGTCACTAGGTGCTTTACAGAATCTCCAGGCCTGATCCAACGGGCAACAGTGCCAAGGAGAAACTCACCTTTACCAGGACTTTACTTAAACTCCCCTCTCTTTGCCTCCGGTGCCGGATTGTTGTTTCGCCGCTAGCTCCCACCCTCTGTGATCTCCAGTTTTTTGCCTCCTGTTTTCCGTGTTTACTTCCAGCGTGTGAGTTTGTTCCAGTGCCTCGTCACTGCGTTTTCGTTTGTACTTTTTCTCGACGGTTTTTTCCCTTTATGGTGATTTTTAGTTCGTAGATTTTCTGTTGTTACTTTGCTAGAGTTGTTTCCGTTGCTACTTTGATTGATTCCTTCGTCTTGCACCTTTTTGTTATCAATAAAAAGCCGTATCTTCTACTCTGCATCTGGGTCCTGGCCTCCTTTCCATAACAGAACAATCCGGCCACTATGGACCCAGCAAAGTCAGATCTGCTGAAGCAGACGCTTTCCGTGCAAGCAGAGCGGGTCCACCAGGTGGAGTCGGCTCTGCGCCAAATGTCAGAGCACATGCAGCGCATCACGGCCGGCGTCTCTCAACTCAGTGGTCAGCTGGTGGCCCTGGACGAACGGCTTCCTCGCGTACAGGACATCGCCGCGTCAGTCCCAGTCGACAGCCCGCCGACCAACCCTGCTACACAGCCACGTGAGCCTTATATCCCCATCCCAGGAAGGTATTCAGGAGACTTGGGGACATGCTCCCAGTTTTTGCACCAGTGCCAGTTGGTTTTTACCCAGCAACCCCTCACCTACTCCACCCCGCAAGCCAAGACTGCCTTTGTCATGAGTTTGCTCACCGGACAAGCCGCTGCCTGGTCCGTAGCTGTCGCCCCACAGCGACAGGAGTTGATGGGCGATTACACCGGGTTCGTGGGGGAGATGAAGCCAATTGCTAGACCTCCGACAGGGTAGCTCCTCTGCTTCTGACTACGCTGTAAACTTTCGCATTCTAGCGGCAGAGAGTGGGTGGGGGGATTCAGCCTTGCAAGCCATATTCCTCAAGGGGCTAGCAGGAGAGCTGAAGGACGAATTAGCTGTTCGTGATGAGTGCCACTCCCTCAACTCCCTTATTGATTTAACCATCCACATTGACAATAGGATCAGGGAGAGAGCCAGGGAGCGGCAGGGGATGCAGAGGGGACAGTTCCGCACCTGCACCCAGTTTTACTCACCTGACTCCTTCCCGAGATCTCCTGCCGCCTCCCACTACGCCCAGGAGCAACCGCCGCAGCCCGCAGAGGAGCCCATGCAGTTAGGAAGGACACGCCTCACGGCAGCAGAGAGACAACGCCACATGCAGCACCAGCTCTGCCTCTACTGCGCGCAGCAGGGACACTATGTTTCCCGATGTCCTGAGGTGCCAAGGGGACGGGGTTCACCTATAAGCCGAGGGACCGAGCTGAGTCGTATCTCTTCCTCCTCCACGTCAAGGATCCAAGTCCAAGGTACGATCCATCTCCCTGAACACTCCGTCCCTACTAAAGTGTTAGTGGATTCCGGCGCAGATGAAAGTTTCATCGACTCAGACTTTGTTAACACTCATGGCATCCCCACTTATGACTTGTCGGTCCCGAAAGAGGTGCACTCAGTAGATGGTAAACTTCTAACGTTAGTAACGCGCAAAACGCAACCCCTGAAATTGAATCTCTCCAGCAACCACCACGAGTTCATAGAGATGTTTGTTATCTGCACTCCTCTGAATTCCATCATCCTGGGCATCCCCTGGCTGAAGCTTCACAACCCCCACATCGATTGGTCTACTGCCACCATCCGCAACTGGAGTAACCATTGCCACGCCCACTGCCTTAAATCCGCTCTGCCAACCAGGCCCACGAACCCATCTCCAGCACCCGAGGAGATCAATTTAACCAATGTTCCTTCCGACTACCACGACCTGCAGCAGGTTTTCAGCAAAGCATCTGCCTCCTCGTTACCCCCCCATAGACCTTACGACTGCGCCATAGACTTGCTCCCCGGCGCCACTCTTCCCACCAAGAGACTTTTTCACCTGGCCAAGCCAGAGCGGGAGGCGATGGAGAAGTACATTACGGAGTCAGTGGCAGCCGGTCTCATTCGTCCCTCCTCGTCTCCCGTGGGGGCGGGGTTCTTCTTCGTAGAAAAGAAAGATAAATCCTTACGCCCCTGTATTGACTACACCGGACTAAATGACATCACTGTGAAGAACAAGTACCCCCTCCCTCTGATTGACTCAGCTTTCAGCCCCCTACACACAGCTACGGTGTTTACTAAATTAGATTTGAGAAACGCTTATCACCTCATCAGAATCAGGGAGGGGGACGAGTGGAAAACGGCTTTCAACACCCCGCTAGGTCACTTCGAATACTTGGTGATGCCCTTTGGACTAACTAATGCCCCTGCCGTATTTCAATGTCTAGTCAACGACGTGCAGCGGGATCTGCTGAATAAGTCGGTGTTCGTTTACCTGGATGACATACTGATCTTTTCCAGGTCGTTGGAGGAGCATGTTGGACACGTGCGGGAAGTGTTGAAGAGACTATTGGAAAATAAGCTGTACGCCAAAGCGGAAAAGTGTGAATTCCATGTATCCTCTGTAAGTTTCCTAGGCTTTGTGATTGAGAAGGGACAGCTTCGCGCAGATCCTTCCAAGGTGGCAGCAGTCAAGGACTGGCCCATGCCCACTACTCGTAAGCAGCTTCAGCGTTTCTTAGGCTTTGCCAATTTCTATCGACGTTTCATACGAAACTACAGCCGCCTGGCAGCACCACTCACGCGTCTCACGTCCCCCAAGCTCACTTTCGTCTGGTCTCCAGATGAACAGCAGGCCTTCGAAAAACTAAAAAACATGTTTATTAATACCCCTGTCCTTACGCACCCAGATCCGGAGCGACAGTTCGTGGTTGAAGTTGATGCCTCAGACTCCGGTGTAGGGGCCATCCTCTCTCAGCGTCATGCCACTGATAACAAGCTTCACCCCTGCGCCTTTTTTTCACGCCGTCTCTCCCCAGCAGAAGCCAATTATGATGTAGGTAACCGGGAACTCCTGCCGGTGGTCCTGGCTCTGCAGGAGTGGAGGCACTGGCTGGAGGGAGGGACACAGCCTTTCATCGTGTGGACGGACCACAAAAATCTCGCCTACCTGCGCACCGCTCGCCGCCTGAACTCACGACAGGCCCGCGGGGCCTTGTTCCTCGGCAGGTTCCGCTTCACGATCACGTATCGCCCCGGCTCGCGGAACACAAAGCCTGATGCACTCTCCCCCCAGTTTTCCTCGGAGGAGAGGGAGCCCTCCAGGGAGACCGTCTTGGACCCGGAGTGTGTGCTGGGCAAGGTCCACTGGCCAGTCGAGGCGGAGGTTCGGGAAGCGCTCCAGGGACAGTTGGTCCCAGACGGATGCCCGGTCATCGGTACTCTCATGGGGACACACCTCCCGAATAGCCTGCCACCCAGGAGTCCATCGCACTTTAGCCCTCATCCGACAGCGCTTCTGGTGGCCATCCATGGCGGCGGACGTCCGGACCTTTGTTGCGGCGTGCACCATGTGTATACACAGCAAATCTTCACACAGGGCCCCCGCAGGACTTCTGCAGCCGCTACCCATTCCCCCTCGTCCCTGGTCCCACATCGCTGTGGACTTCGTTACCGGGCTGCCCCCCCTGAAGGTAACACTACTATCTTAACAGTGGTCGATTGTTTCTCCAAGGCGGTACATTTTGTTCCCCTTCCTAAACTCCCCACCGCCTTGGAGACGGCAAACCTCCTGATTCAACATGTTTTTAGACTTCATGGAATCCCGCAGGACATCCTGTCAGACCGCGCACCTCAATTCACCTCTCAGGTGTGGAAGGCGTTCTGCCGGGCCCTGGGAACCACCTCCAGCCTCACCTTGGGTTACCACCCCCAGTCCAACGGGCAGACAGAACGAGCTAACCAGAGTTTGGAGGCATCCCTGAGTTGTGTGGTCTCCCGCCTCCCGTCCTCCTGGGCCTCACATCTACCCTGGGTGGAGTACGCCCACAACTCTCTCGTCAGTGCAGCAACTGGTCTGTCTCCCTTTATGGTCAACCACGGCTACCAACCTCCTCTGTTCCCCAGCCAAGAGTCCGACGCGGCGGTACCCTCGGTCCGAGCCCAGTTCCGCCGGATCAGACGGGTGTGGCGGGAGACTCGAGCCGCACTGGACAGGACAGCGGAGCGTAACAGACGCCTGGCGGACCGCCACCGAGCACCGGCGCCTAATTACCAAGTGGGTCAGCAAGTGTGGCTCTCCTCCCGCGATCTCCCCCTCCAGACTGATTCCAGAAAACTCGCCCCCAGGTACATCGGCCCTTACCCCTTGGACAAAATCATCAACCCTTGTGCAGTCCGTCTCCGCCTCCCAGCTTCCCTGAACATCCACCCAGTGTTTCATGTCTCCCTCCTCAAGCCCCCACCAACCTCCTGCGCCACCACCGCCCCCCCGCACCTTGTCAAAGGCCATCCGGCCTACACGGTCAACAAGATTTTGGATGTACGCAGGCGGGGAAGGGGATTCCAGTATTTGGTCGACTGGGAGGGGTACGGCCCGGAGGAGCGCTCCTGGATTGGGCGCTCCCTCATTTTAGACCTGCAACTGTTGAGGGATTTTTATCTCAGGTTCCCAGACAAGCCAGGTAGGCGTCCATTGGGGGGGGGGGGGGGGGTACTGTTATGGCTCGGGTTTCTCGCCTGCTCCCCCACCTGCAGGATCGGCAGGCAGGGGCGGGCCGAACTCTGATGAGCGCTGAGCCTCTGGCGCACCTGCAGCGCATTACCTTAATTCGGCGGCTACTTAAACTCCCCTCTCTTTGCCTCCGGTGCCGGATTGTTGTTTCGCCGCTAGCTCCCACCCTCTGTGATCTCCAGTTTTTTGCCTCCTGTTTTCCGTGTTTACTTCCAGCGTGTGAGTTTGTTCCAGTGCCTCGTCACTGCGTTTTCGTTTGTACTTTTTCTCGACGGTTTTTTCCCTTTATGGTGATTTTTAATTCGTAGATTTTCTGTTGTTACTTTGCTAGAGTTGTTTCCGTTGCTACTTTGATTGATTCCTTCGTCTTGCACCTTTTTGTGATCAATAAAGAGCCGTATCTTCTACTCTGCATCTGGGTCCAGGCCTCCTTGACTTTCCATAACACCATGAGGGACAACAGTCTCTGGTGGGGGTGTGACAGATTAATGATGATGTTCCTTCTCAGGACATGCAGTGCTTCAGTGCAGTGTCCTCAGTGGAGGGAAGAAAGTCCCACTCTCCTCACAGTCTTGCAGACAGAGGGGCTGGATTCTCCACACTTCATAGAGATGCAGTTGGTCAGAACCTAAGGATGGGTGTGGGGGCAAATGGGTTCCCCTCATCTTACCCAGGAAGTAGATATTCAGCTGACACAGTCACAGAGCAGGTGAGGGAGTCTGTGAGGTGCTCCCTCAGGTGCTTAGTGCTGCTGACCACGTGCACAGCTGTGTTATTGATGAGGAGCCTTATGCTTTTACATCATGTGTAACTATATCTAGTTATTCCGGGCTGGATAATTTTGTGGTGCCAATCAGTTTTTAAAAATAGCTGTTTACAACCAGTTGAATTTGACCGGGTTTAATACTGACCCTTAAAATATTGGCCCGCTCGTCATCTTTTATTTTAACTGTCAGTTTGAAGTATGGTTAAATCTAAAATGAAAAGGTTTGAATGCATTGTGAAAGAGTTAAGTAACATCTTTCAGTCAATAAACAGGATCTACTGTACGTATCGGTGTTAATGTGTGTATATAGGGTGGCTATAGAGATGATAAGTTGACAACTCTGAATAATATTCACTGCACCTTAAGGCACATTCATTTCACTGTGTTTATCAGTAAAACAGGCAGTTGTTTGGCCCCTTGTTAACATCAGTTTCTCTCCTCATTCTGAGACGAACATTAAACCTCATCTTGATGTTTGTTTGATCTGAAGATGGAGGCATTAATTTATTAAAACTGATCATGTGGAGTATGTTGTCATGGGCTTATTGATTTATCATATGTTATCATGTACATCACGTTATCATGAGTTTTTTTGGTGGGGGGGGTTCGCAAATTTTATGTTTATCTTTGTGATTTTATAGGATAAAAATGAGTGGGGTTGCAATTTGATTTTTAAGTATAACATCACAAAGAAGCAAGTCTAAATATAGGTTATTTTGCCTTTTGTAATTTTTGATTTCACATTTTTTCTACAAATACAAACAGAACATAACAATAAAGGCAGTCAAATGATAGAAGCAACTGTGAGCAAGAAACAAAAATGGGAAAAAAGTAACACAAATAAGGATAACAATAAAAATAACGGCAATATTTGAAAGCAAACACATTTTTTCATATTCAGTGTAAAAAGTTATCTCAAGGAGTCTTTCTCCTATAAATCCACCTTGGCATGAAAAAATAGCTCTAGTTAAGTGTTAAAGTTATTTGCTGGAGGTTGATTTTTACACAAAAGGCTTTGCAGATATTGTCAAAGACACATAATGAATGTACAAAACTGTTGGCTATAATAGAGTCATGTATGCATATTTTTTTTTGAGTGAAGAAGACTGTCGTCAAGAGTAAAAGCACGGTTTACACCTCAGGTGATCTTGAACAGAAGTTAGAAGCTAGAAGTCAGATGAAGAAGTTAAAACAGGCCAAACCCCTTTTCTACACACACTTTATCGTGTTGCAATATGAATGCTGTCCTCTTCGCGTAAAAAATCAATTTGACATCTTTTTAAAAAAAAACCAAAGGTTTATCATTGGAAATAAAAAATATGTTACCCGTGTTTAAAGGAGCTTGAGCTCATTCGAGTATGAATGCAGTATTCTTAATGTGACGATGAGTTTGATAGACCTCCTAAACCAGGGATAGAAGAGAGCATAAATCAAAGGGTTTATACAAGAGTTGATCATCAAAATCCAAAACAAAACAGCAAAGTAAGATAAGTTGTTGACAGTGTCTGCACCTGCGAGAGCTGGATAGTAATAGGGACCAAAACACAAGAGAAACACAGTGATCACAATCCCCAGAGTTCTGGCTGCTTTCCACTCTGATTTTGTCACTCTGGGAGCTGCGTTCACAGCGAGGGCAACATTCTGAATACGAATGACCCGCATTTGGGCCACAGCAGCTATAAACACTCTCATGTACATTACAACCATGACAGTACAGGGTAAAAAAAGGGTTATAAATAGATCAACAGATCCAGAAATGTGGCTGATGACAACCACACACTCTCCGTGGCAGGAATTGTACCTTTCTGGCTGCTGGAGGTGGCCCATCAAAATACTTCCATTATACAGTAGAGAACAGGCCCAACATAGGCAGATTGCAATTTTAGCTTTTCTCAGGGTTACCTTGGTGGTATAGAGCAGAGGGTCACAAATAGCCAG